>NC_135722.1:89715017-90348611 GCF_964656455.1 Halichoerus grypus | reverse complement strand
AACTAACAAGATAAGGCTTTTTTATTAGAATGGTCACTTGAGTTTGTAATTTGAACTTTAGCACCAATAGGAGATTGGTGTCAGAGACAATGATTGAAGAAGAAAAAAAAAAACAGGTTGTAAAATGCCGCCAAGTCTCATTTGTCCTGCTTTATATTTTTGCAATTTTCCTTCTCCACTTTGTTTTCCAAGGCACCTGCCTTTGTGTCCAGCCTAGAGCCCAGATAAATAGAATTTGGATAGAAAACTGACTCACTCGCTGGCGTTCAGTGTCACAGTACCGCTCTTGTGATTTTGCTGAGCTTGCGGTCAGGTTTTAAACAAATCAAATGTAAAGAAATGGTGCCGTGAAGACCGGTTGGCTCTGGCTGGCATGTTTTCCACCCGCTACCCCCATGCTTGGTATGGTAAGCTCCTTCTTTGCCTGTAAGTCTCAACTTAAGTATGACCTCTGAGAGGACCTCTCTGACCTGCCCTTCTGTGTTTTGAAGGGGCCGGTCCTTATTTTTTTGCCCATGTCTTTCATGGCGCTCACTGTAACTTTCAGTTTTTATCTCGGTTTGTTTTCTTGCTGTTTGGAAACAGCAACTCCATTTGCGCAGATGCCATGTCAGCCCTTCTTAGCCTGATGTCTAAGATGGTACTTGGCACGTAGCAGGTGCTCAGGAGATACTTTTTTTGAATTCATAGATGATTGAATGAAATTCAAAAATTAATGGCAAGAAGCAGCTTGTGTGATGTTTCTGATATAATCTTCTAAGATTATGACCAGCAACAGAAGCATAAGGGCCTTTTGAAAGTTAAGGGTTTCTCTCAGACTTGCTCTTTTCTCTCGCATTTTCATCCTGGAACTTTAAGATTCGCTTTGCAGTTTTAGTCCACAAGAGGGCGGTATTGAAATCTAGTGCTTTAAAGCCATTGACTGACTGGTGGTCAGAATGCGGCCTAGTGATATTCACGTTCAGCCTCTCTGTGCCTCTACACTATTTTCCCTAACCCATACCTTATTTCTCTAGAACGTTATGAGAATGAAATTATGCTTTCTCAAGTCCTTGAGAAAATGGAACCGTGGCATCCAGGTAGCTCTCGTTACCATTGTCATCTAAGTGATTGTTCTTCATTGGTAGCCTTTTAGGTAGCTCAGGGGACTGAAGTGATTCTTCTACTGCTTATCCACTGCACAAAAAACCACCCTGAAGCTTTGAGGCTTCAAACATTTTATTTGCACATGATAATGTGAGTGAGCGATTTGAGCTGGGCTTAGAAATGGGGCAGTTCTGCTGGTTTTGCTGGTTACCCACATGGCTGCAGTCATCTGGGGGCTCAACCAAGACGGGGTGCTGTCAGATGGCCCTGCTTCCGTGTCTGTTGGTATGGGCAGTTGGCTGGGCCACGCATCTCTAGCAGGCTAGCCGAGGCTTCTTACATGGTGCCGGCTTCCAGAAGCAGCAAAAGAGAAATGAGACTCATGCCAACATTTTTCAAGCTGCTGCTTGCATCATGTTTGCTAATGCCCTGTTGACTGAAGCAAGCCAATGGCCAAGCCTGGAATAAGTGTGAAGAGGGACTACACAGGGCCTGGAGACAAGGAGGTGTGATACTTTGGAGATCATTACTGAGACAGTCATCCATGGCTGTCATGTGTATCACCAGTGGTAAGAGCTCTAGCATTTCTGCAAGTGACGACACACAACTTCTAGTTTTTGATGGTTACTTTCGAAGAGAAATCACCAGGCATGCTGCCATCAGTCCTAACAGCCATGCCTGGAATGGAAACTGAGCCCACACTAGGTTTTACATTCTAGCCCTATGGTATCATAAAGAGTTATGCCAGCAGCCTGGTCCGTCAAAACAGCCTCATGCCCATGGGGACCTTTAAGCAAATGCTCAGCCCTGCCAGCTTGGTTGAGCTATATTTGTGTTATACAGGTTCTAGAGTGGGCTCAGGAGAAGCGGAAGCTGAGCGTCTTACACATCCATGGGGTCTACACCAATCCTAGTGGCATTGTCCTCCATCCAGCTGGGTATCAGAATGTGCTCAGGAACACTGAAGTTATGGTGAGTGGTGTTGATCTTGCTGATCTCAAGAAAGCCTTCCTGGGAAACCTCTAAATATACAATCGGTCTTCACAGGGTAACATTTTCCCCATGAGTTAAAATTGGAAGTTGAAACATTCTTTCTGTGCTTCTTAGCTTGTGGTTGTGCATGCTAGCTTAGGAAATGTAGAAGGTCTCTTCAGGTATCAAGCCGGAGGTTTTTACTTTGTTCTTGATTGACAGCCAGCAGATGGCACTCTGTCATCGGCATCATCCCTGCATACAAAGATTACATTATTATCCTTCTTCATTTTTTGGTTTATTATAGTATTAAACCCTCTCTATGCCAATAATAATACATGCACCTTTTTACTGACTAGTCACTCTTAGAACATACATTCTAAAGAGACTTTGTGAATGGTGATGGGCTTATATTGAATTATCGCTTATTGCTCAGTGCAAAGAATTTTAAAAATTTTAGGGAGGATGATAAAGCTTTGTGAGAAAGCTTGTTGCTTTTTTGAGATACAAGTTTTAGACTTGTTCATACATATGTGTAAAGTACTCTCTGGCCAGGGATATGTGGGGAAAATTCACCAGCCCCCAACTCTGAGAACAGTGTATACTGGCTGTTTTCAGGACTAGGTCACTTAGAATGATAGTATCTTTATATGATGCAGCAAAAGAAAGACCAGGAAAAATGTGATACTTTCTAAAGCATAAGGGACTTTTTTTCACCTATACTTTTGCTGACATGTGTTTTAATTGCATCCATCTTTGACATTGAGTGATCCCTTAAGCAGAATCATTTCCAGTGTTTGTATATGTACCTATAGGTATATACATATAGGTATAATGTACATATACACATTGATGTAGTAAGTGTCATAGATTTTGTTTGTTTGTTTAAGAAATCTGGTGATGGAATTATCTTCTGTGGTGATCTATGGTTCAGTTTGTAAAGCAAAAAAGGAAAATATGATTTAGAAAATGGGAAGAGTAAGATGTATTGAAAACTTTTCAATGCCTTATGGCCTCTGGACACACAGATCTGACAAACCGTATAGCAAGTAGACCACTGCCTACCCAGTGAAAGCCTGAATAGAGAGCAGTAGCATGCCAGGTAAAGGTACAATTTTAGACCAGTCATCAAGTGGTAGGCATAAACAATAAGATCAGACTCCTTCTTGGAATGAATATACATACCCTCTTAAATTTTGGTTAATTGGTCATCACAGTCTGCTAAATGTTGTAGTTATGACCCTGTTGACTTTTTTGTTTGAGACAGGCCTTATGTGTGTCTTCACAGTGTCATTAACGTGTTGTTTCTTTTCCTGCAAGAGAGAGATTCAGAAACTCTATGAAAACAAGTCATTTCTTTTCCTGGGATGTGGCTGGACTGTGGATGACACCACTTTCCAAGCCCTTTTTCTGGAGGCTGTGAAGCATAAATCTGACTTAGAACATTTCATGCTGGTTCGGAGAGGAGATGTGGATGAGTTCAAGAAGCTTCGAGAAAACATGCTGGACAAAGGAATTAAGGTCATCTCCTATGGAAATGAATATGCTGATCTCCCAGAATATTTCAAGCGACTGACATGTGAGATCTCCACGAGGGGTAGATCAGGTAAGATGCATTTTGAGACTGAGAGCAATAGCTCTTCGACCTTTTATGTATTTGTGATGAGTAAAATCATTACCAACATGAGGAATATAATCCCAACCATATTATGAAGGGAGATCTTGGTCAATCTTCAGGTTAGACTAAAATGCCATTTGGATAGTAGGAAAGTGGACAAAGGCATATTCCAGCAGTTCATTACAGAAGTAGGAAGAATGAAAAAATATTCAGCCTCACTAGTTATCAGTGAAATGCAATTAAAATATAGATTTCAATATTGAAAAGAATGATAGATTGCTCAGTTTTGGCTAAAGCTGTGAGGAAAAAAATATATTCATGTAATGATGGTGGGAAGGTAAAGTTAGTACAGCTCTTCTGAAGGGGAAGTTTGGAATATGTTCAAAATTTAAAAACCTTTGATCCAGAAATCCCACTTGATACAATAGTTATCTTAGAAATTTCTCCTAAGGAGATAATTGGACAATTGCACAATTATACTACACAATTGCATAGAGATACAGGTGTGGGAATATAGTCATTTTTGTTTATAATTGCAAAAAAATTGGAAGCAACCTAAACTATTCCAGTTAATAGGAGATTTTATAAATACATCGGCATTTATGTAATTGATGAAACACAATGAAGCCATAAGAGGGAAAATTTTGTTGCCCGAAAAGAAATCAAGACATAATATGTGAGTAAAGAACACCAGGTTGTAAAATGCCACCACGGTCCATCCCATTCATACAGAATTGTAGATGTATTCTGTTTTTGTTTCTGTATGCATGGAAATATCTGGAATGATGTTTACTGAATTAACTGTGGTTATCTTTCTGTGGTAGGATGTAAGGTTTTTTGTTTTTTGTTTTTTTAGTATTTTGTTTCTGTGCTAGCATTTTTGACAGTAATTATGCATTATCTTTACAAGTAGAACAGAATTTTTAAAAGTACTATTTGAAAACTGTTATGGTGGTATTAAAGATAGAGGCTGGAGGGGCGCCTGGGTGACTCAGTCGTTAAGCGTATGCCTTCGGCTCAGGTCATGATCCCAGGGTCCCGGGATCGAGCCCCGCATCGGGCTCCCTGCTCCGCGGGAAGCCTGCTTCTCCCTCTCGCACTCCCCTTGCTTGTGTTCCCTCTCTCGCTGTCTTGCTCTCTGTCAAATAAATAAATAAAATCTTAAAAAAAAAAAAAAGATAGAGGCTAGAGGTACCACTCATTTGTCATTTTACCTCCAGGTTCTAACTAAGCCAAATGGGTATAGAAGTTCAGTTTATTAATGGCTCCAGGCAAGTTCCCAATAACCTTAGAAAATGCAGAACTTGTTGGTATCAGCTAAATTGAAGAATGCTTTTTAAAACTTTGCTGTTGTATGTAGTATATATTCTTGAAAAGTTGTATGTTAATATGTATTTGCATTGTCAATCTGAATGCATCTTAGGGGGCCTAATAAAGTACAGTAATTTAATATAGAGAGAACTTTTCCTAAACCTAGTATTATTCCTTGATTTATTTTCTGAATCAGATAGCTTTAAGTGGAATTCTCCTGTAGTGAGAAATTCCACAAGCTCTTATTATCAGTGGCTATCCATCAAAATGGAACCAGATTTGTAAAATGTATCACCACAAATGAACACTAAAAACTATGTCAGCCCTTTCTCCAGAAGACTTTAGAAAACCCCCCTTTTTAATGTTTTTTATTTTAATTCCAGTTAGTTAACATACAGTGTTAGTTTCAGATGTACAATATAGCAGTTCAACACTTCCATACATCACCCGGTGCTCATCACATGTGCCCTCCTTAATCCCCATCACCTATTTCACCCGTCCCCTCACCCACCTCCCATCTGGTCACCATCAGTTAGTTCTCTATAGTTAAGATCTCTTTCTTGATTTGTGTCTCTCTTTTCCCCCCCTTTGTTTTGTTTCTTAAATTACACATGAGATCATATGATGTTTGTCCTTCTCTGACTTATCTTGCTTAACATTATACTCTCTAGCTGTATCCATGTCATTGCAAATGGCAAGATTTCAATCTTTTTTATGGCTGAATAATACTCGTGTGTGTGTGTGTGTGTGTGTGTGTGTGTACACCACTTCTTTATCCATTCATCAGTAGATGGATACTTGGGCTGCTTCCGTATCTTGGCTATCGTAAATAATGCTGCTATAAGTATAGGGGTGCATATTCCCTGTGAATTAGTGTTTTTGTATCCTTTGGGTAAATACCCAGTAATCTGATTGCTGGATCATAAGGTAGTTCTGTTTCTAACTTTTTGAGGAACCTCCATACTATTTTCCACAGTGGCTGCACCAATTTGCATTCCCACCAACAGTGCATGAGGGTTCCTTTTTCTCTACATCCTCACCACCAACTCTTGTTTCTTATGTTGTTGATTTTAACCATTCAGACAGGTGTGAGGTGATATTGTAGTTTTGATTTGCATTTCCCTGATGGCAAGTGATGATGAACATCTTTTCATATATCTGTTGGCCATCTATCATCTTTGGAGAAATGTCCATGTCTTCTGCCCATTTTTTAATTGGATTATTTGTTTTTGGGGTATTGAGTTTTCTAAGTTCTTTATATATTTTGGATACTAACCCTTTATCAGATACATCATTTGCAAATATCTTCTCCCATTCAGTAGGTTGCCTTTCAGTTTTGCTGATTGTTCCTTTCACTGTGCAGAAGCTTTTTTTTTTTTTTAAGATTTTATTTATTTGACAGCACAAACAGGAGGAGTGGCAGGCAGAGGGAGCTGCAGGCAGAGGGAAAAGCAGACTCCCAGCTGAGCAGGGAGCCCAATGAGGGGCTCGATCCCAGGGTCCTGGGATCATGACCTGAGCCGAAGGCAGACGCTTCACTGACTGAGCCACCCAGGCACCCCATACAGAAGCCTTTTATTTTTTGATGTAGTCCCAATATCTTATTTTTGCTTTTGTTTCCCTTGCCTCAGGAGACATATCTAGAAAAAAGTTGTTACGGCCAATGTCAAAGAGGTTAGGTGTTCTTTTCTAGGATTTTTATGGTTTTTAGAAAACACTTTCAAAAGACAACCCTTTTTGTCTCTTTTGTGAAAACAATTTGCTCTTCTTTCTTGGGGATGCATTTCCTGCTGGCCTGCTGTGTTTCAGATTCTTCTGCTGCTGGCCCACACTTAAGACTTTCAGTAGGCTTTTCCAATTGTGCATGTTCTGTTGTCATTAAACAAGAGGTACCTACCAAGCTCTGCATATTTCTTTTGATCTGCATTCTGAGATCTACCCAGAAAAGATGCTAAAATTAAAAACAATAACAAAATCCCCCTGGACAGCTGTTCCTGTTAAACGAAATCTTTTCTTGACAAAAATCATCAGAAGTATTATAGGATGGCACAGATTCTTTTATTAGCTGCATGGGCTTCTTCCCAAAGTGGTTTTTCCCAGCGTTATCTATCTTTCCAATTGGGTATTCTGAACTTTTAAAAATGAAGGATTTTCAGTATGGCCAGGGGGCTTTATTAGAGTGGTCAGCCGAGTTTGTGATTTGAAATCTAGCAGAGCAGTTTTAGGTTAAAAACATTTCAAAACAAGTCAAGCTTATCCTCCATCCTTGGTTATGATTTGAGTCTCTGTAGATACATACTAGTTAAAGTTAGAGGTTAAGAGGTCTTCTGCTGTTGTTTAACCCTGAACATTTGCTAGGCTCCTGGCATACTTGCTGTGTACTTGATTTTGCATAGAGAAAGTTGCTCGGATTCAAAAGATTCTTTAGGTTCTAGTATATATATTTCAGAAAAATCAAGTAATGGGGAAAGGAAAAATAATTTTTAGAATTCATTATTGTAATACAAGCAATTATTTTAGTATATTTCCAATTAACAATTTTTCCTATGCATTTTTTCATAGTTGTGAACAAAGTATACATAGTCATGTTACTTTTTTTATTCAGTGGTACATCTCATTTATTTTCCCACATGGCTGGTCTTCATAACTACTAGTTTTAATGACTGTAATAATCCAGTGTGGATGTTAGTTTACCCAGTTTTTCCCGTTAGGCAATGTCTAATTTTTTTCTTGTTTTTTCTTTTGTAAGTACTGTTGGCAATGAATTTTATCTTCATCCCTACCGTTTTTCCTTTTGCCAGTAATTTCCTTCAAGGGTTCTCAGTATAATTACTAGGTCAAAGGGCATGAATATTTTAGTGGTTGATAACTATTGCTAAAGTTCTTTCCAAGAGGGGGAATACCAATACCTATTTGTATGTATGAGTGCTGTGCTGTCTTTATTTATACTCTAATTGCTCATATTTCTGATGACTATTTTCATCCATGTGTTCAGTTTTAAACTTTTTCCTATGCCATTATCTATCCCAGGACTGTCCAAGAGAACTTTCTGCAATGACAGAAGTATTATCTTCCCTGTCCAGTACCATAACCAAATGCCACATGTGGCTGTGGTTAGTGTGACTGGGGAACAGATTTTTAATGTGAAACTATTTAAGCCACATGTGGCGAACGACACCATATTGGGCAGCACGGATTGAACTCATTTTGTGTTGTAAGAGCATCTGCTACTTTTCACTCTTCTCCTTGGTTCAGTTTGCTCACTTGTACGCTGCTCCCCGTCTCCGTCCCTGGATTTTTACCAAAATTTGGCCTTTTAGATGAGTTAGGGACAGCAGGCACACTTTGCCCACTTAATGTTTTATTTACAAACAGTGTTAGTGCACTCGGGGACCTTACCGCTTCCCTGTTATCTGAAGACTAACCCAGTTCATTCTCCCCACCTCCTTATCTTCTCATCTGGGATGTCTTCATTACTAAATAATGCCATCCTTCTTAGACCGTGTTATTTCATTACCCTTTGGTTGGTTGGTTTTCTTTCTACTATTAAGAGTTTTGGCTTTCCGGTCTACTATCTGATACTAACGTGTATTCTGTTTTGCAGGGATGGTGAGAGAAGGTCAGCTAAACGGCTCCTCGGCGGCACACAGTGAAATAAGAGGTATACTGTTTCCTATTCTACTGTTTGTCCGTTTTGTTGGCAGAAAATGTTTTTCTGGGATTTGTTTATTAGTACCTCGGAGAACAAGGACTCCTACTTGCTAAGGATTCTGTATTTTCCTATCGAGTCTGTCACAAGATTTCTAGTATCTGTGATTTCGTACCTCCTGAAGGGTTAAGTTTGACTTAAATTCTGCAGCTTCGGACGTACACGTGTTTCTGTGAGACTGCATCTTATTCTTTCTTTCTCTCCACAGACTGTAGAACATGAGAGGGGCTGGAGAGATCATCAGCATTAGACCAAGGTGTCAGGCCCGACTGTGGAGAGTATTTAACAAGTAAACTTATAAGAACCCAGCACTGCTCCGTGGAAGTACCAAAACCCAGAGGTTGAAGGTTGGGGGTAGAGTTGGGAGTAGGGAGGTGTTCCAGCTCAGTCCTTCATGCCCACTGGTTCTTGATCTTCTGTGGCCTCTTCCAGTTCACGAATCCCCAGGTGACAACGGGGCCCAGTGCTGCCCCCACCCCTGCGCTGGACACGCGTGTGTCCACACACCAGATCAGTGCGACACCGCCACTGACTGTGGCCCCAGCCCTGCATGAAGGACTTGGGAGCTAGACGCCGTGGGGTCACCGGGGCTCTTGTTGCGGTTTTGTACTCTATACCTGGTTTTTCAATTAAGCTTAATGGCTTTTTTAAAACATGACTTGAAGCTCTAGTTTTCTAGACCTTTTACAGTGTACAGTATTTTACATAACTGAGCTGTATTAAAAGCTTGTTCATTTACTTCCCAGGGCCCTGGCTCTACTTTTAGAGTCCCTTTAGAAAACCTGCAAAGGCACTAAATGAGCCTAGTTTTTGTAACTTAAAAGTTGTGTTCTTTCACACTGAAGTGGGTGATCTCATTCTCTGGACAACCATTCATTATCAGTTCCTGCTTTGTTTCCCTTCTTACCATAAGGCCTAGAACCATAGTTAGTGTGATGTGGGATCTTAGTTTTGAATCCTACATAAAATAACTCCGAGACATAAAAGGCAATTTACTTATGAAATTTATTTTCTTATATAAATTATGTATTTCTCTGGGCAGACAGCCTTCACCTTATTGCACTAATAGCACATCTGTAATACCAAGCTACAGGACAAGTCTTAACAAGAGGTTTGTATTCTTCAATGTAGCACTTGTCTACCAGGCACTGTAGAGAGGAGGATGAGGAAAAGCCAGGATCCGCTCAGGTGAAGAGTGGAGTGGGGGAGAGGGGCAACTTGTATACCCTTCTGACAGTTGGTTCTCTCCCAGAAGGGGGAACATGCAAAGCTTACATCTGGATTCTGGGAGCAGGGAAGAGTTGGAAGGCTGAGAAGCCCAGTGCAACACTGCAGCTCAGCTCCCTTTATTTTTGAGGGAAGCAGGAACTCCTTTCGTTCATTTGTAACAAATCACTCTGGCCTAGCTGATGCTTTGAGGAAACAGTGGGGATGGGGTCATCATCAGAATTAGCAGCAATTAAGAACAGGCCATACACTGCCACAGTGTGGGGGGGGTATCCTCCTGGCCCCAGGAACCTGAAAGCTATGTATCCAACGGAGAAGCCAGAGCTGGCTCTGGAAGTCTCTCGACTGCTCATTGTGCTCACACATCCCTGTGACCATGTGAATTAGCAAAGCTCCAGTGTTGGATCTTCCAACCGTTGGTCAAAGCTGTAATGAGACTGAGCGTGTAGGCAAGAGTGAAGGGAATGCCTGAGGAGGAGGGGAGGACTGTCAGGGAAGGGGGTGATGGGCAGTGGACTGTAACATGATTAGGCCCTCCTTGCAGGTGGAGGCTGGGCTGCCAGGGAGTGGGGCAGGGGGAGCTACAAGCCCCTAGACCTCTCCTCACTCTGCCTCTGTACTACACTGAAGAGAAGTTGCTCACATACTCTAAAGCACATTCTTGATACAGGAAGAGGGGCTTTGGGGGGAAGCAGTGATTTGGTTTTGGGCAAGAGCCACGTTAAGCCTTCATGAGGGCAGCCACCACAGCCTTGGCGTTGAGACTGCGTAGGTCACAGTAGGTCTGGCCAGTGCCCACAAAGACGATGGGTTTGCTTGTGATGTAGGTCATAGAAATAGCAGCTCCCACCTGAAATGGAGAAAGGGGATACACAGTCACCTCAAGGCCACTTCTTTACATCCCCTCAGGAACAAGAAGCTTTGGAGGCAACAACATATCCTTAGAGCATCAGCTCGCCCATGAAGGATGCCCCTCTCCATCTTGCTCTGTCCTGTACCATCGTATTTACCTTGTCATCAATGGTATCAAATTTGGTGAGGACAATGCCATCAATGAGCCGGGGTGTTTGAGCCATGGAATGGTCAGCCAAGGCTCTATTGAACTTGACCTGTAAGGGAGAAACATGGTATAAGTACAAGAAGTACCCAGCTGGCCAAAGCTGAGGCTGGAAAAAGAAGGAGGCCCTAGCCCTCACCAGCTGGTCCACGGCCTCATTGCCTACTAAGGCCTCCCCCACAAACAGCACCAAGTCGGGTGTGTTGACAGTAATGAGCTTAGCCAGGGCGGTCATCAGAGGGGCATTGTCTTGCATGCGGCCAGCTGTGTCCACCAGCACCACATCAAAGCCTTGGTTACGTGCTAGAGAGAAAAAAAGTGGTCAACTCAAAACTTTCTAGACTGTCCTGCTCATCCCACCTTTCTCTCAAGAAGTGGTAACCTGGCTATATTAAAAGCCTAGGTGTTTACTTTCTTGGGCTTCGGATCTGGTTATAAGGTAGTGTGAGCAAAAACCTACTCTGTGCTTGGCCGTCAAGAACATTCAAGAAAATACGGCAACAGGACAAAGGAGAGCAAACAGAGGTTTCCTTGGGTGGAATATATTAGTTTTGCCCGCAGTTAGCTTCTCCTCATGGCAAGTTCTCCGTCCTGACTTGCTATTGAGCAGTAAGTTGGTAGGAGGAGAACCCTGACCCTCTTGGAGTCACAGGGAAAGCCCAGGAGGAAAGGGGCCCACAGCAGCCCCCCGCCTGCCTGTATGCCATACCAAAGGCGATCGCTTCCATGGCAATGCCCGCAGCATCTTTGCCGTAGCCCTTTTCAAACAACTGCACCATAGCGCGGCCGCCGTGCTTCTCCGGGGGGTGGAGGGCACTCAGGCGCCGGGTGTGCGTGCGTAGCTGCTCCACAGCCCCGGCACGAAATGTGTCGCAGGCGGCGATGAGGACACTGAAGCCATTCTCTAACAGCCAGAAGGAAATCTGTGCAAAAGCAGCAAACAAATCAATCCCTTAGAACCAGAGTCCCTAAGACATGGAGAGTGAAGAAAGGACGTCAGAGACCGGTGGGGAGCTGTACCGACCTTGGCAAGATTGGTAGACTTCCCCACTCCATTAACGCCACAGAAGGTGACCACGTAAGGGCGCTGATGACGCTGGGCATCCATAATATCCCGGAGCATGTCTACACGACGCTGTGGCTGCAGAATCTGCACCAGGGACTCTTGTAGGGCTTGCTTTACTGTGGACGTCACCGCTAAAAGGGGGTGGTGGATCTGTGAAACCCAAGGAATGCACTCCCAGGAACACCCAACACCTAAGGGAACTGGGATCTGGAGGATCCAAGGATCTTGTCCCAGGAATCCACACCACATGTGACAGTGTTCCAAGCACTTTACAAGTGTTAACTCATTTAGTTCTGAGAACTAAAGTTACGCAACAGATGTTTAGAGGTGAAGGAGTTTGCCAAAAGCCACACACCTAGTAGGAATGGAGATCAGTGCACTAACTTCCTGGTACACATCATGCCTTAAGCACTTTCTGGTTTAGGGATATACTTACTGCTGAATGTCCCCATCACCTTCCCTTCCAGCTTGTTGGCCACAGATTCACAGAGCTGGACTGCAATGTCTGCTGCCACATTCTTAGCTGGAGAGACAGGGACAGGTGTGTGAGTGCCATGTCAACAGTAAACAACCCTATGGTACAGATGAGAACTCTAGGTGGTTCTCTCCACCACCCCATCCCATAAACGTGAGTGCTCCTATTCCTCAGAACTTACCAATGAGATGATCACGCATCTTATCTAGCACAGACTCCATGTCTTCACGACTCAAGCTCTTGGACCCCACAAGGCCCTTCAGCATCCCAAACATGCCACCCAGAGTCCCCTTGGTAGCACTGCAGGCACAGGAGATCATAGATACATATAAAGCCAATGGGCAGGAGTCAAGTCTCATCCGTTCTGGAGCCACCCATACCACCCAGCACCTGAAATTCCCCTACCTAGGTTTGGTGTTTTGAGCAGCCACTTCATCATCTGAGCTGCTGCAGTCCAGATCCTGAAGCTGCCCTCCAGGCCCAGTCCCTCGAATCTGGAGGGTACAGGGAAAGAAACAAGATGGGATCAGAACACTGAGGGCTGGGGGTAAAGAAGCCCAGGATTTACCCTGTCCTCATTCCTCCATCTCTGATTTGGAAAACTCCAAACGTGACCCACCCCTTCGTTCATAGAAACCAAAGGTACTGCCCTCCTAATCTCTATCTCCTCCCCAATGTCTTATTAATGGTAACTCTCACTGGCCCGTTGCCTCTTACCAAGCTGATGTCCTCAGGTGGGGCAACCTCAGGGGCTCCATTGGTGGTGGGAGTGCTATAATCCAAGACTTCCTTGTTAGCACAGCCACCCAGTGCCCACACACGGGGTGCTTTTTTGCCCTTCTCCTTTGGAGCATCTGATTTCGTGGACTTGCTGCAAAGGGTTACAGCACAAAGGGTTACAGTGAAGTAGGAGAGGAAACATCCACCCAAGAGCCAGAGACGAGCTCTCTTGCCCCCAACATAGCTAGATAACGGTATTTATGGTGAAAGTTAGAATGCCCTCACCTGGACTTCTCCAGACCTCTCCCATGCTTCTGTATGAACTCCTCTCGCTTCCTGCGTATTAGCTCCTCTTTGGAAAGTTCTACCCCATTCTCAGGCCCCACTGGGAGACCTGACTTTTCGGCAGGAACTGGTTTGCTGGTAGCCAAAAGGCCATCAGAACCTGTTAGGAGAAAAGTCACTGGAGAAAAACGACCCAATTCCAACAATGGGAAATAGTCTTCCAAACCCAAATTATTAAGAGGAAACTAGGAGCAAACATCTTGGGGATGACAAGGCCTGGGGATGATAGGGTGATGGGCACTGAGCAAGGGAGACAAGCAATGACAAAGGGAAAGACGGAACAACTTCAGTCCTTACTGCCATGTTAACTTTTCATGCCCCTGTATGTCCAAGGAGCTCAAACTCACTCTCCTTCTTGGCCCCCTTTTTTTTGCTGTTCTTTGCTTTTTCCTTGGGCTTTTCACCCCGTGTCTCAATCATGGACCTCACAGGTTTCTTGGCCTTTTCTGAATCTTCAAATTTCTTCATGGTAGTGGGAGCACGGATCTTACTGCTTTCCTCTGCTTCACTAGAGAGAAGGGAATGATCAAAGTCCAGAAAATGGGCCCTCATACCAACAGGTCAATTAGAACTGGGCAGCAAATTCAGGAGTGTGTTTCAATACAATTTACTACCCTTGAACCACCCTCAGGAAAGAAGGGAGCTCATCAGGTCATGGAAATCGATTTTGCAGAGGGGTGGTCTCTCACCGAAGGAGCCGCAGGAAGTCATTTTGGAAATCAAAAGTGCCATTCAATAGACTTAAAGCACTTTGCTGTTGGATCTCTGTGCGGTACTTGTCCCGAAACAGCCGGTGCACATCATCTATCAATTTGTCTACATAGGTCAGTGTTAGGATCTTCTGAAAACCAACCTGTTCAGGGAGAGAAACAGAACCAACAGATCTGCTTACGAGCCAACTCAACCCAGGCCTCCTGAGACTGGCTCAGCGGCCTGGCAGGTTTCCCTGACCTGAGGGGCAGCCAGGCTCTCTGACTGGGCTCAGGAGCATCTTCCCTTTCCCCCTCCACCCTCTCTCTGTCTTCTCAGTTACTTCATCATATACACTGGGTGCAATTAATTAGGGTTTTCTTAATAATCAGGATTATGTTGAAAGTGTAAATGCTGTCCCTCTTAAATACCCCCACTTACCACAAACACCAGCTCAAACTGGTTGTCCAGTTTATACTTGAGTGTGAGTGCCTCATGGGTGAAGGAGTTGTTACCTCCCCTTTCCTGGGGGAAAAAAAAAAGTATGTCTCAACTTCAGACTACCCAGAAAACCCAGACTTGGGCCCTTCAAGGATTACTTTTGGGAAAAAAACAGTTCCCTTAAAGACAGACTTGTCCCCAGGACAAGAGGATGCTTGGACCTTGCTCTCTAGCATCCCATCAGGGAGAGGAGGAGGCACCAAGTTGGGGGAAGGGGAAAAGAGGTTAGAGGGAAGGCAAGACACGGGGAAGCCAGAAGGGACCTAATGATACAATCAGATTTACTAGCAGCTGTACACTATTTTTAGAGGCGTTTTTCCATTATCACACCCAGCCTTCGAAACAACAGAAAATCAAGCTGCTGGGGGGGGGGCGGGGAGGCGGAGGGCAAATGGAGGGAACTATGGGAAATCTCAAGAAGCGCCGGAATTCGGCTAGAGTCCCAGAAACGGAGGGGGAGGGGGGCGTCGCAAAGTTGCGGGATGGTCCGATGGGGGCGGGAGAGAGAAATGGAGTCCTGGCAACGAGTGAGTGGCCAGTTTGGGATAGGCGGAGAGGGTGGGAGGGAGGTGTGGGATCAGTTGACGAGGCTATGGACCGGATCAGGGGGCCGAGCCCAGAGTTCTGATCCCGCGGGGAGCGATACCTGCAGCAGCACAGAACGAATCAACGCATTAACGGGCCCGGTGCATGAGTCGCTCACGCCCTGGAAGCACCAGAGCACAAGCCCGCCCTTGGAGAAAATGGTGAAGAAGTCGAGCATGGCGGCAGCGGGAGAGGAGCCGGGCCAGGCGCCGGGAACTCAGGCCGCGATCGCCGCCGCTTCCTGCTGCGCCAAGCGCGGGACACGTCACACCAGCGGCCCCGGAAACCAGCTCAGCCGCACTTCCGCTCAGAGCTGTCGTGTTCTTTCTCCGCCTCCGCCCGAGGGCGCGCAGCACTGACGTAGACGCCAGGCTCACCAATGGCGGGTGGGGGCGGGCCTGGGTGGGGCTCTCGGGGACTGCAGCCTATAGAGCTTAAGGGCGGGGCCTGAAAGGGCCGCTGGCCAATGGGCGCACTCGTCTGAACGGCCTGCTGCGCGGAACAGTGACGGCGGGATGGGCATGGCGTAGGGAGGAGGTAGGGTGCGAGCCTCAAAGGGGCGGTTCGTAGAGTGGCCATGCTGCGAAGGGCGTTGCGGTTATGCTTGGGCCGGGGCCGCTTGGGCCG
Source organism: Halichoerus grypus (assembly GCF_964656455.1). Taxonomy (NCBI): domain Eukaryota; kingdom Metazoa; phylum Chordata; class Mammalia; order Carnivora; family Phocidae; genus Halichoerus; species Halichoerus grypus. The sequence goes on along the minus strand of NC_135722.1, from coordinate 90,332,622 downwards.
GGGGCTAGGCACACACAGAGGAGGCTCCACTCTGGGTAAAGTTGAGGGCAGCGGAGGGTATCGTGGTTCTTGGGTGGCCCCAGTCTCCAGCTATGTGACCTTCAGAACTCGGGACCCGGCCCACGATGGAAAGACAGTGGGGTCGGCTGGGAGAAGGGGGTAAGCTTGCCTGCCAGATCTTGTAAAGCCTGAGCAGATGTATGGATCCCAAAGATGCGCTTCTCAGGTGACAAATGCCAGATCGTTCTAAGCCTCAGCTTACCGCCAGAATAGCAGAGAGCCAGCCTGATTGATTGGTTGCACAGATAGGTGTGCATTAAGTCCTGCTAGCGTGCAGGATGCTGTGCCTAGTGTGTGGCTGTTAAGGAGGAAAGAAGGGAAAGAGGATAGGGTCTATGTCCTGTGGAGGTGCCTGGAGTGTAGCTGGAGAGGGAAGACTTCAATAGACCAGTTCAAGACTGGATAGAACCCAACTTGGACAAATGCTCTGCACTGCTAGTCACCGAAGCTAGTGTAACTGGAGAGGTACATGGAGCAGGTGGGAACTGAGATCAGCCTTGAAGATAATTGTTTACTGATTCAAGGACGGTGTGTCTTCCAAGTTCTGGGGAACTGAGCAAAAGTTAGGAGAAGAGAAGTATTGGTTTGGTGCAAGGAACTAGCAAAAGCCATGTAGATAGAGCATTTGTGTAGAAATAGGAAATGTAGTTTGGACAAGGAAGGTAAGCCCAGATCAAGGAGATTTTTTTTTTTTTGAACATTGCCGAGAAGAGTTTGGACTTTGTATTGGAGTCAGTGAAAAGACTTGGAGATTTTTGAGTTAGGTGTGAAAGACAAAAGGATTCATTTATTCAAGGCACTTACGATGTGCCAGGTTCTGTGCTAGGTTGGAGATTCATTGGTGAAGAAGGTAGGCATGGTACAGTATGAAGCAATCACAAATAAACTCAAAATTGCAAATGTCTTGCATGAGGTAATGATACAGTGTGACAGGAGATTTTGACAGTGTTAGGGGGTCAGGAAAGCCTTTCCTGAGAAAATGATAACTGAACTGAAAGGGAAAGGAAGCAAGGTGTTAATGGCAAAGAAATGGACACAGTTTCAAAACAGAGAACCCCTGTGTAGATTCCGTGTGGTGGGATGAAATAAAGCACCATCAAGGTGTGGAAGGAGCTGGAGTGGGGGAGTAGGGAGAGAACAAGGTAAACAGGAGCCAGACTCTGCAGTGTCTCATAGGCTGTGTTGAAGATGTTGGACTTTTATTCTTGGAGTAACGGAAAGCCACTGGAAGGTTTTAAGCAAGACAGTATGTGATTAAATTAGTGCTTAGAAAATATTCTAGCTGTGATGCAGGAGAGTTGGGCAGGCAAGAGGGGAATTAGTGGGAACAGTTAGGAGGCTTTTGCATTAGTCTAGGTGAGAGCTTATGGTGGTTTGGTCTAGGGTGGTGGTAACAGAGATGGGAAAAAACTGGGGGAGGGACAGATTGGGGAGATATTTAGGAGGCAAAGCCATCGGGACTTGACAATAGATGGGATATGAATGTAGCTTTGCTGGTGGTGATGGATGGCCAGGATAAGATGCCACTCAAAGAGTATCATGCTTCAGAGGGCACTGCAGCTTGGGGTGTGCCAGAACCTCTTGGTCCAGGAGCCTGGAACATCCAAGAGGAGAGGACAATGCAGTTGAATATATGAGCCTGGGGCTCAGAGGAAAGAGCAGTCTGCACAGGAGATAAACATGTGTAAGTCACCTGGCCTAGGGAGAGAGTACAGAGCGTTCATTTTAAGAAGTTGAATCTTGCATTGCTGGGCACGATGCATGAGAAGGCAAAGAGCCGAACGGCATACAGACCATATAGTGAAGCTGTGGAATACTGCTGGGTGCGAGCTGACCTTATGAGAAGGGAGGGCCACGGAGACAGCCAGCTCAGTGTCCTCTTAGCCCACCTTTTCCTGTGCCGATCCTCTAACCCCTTACCACCTGGAAAGAGAATGTATGGCCTTCTGACCTATAATTGCATCCCACAGACCAGAATGGAAAGGTGTCCGAGATTAAGAAGAAGATCCAGTCAGTCCTTCCTGGAGGGGCCTGGAATCCACTGTACGACACCAGCTACCTGCCCCCTGAACACTCGGATGTGGTGATTGTGGGGGGTGGGGTGATTGGCTTGTCCGTGGCCTATTGGCTGAAGAGGTTGGAGAAGCCACAAGGTGCCATTCGGGTGCTGGTGGTGGAACGGGACCACACGGTGAGGTCTGGGGGAGGGCGGCGGCATGAGTGGGGCACGGACTCTTACTAAGGGGCAAGGGGAGCAGAGGGGAGGAAAGACTTCAGTCTTTGGGGGTCCAAAGTCCAAAGGGACTGTACTTTGGCTCTTGTTTAGAAATAGTCCCAGGTGCTTCCTCCCTCAAATTAGAGGCTTTGGCAGTAAGGTTTTTGCTTTTAAAAGCAAATTTCACAATGTTGGATCTTCTGGGCGTCCACAGGTCCAGCAAAGAGAAACTGTATTCCAGCTGTAATGAACACAAACAGCTATCTCATCCCCCCTTCGAGATTCTATTACTTCTGAGGTTTTGCACAGTTGTTCTATTTTATTTTCTAAGATTTTATTCATTTATTTGAAAGAGAGAGAGCACACAAGTGGGGAGGGAGGGGCAGAGGGAGAGGGAGAAACAGACTCCCCGCAGAGCAGGGAGCCCGATGCGGGGCTCGATCCCAGGACTCTGGGATTATGACCTGAGCCAAAGGCAGACGCTTAACTGACTGAGCCACCCAGGCGTCCCTAGTTGTTCCTATTTTAACCACTGCCAGTTAACCAGGAATCTTGCTAGTTCTATTTTCCAGTTGGGTAGGTGAAATGTTAGTTTCCTGCCCTTGGACTTCCAGGCCATTCCCATTTTGTGCCACAGTGCCCAGCCCTTTTAGATGATTGATTCTCTCTGCTCTGCACATCTGCTAAGAAGGATTTTAGGGGCGCCTGGGTGGCTCAGTCGGTTAAGCGTCTGCCTTTGGCTCAGGTCATGATCCCAGAGTCCTGGGATCAAGCCCTGCATCGGGCTCCCTGCTCCGCGGGAGGCCTGCTTCTCCCTCTCCCTCTGCCCTCCCCCCCTCGCCACTGCTTCGTGCTCGCTCTCACGTGCTCTTTGTCTCTCTTTCTCTCTCTCTCTCTCAAATAACTAATAAAAAATCTTAAGGAAAAAAAAAGGTTCTTAATAATAGTTGCCCTCTTTGGGTGCTGGTTGACTTGCATATGGGTTTATCTCCCTCAACTCCTCTTAGATTACAAACTTGCAAGTAGGACTCCCCTCTATTTGTAGGTGCTTCTGTTAGTGGATTCTGCTCACGTGTGACAGGATGCTGGCCGCCCTCAGCTACTTTGGTCTTTCCACAGTATTCCCAGGCCTCCACCGCGCTGTCTGTGGGCGGGATTCGTCAGCAGTTCTCGGTGCCTGAGAACATCCAGCTCTCCCTCTTTTCAATTGAGTTTCTGCGGAACATCAATGTACGTGCAAAGGGGCTTGGGGGTTGGGGTGGTGACCTCTCGTTTAACCCAGAGAGAGGAGCCACCCAGCCGGCCAGGGGAAGCAGGGAGCAGAAGCAGTTCAGGCAAGTAGGAGTTGGAACCTCTAGTTCTGTCCCTGGTGGTGGTACCCAGAGGAGGAGGGCTTCCCCGAGTCTCGGGAGCTGTTGGTGAGGAAGCCAGGAGAGCTCTCCCTCCCTTCTTTAAATCAACTTCTTCTAAAGAGTTGTCTTTTTTTTTTTTTTTTTTTCCTTTTTTTGCATATAGGAGTACCTGGCTGTAGTCGATGACCCTCCCCTGGACATCCAGTTCAGCCCCTCGGGTTATCTCTTGCTGGCTTCGGAAAAGGGGGCTGCAGTGATGGAGAGCAGCGTGAAGGTGCAGAGGTGGGTTCCCGGCACGACCACCCGGCTGCTGCTCAGCTGCACGCACCCGGCAGGCTCCGACGCTGACTTAGCAGCTGGGGCGGGCGAGTTGAGAAGACAGGTCTTGACTGTGCGGGAGCTCAGTCTGTCGGGTAACACAGACAAGACCTCCGGGACCCTGGGCTGTCACACAGATGTGGACCACATGCTGCCGCGGTGGTTCCTGAATTTGCCAGATCCTAAGAACCACCTGGAAAATCCCACACCTGATGAGCCAGAATGTCTAGGGAAGAGCCCAGGAATCTGCACACTTTTCCTGTAGGGGCCAGATAGCCAACGTTTTAGGCTTTTGGGGTCATATGGACTCTGTGGCAGTCACTCAACTCTGCAGTTGAAACAAAAGCAGCCGTAGGCAAAACATGGACAAAAATCTGAATGAATGAGTGTGACTCACGTACAAAGATGCAGGCAGCAGGCCGGTTTGGGCGGCCCCTTTTCTGAGTGAGTCTCATGGTCGGACAAGAGTGCATGTGTTTAACGAATAGACTTGCAAGGGACATCAGGTAATGTCCCAGATGCAGCACTTACTCATGTAGCCACCCAATCATCCCCATTTTACATGTGGGTAAACTGAGGCACGAGGCGCTAGTCAGTGGTGGTGCTGGGATTCAAACCAGGCAGTCTGGCTTGCCAGTGTGTTCTTTTAGGATCTGTGTTGCTGTCTTTGGGGGACAGTGTCCCATAGGAGATTGCTGTGCTGGTGGACAGGGCTGTACTAGAAAGTGGACAGGAAGGCCCTTCTAGGCAGAAGGGAAGGGAACAAGGGGAGGCAACCAAGGGACCTGCTCTGTTGTGAAAGGACAGGGAATAGTTAGGGGATGACAGGGAGTTTAGTGTGGCCAAGGAGATACCGGGGTGTAGGAAAGGAAAGCGGGGTCGGGTGCTGAAGAGCCATGACTAGGAGGCTTGGTCTTGACCCGCTTAGCAAGGAGGAAAACTTGGGGAGTTTGGGGCAGAGATGTGACACAAATGAGGCAGGATCCCCACTTGTGGAGTTGGGGTCCCTACTTCCTCTCTGCAACCCCCGCCCAACACACCTGCACACAGTTGCGCATTTCTCTCAGGCAGGAAGGAGCCAAAGTCTGTCTGATGTCTCCTGAGCAGCTTCGGAACAAATTTCCCTGGATAAACACAGAGGGTGTGGCGTTGGCATCTTACGGTGAGGCCTGCTTGCAAAGGGGTTCAGGGGTCGAGGGGTGCCTCGGGTTGGGAGTCTCAGCACCTTCTAGCCACGTCAAGAAGCAGTGCTTCCCCCTGGCCGGCAGAGCCTCCCCCCGGGCCATGCTCGCTCTCTGTCCTCCCACAGGATTTGCCTCTGGTGCACTTGGGCACCATGACCTTCCCTGGCTTGTGAGCCCTAAAGAGGAGTCAGGGGCATGGGAAATCCAGTAGGAGAGGAGGGTCCTAATCCCGCCTTATGAGTCCTCTTGCTGATCACAGGGATGGAGTACGAAGGTTGGTTTGACCCCTGGTGTCTGCTCCAGGGCCTTCGGCGGAAGGTCCAGTCCATGGGGGTCCTCTTCTGCCACGGAGAGGTGACACGTGAGTCTGAGGTCCCATGCTTCTTCCCTCCGCCAGCCAGCACACAGGCGTGGATGGGGTCTTACCTTCACTCACGGGCTAAGCAAGAGTTGGTGGGAAAGGGGGTTCTCCCTGAGGGCTGGCCCTGGCCATTCTGACTCCAGCTCCTAACTCGGCTTCTTTGCATGACTTACGACGTGCTTGAAGGTCTCGGCACGCTCCTGAGAGGTGTGCACACCATGTTCGGCCAAGTTCGTCCTGGTTACCCCATCTCTGTGGGAAAGCCCCCGCCTTCCAGCTCACTTTCCTCGTGAAACCCATGGAATCCCAATCTTGCCCTCTTCAGGCCTCAGGAGTTCTTTTTTTTTTTTCCCCCATGCAGGTTTTGTCTCTTCGTCTAGCCACATGGAGACCACAAGTGGGGAAGAGGTGACTTTGAAAAGGATCCATGAAGTCCATGTAAGTTCCCAGCCTATGCATCTTCCTTACCAAAGCGGAGGGATAAGACCGGTAACAACTGTCATTTTGATCTTTCTCTGCCCACTTCCAGTCTGGGTAAATTAAGGCTCAGGAAGAAATGTACCTTTCATGGTGCCCAGTGTGTGGGCCAGGCCCTCCCTCCCCTCCCCCTTTGGTGCCTGCAGGTGAAGATAGACCGCAGCCTGGAGTACCAGCCCGTGGAATGTGCCCTCGTGATCAACGCGGCGGGCGCCTGGTCTGGCCAGATCGCGGAGCTGGCTGGTGTCGGGAAGGGGCCGCCTGGCACCCTGCAGGGCACCAAGCTACCCGTGGAGCGGAGGAAAAGGTAGCTCCCCTCGGGGCGGCTGGGAGGTTGGGGAGGGGGACAGAAACCGTGTAAGAGTTTGTTAAATGCGGTCGGGAGCGGCGGGGGCGTGCTCTTCCCACCGTCTTCTAACCCGCCGGTCGTGGCAGGTACGTGTACCTGTGGCACTGCCCCCAGGGACCGGGCCTGGAGACCCCATTCGTCGTAGATGCCAGTGGAGTCTATTTCCGCCGAGAAGGACTGGGCAACAACTATCTGGGCAGCTGTAGCCCCACTGAGGTAGGCTGGGCAGGGGTGGGGTGCTGGGCAGGAGACGTAGGCCAACTGTCATGAAAGAGTCAGGCTTTGGGGCGCCTGCGGGGCTCAGTCAGTTAAGCCTTTGCCTTTAGCTCAGGTCAGGATCCCAGGGTCGTGAGCTCGAGCCCCGTGTCGGGCTTCCTGCTCGGGGAGGAGTCTGCTTCTCCCTCTCCCTCCTGCTTGTTCTCTTTCACTCGCTCCCTCTCTCTCTCAGATAAATAATAAATAAAATCTTTAAAAAAAAAAAAAAAGAAAAAGAAAAAGAGTCAGGCTCTTTGGAGGGCCCAGCACTGTTACTGATGTTCCAGCCCCTCTGGGTTTGAAGTGGGATCTTTCCTCCCTGCCCCCCACCTACTGAGGGGATTGAGTAAAGGGTCGGCGAGGTCTGGGTCAGCCCTCGTATCCCAGGGAGCATAAGTTATGTCCCCACCTCTCACTGCAGGAGGAGGAACCGGACCCAGGGAACCTGGAAGTGGACCATGATTTCTTCCAGGACAAGGTGTGGCCCCATTTGGCCCAGAGGGTACCAGCCTTTGAGACTCTGAAGGTAACTAGGAGGCACATGAGCCTGGAGCACCTCGGGCCCCTTGGGAGCCTGACCACTGCCACACGCTCTCCACCTCACAGCTGCTAAGGACTCGTGGTCTAGGGACACATCCCATCGACCCCTCAGCAGCTGGGAGACGCTGCTGCGTCTGACCCCTGGGCAGGAGTGAGGGTGGCACGTGTCGGCACTTTCCTGGGAACCCCAGCGTCCTGTCCACCTGCAGGTTCGGAGTGCTTGGGCTGGCTATTACGACTACAACACCTTCGACCAGAATGGTGTGGTGGGTCCCCACCCACTCGTCGTCAACATGTACTTTGCCACGGGCTTCAGTGGCCATGGGCTCCAGCAGGCCCCTGCCGTGGGGCGAGCTGTGGCAGAGATGGTGCTGGATGGCCACTTCCAGACTATCAACCTGAGCCCCTTCCACTTCAACCGCTTTTACTTGGGAGAGAAGGTCCAGGAGCACAACATCATCTGAGCCTGTAAGCTCTTCCCTGGGCCCCGCTGCCCCATCCGTGACCCTTGGCTCACATTCACATCCTCCTCACTGTGGCTTCCTCCCCAGCACCAAGCCAGGCTCTCCTCCATCTCCTGTCCCCGTGGGGCTGGGCAGGCAGGCCGACTGTAGGCTTTGAGAGGCACTGTGCCTTAGGCCCAGGCCAACAGAGAATGATGGGGTGAGACCCCAGGACTGATCTCTGGCCCAGGCCAAGGCCGCCCACCAAGGTAGTGCAGCTGGGCGGAATACCTGAGCACGTGCCCCAAGACTGGCTTCTTCTGGTACTGACCCAGAAAGATTGCCTCTGCCTCTCTTTGCCAGGCTCCAGCAGAGCCCAGGCAGGGGGCATTGCACGGCAGCCTGGCCCAGATTTAGTGATTGTTTACCTTTTTCATCAGTCAATAAAATGTGATTACTTCTTCCATCCAGGCCTCTGTCCCTTCTACTTTCACCTCCTGGAGCACCCACTAGCCTTTCACACCAGGCTGGGAGGAGCATGGCCTTCTCCTCCCGGGAACATTCTGAAGTCCTCCTTATAGGCATCTTGTTTGCACACGAATGCCTCCTCTTCCTGAGTCCCTGCAGGGTTTGGTTGTAGAATGTAGGGAAGGCTTCATTCATTTATTCACTATTTGTTCAGCTGCAGCTCTTGGCCAGGCCCAGGGCTGCATATTAGGGATATACAGCAGTCAGCCATTCCGTATGTCCTCACGGGAGTGTTCTTATCTCTGCCCTGCCCTTCGGCCCAGGTCAGATGTAGTGCGTCCCCATAGTGCCGGGAATAAGCACAGGTCACGGACACCTCGTCTCACCTGGGTGTTTCTCCATGAAGCTTCTCAGGGAAGTTGTCCTCTGAGCTGAACCTACAGGACGAGCAGTTTAACGAAGTGAATGCACAGAGGGGAAGCGGGGAGGAGAGCGAGGACGGGGGTGATTGCAGACTTCAGGAAAACCATATACAAATGCCCGGGACCAAGGGTTAGTAAGATTCAAGGGACAATAAGAGATTTGTCCAGGTGAGATCATGGAGGGAAGGAACAGAGGCAGTAAGAATCAGGGCAGGGCCAGGAGCCAAAGAGCCATGCTGTGGCGCTTGGGTTGTGTTCTGTGGGCTTTCAAGTAGAGAAGCGACATGCTCCGATTTTCCTTTTAGAAAAATCACCCTGACTGCCTTGTGGCGAATAGACTATGATGTCAAAGCAGGAGGGCAGATGGGAGGCTGTCACTGCAGTCCACAGGGCAGACAGCGGGGCCTGCACTGGCAGGGCAAGAAGCATGTGTGTCCAAGAAGTGACAGTAGTCACGAGAAACGGGGTCAAGTAAGACTCAGGTTTTTGGCTTGGACAGCTAGATGTATGTCTTGCCTTTCACAGAGGTGAGGAACACCAGGGAGGAGCAGGGTGAGGGACAAGATGAGTGGTACAGTCTGGGACATGTTGAGTCAAGGGTGCGTACAAGGACATCGGGTAGAGCTGTCTAGCTGGGAGTTGAAGGTACTGCTGGGCACTCAGGATGATCTAGGCTGTAGAGATACGGATACCATGGAAGAGAATGGCATCCCCCCACAAGGGGAGAAGAGTAGGGGGCCAAGGGGGGAAGCCGGGGGTGACCCCACTGTCATTTTAAGGGATGAACGAAAGGAGAGGAAACCGAAGAGGTGGCCAGAGAGGCAGGAGAAAAGCCAGGAGCGGGAGGTGTCCCAGGAACCTAGGAGTGGTCCGCGATATCCATGCATGCTCGCAGGCTGGATCAGTACCAGGTAGGTCGGTGGGGCCCCCACGGAGAGCGGTTCTGGGAAGAAATGTACCTCGGTGGGGTCCAAGGTGACAGTTGTTCAGAAGGGAGAAGTGAATGGGAGTAGAGACAGTTAGTAAAACGTTCATTCCCCCTCAAAAGCAGCCTTTGGGGAGAAGAAGGGAAAAGATGGGCCTGACTGATTATCAGCTGTGTGAGGGAGGGCGGACTGGGGACAGGGGAGTGGCGCTGCCCCGTGAGGTAACAGGAGAAGCCCCTGGGCTGGGGAAGAGCCAGGACTGATGAGGCGAGCAAAAGAGGAAGAGCCTCGGGTGCTGAAAGACAGGAAGGAACTTGCCAGGGGCATGGGCTAGGGACAACTCAGGCCAAGCCCAACATCCGTGATAACCCTGTAAGCTAGCCTCGTCAGGTGCCCAGTATTCACTCACCCTGCCTTCAGTAGCTACCCCCCTCTGTGGGTCAGAAGGAAAATGGCCTTCATCTGGCTCCTCACCCTGAAGCTACTTCAAGATGACAAACACTGTACTCATTTATTAAGAATGCATTAATGAGGCCTCGTAGGAGAGCACTTACCCTGCCATCTGTCTTCCCTCTCAGTCCAAGCCTCCTTCACCTTTGCCCCAACACTGAGCTGTCGCCATGCGTGCCCTCCACCCGCTCTCAGCCAGGCTTCCCTGAGTGCCTGTGCCCTGCGCTGGAGCCGGAGGGGAGCCCTGGCTCAACTCCAAACAACAGGGTGGTACAGGGCTGGTGAGGAAAGAGGTGGGTCGGGCAGAGTTAAGAAAGCCGTAGAAAGGAGCCTTGCCAGAAGGGGGCGCCGGAAGAGCACAGCTGGGAAAGGGAGCGCACGGTGGGTGGAGGGAACAGCGGAGGTCAAGCACCCGGCCCGGCAAAGCAGAGGTGTGTTGGATAAAGGGTCAAAGAAACCCTTCCTGTACTTCCTACCTACTTCATCTCACCTACTCCTCCCCGCAACACTGGGAACCAGGTACTGTCATCTGACCACGAGTGAAGTGAACCGAGACAGGCCACATACTTCCCCAGGGTCAGAGGGCTAGTAAGTGATGAGCTCTGGATGTGAACCCCAGCGGTCTTGCTCCAGAGCCGCTCCAGAGCCCTCGTGTACAGTCCGAGACCACACTGCCTCCCAGGATTAGCCACTAATTCGCTCTGCTGGCTGGTGAGAAACGTAGGAAATCAGACTGAAAGGGAGATCATGAATCATGAATCTTCCATCAGTCCTATTAAACTAGCTGCATCGTCCAGCATTTGGGAGGAATGTTTCCCAAACTGGCATGCCATGGAACACTGCTCAGGAAGATACTGGTATTTCTACTACGCTGAAACAAGTCGGGAAAAGGATACGTGTTGTCTTCCCTCCACCCTCCACCCCCCACCCCGTCCTGGTGCTTCACAAAGCTCATCAGCAAGCGGGCAGGTAAAGAAATCCTGCACTTTAACCCAGGGCTCAGCCAATGTCTTGCTCATCACTTTTGTGCAGCAGGGAAGCGCGGGGTGTGGCATCAGCTTCCAACACCGGCCTCAGTTGGTGTCCCCCCTCAACCCCCGCCCCGCCCCATTTCTGCGGTTGAGAGCCCCGCTACCACCTGCCATGTGGACTTTGGACAAGTCCTTAAATCTCCACTTTTTTTTTTTCTTTTCTTTCTTACTCCGCCCCCCCCCCCCCCGCCCCAGGCCGCGCATGGGGGAGGAGTAGAGGGAGAGGGAGAGAGAATCTTGAGCAGGCTCCACGCTGAGCAGAGCCGCACCCAGGGTGGACCTCAGGACCCCGAGATCACGACCTGAGCAGAAATCAATAGTGGGAGACTTAACCGATTCAGCCACCCAGGCGCCCCTCCACTTTAACCGTAGAAAAAGAAAAAAGGTACAATGGCTGGCCTTGCAGGTCGTTAAGAGAATTAAATGAATGGAACAAGGGTTTCTTTCCTTCTCCCCGACACAGAACAAAGCCGAGGCTTCAGGCTGTGCGCGTAGGTTTCGGGGGACGCGGGAGCACCGACTCTTCTCCAAGTTTCTGCGGGTTTGCCGGCTCCGGAGGCTCCCAGGGCCCCGGGGGCGGGGCGGCGAGGGGGAGCACCGAGGAGGCGCGCTTTCCAGGCGGGGCGGCCGGGCGGCCGGCCGCCGGAGGGCCTTGCAGGCTCAGGGCGCCGGCCGGGGAGGAGGGGCCGCGGGCCGGGCCGCCTCGCCGCTTCCGGGGGAGCCGGAGAGCCGGGCGGCCATCTGCCCGGGCCTGCGCGCCGCACTTCCCCTCGCCGGGGGCGGCCGGCACCGCGCGGGAGCCCGAGCCAGCCCCGCGGTCCGCACCGCGGACCTCTGTCAAATAAATAAATAAATTTTTTTTTTTTTTTTTCAGATTTTATTTGACCCACGCGCAGGTGAGCCCTCGGCGGGGGCGGGGGCGGGGTCCCCGCGGTGGGGGTGGGACTGTGGGACCCCTGCGTCCCGGCCGTGCCTCCCGGACTGGCCGCATCCCTGCGGCACGTCTGCCCGGGGGGACCGCCTTCCTCTCTCCTGCCCCCTTTACCTGGCTGCCTCCAGCGGCCTGAACGCGGAAACGGGGTGGACAGGCTCTCCCAAGAAAGCCGTCACTTTCTCCGCCGCGAAGGAGCTTGTGCAGGGAGCCCCCCCTCTTCAGTGTGGGTTGAAGACCCTGGCTCGGTCAGGTTGTTTCCATCTTTAACTGTAGTGTTTCTACTAGAGTCTGCTCACATTCTTCTTTGCTCTTCTGATGGGCTTTGCGAGTGTTCCAGCAAGAACATGGCTTTAGTTAGGGTTCATGACCTACCGAGGCATTTCTTTGACGAACGTCTATCTTGGGCAGGCCAACGCGTGCAGTGCTGGAGTGACCGCAGTGGACAGGGAACGGTCAGCCATGTCCTCCCCCTGAGGACGTAAATTAAGAAATCACAGCGCAACCCTGGTAAGTGCCACCAACAGAGGGACAGTCCGGAGTACCCCGGTAGCTGAGACACCTAAGCCAGAGGGCACCTAGGGCCAGGAGTGACAGACTGTCAGAGAAAGTCACATCTAGTTTTTTTTTTTTTTAACTTTTAAGAAACTATTGAAATACGACCTGCATACAGAGAATTGCAGTCCTAAGTGTACAGCTTACCCAGTTTTCAGAGAGTGAACATTTCCTGCAAAACCCGTATCCAGAATAAATAAAATACGGCTAGCACTCCAGAACCCTCTATGTCCACTTCCATTGACTGCTTTCATCTAAGGGGAACTATTATCCTGGCTTCTCACATCATAAAAAGCTTGCTTGGTTTTGAAGTTTTGATATGTGGACCCATGTGTACCTACTTTTTGTGTATAGTACTTTATACTCAGTATGTGAGATGCACCCAGGTTGCGTTTAGCGGTGATTCATTAATCTCAACTGATGTGTGATTTCGCACTGTATAGATAGAGCACAGTTTGTTTCTACTTTCTACTGGGCACTTGGGTGGATGGACATGGGTTGTTTCCAGTTTGGGTTTGTTTTTTTTTTTTAAATAGTGCCTCGAGGATTCTTGTGGTTGTCTTTTGGGGGACGTATGTAGCAGTCCTGTTGGGTATATCCCTAAGAGTGGAATTGCTAGGTGTGTTTATGTTCAGCTTTAGCATAGTTTAGTGCCACATGGTTTTCCAAAGTGGCTGTAGGAATTTACACTCCCACCAGCAGTGTGTGAATTCCTATTCCTCAACATCTTTACCTGTACTTGATATTGTCTTTTTCATTGTAGCATTCTCCTCAGGGCTCGAGCAGTGGTGTTGCACTGAGGTTTTTTTTTTTTTTTTAGATTTTATTTATTTATTTGACAGAGGAAGACACAGCGAGAGAGGGAACACAAGCAGGGGGAGCGGGGGTGCACTGAGGTTTTAATTTGCATTTCTCTTTTGACTAATGAGTCTGCATCTTTTCATGTCTGTTGGGCATTTGGATATCCTTTTTGCAAAGTGTTCAATTCTTCTGCCCATTTTTTTCAAGAGATTATTACTTTTTTTTTTAAGATTTTATTTATTTATTTGACAGAGAGAGAGACAGCGAGAGAGGGAACACAAGCAGGGGGAGTGGGAGAGGGAGAAGCAGGCTTCCCGCTGAGCAGGGAGCTCTGTGCGGAGCTCGATCCCAGGACTCTGGGATCATGACCTGAGCCGAAGGCAGACGCTTAACGACTGAGCCACCCAGGCGCCCCAGGTTATTACTTTCTTACTGGTTTGTAAGCGTTCTTAAATATTCTGGTTATGAAACATTTATTGGATATGTATTTTTAAAATATCGTCTCGGGAGATTGCCTTTTCACTCTCTTGAAGGTTGCTTTTGATGAACAACAGTTCTTCACTTTAATGTTGCCCAATTTATATCCCCCCTGCCATGGTTGTATTATTTATGACCAGTTGAAAAAATCTTTACTTACCCCAGGGGGTAGTGGGTGGGCAAAATGAGTGAAGGTGGTCAAAAGATACAAACTCCAGTCATAAGGTAAAGAAATCCTGGGGATGTAAATTGACAGCATGGTGACTAGACTACAAAACTGTATTGCATATTTGAAGGTTGCTAACAGAGTGGATTTATTCTCATCACAAGAAAAAAATGTGTAACTATGTGGTGATGGATGTTAGCTAGACTTATTGGGTGACCATTTCACAATGTATACATATATCGGATCATTGTGTCGTGCACCTGAAACTAATGCTTTATGTCAATTACATCTCAATTTTAAATAATCAGAAGATGAAGTCAGGAAGATAAACTCCTATATTTTCCTCTAAAAGCTTTATTGTTTTTCTCACTTATATCTGCCATCCGTTTGAAATTAAGTGTTTTGTATGGTGTGAGATTTGGGTCAAGATTTATTTTTTTCCACAAGGCTATCAAAATTGATCCAGCACCACTTTCCACTGCTTGGCAGTGTCAGCCTTGTGATCAGGAGACTGTACGGATGTGGGTCTGTTTCCTTTTTTTTTTTCTTAAGATTTTATTTATTTATTTGACAGAGAGAGACAGAGGGAGAGAGGGAACACAAGCAGGGGGAGTGGGAGAGGGAGAAGCAGGCTTCCTGCTGAGCAGGGAGCCCGATGTGGGGCTCGATCCCAGGACCCTGGGATCATGACCTGAGCCGAAGGCAGACACTTAACGACTGAGCCACCCAGGCGCCCCGAATGTGGGTCTGTTTCTAGACACCCTGTTCTTCCATCTGTCTGTGGACTCATGCACAGTAGCATGCTGCCTTAAATAATGCTTTATAATAAGTCTTTATTATTTTATTATTTATCTTTATTATTCTGGTGGTGGAAGCTCTCAGCATTGTTCTTCTTTAAGATCTTAGGTATTTTTTTTTTTATCTAGCTATGCCTCCCAAAGCTTCTTTAAAAAAAAAAAATACAGGGGCGCCTGGGTGGCTCAGTCGTTAAGCGTCTGCCTTCGGCTCAGGTCATGATCCCAGAGTCCTGGGATCGAGCCCTGCATCGGGATCCCTGCTCGGTGGGAAGCCTGCTTCTCCCTCTCCCACTGCCCCTGCTCGTGTTCCTTCTCTCGCTGTCTCTCTCTGTCAAATAAATAAATAAAGTCTTTAAAAAAAAAAAAAAGAAAGAAAAAAAACACAGTATTGTATCTATCCAGCTATTAACAATTCAATTGAGCACTTTAAGTGACGCTGTCCTGCAAGTCCTAACGCTCCTGCCCAACAAGTGTCTTAGCAATGTTTGAGAAGCAAAACTTAACCTTTGAAACCAGTGTTCTTAACGTCAAAATCAAGTGTCAAGATAATTTATTCATCAAAGAAGTGAAAAACTCTTTCAAACAATTTAAACCTTTAAACAGACCAGTCTTTAGCACTCAGATTCAATGCTTCCTCCGTTCACTAGCATGACAGATAATCAAAGATAGTGTAGTAGTTTCCTGCTGTTTCTCTAAGCAGTTACCAAAAACTTAGTGGCTTAATACAGCAGGCATTTATTAGCCTACAGCTGTGGCAGCCAGAAGTCTAAAGTGGACTGGCAGGGCTATGTTCCTTCTGGATGCTCCAGAGAAGAATCCATCTACTTGCCTTTTCCAGCTTTTAGAGGCTGCCTGCATTCCCCCACATCACACCAACCTCTGCTTCTGTTGTCCCTCCTCCTCTCAGCCTGACCCCCCTGCCTGCCTCTTAGAAGGACCCTTGTGATGACATAGAGCCCTCTCAGGTCATCCAGGATACTCTTCACATCTCAAGATCCTTAATCTCATCTGCAAAGTCCATTTCTGCCATGGAAGGTAGCACTGGTTCTGAGGATTAGGATGTGGACATCTTCATGGGACGTTAACTTGTCCACCACAGACAGTGATTCCAGCTTAACAGAAATGTAATATGAATTATATAAAATACATATTCTAATCATACGTCTTCATAGTTTCAGTACATTCCCTGTATAAAAGAGATTGGACAGGGGCACCTGGGTGGCTCAGTCGTTAAAGTGTCTGCCTTCGGCTCAGGTCATGGTCCTGGGATCCTGGGATCGAGCCCCGCATTGGGCTGCCTGCTCCGCAGGAGGCCTGCTTCTCCCTATCCCACTCCCCCTGCTTGTGTTCCTGCCCTTGCTATCTCTTTCTCTCTCTGTCAAATAAATAAATAAAATCTTAAAAAAAAAAAAAGAGATTGGACACCTGTTAGGTATTGGATAATACTTAATACACTTTGTATTTTGTACGGTGAAACCTTGTAATAGTTCCCTCACATAGTATATTCCTACATGTAATACTGCAAAAGCATTCTAAAAAACACTAAAGGTATCGTGCTGTTGCTTTTTTAAAAGAAGCTTTTACTAATTTTCTATCAAGTCTTTGTAATTATCTACAAAGTAGGTATTTAGGTATGTATCATTTTACTTTATGAATTTTTAAAAAGCACAAGGAAAAATGACTGTACCTAAAGCCACACAACAAATCCAAGACTAAACAGAGCTAGTAATTAGACCTTCCATTTGGAGATTTAGGTTCATTATCTTCTCATCTGTTTGACAACTATGTCCCCTCTATCTCAATATATGACTAGTACTAAATCTTGTAAAGTTTAAAGTATATTTAAGTGTGATGGTCTCATAGCTTCAGCTGCACAGGAACTGAAAGATAACAAGGAAGGTGCAGTGGAGTTTTAGATTCTAGAAGTAGACCGTGTATAGGGTTAATGGAACTTAATCTGTGATCTTGCTCAATTATCCTATGTCAAAGATGCAATATTTTCCTGTATTTAAACATTTCCGTAACAATAGTCCCAAGGGCTTATACCAACCCACTTACAGTGGCATATGCTGTTGGGCAACTGGATTTCTTCTTAACCAAGCAATGAAAACAGGCAATTACCAAAAATCAGCATGTATGACCAAAAGGGCAAGTCATGTCCTAAAACGAGAAACTGAAACTTTTAAATCCACATCTGTTAAGAAGATTAAAGTATTATGTTAGTTTCTAACCTTTAAACTACCATTAAGAATATCAAATGATTCTCCAATTTATATCAAGGCCAAATAATGAATTTTAAAATTAAGACAAAATTGACAAAATAGACAAAATATTTAAATAATTTATAAAACCCGGAGACATTATGTCTGCTACTGAGAGAAAGGGCATCTGGAATGGTTGAAATGAAGATGTCGAGGGACAGCGACCCCAGACCTGGAAAAGGATTTCAAAATCACTGCTTATCAGGCATTGCCTTAACTTCAGCCCACCACTCAGACTGTCTGAAATCCGAAGAATATGAGGTAGGAGAAGAAACACATATATATGACAATGTTCACCTTTTAATGTCTCCTTGGCTGGCTTAGCAGCGAACTGCTCTTCTCTTTCAAGATGTCTCTGGTTCCTGTGCCCACTCCTCTTCTTCTTTCTGCCCCCCTGGCTGCAGTGGTTTAAGGTCTTTTTTTTTTTTTTTTTTGAACTTTGATATAGTTTCATGAGTCATCAGTAACTCGTCTGATAGGCACTGGCTTGGCATAAAGGTGTGTAGCATTCAGCAGTGAACAAAGCATCATCCTCAACCTTGAATAACATCCTTTCAACTTGGAAATTTATTACTGTGTGTTTCACAAAACAAGTAGTTTTTCTGTGAGTTCCCAGGGGTCTGTTTTGACCTCTGCAGACAGGTCAGAGTGAGAAAGCAAGCAGCTCTGCCCACCGCTCCAGCTTGAGAGCCAAGTTCTCTGCCAGCCCTTCACATGCGAATGCTGCAGCCCCACCTCGGATCAGGGGGTGGGGGGGCTCTGCTCCACATACTGTCTTCCCAGAAACCTAGGCTGAAAGAGCCTCCACCATCAGGGGTATCCTGGTCATTGTGGTGGAAGGGAAACACAACAAACTGCCCATTGAAGACATTCTTGGTCCTCTGCATTTCCATATAAATTTAGAAGCAGTCTGACAATCCCTGCCCCCCCCGCCCCAAATTCCAGAATTTGGATAACACTTACCTTTAGATTAGTTTGGGGAAAATTACAATGCTGAGTATTCTAAATCATGAACATAATATATCCCTCCAATATCTAGATTATTTTATTATTATTTTTTAAGATTTTATTTATTTGACAGAGAGAGAACACAAGCAGGGGGAGAGCAGAGAGAGAGGGAAAAGCAGGCTCCCCGCTGAGCAGGGAGCCTGACACGGGACTTGATTCCAGGACCCTGGGGTCATGACTGGAGCTGAAGGCAGACGCTTAACTGACTGAGCCACCCAGGTGCCCTGATCTAGATTATTTTAAATACGTACTAACCCACACTATTTTCTGAACATTATATGCCGAATCATTACCACTTTACATAAATTATGTCATGTGGTCTTCACAATAAAGCTGAGGAGGTTCTAGTTTTATTTCCATTTCAAAGATGGAGAAGCTGAAGCTTAGCAAGATTAAGTAGCTTGCCAAAGGCCGCGATTAATAAGAGGTGAGAATCCAGGCACTCTGCTTGTAGAGTCTGTAGACTCTACCACTATGTGACTCTATCTCCCTGAGTTGACAGCTGAGGGAGAGGGGAAAGGAAGAAGGGGGGGAGGGGTGTTTCTGTGGGAAGACGGATAGGTGGATGGAGGGAGTTACTCAGAAGGCAGACCGGAGGAAGTCTTCCAAGGTTTCTTGCATGTGCTCTCTCACTACTGCTCAGCATCTACCTGGATACATAATTATTTGTCCAAATAGCAACTGTGGTCCGATTTCAGCATTGACACAGGAAGTCCTTGTTTGTCTGTGAAACTGTTCTTCCTTCTATTTTGAATGTTAGCCTTGCTGGATAGAGTATTCTTGGCTGCAGATTTTTCCCACTTAGCTCTCTGAATAGATCATGCCTTCTGGCTTGGAGAGTTTGTGCTGAAAAATCGGCTGCTAGCCTTACGGGTTTACCCTTATAAGTAACCATCTTCTTTTGTCTTGCTGCTTTTAAGATTTTTTCCTTACTACTATATTTTGCCAGTTTAATTATAATAGGTCTTGGTGTGGATCTGCTTTTGTTGATTTTGTTGGGGGTTCTCTGTGCCTCTTGGATCTGGATATCTGTTTCCTTACCCAGATTAGGGAAGTTTTCAGCTATTATTTCTTCAAATAAATTTTCTGCCCCCTTTTCTCTCTCTTCTCCCTCTGGGATCCCTATAATATGAATGTTATTATGTTTGATGGAGTCACTGAGTTCCCTAAGTCTATTCTCGTTTTGCGTAATCCTTTCTTCTCTCTTTTGTTCAGCTTGCTTACCTTCTAGGTCACTAATTTGTTCCTTTGCTTCTTCCACTCTGTTGTCATTGCATCACACCTGTTTACCGTCTCATCTATTGCCGTTTTTATCTCTCAACAACCATTTCTTAACTCTGTGGTAAGGGTCTCCCTGAAGTTAAATGTCTCCTCAAGTCTAATGATCAGCCTTATGAGTATTACTCTAAATTCTCTATTAGACAGGCTAGTTATACCTGTTTTTCTTGGATTTCTGGCCGTGGCCTTATTTTGTTCTTTCATTTGGTGTAAATTCCTCCATGTGCGCATTTTGTCTAAATCTCTGCCTTCTTCTCTGTGTTAGAAAAGCCAGTTGCGTCTTCTGCTCCAGAAGGCAACGGCCTTATGAAGAAGAGCTCATGCAGTGCCCCGGGCCTGGCACTTCAGTTAGTGTCTCTGGCATGTGCTGCATGTGCTCTGCTGCTGTGTTCTGGCTGCCCTGTCCTTCTGCCAGTTGTCTGCAGAGGCTCTCCTTGCCGGCAGTGAGCAGTGTTTGGTCCCTGGCCTGAATGTGGCGAGTTTTAACTAGGTGTGCTCTGGTTTGCTTGTTAAATGTGACCTGATGAGTCCTTCCACTGGAGCCGAAGCCCTGCAGAACACTTCGGTCAGGAGACGTGGTGTGGGCAGGGGTTTGGGTTGGGTCTTCTGGCGGAGGGGGCCACTGCTCTGCGAATGAGACAGACTGGGCCGGGACCGAGACCAGAGCTTGATGGAGAGGGGCAGTCCCACCAGAGTGCCGGGGCCAGGGCGTGGTGTAAGCTGGTTAGGCAGCCAGTGTCCCCCAGAGCTGCCTCTTGCTGGTGGCTCTGTTTCTGGGAAATGGTGCTGGCCAACTCCTTTGTTCCTGGAAAGGTGTCTCTGCCTCTCCGGAGAGTGAATAATCTGCCCCCAGTTGCTTGCCCGCCTTCTCTCCAGGAGCAGGGCAGTACCCTCAGGGCTCTATCCCAGCCAAGTCCTCCAATCTTTTAAAACTCCAGGCTTTAAGCCCCGCTAGTTGCAAAATCTCACAAATTTCAGCCCCTCTCGCCTTCCAAGCCACTGGCTTTGGGTAAACCGTTCTCCTGTGCATATCTCCTGTGCGCTCCTCTCTCTCAGCCCTTCGCCACCGCCCCCCGCCCCCCGCCCCGCTCCGCAGCAGCCAGGAGCCGTTTCTCCCCCATGCCAGGTCTCCGCACTTCCTACCTTCTTCGGTGTGGCTTCTTCTCTCCCTTTAGTTGTGGAGTTTGTTCTGCCAGTATTCCGGTCGGTTTCTGCGGGTATTTAGGGTGATTTGAGAGTTTTTTTTTTTGTTTTTTTTTATGTTACGTTAATCACCATACATTACATCATTAGTTTTTGATGTAGTGTTCCACGATTCATTGTTTGCGTACAACACCCAGTGCTCCATGCAGAACGTGCCCTCCTTAATACCCATCACCAGGCTAACACATCCCCCCAGCCCCCTCCCCTCTAGAACCCTCAGTTTGTTTCTCAGAGTCCATCGTCTCTCAGGGTTCATCTCCCCCTCCGATTCCCCCCCTTCATTCTTCCCCTCCTGCTATCTTCTTCTTTTTTTTTAACATATAATGTATTATTTGTTTCAGAGGTACAGGTCCGTGACTCAACAGTCTTACACAATTCACAGCACTCACCATAGCACATACCCTCCCCAGTGTCTATCACCCAGTCACCCCATCCCTCCCACCCCACACCACTCCAGCAACCCTCAGTTTGTTTCCTGAGATTAAGAATTCTTCATATCAGTGAGGTCATATGATACATGTCTTTCTCTGATTGACTTATTTCACTCAGCATCATACCCTCCAGTTCCATCCACGTCGTTGCAAATGGCAAGATCTTATTCCTTTTGATGGCTGCATAATATTCCATTATATATATATACCACATCCTCTTTATCCATTCATCTGTTGATGGACATCTGGGCTCTTTCCACAGTTTGGCTATTGTGGACATTGCTATAAACATTGGGGTGCACATACCCCTTCGGATCCCTACATTTGTATCTTTGGGGTAAATACCCAGTAGTGCAATTGCTGGATCGTATGGTAGCGATTTTCTCTAGCTGAGTTCGGGGCACTTGGTGAGCCCACGGCCCTCCTACTCCGCCGCCATGGTTCCCCCCCTCCTCCCACACTGGAAGTCCTTATCCAGAGCTTCCGGCCAGCTGCCCTGCCCCAGAACCCCAGGGTGTGCTCCTGGCCGGGTGCAGTGGGGGACAGTCACTCAACTGCTCACGCTGGGCTCCCACTCTGTCTCGCCACTCTCCACAGATCTGGGTTTTTCTGGAAGCCTGATCCAATCCAGTGGTAGATGTGGGATAGGGATCAAAGACCAGTAGAGGGACTGAGCCTCTCTCAGGCATTAGGAGAGAACATCTAGAGCCCACACACTGGGACTGAGAGTAAGGTAAGTACAATTTTTGTGATCCTTTCTCTCTGTCTCTTATAGGATGGCTGTTCCATAAGGTCACGACTGAGTCCCCTCCCTTCTCTCACTTTACCAATGCCTGGTCTCATGGGGTTAGTTTTGAGCCCCATACTATGGCATCATCATCCTCCTTCTCAGCTCCTCGCTCCCGGTCCAAGAAGCCTCTGGGCAAGATGGCTGGTGAGTGGAAGCCGACTCCTAATTCCACTCTTGTTCACAGCTGTGAGTGTACTCCTCTGCGTTCTTGTTGGCGAGGTGGGAGGGCTGCCTGGCCCACACGCAGCAGGAGATGCAGGGAGGCTGACGATGGTGGGCTCCTGGGCTCCGGCCTTGACCTCAGAGCCCAGATGCTTTGCAGTGAGTGAGGAGAGAGGCACGCATCATAGAACCTTCAGTCCTTTGGGCTCACAGCTTTTCCATGCATGCTCAGCTAATTTTCCTAACCTGGAAACCGTGGTGCAGAGCACTTAGCATTGTGTTTCTTGTCATGGAAGTCTTTCCGAACCATTTAGAGGAAGGAGCCAAGCAGAGTAAGAAAACAAATTAATCTCCAGAACACTAAACTTTCTGTCCTTATCAAAAGCTGGGGAAGCTGAGCTGGTCTCATTATGGAATACTTAACAGTATACCAGACACGGCATTATCTCAGTTAATCTTCAGCAACAATTAAAATGAACCTGTGTTACAGATGAGGAAATGGTAGACATAGACTGACTTGCTTAAGGTCATACAGCAAGCAAGCTGCAGGTCTACAATCAGATCTATGCCTGGCTGCAAAGTCTAAGTTGCGAATCACTAGGCTCCGCTCTTCAGGTGCTCTGAGCAGTAACCCTCTTCCATGCTTTTGTTTTACCATTTAGCAACAATCTGGGATTTCCTGGGGCCAGACAGATGCCAATCCCTCCCCTCTTTCCCTCCCATAATGGGTAGCCCACCTTAATCTAAATCCACTTCCCCTCACTGCAGAAAGTGGGTTTGGGAATTGATTAATCCTGACCAGCTTAACATAGCTCTACTTACAGACTAGCGGATGGTTGGCTAGTCACTACGAGTGGGAAGTTTAGGGTAGAGTGAGCTGACAGTACCAGAAATCAAAGGGCCTGGAATAGGGCAAAGACATCTTTCCTAATCAGGCTGGTGAAAGTCAGTTCTTTCCTTTCTTTGTTCTGTTGTTGTTTATTTAATCATTGAAGTATAATTGACATACATTATATTAGTTTCAGCAGTACAATATGATTCAACATTTGTATATTTTGTGAAATGATCACCCCAAGACCTAGTTAACATCCATTACCATACATAATTACAGAACTTATTTTCTTGTGATGAGAACTTTGAAGGCTTCCGCTCTTGGCAACTTTCAAATAGGGAGCACAGGATTATTAACTATAGCCAGTATGCTGTATGGTACGTGCTCACGACTCATAAAACAGCCAGAGTTTTTATGACTTCCCCAAACCTTTAAAGATGATGGGACCTTCAAGGCAAGTCCTGAAGGATGTACCAAAGAGCAGAGCGGTAGGTCTCTGACAGTCGGGTGGCATGGTCTGCCCATGGGGGGCGATGGGCGGACCTGCCAGGTGTGGGGTCCTCTGTGCAGGGCCATGAGGACGCGCAGTCTGGTGAGACTACCCGGCCTGAGCAGCGTTTCTCTGCCCCACAGACTGGTTCAGGCAGGCCCTGTCGAAGCCCAGGAAGCTGCCGGACTCTGCAGAGAGCACCTCCAGGGACGTTTCACAGCCGAGCTCCCGGGACGACCCCCCACCCCTGGGCCTCAGCTCAGCCTTGTCTCGCACCCCCTCGCCCACACATGTGGGTGCCAGCAGCAGCAGCAGCAGCAGCAGCGGCCGCTGGAGCAAGGACTACGACGTCTGCGTGTGCCACAGTGAGGAGGACCTGGAGGCCGCCCAGGAGCTGGTCTCCTACCTGGAGGGCAGCACCGCCAGCCTGCGCTGCTTCCTGCAGCTTCGGGATGCGACCCCAGGCGGCGCCATCGTGTCTGAGTTGTGCCAGGCCCTGAGTAGCAGTCACTGCCGGGTGCTGCTCATCACCCCAGGCTTCCTGCAGGACCCGTGGTGCAGGTACCAGATGCTGCAGGCCCTGAGCGAGGCCCCTGGGGCGGAGGGCCGCACCATCCCGCTGATGTCGGGCCTCACCAGAGCCGCCTACCCTGCTGAGCTCCGGTTCATGTACTTCGTGGATGGCCGGGGCCCCGATAGAGGCTTTCGCCAAGTCAAGGAAGCAGTCATGCGCTGTGAGCTATGGGGAGGGCATGGGGGAGGCGGGGGGGCGGCCAGGGAGAAAGGGAGCTCGGCCGCAGCGCCACAGCGTCTGGTCTGCTTTGGTTTTTAGGAGACAGCCGTTGTAGCCCCGTAGCTCAGAATGCAGGCTCTGGAAAAGACTGTTACTTGTGGAAGTTATCTGACCCCTCTGTACTTGGGTTTCCCCATTGGTCAAATGAGAATGATACTATGTACCTAAATAAGTATATACACTAAACAAGTGTTCAGACCACGGCCCTGCCCAGGTAAAGTACTCCTAACAGGCAGAGCCTACCACATATCAAGTTCTCAATAAATATCAGCCATTATTATCATTATAAGTATTAGGTTTCTCTCACTGAAGTCAGGTTGGAGATGTCCACCCAGAGCCAGGAAAACGCCTGGAGGGACATTAGCTTATGAAGGCAAAATAGTGCAAAATAATAAGAAAGAATTATGTATCTGGGGGGGGAGGATATTATATTACAGTGGGTTTGGAAGTGAAATAGATAAAAAGGTAGAAGAGGCGGGACCTATTGGAGGAAACAGAGATGCTAGGATTTGGGAAGGGTGACAAGCCCTGTGATTCTATTCGCTCTCTTGCAGATCTGCAGACCATCAGCTGACACTTCTTACTTCACCATGGGACCCAGAAAGTTGGAGCGAAGCTGAAAATCCAGTTAGAGAGCCCAGGGCCTCACAGGGCCTCAGAGGGCCTCAAAGGGCCTTGGATTCCAGCCGCTGTGACGAGGTGTAAGGAACCAGTTTGTAGCACTTTGTATGTAATCCTGGGGTCAGATTGCCCATCGGGCACTCATTACTGTAGGCTCCCCAGAAAGGCCATGGGGAAGCTGGGGACTCCCCCAGGAAGGTCATGGGGAAGCTGGGGACTCCCCCAGGAAGGCGTGTGGAAACTGGGGACTCCCCAGGAAGGCCATAGGGAAGAAGTCGTAGGCGTCAGGAGGTGCTGATACCAAGATCACCCGTGTTTTGCCTCCTGCCTCACTGGACACACACAGCCTGGCACATACCTACATCTTCTTCCCCTGGAACCGGGCACTGGTATAGAGAAGCACCCCCCCCACCCCCCCCCAGAAGAGGTGACTCACCTGGGTCATGAGCTAGAAGCCTGCACTGCACACTTCAGCGGGGCTGGTTTCCCCAGTGGCCTGGCATCAGGAGAAAGCAACAGGTACCAAGTCCTTCACACACTACTGCCCTTCTCTTTCCCAGGGACGCTGTCCACTCCAGAAGATGCATTCAGCACTGTACTCTATTTACTTTTATTTCGTGTGTGACATGAAGACGCAAACCTAGAAACCTTTCTGAATAGTCAGGAGGGGGCAGGGAGCAAGTGGGCTGAAGAGAAGGAAAAGCTCAGCCCCTATTGCTGGCTCAGAAGCCCACCCACCGATGCTTTCCCTCACGGGGGCCTCATCAAAGGTCTGACTAGAACTCATGCTTTTACAAGCTTCTTTACCTCTGTACTGAGAGAGGTCAGCAGTTTTCTTCTGGCAGATGATTGTGTACCTCGTAGGACAAAGTTTCATTCATCTGTTCTCAGTAAGTCTGTTGTTGAACCGAAATGAACTTACTCCCCTGATGGGTATTTTGTGCCTCTTCTCTCACTTTCCCCTCCTATGTCCCCTCCTTTCACTGGAAAAGATGTATATATTTGAGATAAATTAACACATTAACATTAGTTTTAGGTGTAAAATATGACTTGACATATATATTATGAAAAAAATTTTATTTTAATTATGAATTATTTTATTACATACAAAAAGACTATACTGTCCACTCATGTACTTTCCACCCAGCTTAAGAAGCAAAACCTTACAATCCCTATGGTGCCCCCTTTGTGCCCTTAATCACCTTCTCCCATTAGAAGAATTTTGAATTCTGAATTTTGGGTTTCTTTGGCTTTTCACTTACACATCCCTGACCACATGTTTACCTTTACATGGTTTTGTACTGCATGTAAATGGTATTATAATGTTTGTATTCTACAAATTCTTTTTGTTGACCACATGTGAGATTTATCCATGTGGATGCATGTAATGCCAGGAAATTCACTTTCATTTCAATATGTAAATGTACCAAAAATGGACATTTGGTTGTTTCCCATTTGTTGCTATCAAAAGCAATGAGCTTTTGCACATTTTTGTACATGCTTCCATGAGATTTTCTAGGATTTAACCGAAATGGGGAACAGCTGGGTAGTAAATACACACCTTCAGTTTGGGTAGAAAATACCAAATTTTCTTCCAAACTGGTTATGTCAATTTATGTTCCTACCATTTGTGTATAAGAGTTCCCACTTTTTCATGTTCTTACTAAACACGTAGAATCATCAGAGTGTAAAACGTTTGCTGATCTGGTGGGTGAAAACTGGTATCCTATTGCCATAATATTCTTTTTCTCTTTTTTATGAGAAATTCCATGTATATTATATAACAAAGGGGAAGAGAAAAATCTGATGAATCCCTGTATACCCATCACCCAGCTTCAACAGTTACCAACTCAGAGCTAAGCTCCTATCAATTAATTCCAATTCCCTCCCCACCAGATCCCTTTGAGGCAAATCCCAGGCATTATTTTATTCCTCTGTATTAAAACTATGTATGTTTTTAGGAGTTTTTAAAAAAATGTATCTTTTAAAGAACAGAAAGCTTTATTATTTTTAAATATAAAAATGTTTACCTATTACTGCAATCTGTGTTTTTGCGTCTTATTTAGGAAATCCTTCCCTGTTTCCTGTAATTTCTTCTGGAGCTCTTTCCCATTTAGATCTTTAATCCCCCGGGGATGTTTTGCTTGGATTTGATTTTTGTTGTTGTTGCTTTCGGTTTGTTAGTCAAAGGTCCAATTTCTTTTCCCATTTGAATAGCCATTTTTTACTGACTACTAGTCAGTCCATCCTTTCTTCCTACCGATTGTGAGGTCACTGCTGCCATTATATTGTCATGTGTGGATGTGTTTGTGTATCCCTGCATCAGTGACACACTGGCTCATTTACTATGGTTTTTAAGAAATCTTGATGCCTATAAGTATTTTTATCGGGCTTATATTGAGATGAGAGATTAACTTGGGAAGAATTGATCTTTTTTATATTGAATCCTTCTCTCAGAAAAATGGTATGTCTCCATTATTGGTATCTTGAAATGTATTTCAATAGTTTTATAATCAGTCAGTCACTTTTATTAATTTATTCCTTAGTGCTTCATATTTTCTCTTGCCACTGTAAAAGGTATTTTTATATCTCTTATCTATTACTGGTAGAAAGGATCACAGTTCTTTTGCATATTGGATCTAATATAAAGCAACCTGCTGAATTACTTAAAAGACCACAGACTTTGTTCAGTTTCTATAATCATATAATTTGCAAAACAAAACACAAAACTTTAGTTCCTTGTCTTTTTGTGCTGCCTAGGACTGCCAGTATGTTGAAAGTGACAATAGCAACTATCTTTGTCTCATTTATGCTTTTAAAGGGAATGCTTCTAACATTTCTCCGTTAAATGTGATATTTGTTAGAGATTTTTGGTCTGGTGCAAATTTTTTTTTTAACAAGTTGTAAGTTTCCTCTTTCTAGTTAAGAGTTTTACATTATCTTGAATGTGTTTTAAATTTAATCTAAAATGCCCCCATCTACTAAGGTGAGGTGTTTTTTTATCCTTTTAAATTGGTCAATACAATGAATAACATTAGACTTTCCAATGTTAAGCCAGCCTTAACAATCTTGGGGTAAACTCAATTTGTCCATGATGAATAACTACCTCTGTTATAAATCACAGGATTCAGACTGCTAACATTTTCTTTAGGGTTTTACATCTGTTTGTATGTAGAATTGGCCCATAATTGTCTTTTCTCCAGTTGTGTTACCAAGGTTAAACCAGCCTTCTAAAATAGTTGGGGAGTGGATGAAATGGGTGAAGGAAATTAAGAGGTACAATTTGCCAGTTATAAAATAATTGAAGACATAGGGATGTAATGTATGGCATAGGAAATACAGTAATATTGTAACAACTTTGTATGGTGACAGGTGGTAACAAGACATATAGTAGTGACCATTTTTGTAATGTATACATATATTTTTAAAGATTTTATTTATTTGCCAGAGAGTGAGCGAGCATAAGCAGGGTGAGCAGCAGGCAGAAGGAGAAGAATCTGGCATCATGACTTGAGCTGAAGGCAGATGCTTAACTGACTAAGCCACCCAGATGTCCCATTTTGTAATGTACATAAATATCGAATCACTGTTATACACCTGAAACTAAAACAATATTGTATGTTAATCATTCTTCATTTGAAAAATAGCTGGGGAGTGGTCCCTTTTTTCTATTCATTAAAGAGTTTAAAAGCTTGGAACTCAATTGTTCCTTGTATGTTTGGTAGACTCATCTGTTAATCCATTTGGGCTTGGCATTTTCTTTGTGGGAAAAAGATTTAAAACCGCAATTTCAATGTTTTAAAGAGTTGTAGATCTGTTGAGATTTTCCATTTCTTCTGGAGTCAATTTAGCATAGAGTAAGCAGTCAATGAAAAATACAAGACCAGCTTAAATAACTTTTCAATTTGAATTTCCTGGATCACATAGATAGTACAAATCTGAATTCTAAACCTGCGTGAAGATTGGCCTGTGGTTATGAATTTTCAGGGGATTTTTTCCTTCCCTACACAGCCAGATGTTGAGACAGATAACCTTCCTAAATATCTTGTCTCCTTTAGTGGGGAGCTTTTGTTTTGTTTTTAGTAGTTGTCCCTTCCATTGAGGTGGTGGACCTTAGAGATCTTGACTCTAAGGGAAATGCTCTCTTCCAGTCCCTCACCTGGCACAAACCCCCAGGGCTTGTCTCCTGTGCCTTAAACATCACAATGAAAGCTCAAGGCTAGGGGCACCTGGGTGGCTCAGTCAGTTAAGCGTCTGCCTTCGGCTCAGGTCATGATCTCAGGGTCCTGGGATCGAGCCCCGCATTGGGCTCCCTGCTCCGAGAGAAGCCTGCTTCTCCTCCCACTCCCCCTGCTTGTGTTCCCTCTCTCACTGTGTCTCTGTCATATAAAATCTTTAAAAAAAAAAAAAAAAAAAAGCAAGCTCAAGGCTCTAGACTTCCAGAAACCAGCAATCACTCTTAGAACTTAAGCTTCGGTGTCCACTTAGCCATTCTATAGACTCATGCTCCCACATTTTTCATTTCTGAAAATTTTATTAAGAAGCAGCAATGTAACCAAATGGATGTTTTTAATTTTGCAGCCAGAACATTCAGGTGTTTTGTTTTTTTTTAAGATTTTATTTATTTGACAGAGAGGAGAGACACAGCGAGAGAGGGAACACAAGCAGGGGGAGTGGGAGGAGAAGCAGGCTTCCCTCAGAGCAGGGAGCCCAATGCGGGGCTCGATCCCAGGACCCTGGGATCATGACCTGAGCCGAAGGCAGACCCTTAAGGACTGAGCCACCCAGGCACGTCACATTCAGGTGTTTTTAGCTGACCTGTTTTTAGGGATATCTATCATAAGGCCTGAAATGGAAGTGTCTAGTCCTTCTTTAAAATAAAATGGAAAAAAAAAAAAAAGTTTTGGGAGAAGTTTTGAGATTCCTCAAGAAGACTGAAGGATTAATGCTTATTGACAGACTTGCCAGTAATAACCTTCTAATACTGCAGTTGAACTTTCTGTGATGGTAGAAATGATCCACATCTGTGCTGCCCAGTGTGATAGTCCGTAGCCGTAGGAGGCTATCAAGCACTTTAAACATGGCTGTTGGACCGAGGAACTGAATTTTTATCTAATTCTAATTAATTCAAAATGTAAATACCTACATATGGCTAATGGCTATTAAATGTGGCAGTGCAGGGCCTTCTAATGTTTCCAAGCAAGAGAAACTAAAACATCACCAACAGACAAATGCCCCTGAGCCAAGCGAAGCCCTGTGGTGTTGCCATCAAGGCTAGCTGCACTGTGCTGTCTGGGATCCTAAGAGGTCCTTTGGTGGCTGAGGCTTCCTAGGAGTTCATCCTTTCCTTGAGCCAGGCCTTTTTAGGAATGCAATTCTGACCTCACGGATAGTTGAATCACAATTACACCTGTGTCGGTGAATTTGCCACTAATGAATTAAATCTCTCCAGAATTTCATTTTGTATCTCCTCTTGGCTCACTACATTCTAGCCACAAGGGCCATTTTTGTTTCCAAAAAATGTCAAGCTCGTTACTACTTTAGGGTCTTCAGCATTCTGACATCTCTGCCTGAAATACACGTTCCCTGGTCTCTTCACAGGCTGGTTGCTTCTCATCCTTCAAGTCTCAGCTCAATGTCACCTCCCTGAGAAGCCACCCATGACCACCTTATCTCCTCCCTATCCCCAGGCTCTATCACATTGTCCTGTTTCACTCTATAAATAGCACTTAATCATATCTAAAATTATCCTATTTTCCTCATCTCCATTTGAATGTGAATTCTATGAAAGTAGAGATCTCCCCTGGCTTGTTC
The DNA here is from genome assembly GCF_964656455.1 of Halichoerus grypus. NCBI lineage: Eukaryota > Metazoa > Chordata > Mammalia > Carnivora > Phocidae > Halichoerus > Halichoerus grypus. The sequence goes on along the minus strand of NC_135722.1, from coordinate 90,302,361 downwards.
AGGATGGACAGTGTTTGGCACAAAGAAAATGGAAGCCTAGAGAGGGTAAGTGATTTCCCCAAAGTTGCACAGCTAGTGTTGGGGCCAGACTTTACGGCTCTAATTCAGTGCTCTTTTTGTGAAAACATAGGTATTCTGCTCAAATTCTCTTCCAGAGAGGAGAGAGAGAGAGGGAGAAGGAAAAGGAGAGGGGGAGATAGGTGTGGGGAGGGGGGAGAGGAAAAAAGGGAAAGAAAGAGAATGCAAACTTAGAAATTTCCATAACATCTAGGCCTTGACTTTTTGAACAGGTTTTGCTATGGCCATTTTCCCTCAGAGACATTTGTTCTAGTCTTACACACAGTTTATGACCTCCTGCTGTACTCCCAGAAGGTGGGGGATGTTATCCAGGAAACTTGTGGACAAGTTTTTGGCTGAAGATAATTATTCCAGGTCCTAAGTCTCCCTACTAATGCTCTCTACTTCACAAATGGCCTTTTATCCAATTCATAATAATATTTCTGGTAGAAATAATCAATCCAAAAGCAAACGGTCATGGACATAGAATACACTTTGTTACTGACTGACTGAAAATTGCAAAAATTGCCTCCCTCATTAGTTTTGTCTGAAAAAACAAAACAAAATAAAACTGACATTGGTGAAAACAGCAAAATTTTTGACTAAATTTGAAACAATTTCTGTCAAATAACACCAAGGAAAAAGGGACTAGCCAGAAATAACGGCCCCCCAAAAAACTTACAAAGGGAGAAATTATAAAATTTTATATGGGAAAAAAAAAGTAAAGAAAAGCACAGAAACTGACAGATGATTCATATTCAAGCTGCAAATCACATCCCTGTATAGGACAGCAGACACACGTGCAAACTAGGTTAACAGAGGAGGCAGAAGCCCCCAGCCTGGAAGAAAAGAAGGTATGGACATGTATTTCTGCCCTGCTCACTTACCTTTCTTTTCGGCACTGAACACGATGAAAATTTCTATGAAATGAAAATGGGTGAAAAATGGAAATGGTTTAATGACTCTCATAAAAAAAAATCGACCAAGAAATAAGATTGGTTCAACAGATTTGTTTCAGAAACAATTCCTTCCACGCTAACTAAGCAATGTTGGTATTCTTATTAAAACGTCAGTATTCAACTCAAGGTGTCAGGTGCAAAGCATCCATGGAGTCCAAAGGTGTTTTCCAGCTCCGGCCACCCGGGGCGGCGCGGGGGGGGGGGGGGGGGGCGGTGCCCCGTCCACTGCAGCATCGTTAGCCGGCCTGGTTAGAGACTCGCTGCCTTCTTTTCTCTTCCCTCAGCACCAGGCTCAACTCAGGCCGGCCAGCGCCAGGGGACAACGGGCAGCGGCCTGAATTAAATCGCTCACCGCGAACAGGTCACTGGGACCAGCGCTCCGAGACGCGTCCGCGAAGCCCGTCGGGAGTTGTAGTCGCTGCGCGCTCGCAGAGGCGGGACGCCGCGGCCGCCGGAGCGCCGAGAGGGGCGGGGCCGCGGCTGGGGTTGGCGCAGGCGCACAGCTCTGGCCAGGCAGGATGGCGGCTCTAGCGCCTCAACCCAGCAAGAGAAAGCGCGAACTGGACGGCGAAGAGGCGGAAGCCGCCAGCATAGAAGAAAAGGAAGCGGGCGTTGGGAATGGTACCTCCGCCCCTGTGCGCTTACCGTTCTCCGGCTTTAGAGTGAAAAAAGTGCTGAGGGAGTCTGCGAGGGACAAAATCATTTTTCTCCATGGGAAGGTACCATTAGGCAGCCTGGGACGGGGATGCGGGTCGCAGTGAGCCAATCACTGCCTTGGAGGCGGATTTTTTTTTTTTTTTTTTTTTTTTATTTAAACCGGAGCTCGGCCGGAAAATACCAATAGCACTACTGGGGGGGGGGAGGAAGAGTGTACCACTAGCCTGCGTGAGAGCGGGGCGTACAGGAGACAAGTTTACCCTTAGAATCAAGGAAATCCACGGACGTAGGGTTAATTTTCCTAAGTCTTCCTTTACTAAAAGTAACTAACATTTATAGAGAGTATTGCAGATTAAAATCACCTGTTGAATTCCCAAACCGTTCATCATGTATTCATTTAACATATAAAAGTGCTGGGAACCAGTAAATGTTCCTGGATCGTCTATGGAACGACATAGAGACTGTAGGAGATAGGATCTCAGCCCTGAGGAGACAGTTTATTAAATTGCTAATTCAGTTGCACATTTCATGCGCTGAGCTAGGTGCTGGGGATGTAGAGATGAAAGTTACCGTCCCTGAATTTCAGGAATGCAGAGTATCTTCTGGTAGACAGATAGGTACAGCTGGCTCTAATAACATGTGCTCAGCTCTATAGAAGGGATTGAGGAGAGACTGAGACCATCCTGGGAGCTAGTGAGGAGGCCCAGCCACAGGTAGGTATTAGGGTTCCTTAGAACTAGCAAGAGCTCTCATTTTGGGAGGATCAGGGGGACCTGGGCCTAGGCTACCATGCCTGTGTGTCTCTTGTTTTGTTTGCAAGATTCCATCTAGTTCTCTTAGCCCCACCTGTCTTCCATCTGAAGCACCTGCTGAGGAGTTTAGCCATGAGAACTTTTGAGCTGGGAGTTAATTGCGATACCCAGATTCTAGTTTCTGTTTCCACATTGACTATTCGTGTGACCTTGGGCAAGTCACTTAATCTCTCTGACATGTTTCTTCATCTGTACAGTGGGGAGAATTTGACAGAGGCCCTGCAAGCCTAAAGTAGAAGAAAGTGGAGAAGCTTTGCATCTTTCAGAAGAAAGATGTGAGTGCTGCCCCAAGGATTTGGGTTAATGAGGTGGCTGCTCTGGGAGAAGAAACAGGAGGCCCCAGAGCTTCTGCCTCTGCTCCTGGGCTCACTGATGGTGTCTCTGCCTACAGGTGAATGAGACCTCTGGGGACGGAGATGGAGAGGATGCTGTTGTAATCCTAGAGAAGACACCGTTTCAGGTAGAGCAGGTGGCCCAGCTCCTGACGGGCAGCCCTGAGCTCCAGTTGCAGTTCTCCAATGATATTTACAGCACCTATCACCTGTTTCCTCCGCGGCAGTTGAGTGGTGAGCAAGTGGTGGCTGAAGTGGCTTCATGTGGGGAGAGGGGGTTGGTGGGACATTAGGGGGTGTGGTGGTTCCTCTGCAAAACCGGTTTGCATATTCTAGTGCAACAGTTCTCAATGGAAGCAGGAGATTTTGCACCCCGCCTCCCCAGGAGACATTTGGCAAATTCTGAAGACAGTTTTGGTTGTCAGAACTGGGGAAAAGGGGGTGCTGCTGATACCTAGAGGGTAGAGGCCAGGGATGCTCCTGAATAGTCTACAAAACAGGATGGGACCTCATAACAAAAAATGTCAGTAGTGCTGAGGTTGGTGTAGTATATTTGGGGAAGGGAGTGTGATTCCTGGTATAAAACATTTCATCTACTAACCCAATAATAATGATTGTCAACACTTACTAAATTCTTATTATTGTGCTAGCCATCATTCTAATTATCTTACATGTGTTATCGTATATAATACTCGAAGGTAGCCCAGTTATGACTGGACTTTACAGGTCAGGGAACTGAGGTTTTGAAAGGTTAAGTGACTTGTCCAAGATCACACAGCCAGTAGGTGGCAGAAAAACTAAGATCTTTCAGTAGACAGAGGACTCGCTCACCACGCTGCTGTGGGGCTGAGCAGTGTGTAGGGTGCTGCAAAGACCAGTTACTTCTCTGAAGGAACTCACTTTTAGTCCAGGAGACAGTGAGTGCAATCGAGGGGGATGGACTTGGGAAGGGCAGGAATTCATGGGCTAAAAGGCAGAGATTTGTTTTGGATTGCCAGGATTTTTTATTAAGAAGAGGAAGAATTTGGGGCATCTGGGTGGCTCAGCCGGTTAAGTGTCTGCCTTCAGCTCATGATCTCGAGGTGCTGGGATCAAGCCCTGCGTTGGACTCTCCACCCAGCAGAGAGTTTGCTTCTCCTTTTCCCTCTGTGTGCTCTCTCTCTCAAATAAATAAGATTAAAAAAAAATAATAATAAGAGGGGGCGCCTGGGTGGCTCAGTTGGTTAAGTGACTGCCTTTGGCTCTGGTCATGATCCCCGAGTCCTGGGATTGAGTCCCGCATTGGGCTCCCCCTGTTCTGCAGGGAGCCTGCTTCTCTCCCTCTGCCTGCCACTCCCCCTGCTTGCACATGCTCTCTCTCCTACTCTCTCTGTCAGATAAATAAATAAAAATCTTTATTAAAAAAAAAGAGGAAGAACTTATTTATTTCCTTTATTTTGTTTTAGCTTCCATGTCGAAAGCTAGGCGTGATGTGGGCTTTTTCCTTTTAGATGGTTAGGTTTAATAGGCAGCCTTGTTGGAAGCATGAAAGAGACCAGTTGACCTTGAAGATTCCTTTCAACTAGGAAATTCTGGGATTGACTTTGTCGTATGCGGCAGTTTTGTAATATCCTTCTATCTTTTTGTTTGTCCTCTGGCATTTAAGAGTAATTTGGCTTTACAGATACCCTGCCACAGCCCTTTTGATAGGTTTAATCTTTTCTACACCCGCAAGAAAGGGTGCTGTTATTTGTCGTCCTTTGGAAATATATGTGAACACTTGATGTGCAGCAAGGAAGCCTTTCATGACCGAAGGCAGAGCAGCCTGGTCCTCCGCTGAAAGCAAGCCACTCCTGATTGGTTGGAGTTGATGGAAATGGACAGCTGTATTTATTTTCTCAGGCGCTGACATTTAAGCAAATGTAGCCCTCAGCAGAGGGTGGTGGTAGCAGGACAGAAGGCTCTGTAGCCAAACACCACTTGGAGCAGCCCCCAGACTATAGGCTCTGAGGTCACTGTTCTGCCGCCACCCCTTTCTCTCGCCTTCCCCAGTCCCTCTGCCCACACTCCCCACCCTCAGTCAAAATACAGAAGGTTCTGCTGCACAGAGAAACCCTGTGGAATTCGCAGCTTTGCCTTTTCCTTTTATTTTTCCAGTACTTCTGTGATACCGCACACAGGTGGTAGTGGCCGCTGCCCTGGCTTTCTATTTTTGTCTTTTTTTTTTTTTTTTTTTTTAAGCTAAGCACTGAAAGAGGCAGTCAGTTATCCGCTCACTACAGGTCTTCCTCCCCACTCAGAACCCCAGATGTCTCCTGCCTTTTCCCCAGTATTGCCCACTACCATCCCCTACCCCCCTGGGAGCTTCAGATGTGAACTCATCGTTTCTGGGGCTCACTGTCTTTGCATAAACATTAGTATACATGCAGCTCATTTTACTTTTATTTTCCCTCGCCAAACTAGGCACGGTGAGTGGAAGTCATAAAAATTTGTTTCAGGTCTCAGCCCTCCTCTCTCTCTCATATGGCCATACACCCTGTCCCCTGGATGATAGTCTAGATCAGGGGTTGGCAGACTTTTACTGTAAAGGACCAGAGAGGAAATACTTTAAGCTTTATGAGCCACATCAGTGGTCTCTTTCACATATTCTTCCTTCCTTTTTTTTTTTTTTTTTTTTAAAAAACAACCGCTTTAGAAATGAAAATGCCACTCTTCGCTTGCTGGGTGTAGAGAAACAGGCCACAGAGCTCATCCTCTGGCCATAATTCATTAACCCCCGTTCCAGATTCTTTCCCACTCATAGTGTGGTCTGTGGACCAGCCGTACGGCTATCATCCTGGAGCTTGTTAGACATGCCGAATCTCAGACCCCGCTCCGAAGTCAGAATTAGTATCTGTGTTTTAAACGCAACCGCCCCTCCCCCGGCAAGTCACATGCACATCAGACTTTGAGAAGTACTGGTTTTTAAATACCGTCTGTGTGTGGTGATGCCCATGTTTCTTTCTCTATCTCCATCCCTCCCTCCAAGGACTCCAGGCTCATTGCAATAAGCGCCTACCTGACATCTCTCTTCGGAGGTCCTAGGTACCTCCTAGGTAAAATGTGAGACTCAGACACACTAATGTCTTTAAAAACACTTAGCACATATTGAATAATAGCTGCTATGATTATTCTCACATGCGGGGCCCTACGCTGGGTCCTGGAGCTTGAGATGAGTAAGACATCCGCTCTGCCTGTAATCTTGTTTGGGGAGGGACGTTCCACCAGTTACTATGTGAAAGAGGGAAGTAAACTCAGCAGGGTTTGGTCATTGCCTGGATGTAGGGAACAGAGGTCTCGACCCACTGGGTGCTCCCTAAATGCTGCTGGAAAATGAACCCACAAACTGACTAGGCTGTTTTTCCTGTGGGCCAAGTGTTCCACAACCACGAGGTGGCGGCATTGCCAAAGTATTCCTGTGGCCGGCTCCTTTGGCCTCTTCGCTGGAGTCTTCTGGGCCCCGGCCCCACCTTTCCAATCTCAGAGTCCAAGTCACCAGCTCTTAACACTGCCTGGAGAGGCCTTAAGGCATGGTTTCTGCAGCCTCTGCCCCCGAAGCCCCCTGCACAGTTGCCATTTTGAGTTTTTCTGCCATCTCTGGCTATTCCTCCCGACGTCCTTCCCATCATACTGCTTGCTGAGGGAAGCCCTCTGCACCCCCAGTTTCTGAGCTGACTGCTCTCCTGATTTCTTCTGCTATCTCTCCACTCACGGCAAATTTCTTCTTCTCTTCCAGCCTGAAGGTTTTGCATTCTCCTTTAGCCCTCCCAAATTCTCAGCTGTCCCCAAGAGGCTGCCCGTTGGAGCCACTCATGGCCCCCCACCCTGTTGACACGCTAGAGAGAGCCGGGGGTGTTGGAGTGAGACAGGCTCGGGTCCTGTCCTAGTGCCAATACTTACTAAGTAAGTGTGGCCTGAGACAGTGTCATGCTGTTTCTGAGTTTAGTGTAGTGCAGAGCTGAAGAGCAAGCCTCGGGTCGGACGTCATCTGTGCTGGGATCCTGGCTTTGCCGTTTCACCAGCTGTGAAGACTTGGTAAGTTTTTTGTATTCGTTTAACAGAGACGAAGTGCCTTCTCCGTGTTCGGCGCTGTGCTAGGTGTATGCGTTAGGTATTCGCTGTGTCCTTGGAGTTGTAATGGAGGGACAGAAGCAGCCAGCAGACAAGGAAACAAGCGTTTCAGTGGTCGTGAGCTAGAGAGGGGCTGCTCGGGCTGCGGGCCCAGGAGGGCTCTCTGCAGAGCTGACACTCAAGCTGAGACCTGCGGGATGGAAAGGAACCAGCTGTGCAAAGAGCTGGTGGGGGGGGTGGGGGAGTATTTGGGGCTGAGGGAACAGCATGTGTCGTGGAGGAGGAAAGAGGAACAGAGAAGAGGCTGTTTTGTCGGGAGCTTGAGGGGGCAGTTGATGGCTGTGGGGTGCAGCACAGATGTAGTTGGGGAAGTCGCCTCAGGTATGTTCTTGTTAAATTAGGTTAGTAACTGAACATATCTTGAGATGGTTATGAAACAAATGACATAAGGAAATGTTTTAGGGGCACCTGGGTGGCTCAGTCGGTTAAGCATCCGACTCTTGATTTCTGCTCAGGTCATGATCTCAGGGTCGTGAGCAATCGCCCCATGTCCGGCTAAGATTCTCTCTCCCTCTTCCCCTCCCCTCCCTTAAAAAAAAAAAAGAAAATGTTTGAGCCTCCGCCCAGAGTGAGAGATACATCTTACATTGTGACCCGGTACTTATGAATAAACACACATGGATATAAGAGAAACAAAAGGTTCACAAAACAATACTTACCCTTACTTTACCGGACACTCGCTAGTATTTTCAACTGAATTCCAGTCTTGTCTGTTTCCTTTTAAATGCTGGTCTTAACTTCCTAAATTAATCTTATCATCATTGTCATGGGTTATGACCCATGGAAATAAGGCATATAAAACACTTGGCACAGTGACTGGCATATGATGTATATTTGGTTAGGTGTTAGTCATCTTCTATTATGGGGTTTCTCCCTTTAAGATTGCGTGAGCCTTAAATGGAACAGTATAGATAACGTGGAAAAATGCCTGGCCCTGACCATGGGCAGGTTTCCTTTCTTCCCCCTGTGGCCATGTGGCAAACGTGAGGGCCGAGTGGGCCAGACGGCTGGCATGTCAGTGCTGCCCCGGCCGTCCATGCAGGGCAGAGCCTGGATCATCTGCTTCTTCAGCTCTCACGCTCTCACACCTGTGGCCATCAATGGAGCCCTTTCATAAGATCTCTGTTCTCTCTTACCTGGGGGACGTGGGGGGGTGGGGAGAGTAGAGAGAGAGGTGTGACTCAGAAATCCAGACCGTGTCTAAAAAGGCCAATTGTTTTCCCCAATGTAGAGCAGGGGCGTGGAATCTCAGGTTCAGAGGAGGAGGAGGCGTCTGTGTGTGAGTGAGGCCGGGGCAGGGAGTAGAGGGAACCTAGGAATCACATCTTCTTTTGGTTGCAGAGAACTCTGGATACTTTAGCTATAGGCATGGTTTTCTTCCCTGTGCTCCTTACAGAGGCAAAACCAGGACCCCTGGAGTCCAGAGTGAGGGCTTGTTTGGAAGGAGCATTTTAAAAACTAGCCATTCCCATAAAACTTTCCTCTGGTAGCATTGTTCACGATAGAAAAAACTAGAAACAATCCAGATATCACCAAACAATAGACTGGATAAGTTAATCAAGGTGTTTCCCTGCACCGGACTGCTTCTTCCGTGCAATGAAAATGAATGAGCCGCAGCTACACACATCAAGAATCTCACCATGTAGAGCAAGAAAAGCAAGACACAAAATATACACAGTGTGGTTCCAATTAGATAAAGTTGAAAAACAAGCAGAACTAAACAATATACTGCTTAGGGATGCGTGCATAAATAATAAAGTTAATAAGACAAAGAAAGAAATGATGAATGCCTAGTTCAGCAAAGCGATTATCCCTGGTAGGGGGAGGGCAGAGGGGACACCCAAAGTTTCTCGGGCTGCATGCTGCACGCTCCATGCATGGGTGTTCTTTTGTTTTATTTTAGGTCTTTAAACAGTACCTATTTTATATTTACGTACATATGTGTGTATATATAAAAATGTGTATTCCCATACAAGTTTTATATTGTACAATGTATTTACCAATTAAAAGTTAAGAAAAAAACAAAAACAAAAAAAAAGGCAAAAAACAAAGTTAAGAAAAACCAGCAGGTTCTTAGAAGAGCTAAGGATTTTCTCCCACTAATTTGTAGAGTCCTGCCTTCATTCTCAAATTTGGTTTCCAGTCACTGTAACTGAAAGTGTATGATTAAGGCCTCCTTCCTCTGGGTTTTGGGTGTTAGCGGACTTCTCTTTCTGCATACCACCTTTTCTCCGGTGCAGGGAAGTGGTGGGGCCTGACTCTCTTCTCTGTGGTGGACAGGGGAGTCTGTGCTGTGCTGGAGCGTGCTCCAGCATGGGGCCAGCCCTGGCAGAGTAGGGCAGTGTGGGGAGGTCCTCCAGCTCCTGGAGGAGAAGGCTCGGTACCAGGCTCCGTGGGCTCCACTCCAGCACGTACTGGCACGGGCCTGTCACCCCATCCCCTGTGGGTGTTCTCGGCAGGCCTCCCATTGCAGCTGAGCTGAAGGATAAGAGTTCTCGGAGCAGTGACCAACAGGGAAAGTCTTGCCAGAAAGGTTACCTCCTGGGCGGGGTGTTGAAGAGCCCCATCGTCTAACATGAGAAACACCCCAGGCTTTCGGCCAGTGGGTGACACCAGGGCAAGTCATGGAATTGCTCTGAGACTCAGTTTCTCTCAATGGAAAATGAGGAATCAGATCGCTGGCTAGCCCACCTCCGTGGGCTTCAGTATCCTGTGAGAGCATAGAACCACAGTATCTCAGGTTTGAATGGAACTCTAGAGGTTTATTTAGTAGTGTGATTCTTAACTAGAACTATTCATCACAAATGCTTATGGAGCTTTCTTGAATACAGAATCTGGAACTACTGAATAGGTCTCTCTGTGGTAGGGGTAGGCCATTCATCAAAGTCATACAGTCACATGGTCAAGTCATCAGATAGTACTGAAAGGCTTATATACATGGCCAGGAACGGGCTTTTGTACCACCCTGCCCCACCCTGGTCCTACTTTCCAGAAGCAACTACCATGAAGAGAATTTCTGGGGCTAGTGCTTCTGGTAGTCTCCTCTAGACCCTTAACTGAAAAGTAAGATAATGCAACTTCTTGATTTGTCACATTTTGACCTTCTTGGTCCCCCACAGTGGAGATGGAGAGGTTTAGCTCCTTTATACATTTCACACCCTCCCTCCCCTCTCCTTCCAATTTTTAATGTTTATATTATTATTTTTAGGGTTTTTAAAAATTGCCTTTGGAATCCTAAATACACTGAAACCTTTAGCCCTTGATCCCTTTCCTTGAGGTTGTCACTCTGTCAGTTAAGAATATCCGTCCATGCCTCTAGCCTTCACTTGCTTTGCTGTCTCCTGATTTCTCTGTCAGCCATGCTTGTATTTCACATTGTTTTATGGTATGTTCTGTTGCATGATTGTAATCAAGTCTTGTGTGCTTTGTCTGTAAGTAGATTCTGAGCTGCCCGCCAGTAAACAGCGTTTACATTATGGTGGCCAGATTAATGTGCGCTACACACTCAAGCAGAGTGCTGGGATTCTAGTTCCTCTCCCACCTGCCCAGTACTTGAGATCCCCATGCCCCTGGAAGGAGGATGCGTCTGATGTCTAGGTCAAATGGATGCCCTGTTCTCACATCCCAGCAGTTCCTCCAAATCATGCTGCTTTTTAGTTTACTTCATATTTGAGCCATTTTTTTATGTTTTTCCTTTTTCATAAAGTTTCTAGTTGCCTCTTTTTTTTTTTTTAATTGTGGTTAAAAGAATCCTGAGCCTTTACTCTGTTTTTGAAATTATCCAGCCACTTAGTTTGATAATTCATTACATGATAAGTCCTTCCTTCCTGGAAATATTGTTTCCAGAACACTCTTTCCTGCTGCTCCAATCTGGACATCTGATTCTTTATAGGCATGCTTATGGCTGTCAACTTGAGACATCCTGTCACAGCGTTGCTGGGTTAGATCCACTGTTCTCTGGGTTTGATGTCTCTCTTTAGTCTCTTACTTAGCTGAAGTACAGTCTTAAGTACTTCCTCAGAAAGAACACATGAAAGGTAAACCTTGAATCCTTTATTTTGCCCTCACTTTTGATTGATGGTTTGACCAAATACAGAATTTAAATTTCTTTTCCCTCAAAACATTAAAGGCACTGATCTGTTGACTTCAAGCATCCATTGTTGTTAACAAGACATCTGATGACAGTTTGATTTTCATTTTCGTACAGTTAACTTGGTTTTTCATTTTCATTCTTTTTTTTTTTTTCTTGCTTTGTTAGTTTCCTTCTCTGGAAGCTTATCTTGGTATGCTCTTTATCTTAGGTGTACTGAAGTATTGTAAGGCTGTGTCAAGGTTGGATTTTTTTTTCATTCATTGTACTTGGTACTTTTGGACCCTTTCGATTTAAAGTCTTATGTCATTATTCCGCTCTGTACATTTTTTTCTGTTATTTCTTTGATAATTTCCTTCCCTCTGTTTCCTTTATTTCCTCTTACTGGAAACCCTATTAGGTGTTAATCTCCTAGAGTGATCCTGTGTATTGCTTCTGTTCTCCCGCTTTTCCCATTTATGTCTTTTCTTTTTACAGTCCAGTAGATTGTCTTAACTTTATCTTCCAGACCTTTCTAGTGAAGATTTTAATTTGGCAATCATATTTTTAATTTTCTTCCCTCTGACTCTCTATTTCATTTTCTTAGCATCTTGCTCTTGCTTTACAGGGTCCAAATTGACTTTCTCTGACACACTAATTAGAATTATTTAAAAAATTATCTCCTGACCCATCCATGATCTCATTTCCTCTGGGATCTGGTTCTGGTTGTTTATTTTGGTCATTCTTTTTCAGGCTGCTGGTTTTCTCTTAACGTCTGGTGAATGTTAGTTCATTTGTGTTTAAAAATGAAGAAGCAGGCTGATAATCTAGTGAGCTGATGTGGGGTTTGTCCACCATCCACTGGTAGGTCTATTTCCACAACAGTCCTCCTGGATGCGTAGCCGGCCCTGTGCTGTGTGGATGGGGAGCGGGCCTTGTTGGCGCAGTTTGATCGGCACGCTGGAGTCACCAGCACCCACGCTGGACCCCTCACGCTCTCTTGTCCACTATAGCTTGTGGGCTGCTGCTTTTGTATGGCCTAAGAGCCGAGAATGGGTTTTACATTTTTAATGGGTTGTTTTAAACAGGAAAAAACTAAAAAGAATATGAAAAAGAGACAGCATGACCTACAACACCTAAAATATTTACTGTCACATTTTGCAGAAAAGCTTGCCAACCACTCCTCTAGTCCGTGGTTTTCTGTCTTTGGATGACGGCCCTCCTGTTCATCTGGCATTAAGTGCCTACCCCTGGGATGAGGGTATGGCATTGGATGGAACCAGTTGGTACAGCTGTTCTCTAGATGCCCTTCGGTTGATCCCAACTTACAGCTTCATTTCCCTTCCTCTGTACCTGGGTACTTGGAGACAGCTAGGTATGTACTGTCAGGCCAGAGGTCACATAAAGGATCCACCCATTTGTACTTAAAAAAGAAAAGACCTTGGGGTGCCTGGGTGGTTCAGTTGGTTAAGTGTCTAAGCTTTGGCTCAGGTCATGATCCTAGGGTCCTGAGATCAAGCCCCATGTCGGGCTCCCTGCTCGGCGGGGAGCCATGCCCCCCCCCTTTGTGCTCTCTCTCTTTCTCAAATAAATAAACTCTTAAAAAAAAAGACCTTTATGTAGATATGTTCATATATATGTAAACTCATTAAAGACTGGGATAGTAAATACCCAACTATTGTTAGTGTTTATTTCAATGAAAAGGTTTGGGTATTAGACTTCTGAATTATTTGAGAATTTATTCATGTGATGCTTGGATAGATATTTCTTAGGATGTTAACCTCATCACCAAACAAAACAAAGAAGCAGATGATCAGATTAGCCTGGATTGGAGCCTCTGCCCCTCCTTCCTTCATAGCCTGAATGACCCTCATTACATGGGCTTGTCAGTTCATCAGCAAGTACTGCATACCCCCAAGATATGTGGACCCCAAACTCTGGTGAATTACACCTGTCTACGGAGATGCACCTGTGAGATGCTAATGGAGAGCATGAGGCTGTGGAGAGGTGCACACTGGGAGCGGGTGGGTTAGAGTGTGCGGAGGCAGCTCCACCCCACAGCTGGGGACATGGTGGCCCCTGGGACGGCTGGATATGGTGATGGGAGGGCGTTCTGGGAGGTAGAAGGGGTGTTCTGGGTAAGGACAACACTGTGGACAGAGCTGTAGGGTGGGCTCCTAGCATTAGCTGGGCTTTGAAATGGGACAGCGGAAAAAGTGAGTGAACCCACAGGAATCTACTCCTTTGGTTTCATCACTTGAGGCCACTTAAAGATGGCAGATTTCTTTCTTTTTTTTCCCTAAGATTTTATTTATTTGTTTGAGAGAGAGAGAGAGAGAGTGACTGAGAGCACAAGCGGGGAGGAAAGGGAGAAGCAGACTCCCCACTGAGCAGGGATCCTGACGTGGGGCTCAATTCCCAGGACCCTGGGATCATGACCCAAGCCAAAGGCAGGCAGTTAACCGACTGAGCCACCAAGGCGCCCCAAGATAGCAGATTTCTGTCTACTTTTCTCCCTGGGTGCTTCAGAGCTCCTGACACCAGGGAGCCAAGCCCCTTGTGGGGCTTGGAGGGACAGTAGAATAACAACAAGCAGACATTTCAAGATGGAAAGGCCCCTAACACCTGGGTAAAATTCTTCAGCCAGAATCTGGGGTCTTCCTTTCTCTTGGCGGTCTAATTGGCTCATGCTCTCCTTCCTCTGCCACCTCAGCTCAGGGAACCCTTGCACACTGCCTCCTCTGTGTCCCCATCTCCTCCCTCTGTTCAATTCTCCATTTAGGCTCATGGCTTCCACGAAGCTGGGAGAAGCCATTGCATTCAGAAGTGAGAAATTGAGTAGATCCTGAGCTACTGAGATGTAGTCACCATCACAAGACTGGTGTTCTCGTTCTCTCTCCCAGATGGGGCAAGGTCCCAAGACTTTGTGGCAGTCTTGAGGCTCAAGTCAGCAGAAGAGTCAGCTTACTCAGGACCAGTGGGTGAAGGCGGATCACCCACAGGATAGCTGGTTCCACTTCATTGCTTGGCTCCGGCTGGCACTGCCAGCCTGTGGCAGCCTGGTTCTGATCCAGACTTCTTAGTGAGTGATAACCTAAAATTCTGGTAGTCCTGGGCCCCTCTCAGTGGGGGATATCCCCTGTTTCTTTGATCTTCTGCCCGCTTCCGGCCAGTGCACACAATATGGCAGTGTCCATGGATGTTGCACCGAGACCGGGTCCGTGTGCTCCTCTCTGAGTAAATAAGGCGATGCCTCTAGGCAGGAAGTTGAGAGAGGGGCCGTGTTTTGGAACTCCCGAGTGTTCGGTCCAATAGCTTTTGTAGACTGGTCTGCTTAACCCCAGAACAGCTTCTTCCTGGGTGCGGGGATGTGGGGGTCTCTCAGCTCTAAGGGCAGGACTGTCTGTCCGTGCCTCCATTATCTCATTCAGTACCAGTTCTCAGTCCTTCTGTTCAGATGGAACTTTGTGGGATGCTGTAAGCCCCACAGCCATCATATAGCAGCATTTCCCATTCCTAACAGACCACCCTGATACCATGTAACCAAAGGCCGGCCACCCCAGGCAGCCCTGGAGCAGCATTCAGAGTTGCCGAATTTGCTTGTGAGCCATTGGGTCCTGTCATTCGCCCCTCCTCTCCCTCCGGGGCCTCGGAGAACTGAGGAGGAGGAGGGAAGGAGCCTGTCAGATCCAGGGCCTGGCTAAAATCTGCATCTGCCTTTCCTCTGCCTCTAATAGCATCTCTGAGCTGTCCTGGAGACAGGTAATTAGTGGTTTGAAGGTTCGCTGTGGAGCGGCCAGAGCTTCCAGTAGGATCCCGACCACACCCTTCATCCCTGTTTATTTTTGATCTGGAAGTCTCTTCAGGCCTCCCCTTGAGTACTTCCAGCTTCCCTGTGGTGCAGGACACGGACCGCCTCTTCTCCAGCCTCCCGCCTGCTCTCTGGCCACCATGAGGCCCGGGCTGAGGAGAGGGTGGCCTCATCAGGGGAGATCCCCAAGAGGAGCGAAAATAATTCAAGTCCCCAGGAGACCCTGCAGCCCCTTTCCTTGCCAGGCCTCTGTCCGGGTCCTTTGATAGAGCGCCCCGCCATCTGCCCCGTCACCTGGGTGGCTCTGCTTGGCCCATGTGGAAGGGGGGTGGGGGTGGGCTTCACACGAGCTCATGCTTTGCTGTTGCTTCTCCCCGGCTCCCCTGAGCCTGCACATCTGGGTCAAATAAGTTGAAACTGGCTCATCGTAATGAAAGGAGAGCAAAAGCCACAGACTGAGCCATAGAAATTACCTCATCGTGTAGAAGTCATCAGTAACGGCTGGAAAGCAGTCTTGTTTGAACATGTGTATGGGAAGGAGCGCAGACTGTCTGTGGTTTGCGTTTTCATGTTTCCTGTGCAACAGCGTCTTCCTGGGGATTTGGCTAAGCTAGCTTTGGCAGAGAGCAAGAAAGGCAGCCGCTCTGTTCCTCTCCACAGCCCTGCCTCCGCCTCTGAAAGCACTTGGGCTCTCGCGTCTGGGTAGAGGACAGGGGGTGGGTTTATTCCGGGAGAAAGCCTTTCAGGAGACTCTTCAAGGGTCTTATGAGGCACGCCAGCCTGCCCGCCTGCGCTGCGGAGAGAAGGAACGTGTGTATAGGGCCGCTTTTCAGCTGGGGTGCATTGGTACGACCGCTCCTGCTGCCAAAACATCCCTGCTGCCCTAAGCCCCACAAGGGCTGCAAGACCACCACAAGGCCCCTCTCCTCGGAGCCCACCCCAGGCGTCCTTCCTCGAGAGCCAGCACTGGCATCTTTGGTGGGGAGCAGTGGGGGGCGATACAACACACACAAGTCGAAACAGCCGTTGTCCCTTATGGTAAGCGGGATCGTCTTCAGTCCCTCTCTGTGCCCCACCAGAGCCTGTTCTAGCCGTACCCCCAGAGCTGAGGGACACGTGCTTCTGCCCCCCCTCCCTCCCCATGACGCATGGCAGAGTGCAGTGCTGTTGCTGATGGATCCCCAGACCTCCCAGTCTGCAGCCCCAATCTCTCTGGCACCTTATTATGCCCTTTGGTTTTGCTGACAGCTGTTTACATGTCTTTGGGAGGGGTTGGAACTAATCATGTTTCTCCTATCTGATAAGGCTGCTTTTTGGAGACCCCACCGCGGTAGTACAGGTTTCTTAGGGAAAGGTCTGAAAGAATGGCCCTGTGGCACTGGGAAAGCAATACTGCAGAGAGGAGCCAGACGGCTTGGGTTCAGATCTCAGCTCCACCCCTTACTGGCTGCGGGGCCTTGGGCAAATTACTTAACCTCTCTGGGGCTTATTTAAGGAGCGGCTTATTTTTCAGCTCTTAATGTATTTGTTACATAAGTGATCCACATTTGTTTTAGAAAATATAATGTCCCCCCAAAATTAATTTGAAAGGTTACAATTATATATAACTCCACCACCGAGAGATAACTTTTCAACATCTTGGAATATGTCCTGAATTTTAGACTTCTTTCTGTGCATTCTTATGTGTATGTAGTTGTGCATATGCACGTGCTCTTTGAAAAATAAAGTGGCATGATATATATTCTGTTCTATAACTGTATTGTTCGGGCCTAATATGTGTCAGGTGCTGTTTTAGGAACTGCACACACAGTATATAAGACAAAGTCTCCGCTCTGAAGGAGCTTACGTCCAGTCAGAGGAGATGAACCATAAGTAAATAGGTCAAGTGGCAAGAAACAGGTAAGAAGAAAAAGAAAGCATTATACAATATTATTACAGTATTATTATGTTCCCTATGCTGTACCTTTCCTCTTCGTGACTTATTTATTTTATAACTCGAACAAACTTCTGGTTTTTTTGGTTGTTGGTTTTGTTTTTTAGATTCCACATATAAATGAAATCATACGGTATTTGTCTTTCTGTGACTTGAGTTATTTCACTTAGCACAATAACCTCTAGGTCCATCTGTATTGTCGCAAGGGGCAAGATCTCACTCTTTTTGATGGCTGAGTACTATTCCATTGTATAACATACCACATCTTCCTTATCCATTCATCAGTCAGTGGACACTTGGGCTGCTTCCATCTCTTGGCTATTGTAAATAATGCTGCCATAAACATAGGGGTGCAAATTTCTTCTTAAATTAGTGTCTTCATTTTCTTTGGGTAAATACCCAGTAGTGGAATTATTGGATCACTTGGTATGGTAACAGATAGTGACTACACTTCTCTTGGGGAGCGTTGAGTGATAAATAGAATTGTCAAATTGATATATTGTACATCTGAAACTAATATAACATTGTATATCAACTGTACTTCAATAATACATTTTTTCTTTTTTCTTTACTCTTTTTTTGGTTTTGTTTTTATTTATCTACTTCAGGGGCGCCTGGGTGGCTCAGTTGGTTAAGTGACTACCTTCGGCTCGGGTCATGATCCCCGGGTCCTGGGATCGAGCCCCGTGGGGCTCCCTGCTCGGCAGGGAAGTCTGCTTCTCCCCCTTCCCCTACTCATGCTCTCTCTCTCTCTCTCTCTCGCTCAGTCTTTCTCTTTCAAATAAATAAATAAAATCTTCAAAAAAAGAAAAAGATTTTATTTACTTGAGAGAGAGAAAGCATGAGCTGGGGGAGGGGCAGAGGGAGAGGGACAAGCAGACTCCCCACTGAGCTGGGAGCCAGACATGGGGCTCAACCTCAGGACCTTGAGATCATGACCTGAGCTGAAGTCAGACACTTAACCGACTGAGCCACCCAGGCGCCCCTTGATAAAACATTTTTTAAAATAAAGCATTATAACGGAAACAGAAGGACAGGGACGTGGGCTTCCAGTTAAAAGGGGGCATTTTGCCCAACCGCTTCCTCTAAAACCCTCACTAAAAATGACATTAAAGGAATTACCTTACAAAAAATTATGCCGTAGAGACTAGAGAAGGAAGAGGAGACAAGCCTAGGAAATGACCAGGGGAGGAGTGACTGACCCAGCAGATGTGCGTGAGGGAAACCTGAGCCGGCAGGTCCCATAAATCCCGTCCCATTTCACACGACTGGTAGTTGCTGCTCCCAGAGATCCAGCCTCTGGAGAGGTTCAGACAGGGTCTAGAGATTCTAGTTGCGGTGGAGGGGGTGCTCAGGGTACTGAAATGTAGAGGGTTAAGTGGAAGTTTACATATTCGGTGTTAGATCACCCCATGCTCTCTCCTGCCACGCACCAGCCGCTTCTCCTCCTCATCTCTCAGGATGCTGTCAGCCAGGCTTACACCTCCATGTGTGAAATTGGGAGAGTCATGCATGGAGAATCTGACCAGCCCAAGAGAGAAGACAAACTCTTCGGGGTTCTGTCATGCAAGGGCATAGCCCAATCATCCTAAAATGAATCTCCAGGTGAACACCCCTATGTCCGCAGAGCTTCCCATCAGCTTTTTAGTGCTCTGCCCTCAAATATGAGTGAGTGGACAGGCAAGGATGACCAGACTTGAGTAAAGTGTCCATTGATAAAAGAAAGGAAGGAAAAGAAAAGAACTTGGAAGAAACAAAAACTATGCAGGGAGAAGAAATTTGCAAAAACTTGTTATTAATGTCCGAGACAAATTATGGTCTATCAAATGCATAAGAACAAGATGCGGTCAATGAGGAATTTTTTTAACTGTTGTTAGAAATTAAATATGTAGCAGAAATGAAAACTTGAATAGAAGAGAAGAAGCTGAAGAAAACTTACTTAAAAGCAGAGCAGCCAGCAGAAAATGGGGAGAGAAAAGAAAAATGGAAGTGGAAGATGAATATCCCGATAGGTGTCCCAGAAAGACGGGGGGGAAAGTAGGGAAGAAAATGACCAAAGAAATAAGATTGTTTCCCAGGACTGAAAAACGTGATTTTTGAGATTGAAAGGGCTCAACAATTACCCAGTTCAAGGGATGAGTAGAAACCACTCCCAAGACCCATCAACACGATTGGGACGTTGAAGACAACAAGAAAACAGGTCAATATAAAGGACTGCGGATCAGAATGACCTCAGACTTCTCAACAGCGCATCACAATCTAGAAGATCAAGGAGCTTTCAGATTTTGAGGGTCATTGCTTTCCATCGTAGAATTCTTCTGCCAAACTCTTGATTACATGTGACAGTAGAATAAAGACATTTTCAGATGTTCCAGGTCTCTAAATGTATCTCCCTTGTACCCTAGCTCTGGAAGCAACTTGACTTTGTGCTTTAGTGTTGTGGTCCTTGATGTGTGGTCCCAGGACCAGGACCAGTGGCAGCAGCTACACACAGGAACTTCTTAAAAAGGCATACTGGTGGGCCCCACCACAGATGTCCTTAGTCAGGTGGTTCTGATGCACCGTGAAGTTTGAGAACCACTGCTTTAGTAAAATAAAGATGCAAACAGGAAAGAAGGAGATAGTGGACCCAGGAAGCAAAGTAGGGGGGGCAGCCCCAGGATAGTGGTGCACGGAGGTCCCAGGGCACAGCTCCGCACAGCACCTGCTGGAGCGAGTCAGAGGCTCTGGGAGGATACATTGCTTGTGTTCCTCCCAAGTTTTAACATTAAAAGGAGATTTTTAGGGGCGCCTGGGTGGCTCAGTCGTTAAGTGTCTGCCTTCGGCTCGGGTCATGATCCCAGGGTCCTGGGATCGAGCCCCGCATTGGGCTCCCTGCTTGGCAGGAAGCCTGCTTCTCCCTTTCCCACTCCCCCTGCTTGTGTTCCCTCTCTCGCTGTCTCTCTCTCTCTCTCTCTGTCAAATAAATAAATGAATAAATAAATAAAGTCTTAAAAAAAAGATTTATATAAACAGAAGAAGTGGGTGTGGGGGTGAATTAGTGACAAGTTTACAGAAAAGTGAGCAAATAAAAGAGTAATTACTAACTCCATATACCAAAAATTGTGCTAAAGAGGAAAAACAGTCCTAGTATTCAGCAGTGCACAGCATGTAAATCGTCATAGTAGTGTTGACATTGAATACTGACTTACCCACAATTCTAATACAGGAGTATTGTGAGGACGGGGGTTGGCGGGGGAGTATGTGTGTGTGTGCATGTGTGCATATGCTGGTAAAAAAGCTAAACCCTTATCTTCCATAATGGGAAGTTAATGAGTAATAGTAAAAGTGAAAAGTCAAGGGGGAACAACAAAGAAAACTGTGTAATTTAGAACTGTGGAAGTACACAAGCAAAGAAATGGCAAGAAGAATTGAAAGTGGTGGGTGGGAAAGAGCAGGAAACTTAAAACCAAACTTCACATGACTCTAACCTATGCACCAGCCCACCTTGAATTAAAAATAAAAACAAAGCTTGAAAACGCATGCGAGGTGGGGAGGCTTCATAAGGAGTATCAGGGAAGTCCTCTTAATGTATAATTGTCCCTTGAGCAATGTAGGGGTTAGGGGTGCTGACCCCCCCATGCAGTTGAAAATCCATTCCCACCTAAATTAACTCCCCGCTAAAACTCCCTCAAAACTTTACTTCTCTCCCCAGACTTAACCCCTCATGCAATTGGAAATCCACACATAACTTTCAACTCCCCTAAAACTTGACAGCCTCCTGTTGACTGGGAGTCTTGCTGGTGGGCGAGCAGTTGATTCACATGTAGTTTCTATGTTGTATGTATCCTCTCCTGTATTCTTACAATGCAATAAGCTAGACAAAGTTATTAAGAAAATCATAATGAGGGGCACCTGGGTGGCTCAGTCAGTTAAGCGTCTGCCTTCAGCTCAGGTCATGATCCCAGGGTCCTGGGATCGAGCCCCGCATCGGGCTCCCTGCTCAGCGGGGAAGTCTGCTTCTCCCTCTCCATCTGCCTCTCCACCTGCTCATGCTCTCTCTCACTCTCTCTCTCAAATAAAAAAAATTAAATCTTAAAAAAAAAAAATCATAACGAAGACAATATACACTTACATTAGGCCAGTACTCTATTGTATTTTTATTGAAAAACATCTTGTGTAAGTGAACCCATGCAGTTCAAACCCATGTCGTTCAAGGGTCAGCTGTGTTGTATTGTGAATATTATGAGAGATGGGTTTTTGAGGGGTTTGGCATTGTTCCAAGCTGTTTTTGGTTTTTGTGTGTTTCTTTCTTTCTCTCTCTCTCTTTTTTTTTAAAGAATACCAGTAGGAGGGCAGGAGTGGGGCGTGCCTTGCTGTTCTCTAGCCATAGGGAAAAGGTGGGGAAGGTCTCAGGTCCTGCTCACCCTGGACAGGTGGCCCCCTTAGGTCAGTTTGCTAAGTGGAGGTTGGCAGAGGGCACCAGGAAGGTCGTTAAGCCTCATCTGCTGACCCATGGGGGTTGGCACCATGGCACCACTGCCAAAGCCTGGTCCTGAGCCAGACGGAGCAGTGGGAGCGAGAGTGCCCCAGGTTCTTTCTTCGTGAAACAGGGCTCATAATAATACCCACCTCACATTGGTTGTGGGGACCGAATGAGTTAATATACACCTAGGACTTAGCACAGTGCGTCTGCCTTCAGCATACAGTGCCTGGTATGTCTGTTGGCAGTAAGCTCTGAGGGTCCAGAGGATATCAGCATCTTTTTTTAAGTTTTTATTAAAAAAATTTTTTTCCAACCCTACAGAAAAGTTGTAAGAATGGTGCAAAGAACTCCCTTCTAAAAGCCCTATTGTTGGAACGCCTGGGTGGCTCAGTTGGTGAAGCGTCTGCCTTCAGCTCAAGTCATGATCCCAGGGTCCTGGGATTGAGTCCTGCACCAGGCTCCTTGCTCAGCGGGGAGTCTGCTTCTCCTTCTGCCTGCCGCTCACCCTGCTTGTGCTCGTTCGCTCTTTGTCTCTGACAAATAAATAGATAAAATCTTAAAAAAATAGAAAAAGCCCTATTGTTGACATTTTGCCACATTTGCCTTTTCTTTCTCCACATATACATATCATATTTTGTTACTACTGTTATTACTGAAAAGTAAGTGGCAGACATCCTAACCCTTCCTTGCTAAGCACTTCAGTGTGTGTTTCCTAGGAACCAGAGTAAAGTGATCGATTTTGGAAATTTCACATTTATACAAAGCTAGTTTGTAATGTCGAGACCATTATTACATTTTACCAGTTGTTCCAATACCATCTTTCCAACAGGATTCCCCTCCCTTGTCCACAATCCAGTCCTTTAATGCAGAACAGTCCTTCTGTCTTTCTTTGTTTTCTCCAACTTTGACCCTTTTGAAGGGTTGTAAAGCCACGTGTTGTGTAGAATGTCCCTGGACTGGGGCTGGCTGACACTTCCTCGTGATCAGATTCAGACCACGCATCTTTGACCGGAATAGCACGGCACATCCCTCTGGAGGCACTTGATGTCGGTGTGTCCCGTTCGGAGTGATGTTAACTCTGGTCACCTGGTCCCTTTGTCATTAATAAGTAATCTATGGGGAGATAGTTTTGAGACTGTGTGTGGGCACCTGTTCCCCAACATATTTTTACCTGGTGGTTTGAGCATTTTTTTGGGCATTGACACTTGACCAAAATTCTCATGAGGTTCACTTGCAGGTCAGCATCTTGATTTGGCATTTAGGTAGACACCAATGTTTGCTTTTGCCTGCCAGTGAGAAACTTTGCATTGGGAAACATTGATTTTTATCTGAGAGATTTTATTCAACATTGGCTCAAAATTGCCCTTCCTGGTTTTAATGTCTAAAAGGCCAGATTCATTTATCCACTTGTTCAGTGCCTAGTCTAGGCCAAGTGCTATTCCAGGTGCTGGGGATAAAATGATTTAAAACCTTTTTTTTTTTTAGATTTTTAGTTATTTATTTGAGAGAGAGTGCAGGAGCAGGGGTGGGGGGCAGAGGGAAAAGCAGACTCCCTGCCAAGCGTGGAGCCTGATGCAGGACTCAATCCCAGGACCCTGAGATCATGACCTGAGCCGAATGCAGATGCTTAACCAACTAAGCCACCCAGGTGCCCCTAAACTATTTAAAGGCAGAGAGAAACTCCTGTCCTCCTGGAAGGTACATTCTAATGGGGGAATCAGACAATAAACCTGTACTGTATTGTCAGGTAGGGAGGAGTGAGGAAAAAGCAAGCCAGCAAGCAAGACAGGCAGCGACGTGGTACGGGGAGCTTCTTAAGCCAGGTTGCCGGAGAGCTCTCCCATTGACTCAGGTCAGGAGGCCTGCCTGGCAGTGAGAGCAGCTGGTCAGAGGTCTAGAGATGGGATGTGAGTTAGTGGGACTGTAAGGAGGTCCGTGTGGCTCGGGCAGAGACATCAAGGAGGAGATGATAGTAAATACATTGGAGAGAGGGCTGGGGCAGGGTGGCTGAGGGCTGTGTCAACCATGACAGGAAGCCAGGGGAGTGGTCCAGGTTTGAGGGGTGCAGGCGCTCAGGGGGCACAGAAGCCAGCCCTCACCCCTGATGCCAGCGTGTGAGGCCGGCCCACCCCTGCCCTGGGCTTCTGGGGGTGGTCTGACAGAGACCGGACGCCAAGGCGTAGATTGACTTTGAGGGGGCCCGGGGTCCACCAGTGGGGCTTCTGCATCCAGGCCGGAGTTTCTCAGAAAAGGAAGAACGATGGCAGGAAGTGAGCAGTTGAAAACTGCGTTGTTGTGTTTTCCCTGCCGTTGAGAGGGCAGGCAGGAGGGGGCTGGCTTGGAGAGGCCCCTGCTTCCCAGCACCCTGGGTGGCTGGGCAGTCTTTGACAAGCCTTGGCAGACGGGCCTGCTCGCGGGCCCAGCGGCTTTCTGATCTGGAACAGCCAGGGAGCCGCAGGCTGTGGGCCCAGGGCTGTGTGTTCTTGGCCAGTGAGGCAGGCTGTTCTCCAACGTGCGAGCTGCCTTTGTCCCTGGCCATCTCCCCCATACCAAGGGAACGGCATCGCTCACAGCTTTACCAGCCTGGGCTACCAAAGTAACCGCAAACACAACAACAAGGAGAGCTAGCATCTGAAGAGCACTTTTCTGTGTGGGGGCACTTTCTAAAGGGCTTCCCATCTGCGGCTTACTGACTTCTCATAACAATGTCCCGGTCACGTAACTACGAAGTGCGGATTGGAACCCAGGCTGACTGGCGCCAGAATCTCTGTTCTTCTCTGCCAAGCTATGCTCAGATAAGGGATTTATCTAGAGCCCACTACAAGAGTCAAGGGGATGCCATTCGGTCTGTTGGTGGCATTCTCTTGCCTCTTGAGTTCTTGGTGTACTTGAGCCTGTCACCCCCGGCTCTTAGGGAATGTTGGGAGTGAGGAGGATCTATTTGCTACTGCCCAGAGCGTTGGGAGGAGGCCTCTGTGCCTCCCTTTCACGGTCAGATCCAGAGATTCCCAGGAAGTGGGATAACAAGGTGCCTCCCGTGGTCCAGATGACATGTTTTATTTAATGTTGATGACAACTCCATGGGGCAGATTTTATGACCACTCTTTAACAGATGAGGAAACAGGGACTCTGAGAGGTTATATGCCCAAGGCCACACAGGAAGGGGAGAGCAGCATGTCAGCTCAGGTCCAGAGCCTGTTTCTTTGCGCTGAGCTGCGTTGCCCCCCAGAGCCAATGGACCAGGGCCTTTGATCCTTACCAGAAGTCATGTGCTTGATGTAGCACCTCAGGCCTTCTCCACTGGGCTGTTGGGAGTAATATGGGGCCGGCAGGCAGGTGGTGGAAGAGCACCAGCTTTAGGGTAAGGAGACCCCAGGTCCAGTGTTGCCTCTGCCACATCTCACGGCATGACATCAGGTGAGTCCTGACCCCTATGAACCCTTTCATTCACCTGAGAAATGGGGATTTGAGTCACCTACCTCCTTAGATCAAGTACGAAAGTAGAGGTTGATGGGTCTTGGCTGGGCCTGCAGGTATGTGGGTGAGTGTGGGAATTTCCCGGTGTGTTAAAATGTGCCTGCTGGTCTTTCCTCGGGTTTCCCTGGGAGAGCTCTCTGAATCCAGGGTAAGGGAGTCAGGGAGGACATGGGCCTTCTGAGAAACGTCCCGACTGATTTTAGAATATCATTTTCCTTTCCTGCCCTTAACATCTATATTGAAGCACTATGTATAAATGATAACAGTTGTAGCAGATGTTATTAGAAATAGGGAAAAGGATTTAACCAAAACCAGGTGGTGTTGGACTGGGACCCTAGCCTAGAGTCTGTTTAGGAAAACGACAAGATTTCCTGCGGATGAAAATAGCGGTTCTCAACTGGGGGCGATTTCGTCCCTCAGGGGACACTTGGCAATGTCTGGAAGCATTTTTGGTTGTCACAGCTGGAAAGAGGGTTTTAGTAACATCCCAGCAGAAGCCTGCAATCCTGCTAAACATCCTGCAATGCACAGGACAGCCCCTCCAACCAAGAAGTATCTGGGCCAAAATGTCAATGGTGCCAAGGTTGAGACAGGCCGATTAAAAATAGCCAGCACTGACATTGTATTTACTTTGCGTTAGGCATTGTTCTAAGTGCTTCACAGGTATTAACTTGTTTAATCCTCCCAACTCTGGGGCATAGGAGCTATTATTATCCTCAGTTGCCAGATGGGGAAGTCGGGGCTTGGAAAGGTTAAATAACTAGGCCGGAGTCAGGGTGCCAAGGAAGGAACAGGCAGAGCCAGGACTCGAACACACACAGTCCAGCTCCGGAGTCCATGCCTTTAACCACTGTGCTATGCCCTACTGCTTTGCAGGAGGGGAGGCCGCTTACCTTTAAGTCAGATTTTCAGCTTTGGGTCCAGAAAGCCACATACCAAGAAATTTGCTATGTGACAAGTGTCCAAAACCTTTCATTCCTGTGCCGAGAACATAAAGGGGGAAGGGTGGCGAGGGGCCCAGTGACCCACCAGGGAAAACCCTGTGACTTCCAGATGCTGAGTATGATTCACCTCATGAGTTGACCAGCATGAGGCGCCTAATGGGAATGGATTCTGGTTGACTATAACCTCTTAGTCTTTGGCTCCTTTCATTAGGGAATCAGAGATGGGGTTGGGGTCACCACTCTGCGCTGGGGACCAGAGTGTGACAGGCCTGTGCAGAGAGTGCACCTCACTTTGCAGTCCTGGGCTGTGTTTGTCATTGCAGACGTGAAGACAACCGTGGTTTACCCTGCCACAGAGAAGCACCTGCAAAAGTATCTGCGCCAGGACCTCCGCCTGGTGCGAGAGACGGGAAGCGATTACAAGAACATCACCTTACCCCACCTGGAGTCCCAGAGCCTCAGCATCCAGGTGACTGGCCCACGGGATACAGACACGGAGTGCTCCCTATGGCCGGTGGATCTCTCTCAAGGCTCTCTCAGGGGCCAGCACCATCCCACAGGTTTGGGGTTGGGCAGAGAGCACAGTGGAAAACCTGCCCTCCTGGGGCTTATGTACTTCCTGGTGCAGGGGTCAGCCCACGAATGCAGAAGTAACTGCACAAGACGGGAGAGACTGAGTGGCACAGGGAGTTCTGGGCTGAGGTGGTCATTCTTTTATCCAGGATGGTCAGAGAGGCTTCACTGAGAAGGGAATTGACCCTGATCTTGAGCATTCCCTGTGGCTCTGTGGAACTCTCAGAGCAGCCTCCAGGCCTTTGAAGAATTTGTGTCTCTAGCAGCATTGATAACCGTCTCAGAAGGGCTCTGCCCTCACCTGGGTCTGTGAATGGGTCAAGACCGATGCCAGGGTTGCCCCCCAACCCCAGTCGAGACTTTTATTCCCAGTTCCGCCTCGGGGAGTCGAGGCCCAGAGTAGAAACTTCATTCACCCATTCCCCTTGCATTCGCTCCCCAGAGGGCAGGGTCCCGATGGTCACAGCGGCTCAGTGCAGGACCTCTTCTCTCAGCGGCTAATGTGAGGTTCGGCAGCATCTTCAGCTACTAGACCAGATGCAAGGCTATTTAGCTCAGAGATCCCGACTTCTCTTTGGGCCGAGGCCCAGTGCCAACCAGAGCCTAGAATTGGCCCCGAGTGAATGCTCAGCATTAAATATGATGGATGAGGCGTTTCCTTGCTCATTCACTGGCTCTCACCATCTCCGTCTCTCCATCACTCCCCCTTGTTCTCTTTGAGCGCTTCTCACCCACTCTACCCAGGATTCAGGTCATAGCGGTGGTGGGCGCTCACATACAGGACGCTAGGAGCCATTTCTCCCAGGCCAGAAGAAGGGAGGGGGCCCTGGGTGGGGGGGCCCTGCCAGATAACTTGCACATGGGAGAAGCAAGGGAGGGGTGGTTGGTGGGCGTGCAGGAGGCCCTGTGTGCCCACAGCCTGCTTTCCCACAGGGGACGACCCTGCTGGCTCTTAGCCCTGGCCCCCCTGTGCTGTATTTGCACCAGTTCCTCTGGCTCAGGCTGGCTTGATTTTTTTTTTTTTTTTGAAGTCCCTGCACTTGCTCTGTCTTCTAAGTGGAAAGGAGATATGTCTCCATCTTCTTAGATAGAGCTGCAGCTCGCCAGGGTCCTAGAGGGATCTCCTGGAATTATGTTCTGTGGCACCTATTGCACAAATATGTGATCTTAAAGTTGGTGTGAGTAGTATGTGTATCTTCTTATACACCACTGTCTAGTACCTCTTGGAAAATAATACAAAATTCCACTATTCTACCGAATTCTGTTCAACACAAGCATTCGTGTGTTTGTTTCTTTTTTTTTTTTTTTTTTACTATTTCTAGTTAAGTTTACAAGGCTCAACTGACAACAGTTGTTACATTTATTGAGCATCTACTGTGTCCCAGGCCATTTGCTAGGCTCTGGAGGGTCACCAAGGTAAACACTTGTAATGCCCCCAGAGTCCTGTAGGGAAGACAGACATGGGGTCTGACCAGTGCAATATGATGGGATACTGTCCCACAGGTGGTTTGTATATGAGGTTCGGGGTGACACGAAGGGGGGTGATCAGCTCAGACAGTGGGGGACTTCACAGAGGAAGGGATCGTCCAGTTGGGTTTTCAGGAACAAAGAGAAGTTTGCTGGGTGTACAAGTCAGAGAAGGGCATTCCAGGCAGAGTCAAGAGCAAGTGCAGAGGCACAGAGGCATGGAGGATCAGCCGGAGACAACAGCAGAAGGCGGGCAGGGGCCAGGAGCAGGTGGGGTGCACCTTGTCGGGAGACCAGGAGCTCCCAAACCTTGCTGATCGTCAGGATTGCCTGGGGAGATTTTTAAAAATACAGAGCATGGGTCCTACTCCCTATCTCCTAAATCAGAATGTTCAGGGAGTGGAGCTGGGAAGTCTGTATTTTTTTTTTTTTTTTAATCTCTGTTTCTAATGATCATCAGATTTCAGAACCGCTGCCATAGGCACTGAGGGTCCCCTAAATGGTTTTAAGCATATGGGTTCCATGAGATTTAAAGAATTGCTGGAGTCTGGTGAGTGTGGGAGCGGGAAGGCTCGAAGGGCCAGCGCGGTTCTGGACTGAGGCCGGGGCAGTGGGGAAGGCTGCAGCAGTGATTTGAGAAGCAGGGCTCAAAGGTGGCGGATTCGGAGAGGCAAGCGAAGAGTAGGTGGTGGGATCTTTAACCAGGTCGGGGGACGCGGACAGTGGAGAGGGTTTATGTGGCAGACAGTTTATTTGGGGGCTTGTGAGCACTCACCAGGTGCCAGGGACGGTGCCAGCCAGCCTTCTATGAGGTGTGCATCACCTCACTGAATCTTTTCAGCAGCTCTTTGGAGATGGGATTCACGGCCAGGCAGTGTCAGCCCAGCGCCTGCGCGATCAGCCGACTACCCTATTTGGCTCCTCGAATTTGAGGTGCTTATAACTCCTCAGTCAATAATGCCGTCGGATCTCTGGGTCCCGAGCGTTAGGGACCATCAGGCTAAACCTGCCGGTCTGTGAGTCATCAGGCTGAGGTTCAGTGTCAGCCCAGGATTTGGATTCTGCTTCTGCTATCTCAGAGCAGTGAGCGCCCTGCACTTCTGAGCCCGGCTCCTGGTCTGGAAAATGTGACTGGGGTCCCAGTGGGGATTGAGAGAGGTGCCACAGATCACGTACCTGCTGTTGATCGCAGCACGCACTAGACGCCAGAATGGTCGCTGCCCTCCTGTGCATATGCAGGGCCCATTCCAGGGCCGGGGCCAGGGGAGTGCAGAGCTGAGACAGCTGCAGGTGTGGGCAGGTGAAGGGCGGCCAGGAGGGGAGCGGCCGGCACGTGGGTGAGCAGAAAAGCAGGAGCAGAGTGAGCGGGGAGTGAGATATCCCCAGGGAGGAGAGTTGTCAGTGTCACCTACTGCGAGGAAGCCGTGCCAGGTGCCTTCCAGAAGCCAGGGCTGGCTGAGTCTCCCGGGCTTGCTTTCTGATGGGCTCACTGCCCGTTACATGCGCCCCCACCCTGCGGTTTCTGTGAATTCCATTCCCTGGTCCCCTCCCTTTCTTAGCCAGGCTGCTGGCCTGGGACTCCATGTAGATTCCCGTCCCTCCCGCTCTCCCAGAGGCCTTCCCCACGTGGCCTGGAGTGTGGGCTCTGGGGCCAGGCTCTGGGTTGGAATTGGGTGGACTTCTCGTGCTTGCTCTTTCCTCACCTGCCACACGGGGACACCAGTGCGTGGGAATGGGAGTCCCGGGCGTGGGGGGGGACCCTTAGGACGGGGCACAGGGTAGGGCTGCTCACCACCACCACACCTTTGCTCACCTCCTCTCTCGGTGCTGCAGCCTCCAGCAGGGCGCCTGTTGTCATCACAAGGTTGCAGCCCGGCGCCACCTCACGTGGGAGCTTCCCAAGCACCTCCCTCTGCCCTTCGGGACCTCCACTGTGCTGGGTGCGGTCAGTCATTTACACTCCACTCCACCCTGACGTAGACGTATCGTTCGCCCCTCTCCAAGGGGGAAACTGAGGCTCAGAGTACGCCACTTACCCAAGGTGTCAGCTAGTTAGGGAGGAGGTGGGCGAGGAAACCAAGCTTTGGTGGGCCCCAGAACCAGTTTGTTCTCTATGGACTACCACACAGCTTTCCAGTCCAAGTGGGGGCGGCTTATCTGTGGGCAAGAGAAAAGCCAGGGCCCCGGGGTGGCCGCTCCAGGGCTCTCCACAGAGTGTTGTCATCCCCCTTCCTCTTCCCCTTTACTTTTGAGGTACTTTGGGTCAGGTTCCGGCTGACTTTTTTTTCCTGCAGCACATTCCCAGTGAGCCTTGCAGTGGGAAAGGAAATGCCTCCGTGGGAGAGCCTCCACACCCTGGGCTGAGCATTGCTGTGGTCTCTGTGCCGCCCGAGGAGGCCGCTGCTGGCTGCCCTCCAGCCCACTCCCAGGAAGGTGGCACAGCCAGCGTTCTTGGGAATGCCCCTCTTCTGTAGTGGGTGGGCCACACTGTGACTGACCTGTGGGCCTTGCTGGGGGGGTCTGGGAGCCCCACTCTTCGCAGGCAGGTACTCTCTGCTCCCTCCTCTCTGTCTCACATGGTCACATTTGACCTTAGCCATGTCGGCTGAGAGCCGAGGATGTGGACTTGGGATGAGGTGTGCAGACTCCAGACAGCCCCCGTGGCCCCTGGCCTTCGCGGACCCCACTTGTGCCCGAGCTTCTGGGGGCGGGCAGAGGAGCCCGCCACTGGCCTGGTTGTGTGGGTGCCCTGGCCTCCCGATCCGCCCCCTCAGCGAGCTAGGAGGCCCTTCCTGAGGGCCAGCCCAGCCGCTGCCCTGTCTCTGGCTCTCCAGCAGGCTCCTCTCTCAACTTTCAAGCTCAGACTTGACTCAGAGCTCTGGGGAAGTGGAGAAGAGTGGAGGTCTGTGGGTTTGAGCCCTGTGAGCACAAGGGGCTTTCTTATCTTAACCTCCCTGCATGCTGGCTTCTTCAGAGAGGCCACCAGGACCCTAATTGTAAAATGACAGCCTTGGGATCCACACAGAACTCAAGGAAGGGTTCTCTGAAGACTGTCAGCAGCTAATAAAACGGCCTGAGGGGGTGGGGCTGGAGGCCCTGGGGTGACAGGAAAGGTCTGTGTAATTGCCGTCTCCGGGTTGTGCCACTTCTGCTGCGTCACCCAGGGCCCGTGTCCGCTGAGACTGCTATGGTTCCAGGCGGGCCGAGGCACCGGGCCCACCGCTAGGGAGTCCCACCAGCCGGGTGGGACACCCACACACGTTAATGTCTGGGACCTCAGCCTTTCCTGCCCTGCTGTGTCGAAGGATCTCCTTCTGACTGTCTTTGCCTGTGGTCCTGAATAAAGTGGGCAGGGGCCTATGGAGACAGCCGTCCCTGAGTCCTGGGGGCAGTGGTGGGGATGGACGCAGACCAGGCCTGTGAGGCCAAGTAGAGCATGTCCACAGGAAGGACCAAAAGAGCTGGCCCCCCAATCCAAGCTGCAGTGCCCGTGAGGGGATGGCCCCCAAGAGCAGAGCGATGGGGACAAGGCAGCCTGAGTGTAGATGCCCCTGAGCTTAATGGCCCTTTATGGCTTGGCTGTCCTCCCTGGAGGGGCCCAAGAGAGCGTACCCTAGCCCACCCAGTCTGTGATGTTTCCCCAGAGGTCGTGAGCAGCTTTGTGAACCCTCTCTCTTCCCCTCCTTCCAGTGGGTATACAACATTCTCGATAAGAAGGCGGAAGCTGACCGGATTGTTTTTGAGAACCCAGATCCCTCTGATGGCTTTGTCCTCATCCCCGATCTCAAGTGGAACCAACAGCAGGTAAAAGCTTTCTTGCTGGGGCTCTCTGGTCTCCCAGGACTTGCTCCAGGTTGCTGGTCCTCCTTAATCCTGCCCTTCTTTCTCCTGTTGGTGTCTCTGAGCAGGTGTTAACTCACCAACAATGGAGGCCTGAGCTGGGTACAAACATTTACACCTTCAGGTGTCAGCTTAAAGTTCTTCCTGGTTCTCCTCCCACCCAGGGGGTGAAGAATGGGGTGATGTTTGCATCCATGACCACATGGGCCATTCTTTAACCAGCCAAGTGGCTTGGCTGCCACCCTCCCTTCCAGGAGCACCTAGCACCCTGAGGAGGACTGTTTATATTCTCTCCATGCCCCTGGACACCAGCAGATCCAGGCAGGCCTGTGATCCGAAGCACTGATAGGAAGGAGCCATGGCAACCAACCCAAAGGAGGTGACTGCCCACTGGTAGGGTGATGTAGTGGAGGGAGGCTGCCAGAGTACCCGTGTCCACTCCTCCCACCCCCAGCCCTGCAGGTTGTCCCCACCACAGGCCTTGAGAGAGGAAGCAAGGCCTGGTTCTGGAGTTGTCTGGGGAGCTAGGACAAGGCCACAGAATAGGAGTGCCGGTGACAGCTCTGGGCGATGCCTTTGTGCAGCTCTGCAAGCCCCCCGTCTGTCCCTGTGGGCAGCCCTGTGCCTGAAGGCCCAGGTCAC
Source organism: Halichoerus grypus (assembly GCF_964656455.1). Taxonomy (NCBI): domain Eukaryota; kingdom Metazoa; phylum Chordata; class Mammalia; order Carnivora; family Phocidae; genus Halichoerus; species Halichoerus grypus. The sequence goes on along the minus strand of NC_135722.1, from coordinate 90,270,174 downwards.
AGACTGGGGCACGGGAGATGGGATATGAGGTACAAGGAACTTGTCTACCTCACGAGATCTTTGAAGACTAAAGAAAACGCAGCGTCGTTTTGACCTTGTGCTGCCAGGCATCCTGCTGGGCCTGCCAATGGAATTGCCCTGTCTGTCTGTCCCCTTTAAGACAGAGAGTTTTCAGGAACTGCACTGGGCTCCCAGCCATGGGGCTGGGGTGGCTCACCCTCAGGGCTTATGAATAGGCCCGCTTAAATGTCAGACTTCCTTTGATGGCCATACAGGTGCGATTGTTCTTAACCTTTGCTTAATTAGCGCCTGTCTCTTGGTGGTGCCATATTTCATTGTCTGGGATCCCTGGCTTGTGACAGAATACTGAAATCGACAGCTCCCTTAGAATTTGCGCCAGTGTAGCCAGCGGGCAAGACAGACCAGGCCTGGACTTCTGTTCTTTGTCCTTATACCGGGACAGGGGGACGGGGGGGTGGGGGGGGACGGGACGGGCGGGGGGACGGGGGGCACGGACTGAGGAAAGAGGTACTCTGGTGTTTGCTTTAAGGAGCCTTCCTAGCCACCCTGGAATCTCCTCCTCCTGCTGTTTCTCCCAGAAGTATATCATAAAGATATGCTCCCAACTGCTGACCCAGGATTAAAGAAGACTCTTTGTCCATCCATCCATCCATCCATCCGTCTACCCATCTATCCACTCCACATATATTGGTCAAATGCTAGAGAATCTTGCTTCCCTGGAGCTTATAATAGCCCTTCCCCAGTTCTTGTAAGAAATTGCCTGTATATTCTCTTTTATTTGCCTTTTTTTTTTTAAGGTCTAGTTAAAACATGTGATGTAGTTTGGGGAATGTAGGTGAGATCTGGAGCCAACGACCAAGAAAGAATTCTTGAGGCTTTTTTGGTGCCAAAAGGTGGTTTTATTAAAGCAGGGGGACAGGACCCCATGTGCAGGAAGAGCTGCTGCCCCGGGGTTGTGAGGGGTGGCTGATTATATACTTGGGGGTTGGGGGTAAGGAAAAAGGGAGGTTTTCTAAAGAACCTTCCTATGCAAAAGAGGACCTAAAAGATATTGGAGGCCTTGCCATTGTCGGGTTAAGGTTGTTTTTCCCTCTAGCCAAGCATTAACATTAAGACACTTGGGAGTTTCCTTCTGGAAGTTAGGTTATTGATAAGAATCCTTTTTTCTTATAAATCACCAAGACATTTGTAAACTGAGGGAGACTCCTGTCCTGCAGGAGTGTACTCTCTCTAAGTGAACCATTTGTCTTTCCTTCCCTTGGCTTTAGGGCAGCGGGGAGTGCCTGAGGAATGTCACACACGTCCCACCTGGGGGGCGGGGCCTTGTGGGGTGTCAGCTTGTGCTTTGTCCTCAGCTTGCCTTCTGCGCCCTCCTCACAGACACCCGGTAAAAATGCAGGTAGTACAAAGAGCTCTGTAGAAGTCCTTCCCTCAGCCCCCATTCCTCCATTTCCCTCCCCCTGAAGGGACTGTTTCTCAGGAGAGAGGATTTCTTTGTCTCTCCTCCCAGGTGTAGTCTTTGCATATTGTGTAGGTAAGTGTATCTGTGTCTGTCTCTGTGGACACAGTGTGTACTTTCAGTTCATCTCAGGTGGGTTCTTGGATCTAAAGTGCCCAGACCAAGAAACTCTTCCTTTGGCTCACTCCAGAGGGGGAGAGATGGCTCCCCAAGGCTCCAGCCCCTCTCCATCTTGCCCCTTGCCAGGAAGCCCTTACTTTGAGTCTGCTGTCCTGCCTCGTAAAAAGAGATGGATGGTGTCTAGCCTGCCCGGAGTGATCGGCGGGCCACCTTCTGGGATACCAGCCTGAGACCCTGTCTAGCTTGCTTCAGACCCTTTCTCTGGGCCCGGGGGGCGGGGGGGGGGGCTTGAACTGCCTGCAGAAAATCTGGGGTCATGTCTGCTGTCAAAGAATGGGTTTCCCTCCCTCACGCAGCCTGTGACGGACGCCCGGCAGCCGGCTTCGTGCCTCATTCCTTGCCTGTGTAGCGGAGAGGTGTGATTTAATGTCATGCTTGTGATTGGTCAGCAGCCATCATCTAAAACAAATGCTACTATTATCTGAGAGTCTGGGACAGTGACATATAACAACAGCTGAAGATACCGACGGGCACGCAGACACCCCAAGTTCAAGCACTTTTGTTTCCTGCTTCTCCTGGGGCTCCGAGAGAGAGAGAGAGAGTCCTGGGCACAGGCCCTAAGGAGGGAGAGTCTAGAAGGGGCTTGTGGGCAGACCGCGGCTTCGGCAGGCACAGCTTAGCCATTTGCTGGGAGCTTCCCACGGGGCTCATCTGTAGCAGGTGTGAGGCAGAGAGGCCCCGACTGTTAGAGAGGAATGTCTGTGGCCTGAAGAGACTGTCTTGTCCACAGTTGGACCAACAGGCACCATATGGGAAACCTCCTCGGTTTTCAAACCGGGGCCCTGGGGGATTCTGTCGGGTGACTCATGGTCCCTGGATTATGTCCTTGAGGAATGTAGCAGCTTGGCTGAGTGCTGCAAGCCTCCCCTCCCCATTCACCCCCTCCCCTCCACCAGGCCTTGCCCCGTGGAGCCCTGGCGGCCCGGGCCTGCCTTGCACATGGATGTGATCATCAGCCAGGGCCAGGGCTCGAGTGCTCGGGAGGGGCGGGAAGGTTTTCTGGGCAGAGGAAGGGTTCATTTGCCTTCTGGCACAAGACCTTGTTGACTTTGGTTCTTTACACTGTTAGAACCTCCAGGTTTTCAGCCAGGCACTGTTTTCAGGAAGGACAGCAGGAAGGGTGCTCTGTGAGCCCTATGTGATAGGGGAAGAGAGAAAAAGGTCTGGCACTCTGGCGGTGCTCATTGCTGAGCTGGCCCCAGGGCCCCTTTGCGCCCTTCAGATCCTTCTACACCCCTTCCCCTGCAACTGGACTCCAGACAAATCAAGTGGCTTACTCTCCCCTTCATGTTCTATACTTCCTTGCCTCTGGGCCTTTGCTTTCACTGTTCCTTCTACTGGCAAGACCTTTCTCTAAACGCTACCTCTTCTTTAAGACCTGGATCCCCTGCCTCCCTGTCTGGATCAACCTAGCTAGATAGTCTTTCCTTTTTTTTCCTGTACTTTTATCACTTTATGTCTTGTAGTAGCTACTTATGTACATGCTGTTAGCTCATAAACTCTTGGAGGGAAAGAGTTGTCCTTGGCACTTTCTTGAACCTTCTCCCATCCCCCCCATCAGCTCTGTGAGTATATAAATACTCCCATATGATATTCTTTTTTTTTTTTAATTTTATTTTTTTAAAGATTTTATTTATTTATTCGACAGAGACACAGCAAGAGAGGGAACATATGCAGGGGGAGTGGGAGAGGGAGAAGCAGGCTTCCCGCGGAGCGGGGAGCCTGATGCGGGGCTCAATCCCAGGACCCTGGAATCATGACCTGAGCCGAAGGCAGATGCTTAACACCTGAGCCACCCAGGCGCCCCCCCATATGGTGTTCTTGAGTAGCAAGAACAAACAGAAGTTCTGTCCTTACGTTGTCCCACGCATCCCAGGCATGTGGAGGCTCCCATTGCCGGGGGCTCCCCGGGATCGCCTGTGGCTGGCACTGAAGCAGGCCTGGGGCCAGGCGGTTCCTGGCTTCTGTGAGGGATTCTAGGATTGGCAGCCTCCCCTGGCGCTGTCCGCCGCTGAGCCTGGTTGACCCCTGCCGATCTCTGCGCAGCTCGATGACCTGTACCTGATTGCCATCTGCCATCGCCGGGGCATCCGATCACTTCGGGACCTCACTCCAGAGCACCTGCCGCTGCTCAGGAACATCCTCCGGGAGGGCCAGGTGAGTTGCCTTGGCCAAATCCACACCGAAACCCAGAGGAATTCTGTTCTAATTCTGGTGTGTTCCCTGGCCACTTTCTTCACCCTTCCTGGAAATCCATCTGTGAACGGGTCTTCTCTTTGGCTGCCTGTCCCAGGACCCCACGAGGGCTCTTCACATGGACTCCTGGTCCTGCCCTTCCCTCCAGCTCTGCTTTAAGCCGCCTTTCCTCTGCCTGGGTTCCCGCTTTTGCCTCCCTGCCTTTCTCCTGCAGGTCTCTTCTGAGACCCCCTCTTCTCCCAGGATCCCCTGTGTCTGCTCATGACAGCCACATCGTGCCAGACGCGTTTCTTGGGCAGATGGGTCCCCAGCTCCGATGTGTGCACATTGTACCTCCTCCTCTGCCTTGAGGCCAGAGCCCGAGTTCTGTAGCACCTGGCATTCTGGGGTACTTTGTACAGGGATATCTGCTGGATCACATGAAATTAAAGAGGAGCCCTGGAGGCAAGGGAAGAGGGTCTAGAATCTGGGCTCGTGGTTTTGGTTCTGGCATTCTGACCCTCACCACCTGAGTGACCCTGGGCAGGACTCATCATTTCACCTCCCTGGGCCTCAGTATGTGGATGGGATGCTGCTAAATCCCATTCTGTGGGGTGGTTCCCAGTCTTTTTTCCACTCAGGATTCAAAGATGCTGCCCTGAGCCAGGGCCCAGCAGTCACCAGGGTGCCCGGCCAGGTGAGCTGCTCTCGGTGGCTTTGCCACAGGCCTGGGGGAAGGGCTTTCCTGGATCCGCTCCTTGCTACCTCTGGACCGCAGCTGCCCCGCCACTGCGCCCTACCTGGCCTTCTCCCTCCTGCCGGCCCACATTGCTGCCTCTCTGGCCACCCGTCTCTGAGTGGAGTAATTCGTTTCTCTCCTGCAACAGCCTCTGGATGGCAGAGTGGCGTCTTTCTCTCAGGGAGATGCTGGGCCTACACTTCCACCTGCCCTGGCCGCTCAGGCAGCCTCGCCCAGACAGGCCAGCCATGCTGATTCCCGGAAGGCCTCTGGGTGCCCTGGCCTTGGCCTCATCCCGCTGCAGAGAGCCCCGGGCAGAGTCCCAAGTGTAGGATGTAATTGTGGGGTGTATTCTGAGCCCACTGAGGCCCTCGTCTTTTTCTCCTCACCTCTGACCTCCTCAGGAATTCGCCCACAGTGGAAATCAGAGTCTCCTGTTAATGCCAAGCCTTGGAGGCTCCAGAACGGGAGTTGGGTAGAAACAGCCCTACCCCTGAGCAAGGTGGGGGGTGGGCAGAGGGAGCCGGGGTCAAAGTTAATGCTTTCCTCTTCTACCGGGAGTCTAGTGAGATCTTCCCTGGGTCTTCTAGGGGCAGCTCTTCCCATGTGCCCTCCCCCACGCTCTGTCTTCCACCAGGCCTCAGCTCGGCCCCATCCCTGTCACCCTTGTTCCCCAGCTCCACTCTGTTCCATGCTAAGAGGGGATACAGGCCCCCTTCCCACCTACTCAGTGATTTAAGTCGGCATCAGTCATCCAGGGGGAGGACAGTCCCCATAGTCTTAGACATCTGGGGCCTGTCCTTAGACACTGGGACTTCTAGATTCCCAGCAGCGACTGTTTGAGCAGCTTCAGTGTTTTATCGAGGTTGGAGTGCGGAACCTTAACGGAGGCCCCAGTTCCCTTCATTTGGGAGAAAAGCCCCTGTTTGCTACTGTCACCTGCTTGTGTTGAGTCCCTAGAATGGAAGACAGGGACCTGCAGCGAACTGTGGCGAGGGCTGTCTGGAGGGCTTTTGTCAGCCGTCCAGAGGCCAGCCGGGGATTAGGGCCAGAGGAGGGCCTGTGGGCAGCACAGTGACCCCTTTCCTGCCACCCCCCTTTCTCATCAGGAAGCCATCCTGCAGCGCTACCAGGTGAGGGGAGACCGTCTCCGCGTGTACCTGCATTACCTGCCTTCCTACTACCACCTGCACGTGCACTTCACGGCCCTGGGCTTCGAGGCCCCCGGCTCCGGGGTGGAGCGGGCTCATCTGTTAGCGGATGTGATCGAGAACCTGGAGTGTGACCCGGACCACTACCAGCAGCGCACCCTCACCTTCGCCCTCAGGGCCGATGACGCTCTGCTCAAGCTCTTGCAGGAGGCCCAGAGGAGCTGAGTCCGACCCAGGGGCTGTCCGGCGAAGAACACAGATGTGTGGGATCGGGTGGGCTGGGGAGGGACTTCGGGATTTTTAGCACCAAGTGAATTTTTTTAAAAATGTATTTTGTACTGGCTTATTCCTAGCATGTGAATAAAGTATTGGTCTCCCTTGGTGTGGACTGATGACTGGGGAGGCAGGTGGTGCCAGCAGAACAGGTAGGAGCATCCTGGTACAGGAGCCACGTCTGGGCTGGTGGCTTCAGCTGACCCGGATGTGTGCCAAGGGCTTTCTCCAAATCCCAGTAAACACCATCCTTGGTGATTTCTGTGTCCCGAATCTGATGGTGCCTTTCCCTGTCTTCGGTCCTTCCTACTCTGCTCTCACCTCCCCCTTCCCTCTTCCCATTTGCTGTATCTTCCTCCTGGTTTTCAAGGCCCATGTGTCTGGGAGTTCCCCGAAAAAACCAAATACAAAAACTTTCTGGAAATAATCTATAGAGTGTTTCTGACAGTGCTTCCTCTTCCCCTCCCCAGAACTGAGATCGCACCTCCAGCCTGTAAGTCAGCCCCGCTGATAAACTTCTTGTTGACAAGGATAAAGGATTGCCGCCTGGAAGTGGGAGGGTTTTAATAAGAATCAGATGATGCAAGCTCAAAAAAGCTTGCCTTTGACTCTGTTATTTGGTCAGCGAGCCCCTGGCCTTGAGTTTGTTATCTAGGGAGGAAGACAAAACAAGCTCATAGAACAGCCAGAAGACCAAACACAAAACAGCCCAAAATGATACGGTTGTGGTGGAGGACAAGAGCTCCGAGGGGCTCGGATTCGAGGTGTGACCGGCGACACAGGTCCCTGTTCGTAGAATCTGGAGGCCAGGAAGGGACTTAAGAGTGTCTGAGGCTGGTGGCCTTAGGGAGCCTTCAGGGACTTATCTGGGAAGGGTGACGTCAGGGTGCACACGTGAGGGCACGCACTCGGATACATAAGGCACTCGTTTCAGCACGGGGACAGGTATACCACACTGCGGAGAGGGGCTGGGATTTGCTCGTTAGTCCCTCAGCCCCGCTGGATCGTGCTTCCTCGGGAGGCTTTCTCAGGGGGGACAGGATGTTGGGTTCTGCTAAGTGATAAGAGGGCAGCATAAGGCAGGGATGGCCCGTATTCTGCAATTCCTGGACTGAGAGAGCCAGGAGACAATTCAGAGTCAAATGCACGTTGCAGGCCTGGCACTGCCCTAGAGACTGGTAAGTGGTGAACAAACCGAAGTCTCTCCCCCTGGAGCTGACATTCACCCCATAACCTTGGACCAGACCCCACGTGTCCTGAGCCTGGTTCTTTGTAAAAGAGAGCGGGGATGAGGATCCGTGAAGTGTCCTGCTGTGTAAATGTAACGCGTGATAGTGTTGCTTTGTGGTAAACGTTGACTTACATCTGGTAAACGATCGACTTCTAAGCCAGGCGGTGCTCTAACTGTTGGGAAAACAAAGCTCCTCCCCTCCAGGCTACTGGGGCAGACAGCCAAGCGAACCGTAGGAGTAGAAAGAGGCAGCACTTGGGAAGCTACCTTGAAAACAGGTATGTGGGAGAGGCTGGTGTACAAGGTTCCCCTAGGAAGACCAACGGAGTATGCTTATGGAATCTCAGTGCTCGGGGGGTAGCTGACCCGCGCATCTGTCGCGGGACAGCCTAAGTGGAATATGATGGTGAGGCCAAAGGGGTCTGGTTACAGGGAGAGGGGTGGCCCTGGGTGGGAGCTGCCTTCCTCCCCCAGGAAGAGATGAAGCAGCGGCTAGTTTAAGAGAACCCCTGGCCGGTTTTGTCCATGTACAAGAACTGTCGCAAAGATAATTGAGGGGAGCAGGAGTGGAGGGGATGCCAACCCAGAGAGGCCCCACCTTGCAGACAGAGCAGAGGGACCCAATCCCGGGAGCATCCTTTTCTCCTTGACAGATCAGGTTCTGCTGGTGGGGCTCTCATCTGGCTTCACACACGGGTGCATGCTTGGAAAAGGTTAGCCCGTGGCAAATCCCGACCCCAAAAGACCGCTGGGGAGCCTCCCAGGGGACCAGGGTCTCTATTTCCCTGGGACTAAGCCCTGCCAAGGTATTCCCTGCCTCGCCAGACTTGACTCCCCAGCGTGATCTGTCCCATTGCTCCTCCTTCCTCTCAGGCTTACTCACCCATCCATCAAGTCTACCAAACACCTTGCATGGGCCGGCACTGCAGCGCGGTGTTGGGGACAGGAAGATCAAGAAGACCCACCAACCTGTACCCTCTGGGAGTGTGGCTCCGTGGGTTGGGAGAGTGTAGGACGAGACCGTAGGTAAGAGCTGTTCTAGAGAGAGGTTCTAAAGGCTTTGCTCTTTTGTACTGCTGGGAGGCACTCCTCTGTCAGGATGAACTCTGCTTTCAGAGGGGAAGAGGGTCACTTCTCCCGTGGCCCCTGAAGCCGGAGTCACTAAGGCCCAGAGAACAGCCCTGCAGGCTGCAAACTGCTCTGGGAGAAGCGGCCTCAGGAATTCGGCCTCATGCCCCCAAAGGCCCCCGCAGTGGCCAGTGTCCCTACCCACGAGAGTGTTTGCTTCTCCTCCAGGGAACGGCTGGTCAGATGTGTGGTGAGGCATGAAATGGATCCTGCTGGGTCTCTGTGTGACATACACCTATTTGCCCTCGCCACCGCATGAGACTATCTTCGAGGCAACCCTGTCTTAACCTGAATCCTGGGGCCTCCAGCTGCAGAGAGGAACTGGCCGAGTCAAGGGGTCAGTCGCTCTGTTACACCTCATCTGAACTCCCAGAGGGCCTCTTCTCGAAGGCCCATGCTTTCTGACCACATACCACTTCCTGTCAATTCTAGGGAGTCTGTGTTCCCAGGGACCACAGAGGTCCAAGTGCAGCTGCCTCCACCACAGGCCCCGTGGGCCTGGAGCAGGTCACAGCAACTGGGTCACCTCCCGAGCAAGGGCTTTCCTCTCAAGTAAAGGAGCTCCACTCAATCGAGGTCTCCTGCTTCTCAGTCCAGGGGATACAGAGTGAGAGCTACCTACCCCTCTCGGCCCTAGCTTTCCTCTTTTTTTTTTTTTTTTAAGATTTTTATTTATTTATTTTAGAGAGATGAGAAAGAGAGAGGGCATGAGTGGGAGGGGCAGAGGGAGAGGGAGAGAGAATCCCAAGCCGACTCCGCACTGAGCTCAGAGCCCAGCACGAGGCTCGAGCTCATGACCCTGAGATCATGACCTGAGCGGAAACCAAGAGTCGGCTGCTCAACTGACCACACCACCCAGGCGCCCCTGCCCTAGCTTTCCTCTGGATGTCACTTTGAAGAACCCCACATCCTGCCTCCCCGGAGAAAGCTTCCTGAGCAAGATCCAGGGTCCCTCGACCCCACCTTAACCAGCTAGCAAACGCCGGCCCCTCTCTGGCAGCATGATACATCTGTCCTGTGTGCTGCAAAGAAAGTCTTCTGTGTTTGATTGCGTGCCCTCCCCGTGCGTGCCTGTGTCCCTGCCCTGCTGGAGCAGGGGAGATATCACCCTCCCCGGGAAAATCCTGGACATGTCCACAACTGGCTGTCAGCCCCCAGTACTTGGCCCACTATCTCCTCGGCGTGGCTAGAGAAGGAAGGAAGAATGACTGCTATTGTTCCTTGGCTCCTTTCGTTTTGCCCAAAAGTTTCCTCACAGAGCAAAATTGCTGAGTGTCCTGGATTTGTCAACATTCCTTCATGACACGGAGAAAAATAACATTTCGGAACAAATGGGACATGTAAGCTGAACACAGAGCCCCGTACTGAGAAACAAATCGAGACACATCTACATACAAAGTAATATTTGAAATTGTTTCTCTTGTAACACTTCCATATCCAAAACATTTTAGTATATCTCTTTTCTTTCTGAATCGACTAATGTAGGTCGGCCAACTCTTCCTTCTCAGAAAGGACGAAAATCTTCATTCCAAACATGTATATATGATGTTAAAATGTCCTTTTTTAAAGAAGATGGTAGTCATTGGTGGTAGTTGTTTTTAAAATATCCTCACTCAGCAAAATAAATGTTGGCAACCCTGTGTTTGTTCTAGTGCTATTATTAGTGAAATGATACTGGATTCTGAAATCTACACAGACTTGAAGTTACCATGTTTTAACCACTTAAAAAATAAGCAGGGACTGAATCCGTTTAAAGTGTTTCAATTCAATGCCCACGTTTTGCACATCTTCCCGACTTTTTTTTTTTTTTTTTTAAGTAAGAATCTGGAGCTAGAGCTCACATGGAGCTTATGATTTAGTGAGGAACACAGGCATTAATTACAAAGTAATTACAAGAGTGGTGAATGCCTTCAAATAAAGCAGAGGGGGCTGTGAGAAGGCAAATGCAAAGAGAAGGCAAATTTCTAGGCTACGCTTGACAAGCAGAGGCCAGGCAGTCCGGGGGACCATGGCTCAGCACGCTGGGATCTACAGCCAAGCTCTGGCATGACACACACGTGCACAATGATAACACTGGCCAGTTCGTCCTTCAGGACCATGATGCAGAAATGAAAGTCCAAGCGAAGGACAAATGTCTGGGAGGCAGTGTGGTCCGGGGCTTTGGCGTAGAATCTGCACCATCCCCCAGGTATGATCGTGGGCAAGTTACCTAACTGCTTCCAAATTAGGAATGATGAGTGCCCACCATGAAGGGTTTTGTGGGGATTAAAGACGAGCCTTTTTCGGACCTAGTCGTCACTGGGTAAACGTTAGCTTTGTTTCTACTGTGAGAAGGATATAACCAGAGATATTTGGGCTATATATTAAAAAGAACTTCTGATTAGAAGGGCTGTGAAATCCTAGATTATGCAGTGTGGAGGCACAGAAACCAAGACACTCTTAAGCAAAAAAGCAAGCCATAAACTGTCTGTGGTTAATTGACTGTGGCCCCAAGAAGAGGCAAGGGCTGCACGCAATGACTTCTTGGGATCTCCTCCAGCTTAAAGGTTCCTGGAATGCCTTGGCCTAGCGGCAGGTTTCTAAGACTACAACAGTGATGTCCCCTGCTTGCTATTGAGAACCCTGGGAACAGTTCAGCTCTATGGTCCAGCCATATAAATCTGATAAAAATAGGAGCTGAAATACCCTCCCAGAGTTGCTATTTTTAAAAGCGTCTGAGATGCTGGATTGGGTTTATTTCTTCCTCACACAGCATCTTGCTGTTCCCTCCTCCTGGTGGGCAGGATGCTAACGTGGCACATGTGCAGCGTTCTGGTAGGAGCCAGAAGCCTGTGAGGCACATTTGTCGAGCGGCTCCGGGCCTCCTACCCACACCCACCGCCTGCCAAGGAGGAGCCTCCGGGGCCACGGCTTCCCCGACAAGCACCTGCCCCTTCCCTCTGGCCCTGAGGCCCGTCTGGTTGCCCCACTTCCTCCACCGTGGAGACAGAACCAGAGAGGTCAAGGGAGGCAGAGGAAAAAGGAACGGAAGCAGCACGGCTCCAAACGGGACCAGGACCCAGACGGCGGCTCCTTAGGTTGTCTTGTCCTGTCCTTGGCGCAGCTAGCTTACGGGAAGAACAGTCCCAAGGAGCCAAACCCCTGCTGGCTTCATCACATTGCCTCTTGCTGAGCAACCTGCAGTGTCCTGCAAGGGGTCAAGGAGCTGGGTGGTGCTCAGATGGCTCCAGAACCCCTCGCCCAGGGCCCAAAAGGCCCCAGAATTGCTTCCCTCCTGCCCCACTGATCATATGGCTTCCAGGCAGCTAGCTAAGCATCTGGTTGTGCCATTAAGAAACCGAAGGGGAAAGATCATGAGTAAGCACACTGCGGCCTGAGGGGAGGAGTCAGAATTACAGTTAGCTTCTGGGCGCCCAGTAACCTGGGATAAGCCCTGGGGGGCGGGGAGGGGAGGAGATCTGACTACTTCTATAGGCTCAAGAAGGGATGCCACCTGCATAAGATAACGCACACTTACATGCACATTATACTTCCAGAGCCAAGTTTCAGTCCACTGCCTAATTTAATACCAACAGTAACTTTGACTAAACACAGTTATTTCCATTTTTTTTCTAGTAAGAAAACTAAAGCAATGTAGTGACAGAGGTAGATTTGGGAGTCAGGTCTCCGGGAGTGAGAGCTGGCCCTTCAGTTCTGTTCTCTGGCAGAGTGACGTTTACATGGCTCATGGCAAGAACGGCAAACCGTGTTTAGATCTAGTTCATCAAAGGGTCAGCAAAGTTTAGAAGCTGGGTCGATGCTCAGTTCAGCTTGGCCAGACTCACCTTGGTGCTTTGGGCACCTGTTGACTCTCTTTGGGCCAGTTTTCCTGCCTGTGAACCAGGGACAATATCCCCCTTTCCCCCTTGACTCGCTCAGGGCACGGACTTTAGTCACTGGCTTCTTTCTACCTAGCTAAGCTTAGTTTAGGCCTGGAGCTAAATGCAGTAAGCCTTTGTTGACTGAATGCTTGATGGACCAGGCCAACGGCCCCATTCAAACATAACTAAGTTAGACATTGGTGGGATGCAGAAAGGATCTGTCAGTGCAAGGTGTGATTTAGAAGGGAACAGTCACCTGTGGAAGAACTTGGAGGCTGGCTCTGTTCACCCAAGCCTTCTCCACTTTGCTCCTGCAGAGCCTCCTAAGGTATCTGTTCTCAACAAACAAGCCCTCCAGTTTCATCTTCATTCTCTGAACCCCCTTCGCACTTACTGTCGGTTACCAACACCTTACACTTAGTCACTTCCTGTCTTGAGCCTTCTCTCTGGGTAAACTTCCTGGAGACAGGGACCAGGTCTTAGACTTTCCTGGGAGCCTCCAGACCCTCCAGCACCAGGCTGTTCCCACTAGGGGCTCAGTAAACACGGCTCACCTATGGAAGAACCACTCACCTATGAAAGAGAGTGCCTCGGGCGCTGGGGGTTTCCTGGGGGGTAATTTCTGGACTGTGGTTTCTGGGCCTGCGCGGTTTCCAGGCTTGATGGGGGATGTCTGAGCCCAAGGAAGAAGGGTCAGGAGCCTGATGGGGTTTCCCCTGGAGACAGCGTGCCTGGTGCCTTCTGTAAGGAACAGAAACTGAGACGCTTTCTCAAGGCCAAAATCGGTGTGCAGAAGAGGGGCGGCAGAGGGAGCAGTCTGGGAGCTGCAGGTGCAGACGAGGGCAGAGGAGAGGTCCAGGTCCAGGTCCAGGGCACCTGGCCGCGGGGCCCTGGGGGGGGGGGTGGGCTCCCGAAACAAGGCCCTCCCCCTTCCGTGCCTCACTTTGCCGAGCAACGAAGGACGCGGTTCACCACGTGGGAGAGCCGAGAACCCTTTGTTGGGTCTCATTGTTCCCAGGAGAGTGCGCGGAGGCTGCGCTGGGCACATCCATCCTGGCGCCACTCACAGGCGGCGCCCGCCCGGGCTCTACCCTCACCCCATCCGGCCTCCCCTTCCGCCCTTCCGCGCCCGCCCCGCGCGCCCCAGCTCCCGGGCCCCGCCGCCGGCCTCTCCCCCCCTCCCCCCCCCCCGGGCCTCCACGGCTCCCACAGCGTCCCAGGCCGGCGGGCGTCAGCCCCGCCCGCACGCGGCAGCGCCCCAGCCCTTCCTCCGCCTCCCCGCCCTTCCTCCGCCAGCCCGCCCGCTCCCCGGAGTCGGCTCCCGGGCCGTGTGCGCAAGCGTGTCCGGCCCCTTCCCCGCCCCCCGCCCGGGCCCGGGCCCCCGCCTCCCCGCAGGCGGACTTGTCCGCTCCCAGGCCGGCCCCGCGCCCGGGACAGGGACCCGGCCGAGCGGAGCCGCCGCGCCAGCGCCGCGCCGCCAGCCCGTGCGCCTAGCGGATCGGAGCTGTGCGCGAAAGTGTCGTGCCCCGCCCCGCTCCACCCGCGAGGGTGAGTACGCGGCGGCCGGTCCCCGTGAGGTCCGGGGGGAGGGCGGGAGCGCCGCGGGGGCCCGGCTGTCTGGTCCTCCCCCCCACCTCGCCCCGCGTCGCCGCGGCCGGGGGAGGTGGTCGGCCCGGCACGTGGGCGCAGCACGGGGTTGGCCGGGGTGGGGCGGCCACGGCCCGGGGATCCCTTTCTCTGGACCAGATTTTCGCGGGAAGCCGGTGCTCTTCACTCCCTTGGAGTGAGCCACCCGGATGGTCCTCTTCTCCGGAAAGTTTCTAGCCCCCACCCCTGCGCCCCCGCTCAAGAGGCGTCCCCACCTTCAGCATCCTCTGAGCCCTGCTGTCTCGCACAACCGCCCCCATCGAGTCCAGGAGATCGGTGGGCTGGCTTGGCTAGAGGTGACAGGCTTTGCTGGGTCCGTCGTGTGCAGGAGTCCCAAGGTCGCTAAGCAGAGCCCAAAGGTGGGAGTTGCTAGCTGCAGGCAGGCGGTGCCCGGGATACCAGGTCCCGGTCGTGGGGGCCTTTGGGCCTAGGCCCCTGTGCCTCAGAGTTGCCGGGGTGGTGGACAGTGGGAAGGGATGGGGTTGGGGTGAGGGTGGGGTATAGATGCGACAGGACCCCCGGGCCCCGCTGTGGGCGCGGGCTGCCGCCTGGGAGCCCTTGCCGGCAGGCACCTTCTGGGCCGCCCACAGTTGCCAACGTGTCTGCGGTAACTGCCCCCTCCATTGCCAGTCTTGGGGGTGAGCTCCGTCTGGGCCATCGGAGGCCTGATCCACTGCTGCTGCTTCCCCTGTTCCACAGACCCGGTCCTGAGGGCCTGGCTTAGGGGGCTCCTTCTGGAAGGCTGGGCGTGGGGGGTGGTGTAGGCAGTGTTCAGGTGCTCAGCTGTGCTTGTCTGACCTCATGGCCACCCACAGGCTGGCACCCCCACAGGCTCCTCAGGGAAGGGTGTGCTTTCCACCACTGGAGGGAGACCCAGCCAGGAAGCCAAGTTCAGGCTGACTTCTGACTTCGCAGAACCTTGGGAGCGGGGCCTGGTGCGGGCTAGCTTGTCACACGAGGCACAAGCCGATGCTGCTCTCTCCTGAGTGGCCACCTCCGGGCCGGGGCCGGGGCCGTGGCCGTGGCCGTGGTATTTGCCAGGGTGATTTTAAATACGTTGATATGTGTGAAGTGCTCTGAAAGGTACCTGCACAAAGGAAGAGGCATGTAAGTACTGCTAGTGATGTTCCTTCCACACTCCACACTCTTACTTACCCTCCAGAGCTGCCCCCTAATTCCAGAGAGGGTGCCTGGGAGGCGCCTGCTGTTGGGGGGGGGCTAGAAATTACCCTGTGGGTAATCTTTTCTCTTTGCTGGGAGCGGGTGGGCCTGGGCCCAGGTGGCGCTCTGACCTTGCTCTGCTCCTGTCTCCACTGAGTATTCTCTGTGCCGTCCCTCAGCATCACTGCGCTGGGTGGGAGATCTTCGGCTGTCCAGTGGGCCCTGGGTTTCATCAAGGGTTGCAAGAGAGCTAGGAGTTGGGGCCAGTCCCCCGTCCTCTCCCCAGCCCAAGTTGAGGGGGTTAGGAGGGGAGCATAGCTGGAAGAATTGAGGAAGGGGAAGTCAGAATCACCTGCCGGGACTGTGGGCTAACATGGCGTCTGTAGCTCTGGACAGCAGGGACCCTCTTTCCTGGGAGCAGAGACCAGGGCCGCGGAAGCCCTCTGCGCCTTCTAGGCTGCCTTCCCTTCTCTCCCTCACCCCCTTCTCTACCCAAAGCAGTGACTCACTCCCCACTCCTCAGAAACAGATTTGTTTGGCCCCTTTACCCTCCCAGCCCTTTAAGGATCCAGTTTTCTGGGTAGAACCAAGAATCTGATCCTTTCTGGAATTGTAACAAATCCGGGGGAAGTCCCCAGCAGGAGCAAAGAAAGGACCCCCTTTCTCTGTTCCAGCCTCACCTGTGGTCATTCTGTAGTTACCCCATGCTGGCCTGGCATCTGCCCTACATTGGGGGCCCCCTCGGACCCTATCTGGGCACATTCTCTGGGTCTCACCTCAGAGAGGCTGCCCCAGTGGTGTTATGAATTCCCCCTCTCAGAATGGTTCACACTTTCTGTCTGGGGGAAGGGGTCACTCTACCTTAGAATAATACAGAATGGTTCTAGCCCACAGGGGAGGGAGAGCTCCAGCCTCCTGAAAGGGACCCTCCAGATCAGTGTCACAGAACATTCCAGAGGCTGAGGGCCAGGTCTGCAGATGGGGATCAAGGCAGGCACGAGAACCTAGCTGAGCTCCCGAGCCCCTGGAGATGGACCCTGGGCTCTGGAGAGGGGGGTGATCAGGTAGTGAGGGGAGGGCCCCCAGAAAACTTCTAGAACTTGCTCCCTCATGCCGACTCCTCAGCTGCCCTGTGGTGAGACATTTCCCCCCTGCAGCAGCTATCTGGGCCTTCCCTCACCCCTCCCCCCGGCCCCCACCCTGGGCCCTCCTTCCTTCTCAGGGTCTGGAACCTTGACCTGAAACTCTGGTTGCCTCCAGAAAAGGATGAGAGCAGGCAGAAAAGGATGGAGGCTGTGGTCCTTTGTTTCCCTCTGTCCTTCAGGGCTCCCTTCCCAGAGGCGCTCAGCACTGCTGTGTGAGTGTTCAGAGGGCCCCTGGGTGGGCTGCTGGCCAGCCCCGGCCTCAGAATCACCCCTGACCTCTCCCGCATTCCCGATGTATGTGTGTGTGTGTGACACGATGCTGTAGATGGGGGAGTGGTTGGATGTAGCTGCAAGTGCGAGCGCAGTGTACATGATGCCTGGGCCCCAGCCACGTGCCACGGGGCTTCCGATTGGGGCCCCCGAGCCCAGCACGGGGCTGAGCTCTGCCAACGGGTTGCGTGGGGTCGGTTGCTTTCCAGGGTGAGAAGGACCTTCAAGCGTCTAGAACTGCAGGTTTTCTTCTGGTCTTGGCCCCTAACCTGGGACCAGGAGCTCCTGACTCTCTCTCTGCCCACCCCAGCCCTGCAGAGCTGTCCTGTAGAAAGATTCTGGGCCGACTCTAGAATCTGAGGCCCCGGCTTCTGCCCAGCATGGAGGAGGGGCTGCTGCTAGGGCCGAGGGCAGGTGCAGGCCTGGAGAAGCCCTCAGTGTCTACCTGGGCCTCGAGTGTGGCAAGGCAGGGCTGCAGAAGCCTAGAAGCAGCTGTCCTCGTGTGGTAGGACGGTTCCTTCTTCCTGCCTGGACTTTCCCTCTGCAGCCCAGCCCAGTGGGTCAGGGGCTCCCGGATCTGGCTTCCCCGGGTGGGGTGGGGAGGATGGTGGTGGCTGGAGAGGACAGGGACCCGTTTGCAGAGTGCTGGCCCCGCACATTGCTGTTTCTGCCTTGGATCCAAACCCTCCTGCAGGGGGTGGGTTCCAGGGGCTGTAGCAACGTTCCTTGTGTCCACCATCTGCCCTGTGTCCTCTGCCCGTGCAGCCTCTGTAAACACCTGTCCTTGCAATAAAAAAGACTTAGCAAATAACACAAGTACTTACCATGTATCTATCAAGCATTTCTTAGAAGTCTGGCCCGATAAGCTTAACAAGAAAAAAAAAAAAAGGCGTGCTGTGCACTTATTTCCATCCCTTTGCATAAGCCTCACGCACACCTTTCATTCAGCCCATTTATCAATGAAGAAATGGAGGCTCTGGAAGTTGAAACTTTGGCCAAGGTCACAGCTCCTAAGCAGCCGAGCGGGGACTTGTATCTAGGCCTGCTTTGGAAACCTGCACTTTTCAGTTGAGCTCTCCACTGCCCCCCGAAGCTCCTTTTCCGTCCTTTGGTCTCTGAAGAGGCTCAGAGGTGTGAAGGACTTGGCTCAAGGCCACAGTGCGTCGGTGACAGGGCAGACCACAACCTCAGCCTGCCAGCCCAGAGCTCTTGGTGCTGACCCGAACCCCACATGTCGCCCCGCACGTCGCAGCACCCTTGCCTGGAGTGCAGGCGCTTTGCTTGTCAGCCCTCTGTGGTCAGGTGGGGCAGGGCTCTCCTCTCTCCCTCCTCGCCCCTCCTGGCCCCCACCTCTCCCGATTCCCCCCGTAATTGCTTCCATCTGGCCAGCCCGCCGGCTTGTATTCCTTTGGAAATGCGGCTCCCCGGCTGCCGCCCACAGGGCTGCAAGGCCTCAGCCGCCCACCGTGGTGACACGTGGGGAAGGGGAAGGCCCCTACAGGTCCCAGAGCTCGGGGACCTGGGCCAACGTGGCTGCTTCCAGGGTCCAGGACCTGGCATCCCCAGATCCCTGCCAGGCAGGAGCACCTTTGCTTCCGGGTCCTCCTTGACACCCGTCCTGGCCTGGCTTCTCCAAGAGCAGCTCTCAGTCCTCGGGGTGAGCTTCCCTTCTGCCTTGCCAGCAGCCCCCCCCACCCGCCCCCTTGCAGGTGGCTCCGGTCTGGGGGAGGGAGGCCTGGTTGGAAGGGACAGCAGGAGAGAAGTGGGGGCCAGCGAGGGCACGCCCTGGGGACCACTGCCGGAGGCTTCTGGGAGGGAAGCCAGCAGGGCAGTGCTGGCGGCAGAGGCTGAGGGACCTGGGAGCTCTGGACAGGTGAGCATGGGGCCTGCTTGTTTCCTTTGGTCCCAGGTCATTGGCTCAGAACGAGCAGAACTAGCGAGGCCTCCTTCTGTTTTGTGTTGATATACAATCAAACCTGCACATTCTCACAGTGCATCTGATGCTCTGTTGACTCCCCTGCCCCAGGCTCTGCCGAGGCCGGGTGGGGAGGGATGCCAGCAGGGTCCTCAGTGGGGCCAGCTGGAGATTTCGGGAGCATGCTTCTGCCTGTGGAGGGGGCACGTTCCCCATCGTCGAAGATGTTTAGGCAGAGACCGGTGACCTTGACAGGGACAGTCCAAAGGAGATGCAAGCATAGGCGGGGCACGTTGGTGGTGTGGAGCAGGTTTGAAAACTTTTAAGGTATTTTCTCCCCCAAGATTTTAGGATTTTAGTGTAAGCTCCAGGAACCTATCTTGTTCACTGCTGTATTTTTCATGGCTGGAATGATGCATAGCAAATAATAAGTGCTCGGTAAATATTTGTTTGATGAATGAATGGAAGATGTACCTTGGGTTTTCTTTGTCTTCATTGTGTTCCTGCTTTCCTTCCTCCTTTTCCTGAGGCAAAGGAAGAAAGCTGCCCTTTGGAAAGGTGAGCTGTCTGTCAGAGAAGGGCCTGGCCTGGCAGCTTGCTGCCTTGCTTCCCCCTGGGTCTCTCCATGAGCTGGAGAGGCAAGCAGGAGCCCCAGGTAGGAGCCCCAGGTAGGGATGGGCAGGAGTCTGCCCCCTGAGGAGGGCCTGCTCCTCATTCCACCCACCCTGGGTGCAGCTGGTCCCGTTCCCGCTCCTGTCTCCCCTCCTCAGCCCGAACTTGAGGTCCCTGCACAGACTGGTCCTCATCTCCCCTCTTGTCCTGACATCGGTCCTCTCCTCCCATTTGGGGCCAAGAGAGGTGCCCCCAGGGGCGGAGTCCCTCTCTGGTGTCCACTCAGGAGGTGGGGTTCACCCCTGTTCTTGCTTCAACCCAAACAACCGCACTTCGATGCCTTTTCCATATTGGCCTTCCACATAAAATTTCATTTGGAAGTAGGACAGAGGGTTTCTGGGCTTTATAGAGTTTTACTTGAACCCCCCTGCCCACCCATTCGACCCCATCAGGACTTTTATTTTCCCAGTAGCATGCCGCGTGTGTTCTCATCTCCTCCTCTTTGCTCTGTCTGCCCCCCCTCCCCATGGCTTGGGTGCCATTGGTGACCACCGTCCTAAATGGCAAGTGTCCTTCAGCATCCAACCCGAGGCTCTGCTCTCGGAAGCCTGCCGGACTGCCCAGCACGCTGCCACCTCCCCCCGCGCGCCCCCACTGCCCCTCGGGTCCCACTCTTGCCGCAGGCGGGGCCAGGGGGGGCGGGGAGCCGTGCTCTGGGGGGAGTGCTGGAGGTGTCCTGCTGGGCTCCTTTCCCGGCTGCCTGGCCTCGGGCCCTCGGGTTCCTCCTCCCAGGAGCCCACGCTTCTGAACGAGAGAGCATTTCCAGTGACATCCCAGTGTGCGGAGTCTTCGGCCCAGATGCTGAAGAGTGTCTGACGGCGGGCCCGGCGGCCAGGGGCAGGTGGCCGGGCAGGAGCCACTGCTCATGGCACCCTTTGTCTCCTCTCCGTCTGCTCCCAGGTCTGTGACCTCGGGCAGGTGTCAGGTCGTTATGCTCGCTCAGCACGTCTGTGAATTGGGCTCATGGCATCGGCCCCACCTCACAGGTTTGGGAGGCCCAGGGGAGGTAAACATTTGCAGGTTGAGAGCGGCCGCAGAGGTCACCGTAGGGCAGGACCGGCGACTGCCTTCCTCCCCGCGGTGTCCTAGCACCTGGCACCGGGATGGCACACAGTACCTGCTCTGTAACGATTTCTTTTTGCAAATGAGGAAGTTGAGCCTCAAAAAGGTAACTTGCTGTTCAAGGGCCCCGAGCCTCTCCTCCCCACAGGCAGGAGTGACCCTGGGTCCCTCTGCCCCTTCGTCCACCCCCTGCCCCCAACTCATTCCTTTCTCTGAGGTCTTGACGTCATCCAGTCCCCAAAAACCAGGACGGGCGGGGCTACACCCCCGGGGAGCATGGCCGATCAGGACTGATGGAGGACTAGGTGCGCTAGGACGCGCTCTGGAAACGTCCACCGCCATCCTGCTTCTCCTGGACTGGCCCTGTCCTCGGGGGACGCTAGCCCGGGCCTGGCAGGGTAGAGTGTGTTCTTGGAGAGGGGGAGCCCGTCCTCCCGGGCTGTGTGGACCCTGCTCCCCACATCACTGTCCCCCTTCTCTGCTGGTCCGTTCCTTGGTCCTTTTTTTCCTCTTTTTTAAAAGATTTTATTTATTTATTTGACAGAGAGAAAGACAGTGAGAGAAGGAACACAAGCAGGGGGAGTGGGGGAGGGAGAGGCAGGCTCCCCGCGGAGAGCTCAAGCCCCTGCGGGGCTCGATCCCAGGACCCTGGGATCATGACCTGAGCCGAAGGCAGATGCTTAACGACTGAGCCACCCAGGCGCCCATTTTTTTCTTTATCTGATTGTTTTCTGCCTTCCTTTCTTCCCTCTTCCTCCCTCTCCCTTCGTGTCTGACGCCTCTTCTTTCCACTCTTGTCATCCGGTGTCCCCCGTGCCCCCTGTGCCTCAACATCCGAGTGGTCCTGACATGGCGGCTGGACTTCCGGGGCCGGGGAGGCACCCTGCCAGTGGAGGCTCCGGAGCCCCTGCCGTTGTTGGCAGCTCCAGCGTTTTCGAGGGACATGGTTCTCCCAGCAGCTGGGCTTGGGGAAGGGACAGTGCCGGCGCAAAGTAGACTCAAAGTGAACTTCAACTCAGCTCCCTGGGCCCTCACTCACCTGCCTGGACATCCTCCTGGGCAGGAAGGTGGGACCTCGTCCGGGAGCCTGAGGGTCTCCAAAGATGAGCTGGCTGGTGGAGCTTCTCTGGCTTCTGACCTCTGCCCTCCGCCCTCCTCTCTCCAGAGCTCTGGCCCTTTCCCGGGAGGGACCTGCTGGGATGGAGGAGGCTGGTCAGAGCAGGGAGGAGATTTCTGTTCAGACACCTTTCAGGTGAGCACATACGGTGTGTGGTGCTTGGGCCGGGGTGTGTGTGTGTGTATGTGCACTGTAAGTGTGTGGATGAGTGTGTGCGTGGGTTGTGCAGGAGAGAGAGAGCCTGGGCAGGCATCCGTGTGTGGACAAGAACACGGGTGGGCCTGTGTGAGTCTGTGTCCCCCCTTCTAGGCCTGCTTCTAGCCCAGAGCTCTCCTCTCTGTGGTCCTCGTGACCCTGGCTTTGCACGGGGCTCTGTTCTGTCTTGAGGGCCAGCTGGCCCCCTGCTGTGGTCCCACGCAAGAATGACTGATCTCTGGCCACCCATTTAGCTGCCTGGGGGCCCTCGGGCCAGCGTTTGCCCCCCACCTCCCAAAATGGAGGCGTGTGGGGGCTTCCTGCCCAGCGTCTCAACTCTGCCAAG
The DNA here is from genome assembly GCF_964656455.1 of Halichoerus grypus. Lineage (NCBI taxonomy): Eukaryota > Metazoa > Chordata > Mammalia > Carnivora > Phocidae > Halichoerus > Halichoerus grypus. The sequence goes on along the minus strand of NC_135722.1, from coordinate 90,248,427 downwards.
GCGGACGGAATGGGGAACAGCTGCGTTGGCCGATTCCGGCTCCGTATGGATTTGGTTTGACAACAAAGCTCCGTCTGTGTTGTTCTCAGGCCCCTTACATAACCCGAGGGTGGGGAGTTGGGGGGAGGCAGGCAGGAGGAGGTGGAGATGGGGACAGGGAGACACCAGGACAGGATGGCAGGAAAGGGGACGGGGACAGGGAGGAGGGGGAAGGGGAATGAGAGACAGACCACTGGGAAGGAGAGAGAGGAGGAAACGTGTGTGTCTTGACCCCACAATTCTGCTTGCCGCCTCCTGGAGTGGGAAGGAGCTGGGTCTCTGGGTCTTCTGACTTTTGCCCACTTGATGCGTCCTCTTCCTCTCCTTGAGCCCCACCCACCAGCCCCAGACCGGCTGAGGAGGAGCTGGGGCTGTGTCTGAGAGGAAGGGTTTGGGGCTGGGCTGGAGGGGCCACCCCTAGCCCCACCCTGTAGCTGAGCACTTTCCATAAAGAAGGGAGTCATTCTTTTCCTTTGCTCTTGGGCTTCCATTCACTACTCCAGGCCCAAGGCCAGGCTCCAGAGCCCCTCTTGCCACCCTCTTTGTGAATGGCAGCCATTCCCCATAGGTACCCTGTTGGGCTGCTCCAGGCCCCACCTGGCTCCCTCGCCTTGCCTCCCACCCAGGACCTCCCCCCAGCTCCAGCCCTCTGCTCGCTCCGTCGGAGGCCCTGTGGCCCTGTCGCTGCCCTGCCCCCTCTCTCAGTAATCAGACATTCTCTTCCCACCATCACTATCCCTGCAGCTGTCCAAATAGAGTGAAAAGAAAATGTTCTCTTGCCGGAACAGCTGGACTGACAGGCGGGGAAGGCCAGGTGAGCCGGCCAGGCTTGGGGGTGGGAGGTACCTTGTCTCAGGGCCCTGATCCTGCCCGCTCCTGGGCAGGAGAAAACAGATCCTTGGAAGAGGGCAGGAGGACCCGTGGGGACTTCAGGTGGGGCCTAGGCCCCCGTGGCTGCGTGGTCTCCTGGGTTTTCTCAGGGTCTGCGTCTTCCCTGGGCCTCAGTTTCCCCGAGTCCTTTTCTGGCACCAGGCTTCCTTGAAAAAAGCCTCTGGATTCCATTTGGCCCTAAGGGCAGTGCTTGACCCCAGGTTGCCGTGGATTAACAGGGCTGTATTCTTCGAACCTGAAAACAAGGAAGACTCCTAAAAGGCCTGGGGGAGGATCTGTTGGCAAGGCTCCAGATTTTGGGCGCTCTGGCACTTGGCTTGACCCCTGGCACCGCCCTCAGTTAGATTTAGGGTGTCTGCCCAGGAGGTATCCTATAGGACCTGAGCCGTAGCTGGGTGGAGAGGTGGTGTGGGCGAAGCCCAAACCTGCTGAACGAGCCCTAGACTCTGGAATCCTCAGTCCCCAGGCCCTGAGCACCTTGTGCCTTGCCCTCCCACCACCACCCCCAGGTCTGGGATGATCCTGAAATTGCTAATGCCTCAGGGCTGGAGACGAGAAGGGCCTGAGCGGGGCAGGGGGATGACTAGGGGAGGGCCTAGGAGTTTCCCCATTTGTGTGCGTGGGGGTGGGTGGGCCAGGAGGACAGTCCCTCTCCGAGGGATCAGGGTTAGGTGCCCAAGCAAAGAGGCCAGGCCAGGAGGATGGTGAGTGAGGGTGCCAGGTGGGGGTGCCCTCCAGTGGGGCAGCTCCCTCTGGCCCATGAGTGACCGAGGTCCCAGGCTGCCCCGGGACACTCCCCAGCCCCTCTGGGGACATCCTTACGAGGCTGTGAATCTTCCTCCCAGTTGCTTCCCTGCAGCCCCCCTCCCCGAGTCTCACCTCCCCGAGTACCTCTGAGCATGGGAGCTGGGCTTGGCCCGGCTGAGGGCCAGGAGTCCAGGGTTTCTCTTTACCCAACTTTAAGAGGTGAAGGGATCCCTGGAGGGCTGGCTTAGCCACTCCCCGCTCCTCTGGAAGCTCCTGCTCGCTGGCTGATAGCTCCAGGGACCTGCAGCCTGACAAACAAACGGGCTGGAGCAGGAGCTGAAGTTGAAGCCGAAGCCGGCTGGGCAGGGCCCCCTGCCACAGGATGGGGGAAGAGAGCGCCCCGGCCGAGGGGGCCCAGCAGACCTCAGAAGCTGTATGTCGGGGGGATGGGGCGGGAAGGAGAAGGAATGAGGGCTGTGTGCGTGTGTGGATAGGGGTCACTACATTCCTGTGTGTTTCCAGTGTTGGGTTTGGACGTGCCTGTGTTTGAGCAGAGAGCCGTGTGCTTTTGTAGAGATGCGTTTGTAGGTGTTTGACATGGGAGGGCCCCACGGACTAGAGCTCGGGGTGGACTTGAAAGGAGGTTCAGAGTGTCTTCCTGGTGCCTCCTGGCTCTGGGCTGTGGGCTGTGGGCACTCAGACCGATTGGCTGCATGTTTACCCTGTGGGGGAGCTCCGGGGGGAGCTCCGGGGGCAGAGGTGGGCCTGGATGACCTCTGATAACATCAGTCAGCCCTCCAGCCAGCGTTCCTACCTGCTCTGCTCCGGGCTCTGCCCTGACGACTACTGCTTCCCCCGCAGGGTCAGCACCTTCCCCAGCAGCACCTAGAATGCTAGCCAGCCCTCCCCTTACCTCATCGCCAACCTTTTTCTTGGAGGAGAGTTGGTTCATTGAAGGTCTTACTGATGTGAACCAATCTTAAAAGGGCCCGTCTTACTGGCTTCGCCCTTCCCAGGGGACAGCCTACTGCACGAAATGGGAGTCTTGATTTTCCGTCTCCTTGGTCGCATCTCTCCTTCAGGGCCCCCGCGCCAGGTGCTACGCCGTCCATCTCAGCATATACACGCAGCACCTCCTCTGTCCCCGGGCCCCACCCTCAGCTCCTCTGACTCTCTCGGGCTCCTACTGGGAATTCAAGAGTGGGTTCTCCCCTGCGGACACCCCAAAACCTCCCTGTGCCCAAACCGCCATTGTGGGGCAGCGTGCATCGCCGGGGGTGAGAGGTCTCCCTGCTGTTCCAGATGCTCCAGAACAGCCTTGCTGAGAGCCGCCATGCTTGGGCCAGAGCTGGGATTGTATTCACCTCCCTCGAGGTCCCAGGACTGAGCATGGCCCTGCACTGTCCCTGCTTGGGGACTTGAGGAGCACCTGCCCTAGAGAGGGGACAACCAGCAGAGGGAACGTCCCTCTGGAAATAAGTGAGGAGGAAATAACTGCTTCTGGAGCTGCTGCGGAGAGGGGGTGTTGGCCAGTGGAGGGGGCCCATCTGGATCCCTTTGGGATGGCTATCAGGTGGAACTGAGCAGGGGCCTGGGCACCATCTCAAGGACATGATGTACCCAGGGAGACAGAGAGAGGGCGCTTCTCCGGTGAGGCCTGCTCTCTCCCTCCCACCCTATGCTCCTCACACCCCAGCAATGCACCTAGAGTCTGGCCAGTACACGGGGCCCGAGTTTAGTGCGGGGCAGAGTCTCGGTGGCAGTGTCTCCCCCTGTCCCTGGGCAGCCGCGTGCGTCCTGTGTCGTGTGTGCGATGGGCCCAGCAGCCAGGAGGAGGGGGGAGCACGGTTGTGGTTATAGCAGTGGACCCCACCCTTTGCTGGGATGGAGAAACCTTGGCTGGAGAGGAGCTGCCATGCACTGGGGTCCCTGCAGCTTCTGTTTGCCGAGTGCCCGGTGTCGGCCTGGCCTGTACTACGGCTCCAGGCTTTCAATCTCAGGATGGCTTTCGAGGCTCACACACCTCCCAGAACTTGCCCTCGTGACCTGCATTTCACAGAGGAGGAATCTGAGGCCCCAAGAGATGTAGGACCTTGTCCAGGGACGCCCGGCCTGTGACTGCAGAGGCTGGGTCGGACGTTGGGTTTGTGTCCAGACCCCTTTCCTCTGCCTCCAGGATGCCGAAGGTGCTTGGGGGTCTGGGGAGGGGTGGCTGGGGTTTTGGCTCAGGCTGGCCCTCTTGGGGAAAAATAAGGAGGACGTGAGGTTTCCTGGGTAATACGGCATCTTCAAGCCTGGAGCTCACCTGGGACCACACCTGCTTTGTTGGTTGATAGCAGCTCGTTGCATGGTCCCGTAGCCCTGAAGCTGGTAGTGATTCAGGGGAGTCAAAGGTGGTGATAGCCACTTCTTCAGAAACCACGCCTTCTCGGTGATAAGGGTTTGCTTGTGGGCATAGCCACGTGTGTTTAGCAAAAGGTGTGGCACTTGGTGGCTCTGCGGGCTCCCAAGCCGAACCTCTAGCAAGCCCCTGGCGCCTCGGGTGCTCAGGTCTTCACAAAATAAGGGTCTGGGATGCTTTAACTTGATGAAACGTTCTGTCCACACTTGTTCTGCTCATTTGCTCATTCATTTAGACATCCGTTCATTTCAGTATTTGTCAATGACCTACCATGCAACAGGTATTAAATTTGGTGGTGGAGATACTGTGGGCCATACGAAGTCCTGCTTTCTCGGGGTGCACGGATTCATGAGTACATGAGATGGTGTGGTGTCATTGCTACAAAGGAAATAAGATGGGGTAAGGAGGCGAGTGTGGGGGTAGAGAGGAGATTCCTGGTTGGGTAGTCTGGGACCCTGTGTTGGGGGCAGCATGGAAGGGAGAGTGGCCAGGACAAGGGAAGCCAGGGAGGGAGATCTGGGCTTGTGATTCCAGATCCCCCACCATTTACACTTCAGTCAACCCCTGCCCAGACAAGGACTCAGATGTCACATTGTTGGCACTGACCAACCCCCCACCTTCAGTCCCGCCTCCATTCTCAAATGGGGGTTGGGGAGTGGAGGGGGCATGCAAGCTAAAATCCTTACCTTTGGGGAGGGGAGGGCGTGTTTAGGAGGCGGGGGGGGAGACTCAGCGGTCACCCAGGACTTTCTCAGTTCAATGGATAGTCATTTGTGCATCTCGTAAGGTTCAGTGTTTATTTCTTTGCTTTTGGTCACGGAACAGACTGACTAAAACACACTGTTTCTTAAATGATGTTTTAATCCACCCCACATTCCAGATAGCTGCAGCTTTTGGATTCCACTTAGCACACAAAGAAGGAGTGTGGCTAATAATTACCGTTCACGGAGCATTTCCCATGTGTCTTTTCTTCGTTATCTTGTTAACCGGCACAACGAAACTCGTGGTAGGGGCTCCTTACCTCCATTCTACAGATTGGGAGATGAAGGCTTAGGGGTTCTAAGCGGCAGAGGCAGGGTTCAGGTCCAGTGGCCAGTCCCCCAGGCACAGCTCTTGGCCAGGGGAGACAGTTTCTTCTGACCTGCTTGCCAGCCCAGACGTGGCCATCCGCGTGGGCCCAGGGCAGGTGTGTGTGCGAGGGATAGCTGAGAGGCCGGTTCTGCACGGGCACTGGGGCAAGTTGCCAGGGTCAGGACGAGGTTGGGTGTGGGCAGAGTGGAGATTGGGTCAGCGTGTCAGGTGACAATGTCACCTTGAACTGTGTCTCTACACGCAGAACGCTGACCACCCGGGAGGAGGGGGGCGGATGCAGGGAAGAGTGGAGTCTCAGCTCTGCCGCACTTGAGACCTTGGGACAGTGCTCACTGTGGCTGTCCCTCAGAATGACCGGGGCCCTCCGCAGGCATCCCAGACGCCCTGAGTTAGCCTCCCTGAGATGGAGTCCAGGAAGCGAGTGCAGCTTCAAGTCTCTACGAGAGCTTCCTGTCCGATCTCAGGCATGGCCTGGTCCAGCGCTGTCCGATAGGAATGCAACGGGAACCCCAAATGCAAGCCACATCTGTAATTTCAAATCTTACAAAATGTTAAGTTAGGGGCGCCTGGCTGGCTCAGTTGGAAGAGCATGCCACCCTTGACTCGAGGTCGTGAGTTTGAGCCCCACGTTGGGTGCTGAGATTACTTAAAAGAAATAAAATTTTATGGGGTGCCTGGGTGGCTCCGTCAGTTAAGCATCTGCCTTGGGCTCAGGGTCCTGGGATCGAGCCCCACGTCGGGCTCCCTCCTCAATGGGGAGCCTGCTTCTCCCTCTCCCTCTGCTGCTCCCCTGCTTGTGCTCTCTCTCTATCAAATTAATAAATAAAATCCTTAAAATAAATAAATAAATAAAAATCTTAAAAAATGTTGTTACCCACATTTTTAAAAACTACAAATAAGGAGGTGAAATACATTTTAATATTTTAACCCAGTATAGCCAAAATATTATTGCAGTGTGTGATCAATATGAATAATTCTTAAGGTGACAGTTCACTTTTTTTTTAAACTAAGTGTTTGAAATCCAGTGTATGCTTCCCCCTTACAACAAACCTCGGTGTGGACCAGCCACGTGGCAAGGACTCCACAGCCACAGTTGGCTGGGGGCCACCGTGTGGGACGGGGCAGGGCTGGTGCTGTCGCTGTTTTCAGAAGAGGCATCTGGAGGCCAGAGGAGGGAGGGGACTGGCCATATTGGTGGTGACCTGAGTTCAAGCCCCAGCCCTGGTCGTGCCTTTAGCTTTGGCTCCCTGGGGCCAAATTCAGTGGCTCCTGGGTGGGAGGTCTGGGGAGGGAAGCCTGCCCCGAAGCGCCTGCCTGGGACCCTGCGGCAGGTCCGCAGTCCCACCAGATGTTTCCTTTTCTTATCCTAGCTCTGAGTCCATACTGGTTGGTTCTCTACCCGGTCACACAGCTTCAGCTTTCGCACCCGGAGAATGGAATTCAAAGCCTCTGCCCGCCCCCCTCCCCAGACCGACACCAGAAGTAGGATTTTCAAGTGGTTTCCTCTGGTGTCTTGTGACTGGCAGCTGATAAAGTGGATGGTACAGCGTTTCTATCCAGGAGGCTGCAGTGCTGGGCTGGTCAGGGTGTCTGATGGCGGGGCAGCCTGTGGACCCCAAGGGTGGGGAACAGAGAACCTTCTGTGCTTCCGTGGGAAACCTCTCAGGCCCCTTTCCCTCCAAGCTTGGACGGCCAGACAGACCGCCCCATCTGCCCACTCGTGGGCCTTGAGGCGGTTGGCCGATTACTCAGCCTTCTGCTGTCTCACGTGAGCTGGGGCCAAGGCCTGCCCACTGGGCATGCTGTGTCCCTCCCCACTGGGCATGCTGTGTCCCTCCCCACTGGGCATGCTGTGTCCCTCCCCACTGGGCATGCTGTGTCCAGCCAGCGGTTGGGCCGGAGTGTCAGACTCACTGTTACTGCCTCTTCCTCTCTTGCTCCAACGACGTCCCTGACGAATAGACCCATTTATTAATTCAGTGAATTTGTATGGAGAGCCTATTGCACGCCAGTCGCTATTCTAGACATCGGTGGTGCGGCAGCGAACAAAACAACAAAAAAATCTTTACGAGCCCGGGAGGGGGATCCAAAATGTTGGGTGTGCATGGAATTTTTGATGGCAGGTAACGAAGGTGAATAAAGAAATGAACGAAGAGATATCCAGCCTCAGTCTCTCTGAGTACACAGGAGCCCATGGAGGGTTTTTGAGCTGAGAAGTGATGTAGGTGACTGATCTGTTCTGGAGAATTGCCATTAGCTGGCCATCTCCACCCAAGAATGAGCGATTAAAGTAGGTTATAGCCCTCCATGACCCCAGTGGCCTGTGTCATCATCTTGCCTTACCTAGCGATTATATTAGCTGCATTAACTTCGCAGTGCAGCTCGAGTGCTCTCTGGAATATTAGCAGCAGACTCCGACCTGGGAGGAACCGCGGGGGCCAGCTGGCACCACTGAGATTCACCCATCTTGACAGGAGGAGACATGACCCTAGATTCCTAAGGGGAAATGTGCGTAAACAGGTGTCATACAGTCCTTCTCTTCGGTTGGACAGGGTAGCCACCCAAGTTCAGGGTCCAGGAGGCCTGGCTTACCACCAGCTGAAGGATTTGAGTCTCGTGCCAGGGGTGTGATGTGATAAGTGAGCGCAGCCTTAGCCAGCATTCCTGGAAGTCTGGTGTCCAGATGGAAGGCAGTACTAATCCTGTGGCTACAGTTGCATGCATCTGAAGCATGCTGGAGGGCTTCTAGAGGAGCCCCGGGCTATGGCGGTGGATAGAGACTGTGTCCCATGAGGAAGCTGCCAGAGAAGGAGCATGGGAGGCTCTTTGTAGCTGCTGTAAATATTCGAAGGACTTGGATCTGATAGAGGGCTGATTTCCTTTACTTGCTCCTAAGGGCCGCAGGTGGACATTCGAGGGATCGTGGAGTGTAGGGAGCCATTCCTTCACAGGAGGGCTGTTGAGGCAGTAGGGGCTTAGGGGTCAGGCATGTGGGCTCTGGAGCTAAGCAGCCCAAGTCCCAGTCTTGTCCTCACTGGCTCGACATCCCTAGGAAGTTGCTGACCCTTCTTATACACTGTGTCCCTGTCTCTACAATGGAGGTCGTGATCGTGTTTAACTCACAGGGTTGAGATCATACTTGGACAGCCCTTAAAAGTGTCTAGCAGAGTAGTTCTCAGCATTTGGTAATGTCTGGAGACAATTTGGTTGTCACAACCGGGGACTGGGGTTCCTACTGGCATCTAGTGGGTAGAGGTCAAAGATACTGCTAAACATTCCATGGTGCACAGAGAGCCCCCCACAGCAGTGACTTATCTGGTCCCCAAAGCAATGGCAATGGGGTGGGGATCCTCCTGGTATCCCACATGGTAAGTGCACTGTACATTTTAGTGATTAATAAGGGTGTAATACATGTTTAATCTCGTCTTATTACTTGTGTGTCAGATGTTTACAAAACATCTGCTACCTTCTGAACTCTATAATAGAGTCTGAAAATATATAGAAGTCTCCCTGACAACAGAGGTCATAGTCTCATGGGCCAGATACAAAACATATATTAATATATCATAAAATGAAAAAAAAAATATATCATAAAATGATACTATGTGGTAAAGCATCTTGTGCGATCCATGTACTCTGATAGACTCTTGGTATAAATAAGCCTCCAGTTTCAGAGGCCATAAGATAGTGGGCAAGACATGAAAAGCAGTAATTATATAATATGAAATTATATTACCTGTTAAGTGCCAGAAGCAAGTTATAAACAATATTTTGTGGGAAAAAAAACATCGGTTGCTTAGAAATGTCGGAAAAGACTTCATAGAGGAAGAGCCCTTTGAGCTGATGCTGGAGTGAAGTTGTCTTTGTGCAGGGGAGGGGCTCAGGGTATCCTGCTGCAGAGGTGGGAAGAGGGGAGGGGGAAAGGCAGCTCCTCTGGCTTGCTTGGGAATAGGGTAGGAGGTGCGCCTTCAGCACCTATGGCCCGAGGGTGAAGGGTCCTGATTGCCACTAAGGAGCTTTGGCTTTTCATTTAAGGAATGGGGAGAAATTGAGGCAGGAGGGTGGTTTGATCCAAATTATTTCTTGGAAGCATACCACGTTGGCAGTTCCAAAGAAGGGTTGAATGGGGAAAGACTTGTGACAAAGAGATGAATTAGGAAGCAGGTGAATTGGAATGGGATCTAGACTCAATGTGTCTCAAGAAGAGGAGATAGAGGACTGTATTCTAAAGTGTTTCTGAGGGGCACTTGGGTGGCTCGGTAGGTTAAGTGTCTGCCTTCGGCTCAGGTCATGATCCCAAGGTCCTGGGATTGAGCCCCACGTCAGGCTCCCTGCTCAGCAGAGAGCCTGCTTCTCTTCTGCTCTTCACCCTGCTTGTGCTCTCTCACTCCTTCTCCCTCTATCAAATTAATAAATAAAATCTTTAAAAAAATAAAGTGTTTCAGAGGCTCTAGACCATGTGGCCTTCATGCTGCATCTGGGTTTTATTTTATTTTATTTTATTTATCTTATTTGTAATCGTTAATACCCAACATGGGGCTCGAACTCACAACCCTGAGATCAAGTTTCATGCTCCTCCTACTGAGCCAGCCAGGCACCCCTCAGCTGGGTTTTGTAAAGCCTTACCTCCCCAGTGCCTCCGACAATGCCAAGCATTCAGTAGGAGTTCAGTGAGCACTGGTTGGAATGAGGAAATGGGGTAGAAACAATTGAGTTTAGTAACTGTTTAGTAGGGGTGGTGTGAGGAGGGGCAGATGTTGGAAGACTGAGTTTATGATCCTGTGGGGACCGGGGTGGAGGGGTGGAGTGGGAGAAACGTGTCTAGTTTGGGACGTATTAAGTTTGAAGAGTTAATGATCATCCAGGTAGGCTGTGCCACAGGCAACCAGAAATACTAGGATGGGATCTGGGGAGGAACTGAAGGGTCTGAATCATCAGGGTAGGAGCCATGGGCAGACCTCTGAAAATGAATGAACTTGTCCTATAAAAATAGGCAGGAGGTTGATGAACACGGATGCAAAAATTCTCACCAAAATACTAGCCAATAGGATCCAACAGTACATTAAAAAGTTTATTCACCACGACCAAGTGGGATTTATCCCTGGGCTGCAAGGTTGGTTCAACATCCACAAATCAATCAATGTGATACAATACATTAATAAAAGAGAACAAGAATCATATGATGCTCTCAATAGATGCAGAAAAAGCATTTGACAAAGTACAGCATCCTTTCTTGATCAAAACTCTTCAGAGTATAGGCATAGAGGGTACATACCTCAATATCATAAAAGCCATCTATGAAAAACCCACAGAGAATATCATTCTCAATGGGGAAAAACTGAGAGCTTTCCCCCTAAGGTCAGGAACACGGCAGGGATGCCCACTATCACCACTGCTATTCGACATAGTCCTAGAAGTCCTAGCCACAGCAATCAGACAACAAAAAGAAATCAAAGGCATCCAAATCGGCAAAGAAGAAGTCAAACTCTCACTCTTTGCAGATGATATGATACTTTATGTGGAAAACCCAAAAGACTCCACCCCAAAACTGCTAGAACTCATACAGGAATTCAGTCAAGTGGCAGGATATAAAATCAATGCACAGAAATCAGTGGCATTCCTATACACCAACAAGACAGAAGAAAGAAATTAAGGGGTCGATCCCTTTTACAATTGCACCCAAAACCATAAGATACCTAGGAATAAATCTAACCAAAGAGGCAAAGAATCTGTACTCAGAAAACTATAAAATACTCATGAAAGAAGTTGAGGAAGACACAAAGAAATGGAAAAACGTTCCATGCTCACGGATTGGAAGGACAAATATTGTGAAGATGTCAATGCTACCTAGAGCAATCTACACATTCAGTGCAATCCCCATCAAAATACCATAAACTTTTTTCAAAGAAATGGAACAAATAATCCTAAAATTTATATGGAACCAGAAAAGACCTCAAATAGCCAGAGGAATGTTGAAAAGAAAAGCAAAGCTGGCAGCATCACAATTCCAGACTTCCAGCTCTATTACAAAGCTGTCATCATCAAGACAGTATGGTACTGGAACAAAAACAGACACATCGATCAATGGAACAGAATAGAGAGCCCAGAAATGGACCCTCAACTCTATGGTCAACTAATCTTTGACAAAGCAGGAAAGAATGTCCAATGGAAAAAAAAAAAGTCTCTTCAACAAATGGTGTTGGGAAAATTGGACAGCTACATGCAGAAGAATGAAACTGGACCATTTCCTTACACCACACACAAAAATAGACTCAAAATGGTTGAAAGACCTCAATGTGAGACAGGAGTCCATCAAAATCCTAAAGGAGAACACAGGCAGCAACCTCTTCGACCTCAGCCGCAGCAACTTCTTCCTAGAAACATCGCCAAAGGCAAGGGAAGCAAGGGCAAAAATGAACTATTGGGACCTCATCAAGATAAAAACCTTTTGCACAGCAAAAGAAACAGTCAACAAAACCAAAAGACAACCGACAGAATGGGAGAAGGTACTTGCAAATGACATATCAGATAAAGGGCTAGTATCCAAAATCTATAAAGAACTTCTTAAACTCAACACCCAAAGAACAAATGATCCAATCAAGAAATGGGCAGAAGACATGAACAGACATTTTTCCAAAGAAGACATCCAAACGGCCAACAGACACATGAAAAAGTGCTCAGTATTGCTTGGCATTAGGGAAATCCAAATCAAAACCTCAATGAGATATCACCTCACACCAGTCAGAATGGCTAAAATTAACAAGTCGGGAAATGACAGATGTTGGCGGGGATGCGGAGAAAGGGGAACCCTCCTACACTGTTGGTGGGAATGCAAGCTGGTGCAGCCACTCTGGAAAACAGTATGGAGGTTCCTCAAAAAGTTGAAAATAGAGCTACCATATGATCCAGCAATTGCACTACTGGGTATTTACCCCAAAGATACAAATGTAGGGATCCGAAGGGGTACGTGCACCCCGATGTTTATAGCAGCAATGTCCACAATAGCCAAACTGTGGAAAGAGCCCAGATGTCCATCGACAGATGAATGGATAAAGAAGATGTGGTATATATATATATATACAATGGAATATTATGCAGCCATCAAAAGGAATGAAATCTTGCCATTTGCAACGACATGGATGGAACTGGAGGGTATGATGCTGAGCGAAATAAGTCAATCAGGGAAAGACATGTATCATATGACCTCACTGATATGAGGAATTCTTAATCTCAGGAAACAAACTGAGGGTTGCTGGAGTGGTGGGGGGTGGGAGGGATGGGGTGGCTGGGTGATAGACATTGGGGAGGGTATGTGCTATGGTGAGCGCTGTGAATTGTGCAAGACTGTTGAATCACAGATCTGTACCTCTGAAGCAAATAATGCAATATATGTTAAAAAAAAAAAGAAGAAGAAGATAGCAGGAGGGGAAGAATGAAGGGGGGGAAATCGGAGGGGGAGACGAACCATGAGAGACGATGGACTCTGAAAAACAATCTGAGGGTTCTAGAGGGGAGGGGGGTGGGAGGATGGGTTAGCCTGGTGATGGGTATTAAGGAGGGCACATATTGCATGGAGCACTGGGTGTTGTACGCAAACAATGAATCATGGAACACTATATCTAAAACTGATAATGTAATGTATGGTGATTAATATAACATAAAAAAAAAAAAAAAGAAAACAGGCAGGAGGGCAAAAGTTCAAGCACAGATCCCTGGAGAAGGCCAGCCTTTAAAGGGAGTGACAGAACAGTCACCAAGGTAGGAGGGAAACCAGGAGAGTCCTGACCCGGAAGCCAAGAAGGAGGCATCTGGTGACAGTATCAAAGTCTTCAGAGGAGGAGGAAGAAGGAAGATAGACCTTCCTCGGGCTTGCCAGGAGGCTGCTGATGGGTTCAGGAGGAGGAGCTATTTCTGTATGAAAATCGGGGTGGGAGCCAGGGGTGGTGTCTAATAAAGGCGTGAGTGGATAAGCACAGATGCAAAGGTCTGGCCAGTGGAGGTAAGGGTGGACGTGCGGTGGTGACTGGAGGAGGACGTAGAGGCAGAGAGGGGCTTTGTTTTGTCTGAGGAGGAGGGAGATTGAAGTCTGTTTATTCGAGAGGAGTGAAGCGGAGAGAGCGGGAAGAGACAGGGCAGAAGGGGATCCCTGATCGAACGGTACTGGGGAGGGGAGCCGGGGATCGGTGTCCAGGTGGAGGGATTAGGAGGGGACGGGAGGGGTGGCTGAGTCTAGTCGGGGCATGCAGGCAGCTCTAGATTTTTCCCTACAGAACCAAAGGGATGGTGACATCGATTATGTGACTTGCTCAAGGTCTCTGAACCAATAAGAATGGAGGCTCTGCTTCCGCCCGCATTGGTCAGCCCAGGCCCCTGCTCAGGGACACTCAGCCTTATCCCTCTGATGGGCCCCAGGGCTCTGAGGCACCTGGCATCATGTTGTGCCCTTGGGCGGTTATGCATTCTGTTCCTCTCGCTCCAGCAGGTAGCTGCTGGGTACTTGCTGCGTGTGAGGCTATGAGTGTCCTTACAGCATGAGGCGTGGCGGCTGCTTACGGGGATGGGGGGGTTAATTCTTCCCCCTGCGCCCCGCGTTCTGCCCTTCAGCGAGGTCTGGGGCAGTGTCACAGCCTCAGGTCAGCGGGGGACACTGTGGATTTGGCAGATCACCTGAGAGCACGCGGATGCCCTGCCCCGGGGTCAGCGTGGCCTAATGGGTGGCCCAGCTGGTCTCCCTGGCGGTTGGTGGCAGGCGGCGCTGCTGCGCGTGGGACATGAGTGGAGCGGAGCCCTGCTCTCCCGCCCAGGTGCTCCCCTGTGACTTTGCCTGTGGCCATTCGCACCTGGACGGCCTGGTCAATAATGCGGGGCAGCCAGCGGCTGGGGGAAGGCTGGGGGTCGCCCCGAGGCTCGGGCTCCCCGAATGTCCGTGGCTGCTGGGCTCTGGCCTTGGCTTGGCCCAGCAAGGGGAGAGGCTGGGCTGGTGAAACCCCTGATTGGGGGTCTTGGAGCAAGCTCTAAGCCTAGGCGGTCTGCTTCGCACACACCAGCACCGCTTGGGAACAAAGACATACCCAGGCACGCTTTCTGGGGAAGAGGTCAAAGAGGGCTAGTTGTCTTGTTGCTCGGGATCTGGACCAGTCAGCTCTGTTCACTCCCACTGCCAAAGGTCTCCTCCACCCAGGTGGGGCCTGGAGGGCAGCCGAGTCTGTGTCTTTCAGTTACTGTGGAGCTCGCTCTATGTGGTGTTGTCCATCCTGGCTTCCTGGAAGGGAGGTGGGGTGTTTTTGTTTTGTTTTTCACTTACGAATGCCTGGACCCTGCCTTTAACCAATTAAATAAGAATCTTGGAGAATGGGACCTAGGCCTCTGTATGTTTTTAAACTCCTCAGGGGCTGGCCTTGTGCCAGTCGGGTCACGACCAGTGTTGTGACCTCCCGATACACCGGGAGCTGATGCGAAATGGAGTGAATCCTGGTCATGAAGACTGAGAGAGTGGAGGGGAAGAGAGGGTGTGGTTCATAAAGTCAGGAGATGTTCAGGCTGGAAGGATCCTGGTGTGGAGCTTTGCAGCACAGGGTGTGGTCCCTGCCGAGTGGCAGGGCACCACCTGGGATTTGGGTAGAATTCGTATCCAGCCTCGCCCACTGAGTCAGAAGGCACACATCAAGGCTTGAGCAGCCTGCTTTGGCCATCATGCGGACATCCTTATCCTCCTCATCCTCCTCAGTGGTTCTTAACCCTGATGGCATGTTAGAATCACCTGCGGTGTTTGCGCAAATTCCGGTGCTGGGCCAGACACATCAAGTCAGAATTCCTAGGTGTGGGACCCAGACGCTCTTAATTATTTCTTATTTTTAAAAATTTTTAGCACCCCAGGCGATTCTCCTGTTCACTCAAGGTCAAAAACATCCACCTGAACCAGTGTTTCTCAGACTTGAATGTGCATATGATTCATCAGGTGATCTTATTCAAATGCAGATCCTGATTTTGTCTGTATAGAGGGGCCTGAGATCATGCATTTCTTTTTTTTTTTTTAAGATTTATTTATCCATTTGAGAAAGAGAGAGCACAAGCGGGGGGGCGGGGAGGATAGAGGGAGAGACTCTCCAAGCAGACTCCCCACCGAGTGCAGAGCCGGACGCGGGGCTCCATCTCATGACCCTGAAATCATGACCTGAGCAGAAATCAAGAGTCGGACGCTCAACTGACTGAGCCACCCACGCACCCCGAGATTATGCATTTCTAATAAGATCCCTAGTGATGCCCGTGGTGCTGATCTGATAAATGTATTTTGAGCTGCAAGCATCTATTAGGCTAACTTCCCAGTTTTACAACCAAAGAAACTGAGGGTCAGAGAGGGAGAAGTGACTCCCAAAGTAACCCAAGGAGCTATTCATCAGTACTTCCTGAGCGCGGGCTATGTGCTGGGCAGTGTGCTGGATGCTGGGAACAAGACAGACCGCATTGCTACCCTCACAGAGCTCATCTTCCAGTGGGGAAGACAGAAAGCAAGCAAGTAAGTAACTAAGCTCGGTAGAGATCAGGAAAAGTGCTCTGGACCGTGCAGGGGTAAGGAATGAATTGGCAGTGGCTATAGGTAGGTATGGAAGAAGACATACCACTTTCGGAGGAGTGACCAGGGAAGTTACTAGAACCGTGGCTTTCGTTGGCGTCTTCTAACTACAAATCCAGAACTTTTCTTTACTGGATAGGGTCATCCTCCATCCCTACTGGGGTTTGGGGATGGGTGCTCCTGACTCTCCTGGGGGTGTCTGGCTTGGTCCCTACCCCTCACTCCGCCCCCTCCCAAGACTCATTTTTTGGTGTTTATGGACTCAGAGCAGAGCCTGGGGGCAGAACATTGACTCCGTCATAGGACAAAGTTCAGGATAATTGATTTATGATTTCTAACAAAAACCAGCTCTCATCCTGATGCTGTCTCCTGCCCTGAAGAAATAATGTGAGGTTTTCCAGGTCGCCCTGAGAGAGCACAAACACTAGAGCTTCCCTCCTTTTCCACGAGGATCATAAGAATCACCTGGGCTGTTTGTGAAAATGCCTGTCCCAGGTTCCGCTCCGTCTGATTTAGGAATCCCCGGGAGGAGCCCTCGAATCTGTGTTTTCAGGAAGCGGTCCAGGGTAACTCTTCTTATTCAGGTGACTGGGGAACACTGCATGGATGACAAAAATGGTGCCTGGCGTCCCACACCTCTTGGTGTTGTGTGCAAGCTGCCTGAATTCCTTCCCCCGTGTCTCTGCAGCGTGGCCCTGGCTGAGTTTGTGTGTAGGGACCTCTTTGCTTATGTGCATATAACAGCTGACCCCCTTCCAGAGCCCTGTCCTTGTCATGCCGGCTTCACCCTTACCCCAGAGGTCTCCCATCTCCTCTGACCAACCGGACCCTCCCTCCTCCCTGAGCTCCCATTCAAAGACTTGCCTTCACGGAGCTTCCCCCAGTGCTGGGACGATGAGGGCTTGGACACTGTTTGCATTTAGCCAGAGTCTAGAAGGGCTGGAGGACCATCCCATAGCCCACCTTCCCCCCAATGCCTGGCCTGAGTGGATGCGTTTGGCTGGAGTAGTGGGAGACTGAGGATGGAGAGGTGGGTGGGAGCCAGAACTAAGGGACTGCTTTGGATGGCGGAGAATAGATAAACCTCAGCTGCATAAAATACAGATCACACTCTTGTACTGTCCACTTCCATGTAAAAGGTGGGTTGAGGGGCGCCTGGGTGGCTCAGTCGGTTAAGCGGCTGCCTTCGGCTCAGGTCATGATCCCGGGGTCCTGGGATCGAGCCCCGCATCGGGCTCCCTGCTCAGCAGAGAGCCTGCTTCTCCCTTTCCCTCTGCCTGCCGCTCTGCCTACTTGTGCTATCTCTCTGTCAAATAAATAAATTTAAAAAAATCTTTAAAAAAATAAAATAAAATAAAAGGTGGGTTGAGGTTCTCATCTGCCTCCTGGAGCTGGCCCTTCCCAGATCAAACTGAGGAAGGGGACAGAGAAACCACACCAGGGAAGCTGGAGTAGGCCAGTCTGGCGTGGGACCTCACGTTTGAGGAGTGGGACTTGGGTTCCCTTGCCCCCCCTGGACCCCTGATGCTGTGTTTGAGGGATTAGGAGGATGTCCGCTCTCTGGATGGCCACGCTGGAAGCAGCTCTGTGCCTTCTGGAGCAGGGAAGGCGGGCTGTGGGTGTGTCCTGCTCTAGTATCTAGGTAGAAGGTTTCTAGAGCTGACCACACACCTGTGACTCCTAACCTCCTAGGTGGCCCGAGGCAGCCGGGATGACAGCTCTCCCCAGGAACCCTGCTACCTGCTGAGAAACATGATCAGCAAGTCCCGTGAGTGTTGTCCCAGGGCTCCCCCACCCTGAAGGATGGGCCCCCAGAAGCAGTCTTCAGCATCATCCTGCGACCCCCTGGGGGTTCTGGAGGCACATGCAGATAGCCAAGGGGCCCTCTCTCCATCTTGAAGGACGGTAGAAACACAGGCCCAACCCCAGTGCTAGAAAACTCTGGCTGGGCGAGAGCCCGGGGCCGGGTCTGCTAGAGTTGGAAGTTGCAGGGGCCCAAAACAGGGTCGGTGCACTGGGGCTGTCCCTGCCTGTCTCTGTCTAGCTCCTCTGTGCATGTGCCCTGCAGGCTGGAAGCTCCTGGCCATGTTGGCTCTGGTCCTGGTCGTCATGGTGTGGTATTCCATCTCCCGAGAAGACAGGTACATTGAGCTGTGAGTCCAGCTTCCTTGTCCTTCCATCGGTTCTTCTCAGGAATGGGCTCAGGGATGGAGGGTCATGGGGTGGCGGACCTAGTGGGGCCAGGAGGGTTCAGAGGGCCAGGGTATGACCCCTCCCTTCAGCTGTTAGCATGAAATCCTTCCGGGAGGGTTAGGCAGTGGGTTTGGGGGTAGGGTCTGTGATGCCTCCCCAGGGTCCTCACCCAGGGAGCTCAGGAGAAAGGAGAGCCGGATCTGCAATGAGTTGGTCTCAGAGCAAATGGGTTGAGATGATTCTACCCTGCACATCACTCTCTGGGACCTTGGGACCAATGTCATGGGAGAAGGTTGAGGCTGCCTGGGATGCTGGCCCCTGGGCCCCGAGAGGTCTGACTGGAGCCCCTGCCTCCTCTCCTTTTCTGTCTCTAGTTTTTATTTTCCCATCCCAGAGAAGAAGGAGCCATGCTTCCAGGGTGAGGCAGAGAGGAAGGCCTCTAAGCTGTTTGGCAAGTAAGTACTTGAGGCTGAGGTGGGGCAGGGCATGGGGGCAGGGCACGGGGTGAGGTGGATGGGGAGTTTCACAGGGTAGGGGCCTCAGTGCTGGCTTAGATGGAGGGAAACGTATTAGTGGGCATGCGTTAGGTGAGCCCGTGAGGGGAAGAGAGGCCCGTGAACATATATATGTATGTGTAATATAATATAATATGTAATATTATATTATTATATACAAGATCATATAATATATAAATATAATTTATATATTGAGTTGGAGGTTGCAAGGGCCCAAAATATTATATTATTTCATATAAGTAATATATTTATTATATACAATGTTATTCTATATTAGATATAATATACATAATATATAATATTTTGTTATTTATTTTATTATTATGTAAGTATGTAATATAAATATGTATTATTATATATTTAAAATATATAGTATATATCTTAAATATATAAATATATAATATATATTTAAATACATAATATATATGATATATTATTATAGTATTAAATATTATATAATTACATTATATATTATATATGCTATATATACTATTAGTCAGGGGCCTGACCCGACCTGATTCTGGCTTCTTCAAGATTAATCCCTCGGGGCGCCTGGGTGGCTCAGTCGTTAAGCGTCTGCCTTCGGCTCGGGTCGTGATCCCAGGGTCCTGGGATCGAGCCCCACATCGGGCTCCCTGCTTGGCGGGGAGTCTGCTTCTCCCTCTCCCACTCCCCCTGCTTGTGTTCCCTCTCTCACTGTGTCTCTCTCTGTCAAATAAATAAATAAAATCTTTAAAAAAAAAAAAAAAAAAAGATTAATCCCTTTCTTTTTTTCTTTTACTTTACTTTTTTTATTAATTATATTTTATTATGTTATGTTAGTCACCATATGGTACATCATTAGTTTTTGGTTTATTTATTTATTTATTTATTTATTTTTAAAGATTTTATTTATTCATTTGAGACACACAGATAGAGAGAGAGCATGAGCAGGGGGAGAGGCAGAAGCAGAGGGAGAAGCAGGCTCCCCGCTGAGCCAGGAGCCCGATGCGGGGTTCCATCCCAGGACTCTGGGATCATGACCTGAGCTGAAGGCAGACGCTTAACCATCTGAGCCACCCAGGCGCCCCACATCATTAGTTTTTGATGTAGTGTTCCATGATTCATTGTTTGCATATAACACCCAGTGCTCCATTCAGTACATGCCCTCCTCAATACCCATCACCAGGCTAACCCATCCCCCCACCCCCTCCCCTCTAGAACCCGCAGTTTGTTTCTCAGAGTCCATAGTCTCTCATGGTTCATCTCCCCCTCTGATTCCCCCCCCTTCATTTTTCCCTTCCTACTATCTTCTTCTTTTTTTTTTTATTAACATATAATGTATTATTTGTTTCAGGGGTACAGGTCTGTGATTCATCAGTCTTACACAATTCACAGCGCTCACCATAGCACATACCCTCCCCAATGTCCATCACCCATCCACCCCATCCCTCCCACCCCCCTCCCCTCCAGCAACCCTCAGTTTGTTTCCTGAGATTAAGAGTCTCTTATGGTTTGTTTCCCTCTCTGGTTTCATCTTTTTTTTTTTTTTTTTTAAGATTTTATTTATTTATTTGACAGAGAGAGACACAGCGAGAGAGGGAACACAAGCAGGGGGAGTGGGAGAGGGAGAAGCAGGCTCCCCACTGAGCAGGGAGCCCGATGCAGGGCTCGGTCCTGGGATCATGACCTGAGCCAAAGGCAGCCGCTTAATGACTGAGCCACCTAGGCGCCCCGTCTCTAGTTTCATCTTGTTTCATTTTTTCCTCCCTTCCCCTATAATCCTCTGTCTTGTTTCTTAAATTCCTCATATCAGGGAGGTCATATGATACTTGTCTTTCTCTGAAGATGAATTCCTTTCTCATCCCCGCCCTGCTCTCACCTCTGTGCAGCTACTCCCGAGATCAGCCCATCTTCCTGCAGTTGAAGGATTATTTCTGGGTCAAGACGCCGTCTGCCTATGAGCTGCCCTACGGGACCAAAGGGAGTGGTAAGAGCGGCCGGGTAAAGGGGGATGGTGGGCTCCCCTCGGCCACACTGCTTCTTGTTCTTTGCTGCCCGCGGTCCCAGTACCCACGTTCTGAGCCAGGCTCCGATGTGGGGTCAGGGGAGGAGCGGGGGCAGTGGAGGCTCTGAGGAGCAGCGGAGGGAAAGTTGGCAGCCTTTGGAAAGCTAGCTGTTGTCATGGGCCCCTCCCAATCTGCGTCTTTTCGTAGAAGACCTGCTTCTCCGGGTTCTAGCCATCACCAGCTACTCCATTCCAGAGAGCATCCAGAGGTAAGGAGACAGTCCTGCCCTGAGGCTGAGCGCCCTCTCCCTCCTGCCCCTACGTGACAGTCATGGGCCAGCACCTCCCAGCGAGCCTTCCTATCTCTGCTCCCCTGCGGCAATTTGACCCTTCTTCCCAGCCTGCCTGTCTCCCGGGGAGGCAGGGACGCCAGTGTCCACGGCAACTGAGCCTGGGCATCCGGGTGCCTTAGCAGGCAGGGTATTGCCGTGGCAACAGGCGGGCCTGGGCACCAGGCGAGGGGGCTTTGAAACGGGCTTTCTTATTGGTCCCCACCGGAGCCCTCCGTCCTCCCCTCCTCCGTCTTCCGTGCTCTGCTCGGTCCCCTCTAGCCTTAAAGCCCAGGGCTGTGGAGTCCGCAGGACCATAAGCAGGACTCCTTGGAGATGCCTGGGCCCTGGGGGATGGGGGGCTGAGGCGGCCTGGGAGGGAATCCGGGGCCAGGCCCGCGGGCAGACCCAGGGCAGGAGTTAAGTGGGGTAGGAGCAGGGATCGCTCCTGGGGCTGATCCCCCTCTCCCCATGGCAGCCTCAAGTGTCGCCGCTGCGTGGTGGTGGGGAACGGGCACCGGCTGCGCAACAGCTCGCTGGGAGACGCCATCAACAAGTACGACGTGGTCATCAGGTCGGTAGGACCGACCCTCGTCCCTTCTGTTTGGGAGTGACTGTCGACCGGCCCATGGGGCTCTGGGTGACGGACATCCTCCTCCCCGCCTTTCAGATTGAACAACGCACCAGTGGCCGGCTACGAGGGGGACGTGGGCTCCAAGACCACCATGCGTCTCTTCTACCCCGAGTCAGCCCACTTCAACCCCAAAGTGGAGAACAACCCAGACACACTCCTCGTCCTGGTAGCTTTCAAGGCAATGGACTTCCACTGGATTGAGACCATCCTGAGTGATAAGAAGAGGGTGGGTGGGGACACGGGGAGGGGAGGGGTCAGGCCTCAGGGATGGGACCCTGCCCGTCTCAGGACCTCACGCTCCACAACGTCTGCCCTGTGGTCCTAAAGAGCCCACAAGGGGAAGGCGTGAACCCCGTGTTCTGTGGGGCTTCTGAGAAGCCGCCGCAGCAAGGGAGTCGGGGGGCACCCCAAGCTTGAGGCTGCCTGGGCCAGGGAAGCTGCCAGGATATGTGTTTGCTGGTGAGGAACCTGGGAGCAGAGGAGCTGGTCAGTAGTCATTTCCAGATGGGGGCTGGGTTAGAACAGGAGATCTGTCCTTCCGGGTCGTGTCCACTGTGTCTTTCTCTCATTGAGTCAGATGCTGAACGGTCCCATCTAGCATTTTCGCCAAGTGTTTACACAGCCCCACACTTAAGCCGCTTCCACCTGCTTGAATATCTTTGGAAGCGGGCAGTGGTCGGAGCAGGGCCCTCCCGCCTCTCTCTCCCCACTCCTCTCTGGTTGTCCTTCCCTTCTTGGGTGCGGGCCTAGCCTCCACCTCCCCCCCAACCCTGCATTCCTGGGGGCCTCCGCCATCACGTGGACCCCATCTGCTGGCTCAGGACCACCAGGCTGGACTTGAGAAACAGGTCTTCGCACACCCTCATCTCTCCCTTCCAATCCTGTGCCCCGCAGGTGCGAAAGGGCTTCTGGAAGCAGCCTCCCCTCATCTGGGATGTCAACCCCAGGCAGGTTCGGATTCTCAATCCTTTCTTCATGGAGATTGCAGCTGACAAACTGCTGAGCCTGCCGATGCAACAGCCACGCAAGATTAAGCAGGTGCAGGTGATGGTGGGCCGCGGGCAGGGGAGTTTCTAGTTTCTGGGGTGGGACGTTTCTAGAGGCTTGGGAAGCCCTGGAGGACCCCAGGAGAGGAGAAAGTAACAACTGAGACAGCAGTCTGCATTTGAACAGCACCTGGGACAGCCTCCTGACCGCACCTTGCTGCACTCCCTGGTATTCAGTCTGGTTTATTTGGCTGCCGGAAGGGAGAGTGCGTACTTTTGAGAACCGTGGGGGCATCTGCGAAGTAGGAAGTTGGGGGAGGGTTTTTATAGGGCTTGGGGCCAGAGTTAGAGGCTTTGGCAGGCACGGTCAGAATTTATGAATTAGGGAGTTGCTGGAACAGTCTGTGGCCTTGACTTTTGAATGACTGGGGTTTCTGCAGTTGCTATTAGGGTCATTTCATCTGTGATCTTATCTTGGAACAGATTAGTCAGAATGAGTTAAAAGGAGCTCGAGCTTCAGTTTGTCTTGTGTGTCCTGCTTTGGTGTGATAATGTCAGTTTTGGGAGTCATGATACAGTTTTGCAAGCTATGGTTTTTGTTTCAGCTGGTGGGCTTTAGCTACCAGCTCGTCCCTTTCCAAGGACTTCCACACGTGCCTTTTGAGCCCCCAGAGAGGCTGTGTGGGATAGTTGTCAGAGGTAACTAGTAAACATAGCCAGGACCCGGCTGTCCTGCTTACCCCGTAGCCTTGGGCAGATCGGCCACTTGCAGCCATGTTTTTTTTTATCTGTATGGTGGGGATAGTGTTAGTACTGACCTTTTAAGGCCCTTGTAGAATTTAAAAACATAATTATGTAACATGCCTATCGCAGAGATTGGTACACAGTGGATGCTCACTGTATTTGCCAAATTTTGCATCAAGAATCTTATTCTTCACTGAATATCTACTATGATTCAGCTTCATATGTTGAAAGCATCCTTTTGTGGCTGCTCAGTCCCAGGCCCCATATTTGCATGCTTGGGGAGTAAGACATGCACCTTGCCCTAAGGACACTCAGTCTAGCAGAATAAACATACAGGTTGCAACATGGAGTGGCAGAATGCCCCAGTAGGGAGTTGTTCCAAATGCTGTAGGAGCTGGGAGGAGGGGCAGACCTTTGTGTGGGGCTGGCTGGGAGGCCCCCCACCCACCCAGAGGAGGTGGTCTTGGAGTTGGGCCTTTGAGGGGTCATGGGGCCCATCATGCGAGACTTGGGAAAAAGGTATTTCCTTTGGCAAGACCAACCAGCCCCTCTAGCACTGAGTTCTAGCACAAGTGAAGCTGAGGGGAGCAGAGAGGAGGCATTTTATGCCCCTGATGGGCTGTGTGGCAGAGGGGGAAGGACCAGAATCCAGCTTCTGGCCGTGGGAGGGGAAAAGGAAGAGATGCCCTTGTTGTAGCGGTTTCCCATTCCTGCCTGCCTAACAAATCACCACAGTTGAGTGGCTTAAAGCAATACCTATGGATGGACTCATAGTTCTGGCAGTCGGAAGTCCAGCAGGGCATGGCTGAGTTCTTATCTGGAGGCTGGAGTGGGGTTGGGGCGGGGGGACACGCTTCCAGGGTCCTTCTTGTCAGAGGGGTTCAGTTCCTTGTGGTTCCAGGACTGAGGTCCCATTTCCTTTGCTGGCTTTCAGCCTTGATACCCTCAGCTCTTAGAGATGCTGCGGGTTTCTTGCAATACAGCCCCCTCGACCTTCCAGCCAGCAACGGCATGATAAATCCTTCTTGGGCTTCCCACCCCTGCTTCCTCCATGACTGACCTCTAGACCCAGATGCAAAAGCTCGGGTAAGTAGGTCAAGCCCACCAGGATGATCTCTATCTTATGGCCAAGGGCACCTGTTGGGCAATAGACTGTAATGTACTAGGTCTCAGATTTGTAGGTTCCACATGCACTCAAGGGTCGTTCTTAGGGACCTCCTGCTACACCATTTATTTTACAGGTGAAGTTGAGAGATTTATCACAATTCTTGGTTTCCAGCTTAGACAGCTGGCTGGGTGGTAACGTGCTTAACTAGTATAGGGAATACAGGGGGAGAGGGGAGTCTGGCAGGTTTCAGGAGCCGGTGACCAGGCAGAGCTGGCTAGCAGGCCATGGAAATGTGGTTTGGCAAAGGTATGGACTGGATAAGATAACATAGTGGTGGTCAAAGCAACAGGAGGGAAACAGAAGGCCCTGGCAGGAAGGGACGGATGAAATGACAGAAGAGCTCAGAAGGGACACTGGGAAAAACCTGGGCCGACAAGGTCCAGGGAGCGGCTCCTAAATGGGAGTGGGCAGCCGAAGCAGTCAGGAAGGCAGGTTGTTGAAGCTGAGGAAGGCAAGGTCTGTGAGGTTAGAGTATCAGGTTGCCCATCCCCGTGGCTGAATTAGGGATGGAGAAAGTATGTCTCCCCCTGCCCCATAGCAGCCCATACGGTGGGTGGGAACAGTATTGCTATCCCTGCTTTACGGAACGGGAGAGCCCACCCTCAAAAAGAGGCACACAGCCCATGAGTGAGAGAGCCCCCAGGTTTTCTGAAAGAGGGGAGGTTTTCCAAAGCAGAGAGCAGAACCTTTACATTCCTTGAGCGAAGAGTCGTAAGCCTGTTTCCCTATCTGTAAAATGGGGCCCATGATAGCGTCTACCTCAAAGTGTTTTTGTGAGGATCGGATGCACTCACGTATTATACGGGGTAAATACTTAACATAGGGTCTGGCACACAGTGCTCAAAAGGTAATAGATGGTGACGATAATTACCATTGTCATTATTGTCATCTTGATTGCCGTCATCATGCCTCAAGGCCCAAACCCTCCCCGAGCTGTGTTGGGCTATCCTACCCAGTCTGGTAGCCCTGAGCTACCTGTGGCTATTTAAATTTAAATTTAAGTCAATTAAATTAATTAAGTATAAAATTAAATAAAGTGAAAGATTCAGTTCCAGCCCCACTCCCGTGCCCGGTAGCCGCATGTGGCTCATGACTGCGGTGTAGACCGCCCAGATGAAGAACATTTCCATGGAAAAGAAAGTCTGTTGCAGGGGCGCCTGGGTGGCTCAGTCGTTGGGCGTCTGCCTTTGGCTCAGGTCATGGTCCCGGGGCCCTGGGATCGAGCCCTGCATTGGGCTCCCTGCTCCACGGGGAGTCTGCTTCTCCCTCTCCCACTCCCCCTGCTTGTGTTCCCTCTCTCGCTGTGTCTCTCGCTGTCAAATTAATAAATAAAATCTTAAAAAAAAAAAAAAAAAAGGCTGTTGCAAATTGCTGGCCTAGAAGGCAGTGACAGGAGCAGGGCTCCCTCTAATACCTTCCCCACCCCTTGTCCCTCAGAAGCCCACCACCGGCCTGCTGGCCATCACACTGGCCCTCCACCTCTG
Source organism: Halichoerus grypus (assembly GCF_964656455.1). NCBI lineage: Eukaryota > Metazoa > Chordata > Mammalia > Carnivora > Phocidae > Halichoerus > Halichoerus grypus. The sequence continues at coordinate 90,222,644 of NC_135722.1, read as the reverse complement.
CGACCTGGTGCACATCGCCGGCTTTGGCTACCCAGATGCCCACAACAGGAAGCAGACCATTCACTACTACGAACAGATCACACTCAAGTCAATGGCGGTAAGTGGCCCCTGCTCCTGAGCTGGCTGGGGCGGAGCTGGGGACACTGGGTGAGTGAGAGTGGTGCCAGGGGCCCAAGAGGCAGCTCGTGGTGAGGTCACTCGGAGGGTGGAACCCAGACCCCTAGGCTCCCGGCCTGAGTCCGCTGTCTCTGGCCACACAGGTCCTTCCTTCCTTCCGGGAGCCAGCCCAGGGAAGGGAGCCCCCAGAAGGGCGGGGCTGTGGGGAGCACCAGAGAGACCTTCTTGCGCCGGGGAGGTCCCTGGGAGTCCCTCAGTTTGCTTCCTTGGCTGTCTCCACAGGGGTCAGGCCACAATGTCTCCCAGGAGGCCCTGGCCATCAAGCGGATGCTGGAGATGGGAGCAGTCAAGAACCTCACGTTCTTCTGACTCGGGCAGGAGCTGTACCCGTCAGTCCGCCCGCTCTGCCACCTGAGCGGCCCCATCCATGGCTGTGGGGGTGCCTGGTGCCAGCATGACCTGCTTGGACTCTCCCCCGCTGTGTGCAGAGGGGTCCTGGTACTGGCCGGGCCTGAGACGGGGCCCTGCCCCTGGCGGCTCTCGCGGCGGCCGGATCCAGTCAGGGTGGAGGCCCCCGGGTGGCGGGAGGCCGTCTGAGGCGCGGGGTTTATGCTGTGGCACCCCTTCTCCACCAGCGCCGGGAGCTTATTTAATGGGCTATTTAATTAAAGGGTAGGAATGTGCCACGGGCTGGTCCCATGGCATCGGAAAAGGGGGCAAAATACAGTGTTCTGCCCACTTTTGATAAAAACACAGAAGTGCTGGGTCCGCTACAGCCTAGACCCAGAGCAGGCCTCCCAGGAGGGCAGGGGCGTCTGGAGCGGGTGGGTGCCCTCCAGAGAGGGGCTGCTACCTCCCAGCGGGCTTGGGAAGAGCAGTGGGATGGATGGGGGTTCCACGGAGAATGGGACCTCATCTAGAAAAGAGGTTTGAAACCTAACATTAAACTATTTTTCCTAAAATGGAAGCAGTTGTGATACCCTGTGTCCTTCAGGTTGGGGAGGACATGGAGGGGGCAAGTGGGTCACAACAGTGTCCCCCCCCCCCCGGCCCCCAGCACTAGACAGGCTGGTTAAAGACCAGCAGTGTCTCTGGGACCCTGTGGGACCCAGAGGAGGCCATGGTCATTCAGGAAATAATTACTGGGTATAGTGCTTGGTGCCAAGTCATTCATTGTCACCCTGGTGAAGCAGGCGAGCAGGTGGCGCCCAGAGCAGGCTTCTCTACATCCTGGTTTACTTCTCAGAGGTAGGGAGAGGCAGGAGGATGCCAGATGGGAATGGCAGAACCCTCTCCTCCTCTCCCCGCTCCCTCTCAAGCCTTTCTTTTCTAAAACCTCATGCTGGGAGGTGTGTGTTTGAGGACAGGGGTGGAGTAAGACAAAGGAAGCCAAGTTTCCTTTCTGAGATTAAGTGGGAGTCATAAAATGGAGTTTACAGAAGGTCCTGCCCAGTGGCCCAGGCTGCCAGGATTGGGATGGGCAGGGTTTGGGCAGCGTCTGAGGGATTTGGCAAAGCCTATCCAGCCAGTTGCCGGGCCAGGGGACAAAATGCTGTTTTCTGTGGGTCTCTAGAATTATGAGAGCCCTGCCATTTGCCTGTATCTCCCCGCTTTGTTCTCCATCTTCCCAGGCCTGCTTAGCTGCCAGCCGGGCATCTTGCCACCCCCACAGCTGTTCCTTTACATCTGGAGCCAGGAGGGAGAGCTGGAGCTCCCCCACAGGGAATGGGATTCACAGCTGCGTTCCTGGCTTTCTCGGAAAGAGCTGCAGCCTTGAGGTTTTGAGACTGCGAGACTGGGACAGGACAGATAAAGAGGGGCAGAGATCTGGGAGAAGCAGAGGAAGATGACACACTTCTGGGCCGAGTGTGGGAGTAGCCTTGAGAACACCCAGCCTCGTGCCACAGAACGGTCCTGAGGAGTATCGCTGGGAATAGAATTGCCTGCTCTCTCAGAAGCCTGGTGGCATTACTTTGCCAACTGCTCTCCCCCCAGGGGAGAGGGGGATTCCGAAAGCAAATAGGGCCCCAGCCTCTGCAGCCCCTTGCCCTCTCCCCTCTACTCGGGCAAGCTTTGTCTCCCAGGCTTTAACCTGGGTGGTGGCGGGGTGGGGTGGGGGGCGACTTGTTGACTCCAACAGGAGTGTGAACGTGTGCCGGGATCTTAGCTCTGCTTATCTCTAAGGCTTCCCCAGCAGCTTCTCGTGAGGGTATGCAAGGGAGTGTCCATTTCCCCATCCAGGGCCATTGAAAGTGGCTGTCAGCACATATGATCCAGCTGTCCTGGACTGGGGCCACTGTCTCTTACTGAACATGCCTAAACTTGAGCCAGAATCCAGCACACAGGGATGGGTCAGATTCCCCCCTCCACCCCGCCCCCCTAAACTCCACACACATGCATAGAGACACGGGAGCATTTTACATTCTTGTTGGGTTATGCCTCTGATGCCGTATGCAGTCTTTCACAAGTACATACCGATAAGAGTGTGTATGGGGAGGGGGCATATATATCTAAACTGGCCATTGTTCCCTTGGGTGGGCTCAGCTCTCTCCAGGGTGCCCCAGCCCCAGTGCAGATTACAGATTGAGTCAGTACTGGCCCAACGTCAGAGCGGGGAGTAGAGCTTCGATTTGGAGTCGTTGGATGGGGTTTTTTGGTGTTCTGAGAAAGGGACTGCCGTTCTTCAGTTAGCTCAACCAATGGGAATGAACTGCCTCCCCGTCGGCCTGGTACTGATTAAACAAACGTGCCCTGAAAATGAGGCAGGAGGGGAAGTAGGGAACACTATGGGAAAGCGCTTGAGTGCAAGTCTACACATCCGGGCTCTACACCGGGCCCTGCCACGTCATTCTGTATGACCGTGGGCCAGTCATTTCTCCATGTCTAAGCTCCGATTCCTACATTCATTGAGACGAGAGCGTGGTCCAGCCAATGAGGACCACCTACACCAGAACTATCTGGGGGTGATTTAAGAATGCATTCCTGGGTCGTATCCAGGCCGCTGGGGAGGAGGCTCAGGAATTTGGAATTTTAACAAGCACCCAGAACCACCGCTCCAGCAGTCTAGACTCCAGGATGAGCTCACGGCCTCTTTCAACCCCACGGTCTGCGCGCGCACAGCCCGACCTAATCCCTGGTGTCCCCGAAGGGTGTTAATTAGGCGCACGCGCGCTTCTCTCCCGCGGGCGGCGGGCCACGCAGCAGCAAGGGCGCTCCGTTTGCCCCGCCCCCAGCGGCGGCGGCGGCGGCGGAGGCCTGGGCGCGCATGCGTCGCGGGCGCGGGGCTGGCGCTGAAGGCTGTGGGAAGCGGGTGGGGACGGGTGGCGACCTCCCGCAGTCTACCCGGAGTCCTCTGGGGCGCTCACCGCAGCGCCCCGCCTCGTCCGAGGCCGGCGCCTCCCTGGCAACCGGCTCAGGGCCTGCCGACGGCTGCAGGGGGAGGCCGGGGCGGGCTGGGGGGGTGGGTCCGCCCCCTTCTACCCGGGTTTGCTCAGCCCCTGTAGACCGGGGCTCCTCTGCCTCCCGCTGGCTCCTTCGCGTGACCGCCGTTGACTTCACCGCAGAGGCCGGGGCGAAACAGACTTGGACTGCGAGGGAGCGGAAGAGCGCTCCATCCAGTGTGGACAGTGGGGTAAACTGAGGCCCGGAGAAGTGAAGGGACCCCCAGCTCAACCGCCTAGCTGGGCAAGACAAGAGTTTAATGAAGCCTTTTACCTAGCTCAGGAACACATTTAAATAAATGATATTCTATATTCACAACACCTCGTGTTGCCTTAATTTTGGACACTTCGGGTTTTTATTTACACTTTCTGAGGACATAAATACATCCAGTTGCTTTACCCCAGAGGCTGTCTAGCTTATGAAAAACTTTGAGCTTGGAAACAGTTCTGTCTTTGAGGCGGCAAAAGGCGTAATGCACAAAAAATACGGATGGTCGGATCCGGGGCTCTCCCTGCTGTCAGGTAATTAGCCAAGTACACCTCTGCTCCTCCATCTGTATTATGCATGCCTATCTCACAGTGAGGTTTTAAGGATCTAATGGGAATACGGTTGTGAAAACATTGTGTAGACTGTAAAGTATGATATAAATATTAGATTGAAAAGCTGCCTCACATGATGGAAAATCCCGGAAAGCATACGAAACAGGTGAGGTACACGTCTGTAGGGCCAAATTTGCCCAGGTACTGAGATGGCTGGTTACAGAAAAGTCTTTGTCTTTAAATCACCCACAAGCTAAATACGACATTGGCGAAATGACTCAAATGCAGGCTTTGCATAATCAAACAATGAACAGTGAGTTCAAACTGCTCTCTGGCAGTGGTTTTCAAGTTGAAGTCAGATGCCTTTAGGGGTTTTTGGAGAAAGTGGTTTCTTGGGCAACATGATCCATTTTGATGGCATGCAGGAGGAGGTTCCTAAACCAAGGTTGACAAGGACGAGATCTCAGAGTTGGGATGCTCTCCTCTAGACCCTCTGACCTTTCAATGTCTTAATCATAGCTTCAGTAAACTCTGTTAGTTTTGAGCATTCCCATGGTTCTGCATCCAGATGCAGTTCCAGGAAAAATTTTCAACTTAAAAGTTTAAGGAGGGATATATGGTGAGTGTCTGTAGCGTTAGCCTGTTTCTCCTGTCCAGTTCTTCTGCAGTGAGTTTACCGCTCGTAAGACGCTTGGGGGATCCTGTGCCCGGGAAATGAACCTTGAAGCTCATTATTAGGTGTCAGATTTGGGGGGGGGCGGCAAATGTATCGGAAGGCTCCACTTCATGGAAAGTGATTACAGAGAGCTGGGAGCAGGTGGGAGAGACCACAGTCCTGTCCAGGGAGGCTAGCACAGGCGATCTGACAAAAGTTTTTAGGGAAAAATGAACTTTTGGGGGTTGACTTTAGGTTCCTGGAGAAGATGAACAATTTAAAGCCCACCCACCCCTCGACAGAGGCACAGCTTTCTCTCATGGCAAGACTGGGAGGGTGGAGCTGGGCGGAGGGAATGAGAGAAGGCTCAGATGTTGAAATCACCCTAGGGATAGAAGTTGGAATTACTGAACTAAGCTATTCCAGAACCATCTATCATTCTGAGGCTTCCTAAAACACTATTTACAGACATCACCAACTTTAACACTTAAGGAGTATCTTCTCTTGCTTAAAGATGTGTTTCTCTCCTGAGGAAAAAACTCACAAAAGTAGAAGTTACAATCTGGTAGGGAGAGTCTCTCCTGTCTGTTCTTTCTCTCTGTAGGTTTCTGTCCCACTCCTGTAGCCACACATGGCAGGAGAGCTAGCGAAACTTTTAAATTAAAAGTCAGAGAGGAGGTTCTTATCGGAAAATTCCTTCTTCGTTCAGTATTTCTCCCAAGTGCAATGTCCGTTAGTGTCATGGATACACTGCCTACGGGTCAGGCAGCAGGGCCCTCTAATTTCCTTACAAAGGGGGTGAAAGTGGTATCTTTTAATTTAATCCCCCCGACAATGTCTCTGCCTAATTGAAGGTGACCTTCAAGGGGATGAGTCCCCATATTCAGCTCCTATCCCGAGTAGCATTTTTCCCCTTGCATAGTTGGTAACAGATTTTGGAGAAGCCCCAGTTAACTAAGACCCAGATTCTCCCAAAGAAGACCTGTTTCCTGAGACTTCATTTACCTTGTCTTTGAACATTAATAATTTGGATTCATGGCACAGAGGACAGTTAAAAGGGAGCATTATTCGAATGGTTTCCTAGCACTCCAAAATATTTCCAAGGACCGGGACACCTGGGTGGCTCATTCGGTTAGGCATCTGGGATCGAGTCCCACATCGGGCTCCTTGCTCATCAGGGAGCCTGCTTCTCCCTCTGCCTGCTGCTCGCCCTGCTTGTGCGCTCTCTCTCTCTCTGACAAATAAATACATAAAATCTTAAAAATATATATGTATTTCCAAGGGCCATAGGTTAAGAAGGTTAAGAAGGAAAGGAAAGAGATGTCTTTGCATAGCTCAGGGTCCCTGATCAGCAAGCTCAGGGGTTGAGGACGTCCTAGCCCTGGGGGTGGGCTGCGTGGACTGTCCCAGAGAGGAGCCCTGGGAACATGGAGTGGCACCAGGGATGTCGACCACAATTCAGTGATGTCGCTTGTGAATGGCGTGTGTTCACAAAAGGCCTTTTAAAGACGAGGGCTGTGTAGGAGTGAAGAAACCTACAGGGCCTGTGATAATGAAAGCTTTTAGCGTCTGTCAAAGACTTAGCCGTTAGAGAGGAGGGGGAGATGGACCCAGGAGGAATAGCAGTTAGAGAGAGACAGAACGGATGGTCCTCCTCTCCTTATAACAAACATGTATTCATCCAGGGAAACAAATCTTTATTTTTAGACAGACGACTAGCTTGAAATTGTCTCATTTCCCCCAGTTTATGACCTAGTTAGAGAGACTGAAACATAGAGGCTTGGGGAAAAGATGATTGGAGCCTTACCACTAACAACAAGTAACCATCAGAGTGAGAGCAAGAGCTCCTTATCAGTGATTCTCAAAGGCGCTGGTAATTTTGATGCTAAAGCTGCAAATAAATGGCTGGTATACGGTTACATCTCCTAAAAACAACTTAGATAAGAGGGTTTTTAAAAGACTTTTGTAAAAGGGAAGTAAAATTTAAGATTTAGCGGAGATGTCCTTAGTCTTAAAATAAGCACAGCAGGTGGTATTTTAAATAAAAATCTCTATACAAATTAAGATCATTTTTATTTAAATTACTTATACTTCTAATTTTAATAAAGAGTTTATTTTGTAGGGAACCTTCCTAGAGCATAAACTAATGGCAGGACTCCCCCCCCCCCCCCCCCGCCTTGGTCTTTTTTTCTGGTGCCCTCATAAACCGCACACACGATACCTGGGCAGAGCTAATGGAACCTAGGGTGTGGACCTTGGGATTTCGGTTCAAGTTCCATAATAGCACATGACTTACACACCCGTGTCCCTCCCATGCAGGCAGTGAGAAATGGATTTCCCGTTGGCTCCTTTCCTCTTGTTCTGAGAAGCCTCCCAAGGACGGCCTCATGTTTATTTTCTTTTTCCCCGGGTCCTCTCCACTCCGGAAGCTCAAAGGCAGCTTTGAGGCCCTATTACTTTAGAGCACTTGGTTCAATCAGCTTCATCAGAAACGGATTTGCTGTGGTATTCTAGCTCATCATGTGAGAGTGTTTCCTGTTCCATGAAAGTTGAAGAGGTACTGGAAATGACCCCGGGCTTTCCAGACTGATAGCGAGCCTGAGAATCAGAAACCAGGCTCCCATCCAGGGCCTGGGAGCCAATAATGAATTTTAACACTATCAGAAAACTGGATACTGGTCTGGGTGGGGGTGGGGGTGACTGGATACACAGGATAGCTTTGTTTCCCAGGAGTGTGGTCTTTCCAGGTCGCCTGGGGACTTGAGGTGGAGGATGCCAGTCCCACCCGCCTTCCTAACGGAGCTGTGGTCCCTCCTTGCTGAGCCCGCCCCAGAGTGGGAACTAGCAGGTGGCCTTTGCCGTCAGCCATTTGCATCATATTCTAGGATGACCGCAGCCTTGAGTTTGTGTTTTGGGTGGAAATATTTCACAGGGGAGATCATGTGTGTATAAATGTCACATTTGCCACTTGTTAGCCTGTGACCTTGGGCTTCTTGAAGCCGCATTCCCTGGTCTGTAAAATGGTGATCCTTTGTGAAGATTAAATAAGATTACAAATGTAAAGCGCTCATTTCAGTTCATTTGAAATCACCTACAGGAGAATCCAGGGCTTCCCTCTGCCTCAAAACCTCTTTTTAACCCCTCCCTTTACCAGCTTTTTTGTGCCCCTCACTCTTCTGCAAGAAGGAAATAGGGCTGGGGACAACCGAGGTGGGCACGGAGTGCAGTCCAGGCTCCTTCTCAAGGCCGCAACTTTCCAGGAACCTCCAGGTGTTGCTAATTTCCCCCCTCTCTGTTCTTCTCTTTCACCGAGTTCTTACTTATGACCTCCTATCCCTTCAGCAATTCTTTGAGGGATTCATGCATTGGAGAGAGCTCATGGGGTTGGGCCTTGCGTGGCCAAGTCTTGATGACGCAGGCCCTGTGCTCTCTGCTTGCTGCCATGATAGTTCACATTCTTACCCAGAGTATCTGAAGCTCGAGAGGGATAGAGCTCCTTCCGTTCTATGGGAGAACAGTATTCTTACTTGTTCTTCTGCTTATGCCGTCATAACCTGAGATTCCAGGCGAGAATGGGCACCTCCACCCTTTTATGAGAACTGTATATGTGTATGTGGCTGGGGCAGGGGGTAAGGGGCAAGGAAAGTGTGATGAAAAATAGGTGGTAGATGTGCCACCCACCTCTAAGGTGGGGAAGGCTGGAAGGAATTAATAGACTAATCTTTGTGTCATCCTCTTCCTGTACACCACGCCACCTTGCATCTATTCTTAGATCCTTGTTCCTTGTTGGCGGAGGTAAAACATGTGCAGGAGAGAAGCAGCCTTGTCAAGGTTAACCTAGAGAGCACAGGGGCCAATATCCCGGCATCCGTGTGGGGCCAGAATGGTACTAGGAGCAGGATGGGGACTGGGATATACATTTACATTTCTTATCAGTTTCTACTATCTTGGGCGTGGGGGCTGCAGAGGAAGTTATCTAGGGAACTGGGGAATTTTGAAGCAATAGGAAATATGGTAGAAGCAGGACATTCCTCTGGGTGGAGGCGTTATGAAGATTATATATAGAATCTGTGGTTGGGGCCATCCAAGGAATCAGTATATATGAAAAGAAGGACAGACTTTTGAGGTGCAGGTTCATATGATGGGTAAGGATTACTGGGGAAGGTTGGACAAGAAGGGGTCTAACCTAGGAGGAACCTCCAACCTTAGAGACACTTTGGGTTTTCCAAAGCTCCATTTGGATCCCGCTCCTCAGCCAGCACTCTAACTTGCCCCTATCTGCCCATCCCATCTGGTCTGCCATCACTACCTGGAGTTTTCCATTCAAACAAGGCCATTCTGACATTATTTGAGGCTCTGAAGAGAGCCTCCTGCCCTGAACCCCTAACAGAGGGAACTTCCCTTGCAGAACATTGCTGAGAGAAAGGCCTAGAATGACCCCCCCCCCCCCCCGCCAAAGCCCAGTATGACCACGTTGCCTCTGCGCTGTATTTGGCATGGGCCCTGCCTTTGCACACCCTCTGGGTTGAGGCCGTCCACAGGGAGAGGAGCCTGCCTATAGGGGCTGTTGCCACCACAACCAGAGCCGTCACTTGCTTTCATTATCTAGGACAATTAATCAAAGAAGGGCAAAGAACTTTGTGTTCCCAGAGCATACTCTGTCTGAACTCTTGGCTTGTTCCCGTGGCTCTGCAGGAACAAAAGGACAGAATGGATATAGTGGAGTAACGAACGGCCCTAATATTTATTTTCAGGTGGTGAGTAGACAGGGTGATGTGTACATGGACTTTCTCTATTGCCAGGGCAATTGTTCCTTGTACCCACTGGTAGCGAGCCTGAGAATCAGAAACCAGGCTCCCATCCAGGGCCTGGGAGCCAATAATTAATTTTAACACTATCAGGAAACTGGGTATCAGAAAACTGGATACTGGTCTGGGTGGGGGTGGGGGTGACTGGATACACAGGATAGCTTTGTTTCCCAGGAGTGCGGTCTTTCCAGGTCGCCTGGGGCTTGAGGTGGAGGATGCAGGTTCCTTGTGTGGCTCTAGGCCCCTGAGATTCAGCAGCTGAGAAGGCGAGTCTCATCATTTTAAAGACCTGACCTCTAGTCCCCTTAAGCCCTACATGCTCCAGGAAACACTCTCTGCAATGACTGTTGGAAGAACCCCGGCCCAGAGAAACTCTCACAGTTATATTAACCCCGATTGTGCTGGAGGGCGAGAGGACAGTACAGGAAGCAGGGGTGGGTGGGGAGGCTCTGAATTGCACAGCCTGGCGAGGGGAGTGTTGGGCGAAGTTCCCCAGGTGCGGCCATGTTCCCTCCTACCCCTCCCTCTCCCTCCCAGGACACCAGTCTCCGACTGGGCCAGTCCCACCTCAGAGTTCAGAGGCCTCAAGTCCAAGGACAGAACTGCAAGAGTATGGACACAAAACACCGAACAAATTGGGGGTGGGCTCACGGCCAGTGTGGCGGGAGAGATGCTCCGGGGCCATTTCTGGCTTCTCAGCATCCAGGGTCTGGGCTCTGAGCAGCAGGGGGCGCTGGGGGGGCCTGGGGAGGGGGGCAGCCCGGTGCTGGGACACGCTTCACCCTCCTTCTCCCCAGCGTTGTGGAGGATAATAGGTACCGGGGTAGGGCTGTGGGCAGCAAGGGGTAGAGCTCAGGGGGAGGCCGGAGAGTGGACGGCAGTCTCATTAAAGCAAAGTTCTAGCTGCCTCGACTGCCTGTAGGGGGAGGGCCTCCAGGAAAGGGCCAGACCGGAGGGCCCAGCACCGAGCACAGCGCACTCAGCTGCATCCTCCGACCGCGTCCCCACCCGCCCGCCTCTGGCACGCTGCAGCTGGGGACCCGGGTTTGTGCTTGATCAGGGCTTCGGAGGAGGGCGGTCGCAGAGGCACGGGTGGGGGGGTGCTGTCCTGGAGGCGGCCGGTTCTGGGGTCCTCTGCAAAGCACCCACAGTCTCTGGAGAGCCAGAAGGTGGCATGCTCCCCCTTCCCCCCCCCCCCCCCCCCCCCGCTTCCCCAGCCCTCCCCAGCCCTCCCCAGCGCCGGTTTGGGATCCTCAGACATGAGTCTGCATCCGCCGCTGCAGGGGTCGGCTGGGGTCGGAGTTCTGGGAAGAGGACTGGGAGTGGTGGGAGGACGAGGCAGAGGCCTTGCTGGCCTTGTCGAACTGCACGTAGCCGTCCTGCTTGCCGCTGCTGCTGACGCTGCTGTCACACTGCGTGTCCAGGAAGGAGCTGCTGTCGCTGAGGGAGCCCCTCTGGAACTCGCGCTCGCAGAGCTCGATGGACGAGCTGCCCATGCCCAGCACGAACCTCTGCCCGTAGTCGTAGAGGCGGCCCTGGCCGCTCAGGGTGCTGTAGATGTTGGTGAAGGACATGCCCGTGGGCACGCGCTGCTTGCCCGCGGGGCGCAGGTCCGGCTGGCAGCTGCTGAGCGAGATGGTGGGGGTCGAGTGGTGCTCTTTGAAGGTGTTGACGCTGTAGTAGCCATTGGTGGGGTCCTGGGAGGGGGCCAGAGCGAGAGCAGCGTCACCCGGCGGGCACAGCCTTTCGAGGCGGTCCTCCTTGGCACGGGGAGGAAGGGGACAACGGCGGGCTCGGGTCGGCGGCTGGAAGGAGGGGAGGGGCGGGCGGGGATTGCGGCGGCCGCAGGGGGAGGCGAGAGCCCGAGAGCATGCGGCAGGGGGCGCTCCACGCGCCACGTGTCACTCGGTCGGGCCGGGGCAAAGGCGGCTGAGAAGCCGAACTTGAAGGGTTTTTGTGTTTTTGTCCAGAACATGGCTACTTAATTTAAAAACGGTGTTTGTGAGGAAGCTGTGGGAGAGGAAGACCGTGGGACCGCAGCCTTCACTCTCCCGCCTCCTGGGGCAGGCGAGCGTCCCACCTCCGGGAGAGAGAGAGAGAATAGGCACCTGTCCTCAAGGTGACCTCTGGCCTCCTCGTTTCCCGTCCTTGTTTTCTGGATCTGGGCCTTAAGGCATCAGGGCTGAAGTCAGGATTCCACAGCTGTGACTTCCAGCCTGTGGCTATTCTTACCTTCAGGTTCTGAAACTCCTTCTCCTCTTCTTTGAGAACCTCCAGCTGCTTCAGTACTGAGTCTTGTTGGAATTCACCCCGGTCCATCTACAACCCGAAAATGGCTGCTCAGTGGATTGGAGGTGGGCTAAGCATCCACTTCCCCCAAGGAAAAGATAGAGAAATGAACTCAAAAGAAGGTTGCCATCTCTGTCTCCTCCTCCCCACCTCCTTTCCCTGGCTGGCATGGGGGCATGGGGAGATCCCAGATGTCCTCATTGTTCCTGGATCCCCGTCCTGAGAGACAGGGAGAGACAGGAAGAGTGTGTGTGTGTGGGGGGGGGGCAGTTTGCTAAGACCACATTTTCTTCCCTTGGGCTAGGGCATGACTTCCAGAGATCTCACTTGGATGATTCAATTCAATTCATTGAGCATTTACTGAATTTCGGGCCAGGCATACACACATTGAGGGACATTAAGATAGAGCTATACACAACAGGGAGCTGGGTCTGTAGATAAATAATTACAGAACCTCTGGGTTCAGAGGGCACAGGCTGGGGTCCCAGCAGGGCAGCTCATCACCCAGTGCTAGGCTCTGTGAAGGTCTTAGCAAAGAATCACAGTGCAGGACTACCTGTGAGATGCCGGCAACATGGGCCACCCTTGTTATTCATAGCAATGGCTTCGATGTACTAAATGTTACCTTCCTAACAGAGGCCACAGAACCTCGGGGCAAGGATCACTTCTAGCTTCTCTTTGGGTCCCCAACCCACCTGGCACAGCACCTTGTCTATTGTGGTCATTGACCAAAATGCTTTTGGGGTGAAATCACAGGTAACTGTTTTAATTTGTCATGCCCAGCACAGTGCCTGATAGACCGTAGGGCTGTTGCAAATGTTATGTTTGTGTTGGATGAATGAATGGAATGGCATAGCTCTCGATCACTGAAAATGAAAGTAACAGTTAGATGGAAGGTGGAAAATCAAGCATGCTTGGCACACGGTGCGTACATGAATCTGGATAACCACAGTGACGCTTACTTATCCTGTGGCACACAGACGCTTCCCGGGTGGCACTTCTGCATATGACATGATCTAGGACAGCCTCCCACCCACTCTCTGAGCTGGGATGTTTCTTCTCCCTTGTGACTCACTTTCTTGGTCTCTTTTTGGAGCCTCATGGCATCAGCCAGAGGGTTTCCATTCTGTTTCACCCTCACTGATGCTGCTTTTTTCCGGTTGGGCTCCGGTAAATGTTCTTTGTCTGCCTGGATTGGAGGGCTTTCCCACCAGATTTAACTTCTAAGCCTACCTCTCATCAACGTTGGGGCCTTACAGGGGCCAGGGGGTGGAGGGAGTGGGGGAGGGGAGGCTCCCAGCAGGTCCCTCTGCCAGGGTCCCTCCCCCGACCCCACCTCACACACCCTCTTAACTGACTATTGAGTGACGCCCACTCTTTCTCAAGGGTTTGGATTACAGGGTGTGCAGCCACTCTGAGGCAATCAGGATGTCCCAATGGGAGGGAATTCAAAGTCCTTTTTGGGAGGAAGGACAGGTCAGGATACTTCCACACCAGCCTTGATGAAGCTCATCTACAGAGACATCCAGTCCTTCTTGGATCTAGGCTCTGGTTTCCACTCTTGTAAGATTAATTGCTCTCCTGTGTCAGGCACTGTGTTTGGCCTGGGGGAAACAGACACGCATAGATTTGGGAATGTGCCCTTCTGGAACTTTGAGATAATTGGGGAGCTGACGTGTAATCCAGCAATGTGCTATAAAAGAGGAGCATGCAACATGTTTGAGGAGAGCAGGAAGTGTGTAGCTCTGCCAGCAGTGGGGAGGGGGAGAGGGGGAGGGACAAGCATGGACAATGATGGAGGAAGTGACATTTGAGCTGATTCTCCTAGGAGAATGTGAAATTTAATAGGCAAGATCAACAGGCCTGTGTAAAGCCTCAGAGGTATAAAAGACTCAAAAGCTGGGAACAGCAAGTTTTTGGGATGTCTGGAGGGCCGGGTCCATTCAGTAGGAAGATGGAGCTGGAAAGGCCAGCAGCTGCCACCTCTCCATGAAGGGCCTGATGACACGCCTGGTGGTTGGACTTTATCTAGTAGACAGGGGGAGCCACTGAGGGATTTTAAGTAGGATAGTAACAGGATCCAATTTGCATTCTAGAAGGACCCTTTTTGTGGGACTCTGGAGGGTGGATTGAATAAGGTGGTTAAAAAAAAAAAAAAAAGGTGGTGAGACCACTAGGCTGTGGTATTAGTCCAGGGAGCCACGATGAGGCCCCATCGGGGAAGTCATAAGGGGACAGGGGCAAGGGCACACATTTTGAGAAAGTTTCTGAAGTGGAACTGAAAGGACCAGAGAATGAGATTTGGAAAGAAAAAGACCCGGTGAGGAAAATGTCAGTTCAGCTCAATCACGTTGGTGAGCCTCCACCAGGGGCTGCGAGTCTTTGGAGTCTCGGGGATGAACAAGGCAGCTTGCTCACCATCTAGCGGAGACAGATAAGGGAAAGGGTGATTTTACAGCCACACAGTGGCTAACATGTCCTGAGCACTTACTGTGTTCTACAGGCTCCAAGCCCTTTATGGGTTTACTCATTCGGCCGTCACCACGGCCTTGTGTGCTATGACTTTCATCCCCACTTCACAGGTGGGGAGACTGAGGCACAGGTAGCCTCCCTGCTCTTCACCCCCGGGCTTGCTGCTACTCCCTCAAGGTATTTGGACCATGACATAGTATGCCCTAGAGTTTTCTAGCACAATTTGCCAGGTTCCTGTTTGTACAGCTGGGTGGATTATGGTCTAGTAACAGGAGTCTGGAAGAGGAGGGGCAGGCTTAGGTTTGCTGAAGAAGTGAAGTTATGAGTTTGCTTCTGGTAAGTACTCCGGTTCCTAAAGAGGAACCTGTGTTTCTTGTAGACTTTTGGGGCTGGGTTTGGGGGAGGGGCAGGGCATGTACTGAATATCTATCATATTCATGTGTGTATAGAATTATGTACTAAGTGACAACATATTATGGCACTTTATGCATGTGTTGTCTCTCTACTGAACAGTCAGGTTCTTTGAAAGCTGGGACGGCATCTTAGATGGCTTTGAGTCTCCCAGAACACCAAGTGCAATGTAGCAGACAGACAATAACTCTTTGTTGGCGGAGAGTGGGTGCCTGACCTATTATGGGGGGAAGGCACATCTTGACCAATGCTCTGCTTCTCGGGAGCATCCAGGCCACCAAGAAGCCTCTGGAACCAGGACCTTCGGGGCACAGAGGTCGGGATGGGGTGGGGATAAGATGGCATTCTCACCATCAGCTGCTTGATGGTGGGGTGTTCCTCAGCCTCCCGGCCGGAGGCAGGCTCCTTATGGACAATCTCCACTCGGATGTCATTCTTGGCCGACACAACCCCTTTGAGATCTGGATGTAAAATAGGAAAGTGTAGATGACAGGTTCAGTCCTCATCCTCAGGCGTCAGGGCCTGAGATGTCAAGCCCCCACTTCCCCCCCCCCCGCCCCCAGGGTTCACCCTCCAGCCCCTGAACTCAGTAGCCTCCAGCCCCGCCCTGCCACCCGCCCCAGTAGAACACCTGTCTGGATGTGCTGTGGGCTGTTGGGGCTTCAGCTCTCTTTCTCTGTGGGTCGTGTTAGGTGCACCTCAGCCTTCCACTCTGCTGCCCTGGCTTGAGAGGCCATCCTCGTCCGTTCATCTGCCTCACAGAGCTAGGTCCTTTTTATCCTCCTTCTAGAAGTCTTCCCTGGCCTACTCTACCAGGCTCTTCTCTCTCCATTCAGAGAATCGCTAATCTTACTGTCAGAAGGGGCTTCGGGGTCCCATGGTCCATCCCTCGCCCAAAGCAGACACATCCCTGACACGTGGCGGTCCAGCTCTTGGGTCAATGCTTCGGTGGTGGAGACTTTACGGGCTTCTAGGGGAGGCAGCTGATTGAGAGTCAGGGAGCTCTGTAGAAGACTCTTGCTAAAACATGCTCCCCTATAATTTCCACTGAGAGGGTGGTCAGGGAGCTTCCAAGACCACATCACCGGGGGCAAGCAAGAGAGCCATGGCTGCTAGGCTTGGGGTGGAGGAAACCTAGTTGGGGACACCCCGCTTTCTTCTAACACATCCAAGTGGTGGAGGGAGTCGGCTGCCTCTGATTATTCATCTTGTGCCTTAGGATCATCGAACGTTAGAGCCAGTGGGGTCATAAAAGTCTCATCACGCAATCCCTTACTATTACACACAAGGAAACTGAGGCCGGGAACTGTTGCGGCCTGCCCAGACTCGCGTGAAAAAGGCGGGGCTAGAAGCCTGAGCCCCCATTGGTGGCAAAAAAGGGCGGGGCTAGAAGCGCGAGCCCCTTTGGTGGCAGAAAAAGGCGGGGCTAGAAGCCGCGCCCCCACTGGTTCCCTTCACGCAGTCCTCCCAGTTTATACTTCCGCGCGTCGCGCCCTTGACAAGTAGCGTCAGAGCTGCGCTCGGGCGGGAACTCCATTTCCGCGTGATTCCTCAAGAGTGCTCGGGCGCCAGAATTTTATCGCTAGTGACTGCAGACCTTTAAAAGTTTTCACAGAGGGATTCCTTGAGGGCTTTTCTCCCCCTCGGCGTGGCTGACCTACTTCTCTGGTTAGACTAGCAGAACCTGGAGGGCAAGGATCAAGCCACCTCTCCCCCAGGCCCTCCCAGAGTTCTCTACGGTTCCATCCAGCCATAGGTGCTCAATCCCAAGTGCTGGCTGACGGCCTTGGCGGACGAAGCTCACTTCCGTCCAGTTCCACATCAGTTGCGTGCCCACTACGTGCCACACACCACGCAAAGCACTGCACGTAAGAAGATGCCAAAGACCCCATCCCTACCCCAGCAGCTCACAGCGGGTTAGGGCCCCCTGCTCACGGCACTCCTGCTTACTTGCTCTCCGGAGCAGTCTAAGCCTGGCCTTTTTCTCTGTCCCCCTCCCTGAGATCCCGGGTCTCCCTCCCGTACTTCTCTGGGAGCGGGCACAGCAGAAGGCCACAATGGTTGCCAGAAGGACGAGGAAGGCCACACCAGCTCCTACGGCCACCCCGATGATGACGGCCATCGGTACAGACTCTGTGGGAGAGAAGCAGGCACAGCCGATGGGAAATCGGGGACAGCCCACTCTCCCCACCAGGGCCTTCCCCAGTTTCCTTGGGGGCAGCCCCTGGGGCCAGACACCTGCACTCAGGCCCTCCTAGGAAGTGCCTGGGGAGGGGTGGGAATGGGGCCTGGGCAGGCCCAAGCAGAGTTCCAACAGGGGTCACCTCCACTGAGGAGGGGGTGTGAGGGACTGGAGAAGAGGGGAGCAGTGGTGGGTGGGGAGGGAGGCAAGCAGATACGGGGAGGGGAGGGCCAGGGAGGGCTACCCGGAGATGAGAAGCAAGGCTGGGGTACCCTTTAGCTCCCTTCTGTACTAAACCAGGAATAGTCTATCATGCGGGGGCTGGAGAGTAGAAAGTCCTGGATTTTTTATGTTTTTTTGAAAAACGACTACGGTCACTTCCCTTGTTTGCCTGGTTTGTGCTCGCCTTCTCTTCCCGTTCCCAGGTGCAAAGGATGGACATGGACCACCAGCTTTTAGAGAGTTCTCAGGCCTGAGGCAGCTTGTCCTCATGGGCCTGCCGGGCATCGGGGTAGTAGCTGCCAGAGGCCCAAGTCTTAGGTGCAAGGGGGGCGGTCAGGATCGCAGCTCCCCCCCCCACCTCTCTAAGGAGAAATGCTCCTTTTCCTTGGCCCCCCACCCCCAGTTCTGCTCCTTCTCCTCCCGGGCCAGTCCCCAGGCATCCTGGTAGCCCTCTCTTCGAGGGGCCCAGAACTCCAGCTAGGCAAGCCCCTCACTCCCTGCTGAGTTTATCTGTTCAGTGCCCTAGCCTGGTGGAGATGCGGATGGGGAAGGTATATGGGGTGGGGGGTTGTGTGTGTGCTCTTCCAGACAGCCCTGGCCCTTCTGTGGCTACATGTGGGCTGGAGTACAGGACTTGGAGCCCCGAATAGTCCATTGGGAATAGAATTAGAAAATTTGGGGGCAGGGAGACCTTACGGCCTGCTGAATCCAAACCTCCCATTTATAGATGGAAACACTGAGGTCCAGAGAGGTCGCATGACTCAGTCAAGGACACAGAGCTGCAGAAGGCCAGGGCAAATCCCGGCCTCCTCTTGCTCCCCAGCTCCGTCTGCTATATCACACAGCATCCTCCAAAGTTCACGTGCTCTGGACAGCCCAGACGCCAGCACCTTTTCTGAGCAACTTACCTCACCTCTCTATCTCTAAAATGGGATCATTACAATGCCCACCTCAGGGGGTGGTTACAGGGTTTCGATGAGTGATTGCAAGGAAAGGCCTTGAAACTGAGCCTGGCACCAGTCCTAGTCAAGTGTTTGCTCCCGTTTCTGGAGGGGTAGGAGAAATGTAGCAAGGTCAGAACCTTGAATGAGAAGAAAATTCCTTCTAGAGCCTGAGCTCCCTGCCCCCTAACCTGCCCCACATTGTCAGTGTGGATGACTGCAGGATGGCTGGGACTTCATCTTGGGCTGTGGGTTAGCCTCTCATTGCTGTTGTTTGCTTTAAAGAGGGGAAGAGAGGAAGAAACCGTCCAGCCCTGGCCCGTGGAGGTGCAGCTGGGCGGTGGCGGCGGGTTGGCCCCTCGCGGGAGGAGCAGGTGCCCGGGGTGGGCAGTGTTGGTGGCTAGGCTGGATGTGCACAACAGTGCACTCATCAGCTGCCTATTGGTGGCCGAGACCGCTGTGAGAGTGGCAGGGGAGGGGACAGGAGAAGGGGGGTGCAGAGAATACGCAGGGATTGAAAATGGGAGGTGTCTGGGTTGGTCTCAACAGTCAGGAGTGACAAAGGGGACCTACCTCAGTAGACCTCAGTCAGACCCATGAGCTTGCTTTGGTACGTAGATGATTTCTGTCTTTGGGTTTTAATTCTGTTAGGCAAGGAAAACTGCTTTGGAAGCTCATTGGCTCTGTACTTTTGAACTTTATTAATTTGGGCTCGATTTGGTTCCTCCTTGATTCCTAGTAAGTCTCCTTGGAAAAACTCGAGTCTTGTCTCAGCTGAGCTCAAAGCCAAAGGACGACTGTGGAAGGTTCCTTAAGCTCTCCAGGACTCGCTGTCTCTCCCGTCCAACTAGAGGACCAGGAAACAGTATCTAAGGTGACTTCTGACCCTGGCATCTTGTGAGGCCACATTTCCTTCAGTTGTTAAACGGCACCATCTTATCTGGAGAACTGTCTCCGAGTGGGTGGGCTGAGGCAGAGGGAGGGTCTGCTGGGGTCAGGGGGACCATTGGGGTGGCAGTCCCTCTGCAGCCCGCCTGTGTGTGTTTCCTCCTTGCCTGGCTACCTGGGGTCTGGCCAAGGCCGCCTGGGCAGGCTGTCCCTCTTGGATGTTCCCTGGAGAGGGGCTGGAGGAAGGAGCTGCCCTCCTGCTCAGCCTCTCCTCCTAACAAGGAGGGGAACTGGGCATGAGGAGTCTCAGCCAGGAAGGAAGGTGTCAGGGAGCTGCAGATGAGTGTGAACAGACGGGTGACATGGAGACAAGGAGACAAGAAACTACCTCCCGCACCAGGAGTGGTTCTGAGGGAGAATACAGCAGGGGTCCATGTGCTTCCTCTGGGAGCTTGCCTGGGCCCGGACGGGTGCTCTTAAAGGGCAGATCCGCCCAGAGGGGAGGGTGTGTGGGCCCCACAAGGAGCTTGATGAAGGGACTGGCGGGCCCTAGCTCCTTCAGGGTCCATGTGGCAGAGGACCCCCACATCTTGCTCATGGCCCTTGTCGGCCCCCTGGAGTCTGGCTTGCAACGTCCTGATTCTCTTTTTGGGTTTCTGCTTGGAGAGTGGAGGCAGTTGTCGCGTGTGGGATCCTAAGACAGAGCAACTCAACCCTGGGAGCCTGAGGACCACCTTGCTGCTGGGCATGTGGGGAGGGAGGCACTGCCCCGCAGCCTCAGCCCGGGGGTGGATGACACTTCACTGGGGGAAAGGCAGGCAGGAGTAGGGGGAGGAGGCAGCGAGCAGAAAGCATGGATTAGCATGGATTATGCAGGCCCAGGGGCTGGGAGGCCCTGGCGTCCTGGGAAGCATGGCCAAGCTGGTGATGATGTTGAGAAGCGGGAAGAGTCTGGGAGAGCCTGGAAACAGAGGGAGGCCAGGCCAGGGGTGAGCTGAACCCAGAGGGGAGGATCCAGGGTTTCCCAAGAGACGGGATGGGAGGACAGAGGGGGAGGAGTGAGAGCCGGTGTCCTGGGCTGCCCGCAGCCTGTGGGCTCTGGCATTGGCGACTGAGGAGATAGGTCTCTGGGGTCTCTAGCCCCGAGCTGGCTGGGAACCCCTCTCCCTGCTCTGGCTGCACTAAAGCCTGGAGGTGGGGGGAGGGCAGAGAAGTTAGTGGCCTTTAGGGTCCCTCCCCCACTAGCCCAGAGGTCCCTTCCTCCCAGCCCGGGGAGTTCTCATGTCTCCTTCCGTACCTGCTTCCAGCCCGGCTCCCGACTTCATTTCCGAACCTGTTTGGAAATAAAGCAAGAGTCCACAGCCAGGGCCTGGCTGGCCAGGGTGGGGTGGGCCTGGGGCCGGCCACCTGGTGGGGATCGGGATGAGGGGCTCCCTCCTCTCTCATGTTTCCGGGACCACCCAACAGACCCAGGCTAGCTGAACTGAACTGGGCGTTCTTTCAGACTGACTTAGAAGAGACTCCAGAGGGGTAAGGACCAGAGAGAGAAGTTAAGGCTTGGGAGGAGGGGGGCTGTCTGGAGAGGGTGGGGTGAGAACACTAAGGGGAGGGCATGGGGGTGGGGGCACTCAGGGGAAGACATGGAGGGCAAGCAACGGGGGACTGGGAGGGTTTAGGATGATGTGTGGATGATAGTATGCAAATTATGTGCAAAGCATTATGCAAAGCAGCACTATTAGTGAAGAGGTGTAGGGAGACACTGATCCGCAGGGTAGCGCTGAGGTCCGAGGGGTCCAGCTGAGACCACCTGCTTGGCCCAGAATCTCTTGCCAGGCCCTGACAGCCTATGGGTGTGCCTGCATCTTGGAGGGGTTGGACACTGCCAGGGCCGAGGAGCCTGGACCGCCCTGTCTGCCACAGACTGAGCCCCCCTGGCAAAGGGGCAAGATCTGCAGCCCATTTCAGGCCCCGTGTACTGCTGGCTGTCTGCCGAGCAGCTCAGAGCCACCCTGCGGTGCCCCTCGGACGCTCCCAGCCTGTGGTCTGCGTGAGACCTTGAAGCGGAGACTAGAGTTCTCAGCATCCCTCTGACCAGGAGATGCGCAGTCTGTACACGGGGTCACAGGGGGGATGAGCCTTCCTGCCCCACCTCCTCGCCCGCCCAGCAGCTCTGAGCCCTCCTGCCCAGCGCTGCCCTCTGGCCAGTGTCCCCTTCGGAGCACAGTGGTCCATAGGTCTTCTATGGTCCTGGAGGAACTGCAGGGGATCTGAACCTGTACCAGGGGTTGGGGGCAGCTCAAGTACTACCCCTTAGCTTAGCATGAGCACCCTCTGGGGGACTTTTGGGGAACCAGACTGGCTTATTGTCTTAATGGGCTGGGCCAGGTTCCCCAACACATCCGTCCTGGTGTACCCCTGCAGGGACACTCCTCAATGGATGACACCCCCCTAAGGACACTAGGGAAATGCCGAGTGCACAGAAGCCAGGGCCCTTAGAAGCTGCTGGAAGGCTCCTCATGGCAATCAGCTTGGCTTGCTCTGTGGTCACCTTTTCCTGAAACACCATCCTGGAGAACCACCAACCTAAGCAGGTTTCCTCCCCCTTTCCTTTCCTGGTGTGCCTTGGCCTTGGGGGAACTGGACCACAGAGGGCCACTTCCTGTGACCTGACCAAGGCTGTGGAGCAAGTTAGGAAGTGCTCTGTGGCTTGTCCTCGGGCTCAACCTGCCTGTGGCCTCAGCTGGGCTTTGTTGGCTCAAGACCCTGGAAGACCTTGCCTGGGGCCCTGCCGGTCCTGTCATCCCCTGGCGGCCCTGGCGGCCCCCACCTTGCTCCTTGAGCCGGATGATCTCCGTGTCGGAGCCGAAGCTGTTCCAGGCGGTGCAGTTGTAGATGGTCTGGAAGTCGGCCCGCACGATGTTGCTGATGGTCAGCGTGGAGATGACCCCCTCTTCGGTGCTGACCGTCTCCACCGTGTAGCGCCCCGACGTCCCCGACTCCAGCACGTTCTCCTTCCAGGACCAGGCCTGTCCGAGGTGCGCAGAGTGAGGAGGAGACCCCCACCCCCCTGCCAGTGCCGCCCTGCCACCTCCCTGCTCCAGGCCGGACGCTGCCAGGCTCGCATCCAGCAGCATCATGCCCACGGGTCCTCACACACATCCCAACATGCCACAGACGTGTGCACGCAACACACATCAACGCACATCACAACACACACACCAGACCACACACGCACATAACCATGCACGCGTACACGAAGGCTGGGCCACCCCGGAGGGCATTTCCATGGACAGGGGGCCTTCTGTGGCTCTTCCCTGGGACACCTTCCGGGCAGACAGGGAACCCTGTGACAGCGATGGGAGCCCCCTGCCCTCGGCGGGCCTTCGGCTGCCCTGGCAGGTGGGAGAAGAAGACCAGCCCCAGAGTGACTGAGCCTAGTTTTGTCACTTTGCTCCTTTGTACAAACATATGTTCCAAGAGTTGTACTCGTGACCATCTTAACCTGTCTTAGTTTCTAAGGCTGAGAGTGGAATTCTTCTTGGAGCCTTTCCGGATTTGTCAGCGTGTGAGCGCCGGGCACACAGGCCCGGCTTGCGGCATCCGGGAGAATGTGACAGTCTCTGCAGGTAAGCCCTCGGCGGTGGTGGGTGAGGTGCCGGTGCTTCCGCAGACTTGGCACTGGAACATTCCTGGTTGTGGGGGCTGGCTCGTGCATCGTAGGAAGTTTGGCAGCATCCCTGGCCAACATCTGCTCGATGCTGGTAGCACCCCTCTGAATTGTGACAACCAAAAATGTCTCCAGACAATGCCGAATGTCCCCTGGGCAGGGGGTGGGGGGAGGGGGACTTGTCCCACTGAGAACCGCGGGCCAAGAGTTAGATCTCTATGAAAAGAAAGATCGTGCGAACACGCTCAATAGTGAACGGATTATTCTGATGGGCATGGGTTACAGTTACAACTTAAAAAAAATTCAAGGGTGAAGGGAACAGGGGGCACATAGGTATTGGTTCTGTGTATGACTTCTTGCAATTTGTGTGTGAATTTTTCAGACAGTGAATGAGCCGAATGCCTGAAAAAGTGTGTAACACACGTGATGCCCTAACCGTATCGGAGTTTACAGGATGACACCTTGAGCGTTTACAGCTTCAACGTCCCAGCCCCTGGCACGCACACGCCCCGGTTGCTCAGTGTGCACCCCCTACGTCCTCCCTGGTGGAGTTGACCCTGGGGCAGTCTTCTATCAGGACTACGCTAGGCATCGGGGACCACTAAAAATAGTATCTGACTTCCATTAATGCTAGAAAATGCTTCCCCTTCTCTGTTTTCGTGCCTGGGCTCCCACCGGTTTCAGATGGACTTGGGTGAAGACCCTGGCTTTTACAAAAGCAAACACCTGGCAGGGCCCAAGTGTGAACTCTTCAGGAGGCCTTAGAAGCACTGCAGGGATGGGGATGAGTTTTGCAGAAGGGAGGAACAATGGAATGATACTTTTGGGGGGGAGAACTTGGTAAGTGGGGCAGGGCAATCCACGGGCACCTGGAGGCCAGCAGAGGAGAACTCTGGGGGGGTGAAGAAAGGGGGTTGCTGACCATAAACCACACTCTGTCTAGGATTTTGCCAAAGACTGGCCTTGAATCCAGGAAAGGGAAGCAATCACTTATCATTCCTTTCTGCTACCCTCACTTGCCCCTCTGCTCCTAGGACGCAGAACTTGGTTGGAAGCATTACTGTTATTACTGTTAGGGCACATCTGGACAGCAGAGCAGAGTTAAAGACACTTGCAGACCAGCCCTGGGAGCACACTGTCTTCATGATGCCTTTCCCAGAGAGACAAGGCAGGTAGAATTTTCCCCACGGAGGATGGGAAGCTCAGAGGCCTGGTGGTTGTAAGGGGCGGTCTGAGATGAGCCGCCAGGGGAGTCCCCCAGCCCTCCCTGCCCCAGAGCACTCACGATTCGGTCGGGTGGCGGCGTGCTCCGGATGAAGCACTTGATCTGGCCCTTCTCCCCGTGCAGGGCATGCTGGGTCTGGGTGCTGGAGATGATGGGGGGTCCTGTTGGGGAGACAGCATCACACCAGGGAATCAGGAAAGGCAGGTGCCTGGCTGGACCCTTCTGGGGCGGGGTTCAGAAGTTGACCCATTCATCCAACCGTTCAGCACACATTTACTGGAGGCCTGTATGTGCAAGGTAAAGTGCAAGGCAGGGGACTCAAAGATAAATTAAGTGTTCAGTCAGTCATAACCCTCTCAAGGGATGACGAGTGAACGCTTCTAAGTCAGAATGCCCAGAAGACATAAATAACCATCATAAAAGGTGGTGAGTTTTCTTACCATGGCGCCGTACACATGGAGTGCCAACGGACTTCAGGGGAGAGGGGCTAATTCTGCCTGGCGGGTGGGGAAAGCTTTATGAAGGAGGTGAGAAACCTCAGAAGGGAGTAGGGGAAGTGTTGGGGAGGAAGGGATACTAAGTAATGTTACCTCTCTAATACCACCTCTGCCTTAGTGGGCTGTTCCATTCGAGCCATTCTTGCCCATGTCCAGGAGAGGGCGCGCTTGCCTAACAAACTGGGTGCCCTCGCGGAGCTGGGCAAAGCCGGGAGGAACCGGGAGGAAGAGAAGGAAATGCTCCTGTTCCTCTGGGGGGTAGGGGGGATCACCCTGCTTAGGGGGAATGCGCTGGGCAGGTTCACAACCTTCATCTCACGTATGTCTTGGAGGTCCCGTAGTTCCTGGCCTTGCCTGCCTCCACATACGCACCCAGACAGCCCAGGTGGGACCATGGCTCCAAAGCTGATCAGGACAGGATCCCATCCAGTGTGTGTGTGTGTGTGTGTGTGTGTGTGTGTGTGTGTGTGTGTGTGTGTGTGTGTGTGTGTGTGTGTGTGTGTGTGTGTGTGTGTGTGTGTGTGTGTGTGTGTGTGTGTGTGTGTGTGTGTGTGTGTGTGTGTGTGTGTGTGTGTGTGTGTCACGATCCCATCCAGCGTGTGTGTGTGTGTGTGTGTGTGTGTGTGTAAGAGGGGGAGAAATGTTTATGGATGTCTCCCGGAGTCCCTGTCTTATCTACCTCCTCCCACAGCCTAGAGAGTCCACCTGCAGTCTAAAAGTGTGCCTCCTGTCCAGTTCTGCCTTTTATCTCACCCAAGTCCTTCCCGCGCAATGCCCACCTGGCACGGAAAGGCGGAGGGAGGAGAAGTGAATTCAGCTGTTTGCTCAGCTAACTTCCTGGCTGGGGCTGGGGCGGCTGAAGCAAGTGGTGTAGGGATGGAGACCCTCGCGCCCCCTTCCCAATCCCTGAGGGAAAAGGTTGGGTCTTAGGTGGCCGAAAATGGAGGAGAAAGAGCTAGAGCAAGGGATCTGGAGGACAGGCAAAATTATGCTGGGAACAAAACAGAAATTGCTGCAAACATAATTGCTGTTTATTAGCCGCCTTAATTAAAACAGATTTGCATTTCTATGACTAGCTCTCAGCCAGGGGGTGGGGGTGGGTGGGTACTAGAGACACTCAGGTGACGCTACTGAGTTTGGGACGGCTAAGAGCTTGGAGCTGGATGCGGCAGACGTGGGGGACCCTTCAGGTAACGGCTTCCACCCCGAGGTGGCTCTGAGCGTGGCTCTTCCACCCCGAGGTGGCTCTGAGTGTAGTGTCTCTCTTACATATTTTTGCTCCAAGAAGCCTTTGACCCAAAGGCAGGAGGGCTTGATGTTTTAGGAACTTGGATGGCACTTTGTTTTGCTGCTGGCTGGAAGTGAGGATACCATAAAACCTTTTCCCCTTCACTTTCCAGGAACTAGGAATTCTCTGGGGGGTTTTCAGGCATTCTAAAAGCCATCAGGCAAATGGGTAAGTGTTTAAGGGCTTCTAAGAAGAAAAAAAGAAATCAGAATAAAGGTGGAGTTGGGCAGTCAAAGCACAGTGGTAGTGTGGTTAATCTTCCCCTCCCTGCAGATCCCGGGTTTGAGCCAAACCAGGCAAAGACCTGCGCCAATTTACTCCCTAAAAGGCAGTGGGCAGCAGTCGCCCACCAGCTGGGGTGTGTTGTGAGGAGGACCCCATCTCATTTTGGATCCTTTCATAATGTCTGGTCCCTTTAGCCCAGCCCAGGCCCCTTTCCAAGGGGCTTCGCCATCCCTCCACCTGTTCTCTAGATCATTCCTCTCCCACGTCGGTACTCCCCCCTGGCCACTTAAGCCATCCCCCTGCATCAGGGCGAGATGACCCTAGTTCAGCAGAAACAAACTGCCTCCTTGCTTCACTTCAATCCCTTGGGCGGTTCTCTTCCTGCCGATCTAGGGGAGCCTGTGCCGGAAGGACTGGAGGCAGAGGAGGGGGATAGACACACGATCCCTGGGGGGTGCAGATCAAACCCTGTGTAGCCGCCAGGGCCCAGGCTGGGGTGTCCCTTCCAAGAGAAATGTCCTCCCGAGGTGTGCGAGGTGTGCGTTCCCTTCCCAAGAAACCACTTTGTCCCTGCTGGGAAATGCCTGGATATCTAAAGTGACAATGGAATGTCAGTCCCTCATTTATCCACCTGGTTTTCCCCAGAAATGGGGATGTTCCTTTAAAAGCTTCAGGCTTGGGGACCCTGGAGGGTCGTGGGGCCAGCAGACGGGAGCTGGCCACAGTCATGGGCCAGCACCCAGAGCGGGCAGCAGGGGAGGCCTCTGCCTTCACGGGGCCTGGCGCCTGAGCCCAGTGTCACACACGGAGCAGCAGAAAAAGGCTGCAGTCTGCGTTGCCATGGATATACGGAGGCGCGATCAGATGCTGTTATTTTTAGCCCTGCAGTGCCAATTTATTGGTGGCGTCCTGGGGACCCAGGGGGAAGGCAGGAAGACTCCTGAGTCAGGGTTCTGCCCAGGACAGGTGGCCTGTGAGTGCACCCGGGGTCTGAGTAGATTCTCCCTCCCTCTGGGGCTGCCAGGACTCTGGGGGAGGAGAGGAAAAGAGATCAGTGGAGGGGGGCTGGCTAATGGGGAAGCCAGAGGGGAATGGCTGAGGAAGCACCAAGCTTGTTTTAGTTTTCTAGCAAAGGGGGAGAATAGATGAGGCTTCCTGTGGGCAGCTTCCCGGGTGGAGGTGAAGCCAGGACGGCAGATTTCCAGAACATGGCTCAACCCCTCCTTAGGGCCCTGATCTGGGGCCAGGACCCAGAGGCCCTGCAAAGGTGGGTCTGGGGCTTGGGTCCCACTGCGGCTCAGAGCCTCAGGGCTTTGACCAGAGGCAGGCTCGCAAAGGGAAACCAAAAACCCAGTGGACTGAGGAAATTTGGAAACACAGAGGGGCTTGGTCTTCGCTTTTCTCCCTCTCTCCAGCCAGCAGCTTTGGTTGCCCACCCTGCCTGAGCGCGTACCATGGCAGGGACGTCAGATTTCCATCATGGTGCTACAGCCTTCCTGGGTCTGACCCAGCTGCTCTGTGACGTTCTATATGCCATCATCCATGCTGGTCTAACACTCTGTCCCCTGAGTCTTCTGTGTTCTGGGGACATCTGAAAACCCTCTCCTGCTATAATGGTTTTATGGTAAGTGATAAGACTCTGCCCTCAAGAGGACCCTCTGAATGCTTGGTCTTGTGGAAATTGTGACGGTCTCTCGGACCGAGCAGCTATCATGCAACGGGAAGGGGCCAACCAGGAGTTGCAGAGACGCTCCCTTACATTCCCTCCAGGGCCAAGGTCAAGGTCAAGGTCAGAGGTTAGATACGGGATCTAAGTTGGCTGCCTAGTGATCCTCTGACCCTTTCCTCTTGACCAGGATAAAATTCATCAGCTACCACTCCTAAGGCTGGGACCCCTTAGGAGGAAGGTGACGCAACTAGCCAGGTCCTTCCTCACCTCAGGCCTGGGCTTTGACACGGACTTGAAGAGGTGGACAGAACTGCTCTGGAGCCAGGGTCGGGGGTGGAAGCAAGGCCCAGAGCCAACGACAGGCCCTCTGAGGCAATGCCTGGGACCAAGACGCCTTGGGCCCCTCTCTGCCCCCTCCTATCCCCTTAGCATGAGTTGGGGAGGGGCCTTACCATTGACTGTCAGGGTCACCTCTCGCTCCCCGGCTCCCACCCGGGGCACCACGGCTCGGCACACATACTTCCCAGCATCCTCCTGGCGGACGGTTTTGAGGGTCAGGGTCTTTTCATTGCTCAGCACCTGGGAGGATTGCAGAAGATCAGACATGGAGAGCAGAGCCGGGCTCTTTCTGTCTCCCAGAACCAGAAGGGCTGCGAGGGGGGCCTGCCGTAAGTGACCCGGTCTTCAGCATGGCAGTAAGGCGCAGGGGTGGGATGGGAGACAGTATGCCCCGTGAGCTGTCCAGGGGAGATGCACAGCCGCACACCAGCTGGGAGGGGGGAGTGTGCAAGGAGTGGGGGGGCGGGTACTCCCGGGCTGGGGCCTGGAGGCTTTCTCAAACACAGGCAGGCTGCCCACCAACCTGTACCCGGCTGGCCCCTCCTGGACCAGTCTTTTTGGAGTCATTTTCAATATCCTTTTGGGATAGAGTTTGGGGGTGATCCAAAGACTTTGGCCTTAGCTAACTCTGAGTTCAAATCCTGACTTGGTGGTGACTACCTGCGTGGCCTGGGGCAGTTTCTTATCTGCTCTGATGCTCTTATTTCTACAACGGGGCAGCCCTGCTCACAGGATGGAGTGGTGTCTGGCCCACAGGAGGCCACGCGGAGGCCAGTTTCTGTCTGCCTCACCCTTGACTTCCCTCCCAAGGCTCTCGCTGGTCCTCCTGAGGGGAGGGGTTTCTGATAAACTTATACATCCTAAAAAACATATTTATTTTAAAAGAGGAACACAGGAAGACTGCGAAACTTAACTTAAAAGCTTAAGGATAGCCTAACTATTTGGGGAAAGTAGAAAAGGCTGTCTAGAGACATTTTATTCCCAGCACATTGGTGACCACCTGCTTTTCTTCTAAGGTTTAGTGATAGGGCAAAACTGCAATGGTTGAGTATGTTTAGGACTGAGGGGGTACATGTGGGTATCTGGGGTTCCCTCTCTTCTTTCTGGGGTCCTTCTTCCTTCAGCTTACACTGGAGGCTAATGCCCTTAGCTGAAGAGTGAGAGGGGCCCAGAAGGCAGTTTGGGTGGTCCGAGGCCCCTGTGGGGTGTGAGCTGAGGACTTACCACGCCCGAGCCCCGTTTCATCCAGACGATGGTCAGGGAGGGGTTGCCTGTCCAGGCACAGCTGAAGACCGCATCGGAGCCCAGATCCACGAGCAGGGATTGGGGCTCTGTGGTCATCCGGGGCCCAACTGTGAGAGGAGTAAGGGGGAGACAGGGCTCTTGGTGGGCTGGGAGCTCTGGGAGAGGGGTCTGAAAGACCCGGGAAGTAAGCAAGAGACCCCAGTCCCCCAGCCCAGCCTCCCTCAGGCCCACCCACTGGCAGCAACAGCCCTAGGAAAAAGTGCTCTGGCCCCAATTCTACTGGGATTTGCCCCCATCTCCTGCCCTTTGTCCTGCTTCCAGGAGGCCCCCTCCCCAGCCTGCAGGCAGAGAGGACTTCCTCCTACTCCAGAAATCCTGGGATTTTTCTGTGTCTGCCTTCAGGTCCTTGCTCATCTCCTCCAGGCTTCAGCTGAGGGACCTGGAATCCAGTTACCCTGTGCACCTGGCCCACCTCCTGGGGCCCTCCCAGGGTCCTCCCAGGGGCTCTGAGACAAGGCGTGGAGGAAGCATGCCTCTCCCCGTGTTCTCCACCCTCTCCAGGAAGCCATGCCTCTCCCCGAGTTCTCCACGAGCTCCGAGCCCGCAGGTTATGCTCCGTTCCAGCCCCTCCCAGCCTTTCTCCAACCCGGGTGAAGTAGCTGGGCCTGCTCCCAGGCCCCTGCTAAGTGTTGGTGAGCATTAATGGAGGCTCCTCTCCGTCTCCCCACTGCACACCACCAGAGCCTCCTGCAGACCAAGCCTTGGTCCCCAGAGCGGGTGTAATGGTGGGATTTCAGGCACGGTGACGGGAGGGTGTGCAGAGAGCTGCTTAGCTGCTTTCCAGGAGCAGAAGAACGTGAAAACCAGGGTCAGGAGACCGGGATTAGTCCCTTGAAAAGGGGGTGGTGGCACTTTCTGTTGAGGCCACTGGGGGTGAGGGGAGGGGTCAGATATAAGTTTGCAAAAGTGCTTTTCAAACTGTAAAGCGCAGTAGATGAACTAATGCTTATTGCTGTGAACACATCCAACCCATCGGTCAGTGATGGGCTGGCTCACCCCAAGGGGGTCCCTGCCAGGCCACCAGAGGGAGATGTACTTGGGTCCCTAATGGGAGGCAGTGGGGCCTGTGGTCAGCAGTGGATTTGCTCGAGCCTGGCCTCAGTTCTCCTTCTGCGACTTACTTGCTGAGTGACCTTGGGACTCCATCCCCTCATCTGAGTAATGGGAATAATAATTCCTGCCTCCCTGGGTTACTACAAGGGTCAAGGTATGCCGGAAATACCACACCAAGAAGCTTTTCTTAAAGTGGGCGGCACTGTGAGCTCGTGAGGCATGGTTCTATGGTGTGCAGAGAGCCCAGCAAGGTTCCTGAGCCCCTGAGCAGAGATGCTCCAGGGCCGGCTCGCCTGGGGATGCCCCTGGACGACTGTACTCACAGTAGACGTCCACCGTGCGGCTGATGTTGGTGCTGCCCAGGGCATTGGTCACCTCGCAGGAGACAGGCTCTGAGAAGTACGTGTAGTCCACTGAGGTCCGATACACTTCTCCAGATGCTTCCTTAATGATCTGGCCCCGCTTGGCCCACCTGCAACACAGGCCCCGCGTGCCGCTGTGGACCTCCTCCAATGGCAAGGGTGTTCCTTCCACCCAGGGGGTGCGTCTCTCTAGAAGCTAGAAAGCGGGGTGTGGCATGGGGTGGCACAGGGCTAGGCCCCCCTCCCACCAGAGATCCTTCAGTGCCGGGGAGGGGAGGGCGGCCAGCAGGAATCTCCACAGAGGGGTAACTTCGGGGCTAAGGGAAGGGTCGGTGTTGGAGGCAACAGGCTTTGGTCCGCGGGTGACAAGCAGGTTATTCTGGAGAGAGGTGGGTGGACTACTCAATAGATTGGCCCATCTGACTGGCTAGGAAATGAATAAACCACTGTCAGTCTCTAGACAGCTTGGCCATCCCGCTCTGAGCGCTACCGAGGGCCTGTCTATTGGGATCCCCAGTGGGAAAGAAGGAGGCCAAGGTCTAGTGGCACGTGCCCATACACACGTGTGCATCTGCACCCACACACGTGCACACGCGTGCACACACACAGACTTGATTTCCAGACAAGGTGGGAAGTTGTGGGAGGGGTATTAGCCAGAGGTCCCCAGGGCCCTTCCTCCAGCTCTCTCAGCTCTCCTGTCCTGACTCCTGTCCCCAGGGTGGGTCCCTTCACCATGCGCCCTCGTCCCTCCCAGGGATGGCGCTTGCCCTTTCTCCTGCCCAGCTTCTAGCCTCCCACCCTGTCTTCACTCCTCGGAGGCTTCGGCTCCATCAGTCCTCGTTTGGTCAGAGGGACGGGAGGACGGCTGTGCTGATGTCTTTCATCCGCCAGTCACCAATAGGTACCACCAGAGTGAGAGACTGAAAAGCCCCGGGGTTGCCTTGGTCCTGGCCCTGGGGCGGTGATCACTGCCTTAGACCAGTGCGGGAAGGGGGAGCCTGCTGTCCGTGAGGCAGTGCTGGGAGCCCCCAGGGGCACGCGTGTGTGCATGTGCCTGTGTGCCTGTGTGTGGGGGGCCTTTCCCTACAGACCCCCAGGGAGAGAGTTCACAGCGTCCCCTGGTTTAACCCCACTGTGGACAACACTTAACTTTTCACGAAACTTCCAACCGGGCTCCTCCTATTCCAAGCCTATTTCGGGGTGTTTGTCTTATTGTGACCCCATGACCATGAGTCCCGGTAACCACAGCTTCCCTGCGGCCCCCGCCTTCACCTCCCCTTTCTCTCGGTCCTGGAGCCGTTGGTGGTACCGAGGGGACCTCTCCTGCCTTCCCTCCCTCAGCTTCACACTAAGGCCCGTCCAGCCCCAGGAGACAGCCGTGTCTTGGCATCATGTGGAGCGCCCAGGTTGACACCATGTGGTTATTATCGTGAGTTAATATCACATAATTATTAAGAACATGATTAATAATAACAATTATAGTTTAACAACAGAGCAAACCATAGCTCCCTGAGAGCTTAAGGAGCTTCCCAACAAACCATTATGAGTTATTCATGAATCATTTCCATTTCTAACTTTAATTTAATGACCAGACTTAACAGCCAGGCACAGCCCCTGCCTGAGGCAGAGGAAT
This sequence comes from Halichoerus grypus, assembly GCF_964656455.1. Classification (NCBI taxonomy): domain Eukaryota; kingdom Metazoa; phylum Chordata; class Mammalia; order Carnivora; family Phocidae; genus Halichoerus; species Halichoerus grypus. Next base: position 90,190,416 of record NC_135722.1, on the reverse strand, counting down.
TCGGTGCCGGGCACACGGCTGGGGTTCAGCGTCCAACCTCCGGCTGAATGAAGCGTGGGGTCAGGCGGAGGGGAGCGGAGGGGGGCGGAGGGGGGCTGCAGCAGGTGGGACCGGGAGGAGGGCAGGGTGAGCCCCTCCTGCTCCCCCAGGCCTGCTCCTGCCTCGGGGTAGGTAGGTTAGGGCCCCTGCGGGCTGGTTCTGAAGGGCTGTCCTCTTCTGTCATTGGAGGAGTTCCTGGAGAAGATGGGGCTTTCTCCTCCTCTCTGGGGCCCTCATGTAAGTCACTGAGGGTGCAAGCTTCACCTGCTCAGCCCCGAGGAGCTCAGGAGAAGTGCTGGGGCTCGCACAGGCCCGGAGCCCAGCGGGGCTGTGCTGTCCCAGCCTGGCCCCCTGTGCAGCGGCTGCCCTTAGCCCCCCAGGGCCTGTCCCTTCCTTGGAGGCGGAACGGGGCGCGGGAGGAATTCCTCGCCTGTCCTCTCCCAGGGTCACAGGCAGGAGCAGGCTGTGGGGGCCGCGCCCTCTGGTATCGCAAACCAAGGCTTTTTGGGGACGTCCCAAGAGTCCCCTGCTCATATCTCGCTCAGTCCGTCCTTTCCCTCCCTTTCTTTATGTTCCTCTCCCACACCAATAAACCCTCTGTAGGGGTCCCTTCCAGAAGCTCAAACCACTCCTTCAAGCGGCTGGCCACAGGGTCCAGGGTGACGCGGGAGCAAGGCCACCTCTCTCAGCCCTTCCCTCTCCTCTCTCTTCTTTGGCTTAGCTTTCACCTCCCCCTCCTTCCAGTTGGACCCTGCACACTGCCCCTTCCCCCCAGCCCTGCCTCCACTGTGGCTCCCACCCCACCGCCCCCGGCCCCTCTGAAAAGGAGTCAGATTAAGCTTTTCCCAATCAATGTCTAATTTGGCCGGAGCAAACGTAAGAGGATTAATTATTTATATCACAGAATCAGGAGGCCTGGCTGTCACAGCTGACAGGCTGTCCTTAAATAGCCCCGAGTTTCACACGGGGCGGTGGCCCCGGCCCTGGAAACTGCAGGGGGCTTGGGGGCGCAGGAGAGCCTCAGCAGGTGGCGAGATGCTCTCCCTGGTGTGCCGGGACCTGGCCTGCCTGTCTCAGGCCCCTGGTCCTGGGGGGCAGCTGAAGTAACAGCCCAGTCCACCGCACCTGCTCCCACCCACGTCCCCTTCCCGGGTGCTGGGGTGGAGGAAGCATGGTTCTAATTTCTGAGATCAGAGCCTCGGAGGGGCACAGGAGGAAGCAATCAAGATGAATATGGAAGTGAAGAAACACAGATCCCTGCAATCTTGTCAAAGTCAGTTGGGAAAAATCAATGTCCTTATGTGAGGAGATTTGTTTAAGGCTTTTCCTCTCGGAGCCCAACACGGAATCTAGAACCACCATCTGCCTGCTGACTGAGCCCTCCCTCGAGGGGCTGGCCCATGTGGGTGGGCGCGGGGGAGGGGGCCCTCCTTTCTCTCCTCTCGCCACCGCCCCTCCACTTTCTTTTCTCCTAAATTTTCCTAGTTGCCCGAAGGGCTTCCCCAAAAAGTCTCTGGAGTCCTGAAGGGAGTGTGGTCCACACTGAAGTGTTTCAGGGCATTTGGCTAATCAGAGGGCCGTGAGGGAGGTGACTCGCCGCGAGCGTGAGCATCTGTGGGGAGGCCTGCCCCTTCCCGCACCCACGGCTGTGCCTCTGTAAGCAGGGGCTGACCCGGGACCCTGGGGGGCTGCAGGGGAGGGTGGAGGCAGAGGGAGACTTGCATGCTCTGTGCTTGTTTATTAACTTTTTAGTTTAAAAAAAAACCGCTTTGAAATTATAGAAACATGGCAAGAATAGGCCAATTAACTGCCATATTCCCTTCACCTAGATTCACTAGTTCTTAACGTATTGTCACATTTCTTTTTTTTTTAAGATTTTATTTATTTATTTGAGAGAAAGAGAGAGAATGAGTGAGTGAGAGAACAGAGCCGGGGGGAGGGGCAGAGGGAGAAGCAGATTCCCCACTGAGCAGGGAGCCTGATGTGGGACTTGATCCCAGGACTCTGAGATCATGACCTGAGCCAAAGACAGATGCTTCATTGACTGAGCCAGCCAGGTGTCCCTATTGTCACATTTCTTTATGATGATCTCTCCAGAAGGAGATATGAACTTCATCATCATCATCATCATCACTGGTATTCTGCTTCTAGAGGGGGGTGCCCCAAAGACGAAGCCCCGCTGCCTGGCTTCTGGGGCGTTCGCTCACCCTGTCCTGGTCAGAAGGCAGGGGAGGGGTGGGGGACATTGCTGGGTCCCGGAGCATGGCCCTGCCTGCTGCCCAGCCCTCCCATAACCCGGTCCTCAGATGACCTGGAGCCTGGCAGTGAAGAGACGTGGAAGTTGTACGTTCTGGTCTCCGGGGTCCCACAGGCATTCCCGGGAAGGCTGTGAGGGTGACCGTGGGATGCGTCTGCTTGGGTGCCTGTGGGAGTCCGGGGCTGCCCAGAGAAACGGGTATTCGAGGTCTCTCTGGGCACGTGGGGCTTGGCGTTTAGGGATTGTAAGCAGACCCCTGGTCGGCAGCAGAGAGGAGGCGAGCGCAGGCCCGTAGGTGCACAGAGGAAGCCCAGAGAAAGGGACTCTCTCTGGGTGTCTGTTTTGCATCTTTAGTCACTTCCAGACAGATGCCAGATCCCAGCCAAACCACACCCGCCTCCCTGGACCCACAGGGCCGTGCGCCTGCAGCGAACTTTCCCCTGCCTCCAGCCCAGGGAACGGTCACACCGGACAGGACAGATGGGTTTGCATCCTATTTTAAAATATCCTCAAGGATAAAGACTCCACGCCTTTCCTGGGTTTTGGTTCCAGTGTCCCGGTGTCGTTCAATTATCTGCACTGCGGGGAGCTCCTCCTTGCTTCCAACCTGAATCTCTCTCTGGCTGCCTCTTTGGCCCATTTCCTCTCATTGAGCCCTCTGGTCTGTGCCGCCTCTTGTCGTCCCTGTCCTCCACTCCCACTGGCCGGCCGATTATCTAGTCTGGGGCCATTAGCATCCCTGGCACCAGCTGATGCTGCAGCTTAATAACCCATCTAGACGGCAGAGGCGACGCTCTGGGCTCCACCATCAAGTCTGGGCTGGTGGGGAAGGACAGGACCGAGTTAGGGCCATGTCGAGTTCCCCAGGGCGTCTAAAGGAGGTGAGTGTCCGAGTCTGCCCTTGAGCATCTCTGAGGGCACTGCGTTCTTGAAATCTCATGCGGCGGTGCCCAGGCGGGAGGGTGCCCAGAGGAGCCAGCCCGCATTATAAAGCACCTGCTGCATGCCCCGCGCCGTGCTCCATGCTGAGTGCCGTAAGTGGCTAAATTGCAGTTCTTGCCTTCAAGAAGCTCCATCAAGAGGGAAAGACGAGCGTGTAAAACACAGTGCTTTTATCAGTGTTGTGAGCAAGGGATGCACAGGGGCCATGGGTGGACATGATCCGAGGCGCCTGCCGGACAGGGCCTTCTGTCTCAGAAATCTTACCCTACACAGGTGAACAGTTCGGTGAGCACATGGCTAGAATCTAGGTTCTGATCTTACTGCTTCTCCGGGTTGTTTTACCTTTTTTTTTTTCTGAGCCTCTCTGCTCTTTTCAGACAGAAGGGATAACCAAGCTCTCCAAACAGAAGAGGTTAGACCCACTGCATCCCGTGAAAGGGGAGTGCGCATGTACATGAAGGAAAGGGAAAGTCGACCTGACCAGGGATGAATGGGTGTGTGGGGAAGGGAGAAGGGTCCCGGGCTCCCACAGTGAACCAGCCCGTGCGCTGCGTGCCCTGGACCACAAGCAACACCCCGTGTGATAGGCAGGGGTGTGGAGGGGTCCAGGGGCCAGGCTGTGCCTCGTCAGCGGGACTCTTACCTGTACTGGGTGACAGCTGGGTTGGCCTTTGCAGAGCAGTGGAACGTGACAACATTGTCCTCCAGCACCGGCTGCGGTTCCACCGACAGGTTGACAAGCGGGGGGTCTGCAGAGAGAAGAGATTCCTTTGCAAACTGGGGAGCTGTGTCCATGGTTTTGGCGCAAGAAGATCCCCTGGGTGACATGGAGGGTAAAGGCCAGAGATTCTACCAGCAGCCACCACCCTGATGGTCCCCAGAAAGTTGGGGGCCTCAGCAGGGGGCTCCCTTATTCCCGGGGGGTGCCTGCTTCAGCTGGCCTGGTGGTGCGGTCAGGGCTCCCCCTGTGGATTCAAGGCCTGGTGTTTAAATGAACAGCCAGCCAGGAGGCATGGCTTCCTGGGCCCCCAGATGCATGCTGCCCATCTTCCTGCCTTTAGACAGAACAAAACACTTCAGACAAGAGAGGTGGGAAAAGGGGGTGCGGGGGGCACAAGGGGGAAAGTGGACACTAAGCCCCATTTAAATACACATTTTTTTGGTCTTTGAAATGTCTGTTTCATATCTGTTTGCATAAAGGTTCTGGTGCATCTGTTAACTTGGAAAGTGGCATTTACACCCTTTCATCAGCCTGATCATCTCTGCTGGGCCCTGACGGGTGTCACCCAGCCCTCAGCTCTCCAGGCTGGGTGACTCTTTCTCCTGCAACATGATGAGAAGCCAGGCTCTGAAGTGCTAAAGGGTAGGAGGTGGAGGAGACAGGAAGAGAGGGAGGGAGGGAGAGAGAGACAGAGAGGGAAGTGGGAGGGAAAGGAGAGGGAGGAGGGAGGGAGAGATGGAGGGGGAAGGACAGATGAACAGGAAACAGAGAAGGGATGGGAGGCAGGCAGAGGACACCTACATAGAAGAGGGATAGGGAGGGAGACACAGATAGAGACAGAGAGAGAGAGAGAAATGCAGAGGAAGAACAAGAAAAAGAGAGAAGCAGAGAGATGGAGGGAGACACAGAGAGACACGGACATATACACAGAAACATATAATCAGACAGAGATTTCAGACTAAAAGCAAAAAGACCGGAGGAGACCAAGCAGACAGAACATGACAGGATGTTGCGGAGAGAGACCCCACAGTATGGAGGACTAGAGAAGAGAGACAGGGAGAGAGACGTGGAGAGATAGGAAGGTGGAAACCAAGACCAGCACCTGTTCTTCGTCCTCGTCATGGTGTATAGGGCTGGCTGGGGTTCAACCCTGGGCTGAGTGAGGAGGGCAGCGTGGTCCCCGCCACCCAGCCAGGGTCCTGGGCTGCATCTTCGGGCCAGTCCTCACCTGAAATCACGGCAAACTGCTGGAAGGGCATGTGGACTTTCTAGGGGTTCCGTCCAGCCCATTTTCAGCAAAAGAAGAAGCCAGTTTCTCAGAGACCATAGAGAAAAATGCTGACCCCTCTTGGGCGCCTGCGAAGGGCACCACGAGGGGAGCAGGACTCCAACCCACCCGGCCTGAGCCTCTATTTGAGACCACAGGTGGGCTTCTGAGACCCTCAGAGTCCTATGCACAGCCCCCTGGCTGTGAACTGAGGCCAGCACACCCCGGCTTTGGGATCATTGGACCACACAGCCCCTCTTTGTCCTGCTGGTGCTCAAGCTGGGTCATGCCTCCCTGCACAGTGCCAGAGCCCAGGGGCTGGGACCAAGGAGGTGGGCCACAGGGCTGCACCCATATCTGCAGACAGCTTGAAAGACATGGGGGAGAGAACTCTGGTTCCTGAGCAGGGTGGCTGACTATTCTGGGGACCCTGATCTCCCCATGGGAGCCCCCAGTTCCGGATGCAGACCATGATCTTGGGAGCATCTGTTACAGCAGCAGTGGAGAATTTCATGGAGAATTACAAGGGAAGTGACAGGTATTTCAATGCTCTCTATCTTTGTTTTTAAAACGTAATTCAAGTAGTAAGGAGTGTGGCAAGGACCAGCCATGAGAGCTCTCCTCCCACCTTCCAGGAGAGCTACGACCCCAGAACTCTGTAGCTTTTCCCCAGGGGCTGCCCATCAGCTGCCCCCCGCGGCCCCCCCACCCCAGCTGAGGACCACCAGCTTCCAGGGCCAGTACTGTCAGGAGTCCCAGCCCTCTTTCTCTGCAGGACCAGCCAGCTCAACTGGGCATCCAAGGGCCCCTAGGGCTCCGATGGCACCATCCCTCCAGATGTGGAGACCCAGGGAGGAGCGTGCATCTTGCTGCGTGTTGGAGAGGCTCGTGCGAGGCAGAGGAATTTGGTGATTGCCATCTGGAGCCAAATGCATGGCTGGCTCATGGCCTCACATTGTAAAATTCAGTACTGAGAGGCAGAGTAGAGTCCTTCAACCCAACTCTCGTTTGAGGAAGTGATGGCTCCAGTTGGATAGAATCTAGAATCTACCTGCCACAGAACTTGGGGAGAGCTCCAGGAGGCCCCTCCCCACCTGGGTGTCCTTTATAGAGTGAGGATTCTTGGGGAGCAGGGCGATGGGGTATATACCTGTTGGGGGACCCTTCCTGCTCCCGCCATTCTGAGTTTATCCTGTGCGTGCCTCTCTCCTGCAGCTTCCTTACCTCGGCCAAATCCTTGGTACCCCACCCTTCTTCACGGGCCCCAAGAGAACGGGTCCCTAGGAGGCTTGTACACTTGCCAGTCTCATCTGCACCTCCACCCCGGACCCCGAGGTGCCTGGGTCCCTCTGTCCACCCCTCTCCTCTGGATGTGCAGGATACGAATTTTCAGGAGTCTACCAGGCTCCACAGGTGTAAATAGTTTATGTCATATCCAACTATTAGACATGATTTTAATCCCACTTGTGATGTCGACTGCATAGCTCTGCAGGAGGGCAGCTTTGATGTAGTTGATAGAACTGAGATCATATTGAACAGATGTTACAGCTGAGAGTCTGTTAGTGTTTCCATCAGCAACCTGCGTGTGCGTGTGTGTGCGTGTGCGTGTGTGTGTGTTCAGGGGAAGTATTACATCGAGGAGGGGGTGGAAAAGAGAGAAACTCCATGACTCAGTGATTTTATAGCACATTCATTTGAAACTTGGCAGCTGGATGCAGCGTCCAGATGTAGCGAGACTTTGGGGGTGTTAAGCTTTCTCTCCCATTACTCAATCTGGGGGCTTTGTCTTCCGTTGGGTAACATATAAAGACCAAGGGAAACAAACAACAAATGCGCTTTTGCTGAGTTTGGATGCTTCTTGGTTGACTGAGAAAATGGAGCAAGTTTGCAAAGCAACTCTGATCCGGCCCATGGTGTCCACAGTAAACAGTTGGACGCTTATTGAATGAACAAATGGACAAATGGAGGAGGAAGGAGGCAGGGGGAAGGTGGTGGAGAGGGCGTGTGCTTTTGCTTGGCAGGCACATGCAAACACCTTCAGGAGAGGGGACAAGGGGCTGGAGAGCTCTCCCCTGTTTGGGCTGAGAGGGGCACCGTGCATGGTGAGGACAGAGAACAGGTGCAGCGTGCTCACCCTGTGCCGAGCACTGTGCTGGAAACGTCCCCTCACAGCCACCATATGAAGTAAGCATTGTCATTTGCACAGATGGGGGAACTGAGGCACAGCAGTTAAAGAACCGGGCCGGCATCATTCAGTAAGTGGCAGAACCGGAATTTAAATCAGGAGGAATGCTGTGGTCTTAACCACTTCCCTGTCCTGCCTCAGATGGGGCGGACCTAGGAATTGGGCACCCAGGTCCTCAGCCTCTCCGGGACCTCATGCCCGATGCCTCCCGCTTCGTGTGGCGGAGGCGTCCTTGGAAAGAGAGCCGGCCAGGGCGCAGAGACCTGGCAAGCCTGGTGTCCCCCTCTGAAGCAGACTCTCCGCTGTGTGCCCTGGTGAATGGATCATCTCATCAGAGTACATTACAGGAGCGCCTTTTAATACTTGGCGGGCTGTTGTTAGGATGATGGCTTTCTTGTTGACAGGAGAGCTTCTCCGGGCGTGATGGGTAATGGCCTGGAGGGGAGCGGGGCTGCTGCTGGGTCTCCCCCTGCCGGCTGGCTCCTTGTGTGCGGGATTCCGTACGTAGCTGGTGTCGGCCTCCCGACCAGATTGGGGATCGGTGGGGGCTACAACCAGCAGCCTGGCAGTGGGAGGCTTGGATTTCTTGTGTCTCCCACCCTCATTCGTCCCAGATTTGGCTTGTGTTTGGAGAGAGCTCTGATCGTAGTCAATCTTAAGGGCAAGAAGAAACTCTGGACATCATGCGGTCAAAGGACAAGGGACTGGCATCCCCGGGGAAAAAGTGACAAGCTTCGGCCCTCACAGCCCATGGGTGGCGGAGCCTTTTTGGATGCTGGGCCGCTTGATCCCCAGAGCATCCTGCTTCCTCTCCAGAGCTGGGCCTACGGCTGCTCCTTGGAAGAAGTAGGTGGGTGTGGACAGCCAGGCAGGGAGGCCCGTCTGAGCGAGCATCTCCCTCCCATCACCCTGGTCCCAGGTCTAGCAAGAGCCCCGCTCTTCTTGGCTCTAATTAAATGAGGAACAGAAGAAGAAGCCTCCAGTTGGTGGGGGTGAGGGAGTGGTGAAGATGGGAAAGATAAAGCCTTCTCCAAGAACTCGGCTTGCTGTGTCTGGGTGTTTGGAGCAAGCCTGTCTCAGGGTTACAATGGTTTCTGTTGCCTTCTGGAATCTCAGCGGCTGCTGCCAGGATTCTAGATAGACTAGGGACTTCTGCTCACTGGCTCCTGAGATGGGCCCTGGAAAGGCCAGGACACAGGCCCAGAGCCCTACAGAGCCACGTGAAGCTCAGAATCCAGAAGCCTTAAATGAGCCAGGCTGTTGGGCAGGGGTTTTTAAATGAATTTAATTTAGAGTGAATAAAATAATATGAAGGAAATGAATGCCAGCCTTCAGCTCTAGGCTGCACCAAAACAGTCCCCAGTACATGGTGGCATCGTGCTCCCTGGCAGGGAGGGACATTTACGGGAAGAAAAGTCCATGTCTGAGTGCTGATCCTTCAGACCCGAAACAGTCCGATATTGGGAGTGAGGCCGCCAGACCACCTTTTTGAGCACTTTTTTTTGTTCTCTGGGGCCGACGGGCACTGTAGGGAGATTTTAGGAGAGCGATAGGAGTCTTTTTAGGTGACTTTTGGAATAGGGTGCTGGGGGAGCTGTAACGCATCATGACTGTTGACATTAACTGTGAGAACTGACACCCGCTGAGGACCTACTGTGCGCAAGTGTAGAAGAGGGGTTACGGTGCAGGCTCCGGAAAGCCAGGCTGTCTATATTTGACAGTTATGTGGCCTTCGGCAAGCTGATAGACCCTGGGGTGCCTCAGTTACCCCACATAGGGACCACCGGCATCCTACTCAAATGGTGGTTGTAAAGATGAAATAATCCCTGGAAAGTATGGGCTGACTGAAAGACTACTCTTCTTCCTCTTCTTCTCTCCTTGAACCCTTCCATGAGCAGGCCCCCCCGGGTACCCACCCTCTGTAGGGCATGCACTGCTCCCCCACTCCGGAGCTCCGAGCACCCTGCTGACCCCAGTACCTCTGCTCTGGTTTTCTCGCCAAGGGAGCGTGTGGGGCCACCTTGTTAAAGCAGAGCTAGGGCCCTGCTTTATATTTATTGATGTGGAAAGTTCTACCCGATACAGGTTTGGAAATGTGGCTTGAACATGTCATTGGCGAAAGATCCTCATCTGATGTCGTTACTTTGTGTGACAATAAGGACAAGCCCTTTGGGTGCCCACAAACACAGCCTCGGCCAGTCCAGGGAGCTGTCTGACCCATTTCCTGTCTTCAGACACCTCGCAGAGCTGTGCTGTTGGCTCTGGTGAGCTGGTTGTCCAGGCCTGGCTTTTCCCTCCAACCTGTGCTTCAGGCAGGGAGCGCCGGAGGTGGGGGGGTTCCTGCCCCAGGCCTGGCCCGGCTGGCGGGGGCCGAGTTAGTACTCACGCTGGATGTCGATGGTGACCGAAGTCTCCTTCCCTCCCGGGATGGCTTTGTTGGTGGCTCGGCACACGATACTCTGCCCATTCTCCACATCGCCCGGGGAAATGAAGAGGGTGCTCACGATGCTCTCACGCTTGCCATCTCGCAGCAGGGTCTGGGGGAGCAGGGAGAGAAGGCCCCAGGTCACTCAGCTGGGGTGGCCTGGGCAGGTATGGGAAGACATGCCCCAGCCTCAGAGAAGAAGGAGCCCTCAGCTCCGGACAGCCAGGGGTGCGAATCTCTGCAGAGAGCTGGGGGGTTACTGGTGACTCCCTGGCCTGGCCGAGCCCTGGGCTGCAGAAGGACAAAGGAACTAGATCACGTGGGAAAATCAGCCTGGACTCGTATACCCCAAAGGAAATCCGGCTGCAGGTCTCTCCTCTGGTGTCTGGGGGGAGCCTCTGGGTCTGCAGGCAGCACTGAGGGGCGTGCAGCTGGGGGGCTGTGGCCCCCTGAGACAGTGATGTCACCTGTAGGAGGGGGCGCAGCTTGGGGCAGGGGGGAAGGGCAGGGCTGGGCTGGGGATGCAGGTAGAATCAATGCACACTGACCATTTCATTACTTTATCTACGTAAACCCTACCAACTTTTCAAATCATATCACTTCGTGATCTCATTAGAGCCCTGACCAACCAGAAGTGGGACAGATGCCATTATCTTCCCAGTGACAGATGAGAAAACAGGCAAGACCAGGAGGGGCTGCAGAACTGTATCAAACTTACACTCCAAGTTGGGGGTGAGAGGGTCCTAGAGTGGGCTGAAGAGTGTCTCCCCAAAATTCATGTTGTCTTGGAGCCTCACAATGTCACCTGATTTGGAAACACGGTCTTCAGAGATCAGCTAAGTAATTCGTAATTAGTTAAGGATCGTCAGAGGAGATCATCCTGGATGGGGGGTGGGGTGGTGTGGGGGGGCAAATATAATGACTGGTGTCCTTAGAAGAAGAGGGGAAGACACAGAAAGGAAGGAGGAAGAAGGTCACGTGAAGACAGGCAGAGACGGGAGTGATGTGGCCACGAGCCAAGGGACTCCGGGAGCCACCACGAGTGGAGGCAACAAGGGAGGATTCTCCCTGGAGGGAGCACAGCCCGCCGACACCTTGATTTCAGACTTTTTGGCCTCCAGGAGGCGGGACAATACATTTCGGTTGTTTTAGGCACCAGTTGCGGGACCTCGAGAGGGCAGCCCTAGGAAACAAAGGCAAGTCTGAAAGCCTTTGGTTTCCTGCCTTCCATTCCTTCCATTTTCAGGGAGGCCACGCTGTGCCCCTTCCCAGCTCCCTCCCCGGCGGTTTGATGCCCAGCATCCTGAGCTCACGGAGACCCAGCAAGGTAGGTGCTGGGGAGGGGTGTCAGGCAGAAGGGCCACTTCCAAAGTGGGACTGGACTTGTTCAGGACTCAGAGACTTTTGATCCCGGGAAGCTACTTAACTCCCTCCAGAGAAGGGTGCTGGACGCTAATTTCTCCTGCTTGGAGCCGGAGGATAGATGAATAGACTTTCCTTCTCAAAACCTCCCTGAAGACATTACCGGTACTGTTCTCACCAGACCCTGAAAGGAAGGGAGCACTGGCTCTATTTAATAGAAAAGAAAACTTAGTTCAAAGTGAGTCAGAAACTTGCCGGGCAGGGCTGGGATTTGTGCTTGAGGATGGTGACCCCAGAGGCCGTGACCCTCCCACCACTGCTCCCTGCGAGCTAGACTCTGGTTAGTAAGATCTTCACTTAAAGGTGGGAACAGTTAGAGGGATTCAGCAGACTTTTAAGTTCACTGAGCTACTTAGCAGTGCTAAAAAGGAGACAGCCGGCCCAAATTGGAGTCACTTACAAACTTAGGGCCCCACATCAGCAAACCAAGACCTAATACCTAGCTAGCCTCCTGTGGTTTCAAACCCCAGGCCCCCCTGGGGTGTGACATTTAACTGGCCAGCCTGGAAACCCCTGGTGGGCAAGGGAGGTCATCCTTCCGTTCCCCCTAAGGGAGACCCTGTCTGAAACGAGGCATTCTTTGCCAATAATTTCCTTTTTCCCTCTCCATCTCTGCCTTTAAAAACCTTCCATTTTTGTACACTTCCTTGGAACTCCTTTCTATTTGCCGGATGAGATGCCGCCTGACTCACGAGTCGTTTAATAAAGCCAATTAGATCTTCAAATTTACTTAGTCGAATTTTTGTTACATGTAAGCTGCTGGAACCTTGCTCTCTGGGTCCTCAGCTCTGTGTGGTCCTTCTCAGCAAAGCTGGGGCAAAGCCGGTGGCCTGCAGCACTAGGAGCACATGACCTGAGCCTCCATCTAGAACAAGCGCATCCTGCTTTAGACAAAGATGTCAGAGAGATCCACAGAGCAGGGCAGTGGTCTAGACTATTTCTGCCCACGTTCCAGAACCACCTGGGCCTGGGCAGGCTCCCATGGTACATTCTTTACTGGGACGTGGGGTGGTGGCCTCAGCCCTGGGCAGAGGGGTCCTGGAGCAGGGCTGGGGGGAGTGATGGGGTCAATCCCAGCAAACCAAGGGGGAGGGGCTGGGCTGTCAGTGGGATGAGGGTCTTTAGCTCAGCCTCAGGGCCAGGAGCTAAACTGGAGGCCAGCAGAATAGGCCCGGGGGTGGGGGGTTGGGGGGCCTGGGGGTGTGTGGTTTAGCCCCAAGCCAAGTCCTATCACAGTAACGGTTCTGGACTCTTCGGCAGACTTCATGTGTCTATAAATAGCCAAGTATTAATAAGAACAATTTCCTGGATGGAAATAAGACCTGGGGTAGGGTGGAGGGAGGTGGGAGGTGGGGAGGGAGGTCGGTATGGTTCTTCCTCATCCCCTTTTCCTTACTTTTACGCTGTGCTAACAAGAACATTTACATGAAGTTTGACTCTGCCAGGCACCTCTCCAATTGATCTGCTCCCCGCCTGGTGGAAGGGAGAAGGGCTGCCAGGGTGCTGGCCGGAGGGGAGCGGGGAGGCCCGAGCTCCTAATTAGGCTCTCTGACTGCTTCCCTTCCTCCCCACACCCAGGGTGCTCCAGCGCCTCCGAATGATGATTAATGACATATTTACTGTGTCCGGGCATGTGCTTTTCTGGGAAATAAAAATGCTGGCTCAAATTGTTTGTTCCACCTAATTAGAGAAAAGGGAGATGTGTTCTTTAACCAAGGGGAGAGCAAGGGGAAGGCAGGGCCTCAGCAGCTGGCTCACCCTGGGAAGCTGAGCATCTCACCCTGGGCCCCAGCTCCCAGGGATCGGACCCGGGGCGGTGTCCCCAGGGAGAGGCCAGGGTGCAGGCATGGTGTAGGTAGGATGTTCCTGGGGAGGCCCGGGGAGGCGGGCCCACCTGCAGGTGTAAAGTTGACCCCCCGCCCCCACCCCGTGGCCTGGCGGCCTGTCTGCTCTGCAGCCAGCGCTTGGCCTCTGTCTTCTCAACCTATTTCCCTTCTTCCCTCAGTCCTTCCTTATCCTCACTCCTTTTCTTTCTCTTCTCTCTTTTCCTTCATTCCCCTCTTGCAAATCTCCCCAATCTCCCCTTTTCTCACATGCAAATGAAGCCTTTGGACTTTGTGGTGGTCTTGAAGGTACAGGCCAGGTGGAACATTCTATCATTTGTAGGTTCTCGTCCCAGCCCACTTTCCCCTCCTCTCCCAGCTCCTTCGCTCCTTCTCCCGGTCTTCCCTTCACTGAACTGGGCTCTGGGGACACACCTTGGGCCCCAGCCTCCCACCTCCTGCTCCAGAAACCTTCCTTAGCATGCAAATCAGCTCAGGGAGGGTAAGTGGATTATGAATGGCAAGTCACTTTGTCTCTGGGGCCACCACCTCCAAGGCCTGGGGTAGCCCCTCCTCCAGCTTGGTCGGGAGGAGCGTGCTGCCAAATCCCAGCCTCAGAGTCCCCCAGCCCAGCTCTCATGACCCCGCTGGGGGCTCCTGTCGCTCTACCAGGACCCAGCCTACCTGTGTGCGGAGATTCGGGGCAGGGACCCGTGCACGGTGGGCTTTCCACCCCTTGGCCTATGTGCGGGTCCATGGGCCTCCATCCACGAACAGCTTCTAAGCTTTCCAGACTATCCATCCCAGTGGCTGTGTGAGGCGTCTCTAGACCCTGCCTGCCCCGTGCAGCTTCCTGTGTCCCCAGCCCCACTGCGCCATCCCTGAGGGAAGGCACTTGGCATTCAATTGGCAGAGGCCCAGAGGCGGGGCTGGGGCAGGGGGACAGCGTGTACCCTGTGTGTGGTTGTCCAGAGTGCTCGCTCTGCTCTTCCCAAAGCCCCCAGGGCCTCAGCTGGGCACTGGAGAGCCCAGAGGCCCCACCAAGAGGCGGGCAGCCTGGTGGTGCCTGTGTGGGAACCACAGGTGACGGGGTGGAGCGGGGCGTGCAGGGTGGAGGTTGGAGGGAATGCAGGGGGTGGGTGCCCCAACCCTGGTGCTAAATCTGGGAAGCTCATTGATATGCAAACAGCCTGGAAAGCCCCTGAGTGAGGCCTGATTGCCTGGCAACAAGGCCTCCCTCTTCTCCCTCCTCACTCACCTCCCCCACCCGCTGTGTCCTTTTTTTTTTTTTTAATCTTCTCTCTTCTTCCCCTTTTTATAGCTGCCTGGGGCGGGGGGATCCATTAGGGCCTCTTGTCACGTGGCTCGAATGAGGGCTGTAAGGGAAGGTGGAAAACCACAAGGCCATTTGCCCCAGACCCTGCATCCTCGGGGACCCCAGGCTTGTGCCCTGGGTGAGAATGGATGCCCTTCACAAAGAAGGCCAAGATGGGTGGCAACTGCCTTGCTGGCTGGAGACTCTAGGCACCTAAGAGACACAGATGGGAAGGGGTTGCTGGGGTGACTGCTGGGGAGAGAACACACAGTGGAAGGGGCTCATGGAGGGAGCTGGGCCCTAGTGAGGGCCTTAAGGGGTGTTGTTCTAGAGTTCCTCTTACAACAGGGCCCTAATGAGGCTCCTGGTCCTGGTGGTGGTGGTGGGGAGCCCTTGGGCAGGCAGCAGCCTGAAGCTGGAGGGAGCAGACAGGTAGGGCTGGAGAGTAACGGGCTTCAAGGTAAATACATATATGACTGGCGGCGTCCAGGAGGAGAGGACTTGGAGAGAGGCCTTGTCACCAGCTCCCTTGCTTCTGCAGCCAGACACCCGCCGGGAGTCCCAGGCACTCACCCAAGCACCCGGGCCACCAGGGTGTTTGAGGGGCACCACAGCCTGTGCTGGGGGAGGCAGGGCAGAGGGCGCTTCTTTTTCCTGATTCTCCTCCCAGGGCAAGGGGCCTGGCCATCCTCAGTGATGCTATCCTCCACCCTGCTGGCCACATGCTGGATAGCAGAAAGCAGGTTCCCTGAAACCAGGGCTGCTGGATGACCTGCGGGGAAGCGGACCTGGGATGGAGGTCTGAGAGGAGGGTCTAACACGACTGGCTAGCCCTCTCTCTGCCAGGTGCTTTCTGTACATCGTTCCTTTTGAGTCTCAGAGCAACCCTACTGGGCGTCCATGGCTAACGGCACCCTGTTTTGCAGCTGGGGAAACTGAGGCAGAGAGACTAAGTTACCATAATATGTGATGGAGCCCTACAGTGACGCTGACGTTCCCATCTAGGAAAGGGGAGAGCAAGGTGCACCCTGGGGTCCAAGAGGATCAAGTGAGGGCCGGGCAGAGAGCCTACCAGCCAGGCACTCTTCTTGTTCGAGCTTTACAGCTATCTTTGAGGCAGGCGCTGTTCTCGCTCCGAACTGTATAGGTGGGGACGCCGCAAGGTTAGGTAGCTTGCTTGCTCACCTTCGCAGAGCTGGAACAGGGTGGAGCCTGGATTTGAAGTGAGGCTGCCCAGCTCCGGGGCCCAGGGGCTTAACCAGCACCGGGTGACAAATACTGAGGGCTTCAGACCTCAGGGCTGTCTGGGCTGCCCCGGATGATCTTTTCTGTAGATGCTGGGCGCCTAGGTGCTGCTTAACTGTGTGTGCATTTGAGTGCTCTGTTTCTGTCTCTGTTTCAGCTGCTCACATCCCCCCCCCCCCCCCCCGGCCCCAAGCAGAGCTTGTGGGGGCAGCTCTGCCTTCGGGTCATCAGAAGTGCCGCTGTGACTGGTCTTTGCAGTCCCGGGGAAGGAGAGGGGAGGCAGAGGGGTGGGCTTGGTGCCCCCTAGAGCTGGTTCCACGTGAGCACTGCTGGGTCACCCACCCTTCTCTGGGTGCTCCACGTCGTCGGTTTGTAGCTTGTTAGAGCTGGCAGGCACCTGCTCTGGACTGAGCTGTGTGCCCCCCCCGCCGAATTCATATGGTGAAGCCCGGACCCCCAGCGTGACTATCTATGGTTATAGGGCCTTTAAGGAGGTAACTAAGGTTAAATGAGGTCATAAGGGTGCTAAGGTGTCCTTATAAGTAGAGGAAGAGACACCAGAGATCTGTCTCTCTGCACACACAGAAGAAAGGCCATGTGGGGACACAGAGAGAAGTTGCCGTCTGCTAGGAAGAGAGATCTCACCAGGAACCAGCCCTACTGGCACCTTGATCTTGGCCTTCCAGCCTCCAGAACTGAGAGAAACAGATGTCTGTTGTTTAAGCCACTGGTCTGTAGTATTTTGTTATGGCAACTCAAGCCTACTCATACAGAGTGTCTGAGCCGACTCCTTTGTTTTACAGAAGAGGAAACTGAGGCCCAAGGAATGACTCTCCTGAGGTTCACAGAGCAGGGTCTGGAACCCCAGCCCCTTGCTGCCCAGTGCTGCCACGCTGGTCGTCTCCCTGCAGGAGTGTGATCAGGGCTGGGGTCGGGGGTGCGGTGCAGAGGGTGAGCGTGGCCTCCTGCCCTGGTTTGCCGTAGCACCGTGCCAGGCTCTCAGAAGGGCCTTCTCCGCATAGATGACGCAACGTGCTGGGGCGAGGTGACCCCTGGACAAGGCGCAGCAGGGTGACTCTGAACTTTCTGTTCACCAGATGGGGGTGTGTCCTTGGCAGGACATAAACCTTGGCAGGGGCCAGTCTGGCTCAACTTCAGGGAGGGACTGGACAGATGCCCAGCTGGGAAGGAGCACCTCTTGCCTTCCTTTTCATCCTCATCTGGATGATATATTCCCTCTGCCATATTTTTGTATTTCATAACACAACAGGGGTGGTTCCAGCCCAGGATGGAGTGAGTGAGGGATTTATTTCTCAGTGCTTCCCCCCCCCGGCCCCCAACCGGGGTGAACTTGTACAGGATGGAAGGCATTTGTCTTGGGTTCTGGCACCAGACTCTGGGTGGGGGCCCAGAGGGGGGTGGGGCCTTGATCAGCAGCCCCGGGGCTGACTCCTTGGCCGGGTGTCAGCTTTGGACAGGAAGGACACACCCTCAGAGAAGCATCATTCTGGCCTCATATCTTCCACTGGTGATGAAAGCCTTGCTTATCTTTTCAAGATCCAGGAAGAGGAGCTGGTGGTGGGGTGGGGAACAGGTCACACATCTCCCCACTTTCTGAAGCCAAGGAGAGCCACAGGGAGAGGAGAGCTGGGGTGCCGGAGGCCCGGACCTCCAGTCTGAGCCTGGGCGTGCTGGTTGGCCCTGGGGCCGGACTCAACCTCTCAGCAGCTGCCCCTCTGTTTAAAGCTGCACTGAGAGGAACACAGGAAGGAACGCGGCCCTGGGCACCACGAGACTGTCGTTCGGGCCACTCACCAACTGAGAAGGGCAGTCACTTCTCTTTCAGGCCTTGGCTTTCTATCTGTAGATCAAGGGAACCGGACCGGCCATCCTCCATGGTCCTGTTCATCTTTAAAGACTCTGTGGTATATAAACGCTGTCTGGGACTCTATTTACAATTTCCTTGAGTGGAGTCTGGTGGGGGCGGCTTTAACATGTACCTGGGATTTTATTTTTATTCAGGTAGGGTGAGGCCAGCAGATCAGGAGATGACTGCCATGAAGAAGGTCCTTTGTTACAGCTCCCTAGAGGTGGGGGAGCCCCGCTCCACATAGGGTCACAGGGGTATGCATCAGGGTTGGTCAGGAGGCAGGGAAAACATGGTGCAAGGCTTTATCATGGTTCTTGTGGGAAAGAATGGACAAAGCAGGGTGAGCAGCTGCAAGGTTTTAGGATTGGGTGGTTTGAATAATTTCCACAAGCTCCAGGCTATAGGACTGATCTCCAGTTATCCAGTACCTGGCCCTGAGGATTTAGGGGTGAGGCTAGCACCTGGGACTCCTAGCCGGCTAAAAGGAGGTGGTGAGGGTCTGGATGCAGGATCGTTTGCATACCAAAGGCATGTTCTCAGCATGTGGTTTGCTGTCTCTGGGAATTAGCTAAGCCTGGGAGTGGCAGTCCCTCCTCATCTGCAAGGCTTTGAGATGTCAAAGCATCATAAAATATAGAAAATAAAAACCTAATACAGGGGCCAGTTCAAGGCATTTCCGGCTCATGGTACCTTGTGTGAATTACAGAAAAACACCCCTGCAGGTAGGTACATCAGGTGCAAGGCATGGCGAGGGATTATGGGCTGGACTTCCTGAGTAAGGCATCTTGGACAGGGAAGAACCTAAACAGCCTTACCTGGTAGCCCTGGAAAGTTGGCCAGATTTAGCAAATAAAAATACCAGGACACTCAGTTAAATCTGAATTTCAGATATATAGTGAATAATTTTTTAGTCTAAGTATGGCACATAATTATGCCCCATGCAATATTTGGGATATACTTATATTGAAATTCAAATTTAACTGGGTGTTTTTTATCTGGCAACCCTAGGCCCTGGCCACTTCTGTCCCTAAGCCTCCTCCTTCGACCTTACTCTATTCTTAGGGAGCCCAGCAATTACCCCAGGAAAGAAGAGAGGAAGACAGAGTTACACAGTCAACGAGACAGAAAAGGTCAGATAAATAGAAACATAGGACGAGAAGGAA
Organism: Halichoerus grypus; assembly: GCF_964656455.1. Classification (NCBI taxonomy): domain Eukaryota; kingdom Metazoa; phylum Chordata; class Mammalia; order Carnivora; family Phocidae; genus Halichoerus; species Halichoerus grypus. The sequence goes on along the minus strand of NC_135722.1, from coordinate 90,171,742 downwards.
AAAGTGACATGGAGCGAGAGAGAAAAAGACACAGAGAGGTAACAAAGAATGAGAGACAAAAAGCACACACAGAGAACAAGAAGGGCAGAGTTGGGGAAAGCGGGCTTTCCCCGCGCGGCCCCGCCCCTCCCAAGCGACTCTGCCCCTCCTCCTGCCCCCAGGCCTCACCTTGGAGTAGGTGGCCCCATTGATGACCTCTCCTTTCCGCAACCAGATGATGGAGGCTGCAGGCTTGGCGTTGTCTGCGTGGCAGGTGAGGTTGAGGGGGTCCCCGGCCCGCAGGCTGATGACAGGCCCCCCCAGGATGACCGGGTCATCAGGTGGCACTGCGGGAGTGGGGGAGGGGGGAGAGGAGTGGAGAGGTCAGACTGAGGGCACTGCTCCCCTCCCGCAAGGCTGGTGGGCTGGGCTGGGTGGATTTTATGGAGCCGATGACAAACAATAATTATCATACTTTAATAAAATGTATAATCCCCTTGTATTATAACAATAATAGCAAAAACAGCAATAATCCCTGACATACGCACTGCATGTTTATTTGCAGCCGATGTTCATGCCATCATCTCATCCGAGGCTCACGATGAGCCTGTGAGGGGACAGGGCAGGCATCATTAGCTCCGTTTCACAGATCAGAGGGGGAAGCAAAGCTCCGCTGCCAAGGTAATATCTGTACTTTCTTTCTTTTTAACTTCTCTTTCTCTTTTTTTAAACAAGCACTGTCACATCTGTTGTCTGATTTAATCCTTACAACAGTCTTGCAAGGTAAATATTATTACCCCAATTACATAGATCTGGAAATCGAGGCTAAGCAGGATTAAGTGACTTGCTCAAGGTCGCTGGGGAATGGGCGCCAGAGCTAGGGCCTCTGACACCTGCAGCTCGCCGCCAGTCCCCTGCCCTTGCAGGGGCAGGGAGCAGGGGGCAGGGGGCAGGCAACCTTGCAAGGCTGCGACAGGGTTTCAGAGGGCTGTGGGACCCTTGGCACCTCCTAGGAACTTGATTCTCCCAGAGCGGCTCCAACTGCCTCATCCCAGAGTTAGGATGAATCTCTGCTGCCCACTTCTCCCGCGGCATTTCACAGAGGGGTGATCAGAGACTCGTGGCTCCTGAGAGATGGGACGTGCCAACGCGGGGAAGATGTCTCTGCAGCGGCTGCATCTCTTACGCAGCCCAGCACAGGGCCCAGTCCCTGGCGGACACTCCATAAACATTTGCCAAGTCCACTGGAGTCAACCCCTTTGATCCCCTTGACGACCCTGGGATGGAGGATGGGCACTTATGATGATAGATGACCTTCACCTGGAGGAGAGGCCCAGAGAAGTTTAATGACTGGCCTAAGGTCACAGAGGCTCTTCTGATGTTCGTGCTTAGGGACACATGGGGGGTCTCAGGCCTCTGCGGCTCCCGCCTCTCCTTGGACAAACGGACAAACCGCAGAAGGGGAAGGGCTCCCTGGAGACCACTTGGGAAGTCCCTGGGCTTCTCCCCCCACCCCCTCCCTGGGCCCTCAGGGAGGGGCTGGGTCAGTCAGTTTTGAGGCTTGAGGAGGGCTGAGCTGCATGTTTGCTGAGCGAATGGATGAAGGGGAAATCAGCTGATGATGGGTTGGGGTCTTAGCACAAAAGGCCTGCTTTGCCCAATTGCCAGAGAAAGTCCTTGCTTCCATCCAGGCCCCGTGCAAGCTTCTGCCCTGTGGGATCAGTGAAGACGGACAGACAGTGGTGCCAGGCCGGTCCTGACCCAGCGGCTGTGCCTTCCACCCTCTGCCCCCCAGGGCCTCGTGCGCACAACCTGCCTGGCTTACCTCCCCTTCCCAGGGCCTTCCCGCATCTGCTGCTCTCCTAGTGCACCCAGGAGACTCCAGGAGGCTGTGGGGCCAGGTAAACACCCAAAGCAGCACCTTCAGCTTGCGGCTGTGCCCGCTTCCTTCCTGGCCTGGAGGAGGCCTGGTTCAGAACTACAGCCCAGTGAGTGCCAACCCCCAAGTTTCTATTTTCTGAAGAAAAACAAACCCTCGGGGCTTCCAAGATTCTATCAGCAGCCCCAGAACTCCACCGGAGATCCTGGCCCAGAGAGGCAGTTGGCCTCATCCAACCCTGCCCAGCCTCCCCAGGGGGCTCTGGGCTCAGGCAGATGTTGGTTGTGGGCTGGCCGATCCGGACAACCCCCCCCACCCCCGCCCACCCCAAACTCCCTCATTAGTGCCAGAGGCTCCTCAGTGCTGGTGTGGCCAGAGAGCAAAAGGGAGGCTAATGAGGGCTTTCCACAAATGGGGGGTGGGTGTGACAGTTGCTGATGAGGGGAATTTTAGCTCTATGCAATGCTGGGCCCCTTCCAGCGGGGACGACCGGGGCTGGGGCTTTTGCCCCCCTTTATTCTGTGGTGACAGCTTTCTCTCCAGTAGGTGTCCAGGATGGAGGCGCTCTGGCTGAGCCTGAGAGCCAGAGAAGTTGGAAAGAACTATTCGAAGCTCCAGGAATAGAAGAAACACCAGGCCATCCTGTCTCCGGGACTCCCCAGTGAAGAGCCAGCTGGTGTGGTCTTGTGGAAAGTGCCCTAAATCAGAAGGTGAACTGGGGCAGGCTGTCCCTCCTCCTGGTTTTATATCCCCAGACACAAAATATGAAAGGACAACAGGAGATCTGGACAGTTCCTTCTGGCGCTGACATTTCTTGGGTCCCAGACAGTGGTTTCCAACCTTGGCTGCATAGTACAAGACTCTGGGGGAGATCTTAAAAATCCCGTTGGCAGGCCACACCCTAACCAACTAAATTCCACTCTCTGGAGGTGGACCCCAAGCATCGGGAGGGTTCCAGTGCGTGAGCAGGTTTGAGAACCAACTGTCTCTGGGCCTTTGCTCAGGCGCATATCACACTGTGATCACAGCGTAGAGCTCGGGGAGGTCTTTCTAAAAACCAAATACAGTGAGGGGCCAAGCTTCCTTCTTGCTGTTCTAGTCCCGTGTTTTGGAATATTGGATTAGAGGGAGCGCAGAGGAGGGGAGAGAGGAGTGGGACGCTGCTTCGTGAGTACCCAGGCGTGCGCGCACACTCACACACACAAACATCCATCCTCAGAATGGGTCCTGATTATATCTTCCTAAATAAGTGGTTATCATGCGGTTATTCATGTAGCTATGCATTATTGATTGGCCTTCGCCTCGCTGCACACCAGATGGGGTAGGAGGGGGTGCGGATGGGGCTGGGGTGTGCAGGGTGGGGGTGGGTGAGGGGGGAGGATGTTTGGGGGCCAGGAGGCTGAATCGAAATCAACAGTCGCTCTTGGCAGCTGTAGCGCGGATGGAAGGGGGCAACTCATTACCTCTCCATTCAGACCGGGCCCAGAGCTGGGGCTGCCGGGTGTGGGGCGGGGGGGAGGCGCGAGCCGCCGGAGCCTGGAGATGCATTATTCATACATCGCCCTCACAGGATTGGTTATTATCCTGAACCACTATAGAGTTTGGTCTCCTAATTTTTAATCACAGGGAAGGTGGAAGCGTTAGCCTTTTGTGATTAATCTGGAGATAAAAATAGTTGACTGTTTTGATGTTGTGCTGGTTGTCAGTCAAGAGGAAATGCATTAACTGTTGGGTGACTGAGGCCCGAGGAAGCCCTGAGTGCCCCCCAGGCAGAGCCGGGCCCCAGAGCCGGACATCGGCCGGGAGGCCACAGCTCTGCCTCAGACGGGGGCCCGCTCCTCGGGCACTGCTTGCCGAAGGGACGCGTGGCGCCGATTACTGCCCCACAGTTGTGCGGGTGCTTGGTCCTCGCAGTTTGCTCGCCTGTCATGCAGGATTCCGGCGGGCGGCTGGGGGGCTCCCCGCCTGCTCTGCGCTGCAGACCGTGCGGGGCACCCGTTTCTCCCCGCGTGGGAGGGGCCCTTGACGACTTTTCTCGGAGCTCTGCTGCCAAGGGCGAGGGGACTTGAGTGGCCAGCTGAGGTCGGGAGACCGAGTCGAGTTGCGCATTGACGGAGAAGGAAACTGAGGCCAGAGAGCACAAGCACTGCCCAAAGTTACCAGAAAGTGAGGGCAAAGAAGGATGGGGATGGGCTTGGGAGGCGTGTCCTGGCTCCACCAGGGAGGCAAAGCTTTCGTCTGTTTGATGTACTGAGGTTCTTTACACCCTCTTAGGAAATAAGGGGTTCTGTGGGGGAAAAGCTGATGTAGCCCCACCCAGCCCCACCGCTATCTCTAAGAACGGGGCCCATGGTCAGAAGGCCTTGAGCTTCTGAACCAGAGCATACGCTGGGGTGACCATCTGACTGTCCTCCCACAGGACGCCGGCTGGACAGAGGGCAAAGTGGAGCTGGGGTCGGAGGGTTTCTGCCCTGTTCTGGAATTGCTCCCTGGAAGCCTGCCCAGTGACCACACAGTCAAGCTCATTTGACTCTGGGCTTGGTCTGCTGGGTTGGTCAACCTTACCAGAACAGGCTGGGAACATCCCCTGGTGCCTGGCCAAGGGCAGCACTGTGCGGGCTTCCTCCAGAATCCAGTGGGGCACCTAAGTGGGCCCCTGGCCAGGCTTCCGGGGTTCCTCAGAGGCTCTGTCAGCCCAGAGGGTTGGTTTCCACAGGAGCCCAATGGGGCACAGCAGCCCACAAAGGCCAGCAGCAGGAACGTGGAGGGTCATGCTGCCTGGTGGCTGCTGGCGAAGAGCAGGGGGTCAGCCAGGCCACCTTCCTGCCCCCAGCGGCACGGCAGAGCACCTCACAGACGCTGAACTCTTTGGAGGGCACTCCTGGGTCTCCATCTCACACACAGTGCATTCTCCATAAGTGGTCTATTAGAAACACGACTCCAGGGGCGCCTGGGTGGCTCAGTCGTTAAGCGTCTGCCTTCGGCTCAGGTCATGATCCCAGGGTTCTGGGATCGAGCCCTGCGTCGGTCTCCCTGCTCCGCAGGAAGCCTGCTTCTCCCTCTCCCACTTCCCCTGCTTGTGTTCCTTCTCTCACTATGTCTCTTTCTGTCAAATAAATAAAATCTAAAAAAAAAAAAGAAACACGACTCCACTTGTGTCCTGGCTCTGTTTCGACCCTGCCAGGGGCTCGCACTCTACCTAGAATGTAGTTCGGACTCCTCTCTGTTGCCTACACCTTCAGCCCTGGGCTGCCTCTGTGACTGACTGCCCCCCCCACCCCGCCCCCGTGCCCTGCCCACCGCCTTTCTGTTTGCCGAACAAGCCAAGCTCACCCCCTGGCCCAGGCCTGGCCCTGGCTCTTCTCCGCCTGGAATCTCTATTCTGTATCCTTGTCCTGCCGGCTTCTTCCTGTCAAGGAGGGTGCAGCTGAAATATCATGTCCTCAGCGAGGCCTGGCCACCCTGTAGACCAGCCCCCCCCCATTCCTCTCTGCGAGCTCCCCCCACTTCATTTTCTTTCTCACCGGGTTCATCTATTGTTTGTCCCCCCTTATTACAAAAGAGGCTTCCTGACCACAGAGTAAGACCTTGTCTGTCCTGGTCATTGCAGAATTTCCGTGTCTGGATCAGGGCCTGGTGTATAGTAGGAGCTCAAGCATTTGTTGAGTAAATAAACCGAAGATGGCTGGATTGGGGGGCTCTGTCATGGGCATTGATGTCTGGGGTCAGCACTTTTTACTGTGTGTGTGTGGGTGTGTGTGTACGTGCGTGGTGGGGGTAGAGGTGGGGGTGGTGGATGAGTGAGTGTTGGGGGGCAGGCTCAGCCCCCCCCCGGGACAGCAGTGCATAAGCTCTATGGTGTGACACTGGGGGACTGGTTGCTTCCTGCCATTTCTGGAGAGGGCAGCCTGGGCTGGGCGGGCTTGGGGGTGAGAGTGTGGGTGGTTCTCAGCCTGTTTTCGAGGTAGCACCATTCCTGCTGGTGGGGGAGGGAGCCCAGCCCAGTTCGTCTGGCTCACAGGCTGGTGAGAAGGCTGTAGGCCGAGCACGGTGACAGACCAGAGACACTTGGCGGACAGCAGGAAGAGGTTGGCTGCTGACACTGCTCTTCCTTGTTTTTAGGTATCGGTGTTCAGCCCCAGGCCCCAGGGACCTGGCTGGGGTGCAGAGTGGGCTTAGTTCGTGCTGGGAGTGCCAACGCTGACCCCACGGAGGGACGACCCCCCAGGCCTCCAGAATAATTACAAACTGGAGATAGAATAATTACAAACTGATGAGTGGTTTGAAGGAGAAGCTCATTGGACAATGAGAGCACACAGGAGGCCTTTGTTCCTTTGTTGGCACCCAGCTCCCTCCGAGATTTCCTGGGACTTAAGTCAGAGAGAGGGTGTACGCTGCTTGCTGGAAACTGGGATTGACGTCAGAGCTCAGCATGAACATGTTCTACAGCAGGTTGTTTCCTTTGCCCAGGGCATTTCTTGAACTTGGAGTGCTGGCGTTCTCATTTCCTGTCTTATCTGGGGTTACTCTGACCCAGCCTTCAAGACACCGCTAAGGGGTGGTCCGGTCCCTGAGGAATCTCCTGCTTTGTCTATGAGCCCGTAGCATCCTGGGCATCCTTCTGTCTCCGTAGCTAACCTAGTCTTTGGAAGTGATCTGCAGATGCTTGTCTCTCCCCTAGACTGCAACCTCACCCATCCTGGATCCCTATCACCTGGCCTAGCACCTGCCTCACAGGGAATACCCCGGATATGTTTGCTGAGCTGAACCTGGCTTGAGTCCATTACTTTACAAGCTGCATGACGGCAGCCAAGTTACCTAATCTGACGGTCCCCGTCCTCTTATCTGGAAAGTGGGGTAATAAAGATACCTGCAGGATGATTATGAAAATTACTTTTATGATATGAAGAATGCAGAAAGAGCGCTTTGTAAAGGTTTATGCAAATATTGGTTCTTGTGTCCAATTTTTAAGAACAATATTTAGTTTGGGTGCTATGTGAAAGACACTGTGCCAAAGGCCCTCTTTTTTTATCCTCATTATCCTTCGAAACAGGTACTATTGGGATCTCCATATTGTAGAGCAGGATACAGGTTCAGAGAGGGCAAATAACTTGGCTAAGGCAACACAGCAGATAAGTGATACAGTTGGAATTTAGATCCTGGTTTGTTTGACCCTATAACATTATCCACTAGAGTCAGCCTATAGACCTACCCGGGAAGCTGCAGTAACCCTTCAGAGCCCTTTCCGCCAACCCTCCTGCCCTCATCCTGGTCCTATATCCCCATGCTGCTGCAGGACAGGCTCTGCCTCTGCCTGTGGGCTTCCCGCCCTAACCCAATTTCGGAGGGCTCTCAGAAGCATAGGCTTGGCTTGCAGTTGGTGCTTGAGAGGGCTCGGCTAGGGAGTGGATGAATGATTTTTGCTGTTCAGATCCACTCACTGCTCACTTTTGTCATTGTGCCCTGTTGTCAGGTTGTGGTCCATGGGTAACCCCAGCCTCCTGTTTCCTCACTCCTGGTGATGCGCCACCTCATGGCCAAAGCACAGAACCTCAGAATATCGACACAGGACTGCGGATGCATGGGTTTTTGCAGGACTGCTTCTCAGTGCGAGTTCGACTTTCATTTAGAAAATTTGTACTGCACCCACTAGGTGCTAGTCCCAGTGTGAAGCACTGGTGATTCAGAGCTCCTGACCTAGTGGAGAGCCAGACAGTAAACGTAAATGAATACGTAACATAATGTTGGGTTGATAGAATATAATGATGATAAGTACTAAGAAGAAAATGAGACCAGGTGGGGAACAGCTAGATCCTAAATTGGCCTCTGGGATTCTCTTCTGGATTTCTCCTGTCCTTCCTGGATGTTACTTTCTGTCTTTTTCCCACCCTTAATTGTTGGTCTTGCTGTCTATGGAGAAGCACATCACTGTGTACGGACAAATCCCCCAAATGCATGGTCCCCACTTTGGGGAATGGCACCACCATTTAATTAGCGAAGCCAGAAATCTGCAAGTCTTTCTGGATTCTACTCTCCTTCATCTTGCATTGCTAACCGTCCTGCTGAGTTCTCTGAAATACCTTTCACATCTGTTTCTCCCTTTCCATTCCCCACAGTCTTCCTGGCTCAGGCCCTCAGCATTTCTTGCTTGGATTATAATACCTAACCCCTCTCCCCATGCTCCACACCATCCCCAGAGTGATCTTTATAAATGTCTGGTCATCCACCCCATTCGCCCATCCATTCACTTGCCATTTGCTGAATATCTAGCATTCCTTTGTTTAAAATCACTCAAAGAGAGGCGTCTAGGTGGCTCAGTCAGTTAAGGGTCTGCCTTCAGCTCAGGTCATGATCGCAGGGTCCTGGGATCAAGCCCTAAGTCGGGCTCTCGTCTCAGTGGGGAGCCTGCTTCTCCCTCTCCCTCTGCTGGTCCCCCTGCTTGTGCTCTCTCTCTCTTTGTCAGATAAATAAATAAAAATCTAAAAAAAAAAACAACACACATTCAAAGGTCCCCTACTGCCAACTGGACAAAGTCTGAACTTCTTGGCTCCTGCCCACCTCTCCAGCCTCATTTTCCACCCCTTTTTAACTCAAATTCCTCTTGTGGATAAGAATGACCTGCAATTCTTGGAATAAGTCACTCTTCTCCAATTGTCCCTCTGCCTTTGTTTGGCTAACTTGAAGGTCAAGCAGTTTGGGTTCAAATCCTGGATCCCTTATTTTTTATTTTTATTTTTTAAAGATTTTATTTATTTATTTGACAGAGAGAGAGAGACAGTGAGAGAGAGAACACAAGCGGGGGAGTGGGAGAGGGAAAAGCAGGCTCCCCGCTGAGCAGGGAGCCCGATGTGGGGCTCAATCCCAGGACTCTGAGATCATGACCTGAGCCAAAGGCAGTCGCTTAACCGACTGAGCCACCCAGGCACCACCGGGTCCCTTATTTATAAGCTTGTGGCCCTGGGCAAGTTGCTTAGCCTCTCTGGGCTTCCGTTTCCTCATCTGTAAAGTAGGGAATATCATAAAACCAGATTCACTGTGTAGTTGCCAGGATCAAGTGAGATGCAGTGTGGCATAGCACTTTATAAACCATCTAATGTTGTATGGATGGGGTACATTGTTGGTTCTCCAAGCAGACGGGGCTCATTCCCTTGAAAGATGATGGGCAGAGTGCTTGGGGCTTAGAAGTCTGGTGCTCTGTCCCCTTGGGAAAGTAGAGGTCACCAGGCGCTGGGTGAGGATCCTGATGCCCCCCCACAGGGTGATGCCATTCTGCTCTGCCTGGCTTGGCTTCTCCTCCCTCCCGTCCCCCCACATTCTGTGGCCATGAAGGTGAAGCCATTACTGCTAACTGGTTACCAAGGCATGGATGAGCCAGCTGACCCCATATGGTGCAGAGATGAGCCATCTCAGCTGAGCTCAGCCACACTGCTGACTCACTAAATCCTGAAGTTTGGGGTGGTTGGTTGCACAGAGGAAGCTAACTGATATACTCAGTTAGCGACTGTCTGGCTTGCTCCTATTAAGACTGTCCAAATTAGACCTTGTCTCTCCAGCCACTTCTCTCATGCTTCAGTTGGACTGGTCCATTCACCTCTCTATGACATGCTTTTGCTTGTGAAGCTCCATCTGGAAGGAGATGTCCTACTCTTGAGTCTTAACTGGCTGTAATCCCAACCTCCCTCCAATCAGCTCAAAGGCTACCTTTGCCTTGTTAACTCTTGGTCATTTTCGAAGGCTCAGGTTATTGTCATCTCCTTTAGGAAGTCCCCTCCTGACTTTCTAGGGCCATATGCCACCTCCATGAGCCATGGCTGTTGGCCGCCCCAATAGCTGTGAGGTCCTTGAGGCCAGTCCTTATTAGGTTCTTTTTTCCATCCCTGTGTTTTGTATGCAGCCCATAGTGAGAGCTCGGTCAATACTTGTTGACTGGTGGGACATCTGGGTGACTAGGCAGTTAAGAGTCTGCCTTTGGCCCAGGTCATCATCTCAGGGTCTTGGGATCGAGCCCCATATCAGACTCTGGTCAGCCGGGAGTCTGCTTCTCCCTCTGCCTCTCCCCCCGCTTATGCTTGCTGTCTCTCTCTCTCTCACTTTCTCAAATAAATAAATAAAATATTAAAAAAAATACTTATTGACTGGTGTCTTGCCTGACCTGGCTGTGTCGGAAGCAAATTTCCCCCTTTTCACTAGCACTGTGCTTTACCTTCTACGCCGGCGCTCACTGCAGTCTGCATTACATTTCTTTGTGGACCTATTTCAGGCTCCCTACCACTCCAGAGTAGGAGTCTTGACACCCTGTGCATTTTCCCTACCACCTAGCACATAACCTTGGACACCATAATAAGAAAACAATAAAAATAATGGGTAATAGCTGATGCTGATTGATATAGGGCTTACGATCCTTCCAGAACTTACAGTACTTCTAGAACTCTTCTGGTAATTTAGATGTAATCATTCAAGCCTCACAACAACCCTGCATAAGGTAGATACAATTATTATGCATATTTTAGAAATGTGCAAACTGAGGCACCAGCTCCTCTCAGAGGTCCCCTGACTCCAGTGACCTGCAAAGGCTCAGGACACTGGGAAGCCCACCTCTCCCTTGGGGCTCCTGATGGGCAGGGGATAAGAAGGGAGACAGAGTGCTTGGCCCGGTTCCTGGCCTCCAGGTCTTGGCTGCATGACTGGGGGCAAACTGCTTAATTCTCTTTGCAAGATATTGTCTATGTCACAGATATTATAGTATCTGTTTCATTGGGCCATCGTGCTGATTAAATGAGTTAATACAAGTGCCTTGTTTCAAAGCTTGGCACGGTGGTAAGAACACAGTACTGCTAGCTCATGATATTGTCATTGTTCAATAAGGATGTCCACATGGAAACAGAGAGCAGAATATTGCACAGGAAACAGCTTGTTTCAATCCCTTGTTCTGTACTTGCTCTGTGCCCCCGGCCTCAGCCTCCCCAGATGTCGTGGTCAGCACCTTGCCTCCTGGCGAAACCACAGTGATGAGGAGGTAGTTAGAGGCCAAGAGGCCCACGGAGACAGATGGGATGGGCAGGGGACCGTCTAGGAGGAGGGGACTACCGTGATGGGGTAAGGGCAAGGGAGACAGATGCTGGCTGGGGCCGAGTCAAACCAAGTCACTTGTTTCCCCCTCAAATTAGGAAGGGTGAGCCTTCTGTTGATTTCAAATTAAACCCTGCAAGAAGGTCTGAGCTATCTCATCAGTGAGGGGCTATTTGCAAGGAGACAGATGTTTCATGAATACTGAGCAGAAAAATAAGTCCCAGGATGTAATAAGAGCAGAGGGAGGGAAGGCTGGTGGGGAGGGGGAGGGCAGCACACAGTAGGCTCTGGGCACACAGAGGCGTGTGTGTGTGTGTGTGTGTGTGCACGCGTCTATGACTGTGTGTGAGCGTGTGCGTGCATGTCCACAGGACTGCCTGGTGACAGGCATGAGGTAGCCCCTGTGGTGGCCAGGGGGAGAAGCCACCAGGGAAAGGGCGCCCCGTGAGAGCAGCCGCACAGGGAACAGTGTGCAGTGGGGGAGTGCGTCGTAGGACCGTTGGGCACAGGCAGGGGCAGGAGGGGAAGGCAAGCCAAGGGTGTGGGTATCCTCCTTGGGCCACCTGGGATGTGGGTCGTCCTGCCACAGAAGGGACTTGCTCCTTCCCCAGCTCACAGGGCAAGGTGAGCCCCCCTTCTCCATGTGTTTGCAGGAAACATGGGCGTCTGGCTGCCTCCCCGGGTCTGGCAAAGTTCTCCAGCTACTTCTGACCTTGACTTGATGTTGGGGTTCACCTGTCACCATGGCTGGGTCTGGCGGAGAAACCTATCATGGTGGCATGGGCTGTGATTTCCATGTTTAAACCTCACAGTAACCTCATGCTGTGGGGCCTCGAGTATCCTTATTGTACAGATGGGGAAACCGAGGCACAGAGGCCAATTCACTTGGCACCAGTTACGCCACACACAAGTGGGGGAACCAGGAATCCGGCTCAGGCCCCTGCGAGTCCAGTGGCCCACTCCTAAGCTCGGTGCTGTGTGGCTGCTTGTGAATGAGCACTCTCTGTGTCTTCTGTCCCTTTCCTAGCTCCAAGGCAGCCATCCTGACCCAGCAAAAGGCTGGTGGGACTAAGGAGCGTCCAAGTTGGTCCCATAAATAGAAAGCAGAACTGATATGGTTGGTTTTGCTATGGACTTCCATCTGGCAAATCAACCTTCTCGAGGGGCTGTGCGGCTTTTGCTAAGGAGGGAAATGAGGCCGGGAGGAAACCTCCCTTACCAGGGCCTGGAGCCTCAGAAGTAATTATAGAAATAGAGGGGCGCTGGAGAAAGGGTCATCTCATTAAGGGATTTACAGAATTAACAGAAGAAATTCCAATAATTGGCTTTTAAAATGGGAGATTCGGAATGCCGCTTTGGCATGATGAAAACGTGCCTGGTGTTCCACGTCGCCATTGGTTGGGTCAGCCAGGGGAAGGCTGGGGGAGGAGAAGAGAAGTGACAGGGACAGAGAAGTCCAGGGAGGGGAACAAATAGGGAGAGACAGGCAAAGAGCAAAAGAGACAGAACCAAGACGTGCAAGACACCTGCTCAGGAAAGAGATGAAAGCGAGGAGAGAAAATACGAGGTCCCTCGCAACCGAGGCCGGTGCAACCAGATGGCAGTGTGCCAAGCAAGGAGAAAAGTGCTTTCTTTAGGCCTCTTGTCACAAAAATTCATTCCAGGGAATCCCAGAAAACCATGAAATATACCTTTCAACTTTATGCAAATTTACCAAATCCGCTATTTGCCAGAATCCTAAGAGGAAAAAGTCAAAGTCTTTTTTTCTGATCGGAGCCTGTTTTGAAAACGCACAAGCCTCTGAGTCTGAAAAAGGGCAACGCTTTTAGAATTCATTATAAAAAGGTGTTTTAATGCTCAACTATAGTTTAGCATTATGGATGTTTTTGAAATCTCCTATCTTGTTCGTTTTTTCACAGAGAGAGACCACGTTTCTCCTCTGAAGTTGGTGAGCGTTGCATTTCAGTTTCCATAGAGGGGGTACATTTTATGGATGACTGTTCACAATCTTTTGGGATGCTGCCATGAAGACATAAAAAGCCTGTTGCCTCTTTGTGACTCCAGGCCATCGCTCAGAGAAATTGGGCTGTGTGCAGCTTGTGGGGGGCTCGGGGGGAGGGGGTTTTTGTGGGTTGGGGTCCTGCAAGCCCACTCTGAGATAGAGATCTGAGGACGTTTAGTGTGGAGTCCTCTCCGGACCAGCCCCTGATGGGAGCAAAGGAGGCAAGATTGGCCAGAGGGGCCATCTCAACGGTGATGGCAGCACCATGAAGGTCTCAGCAGATCCTACGGGAGCTGGGGCTCTGGGATGGCCCTTAGGGTTGTCCTCTTCTGGGACACTGGGCAGGCCTTATACTCTTGGGGGCCGGTCATTGGAAGGGGGCTCCCTCCCTTTAGCCACAGGTGATCCCCAGAGAGGGACTCAGCAGAGCCAGCAATCTCTGACATTCTGGCAGCTAGGGAATGAGTCCTCCTGCCCTCTTGTCTAGAAGTGGGAAGAGGCATCTGGCTGGTCCATCATGGTGTCCACTGCAGGGGTGGTACTTATAGGAGGGGGGGCATGGCCTCTTCTCCGAGTGTCTCCTTTTTCCCATTACTATTGAGGTGGGGGTAGGGGGTGGTTTTGGCACCAGAGTGCTCTGTATCAGAACACAGCCCCTCAGGAGAAGAGCTTGGGTAGTTGGCACAGAGGAGATGATGATCCCTCTTGTGTGCTCTGGTTTACCAGGGCAGGGAGGGACTTCCTATCTGACTGATTATCCCCACAGCCAGTGCTTGCTAGTGTTTGGGGCCACCCAACTCTTGCATCTCCAGCCCCAGGGGAGCAACGTGTGTGGGGTGAGGAAAGAGCAGTCTTTGCTCTCACACGGAGCTGGGAACTGTGTGACAGTGTGACCTTGGACAAGTTTCTAAACCTTCCCGAGCTCCAGCTTCCTCATCTGTAAAGTGGAGCTAAACGGGCCTCGCATAGTGCAGGACTGAAGGAGAGAATGTTCGAGCAGAGCTGGGACGTAGCAGGTGCTCATAGTGGTAACCGTGAGTCAGTTCTGCAAGAAGGTGAATGGTGCCGAGAAGGCCCACAGCTTTCTCTCCTGTCAAATGGGTTGTTCCCATGAGTCAAGGCAGAGGGTCAAGAAAACTCAATCAAATATATGATTTGCAAATATTTTCTCCCATTCTGTAAGTTGCCTTCTCATTTTGTTGATGGTTTCCTTCGCTATGTAGTCCCACTTAATGTGTTTTGGCTTTTGTTACTTGTGTTTTGGTGTCATAGCGAGGAAACCACTGTCAAGACAATGGTAAGGAGCTTTTCCCCTGTGTTTTCTTCTAGGAGTTTTAGGGTTTAAAGTCTTCTGTTTAAGTATTTAATCCATTTTGAGTTCATTTTCGTGAGTGGCATAAATGAGGGTCCAATTTCATTTTTCTGCCCATGTTTATCCAGTTTTCCCAACATCACTTATTGAAAAGACTGTCCTTTCCCCATTGAGTTTCCTTGGCTCCCTTGTAAAGTATCAGTTTGTATATGCACGGTTTATTCCTGGGCTCTCTATTCTGTTCCATGATCTATGTATGTAGTTTTATACCAGGACCATACTGTTTTGATTGCTACAGCTTTGGAGTATAGTTTGAAATTAGGAAGTATGATGTCTCTGGCTATCTTCTTTCTCAGGATTACTCTAGCTATTCGGGGTCTTTTGTGGTTCCATGTAAATATTAGGATTTCCTTCTTTCTCATGCTGAGTAATATTCCATTGTATACAGGTCACATTTTCTTTATCCTGTCATCCTTTGGCAGACACTTAGGTTGTTTCCATGTCTTGGCTGTTGTGAGTAAGGCTGCAATGAACACGAGAGTACAGATATCTCTGTGAGATCCTGATTGAAATTCCTTTGCATATATACCCAGAAGTGGAATTGCTGGATTGTACAGTAGCTCTATTTTTAATTTTTTGAGGAACCTCCATGCTGTTTTCCAGAGTGGTTGCACCAGTTTGCATTCCCACCAACAGTGCACGAGGGTTCTTTTCTCCACACCCTTGTCAACACTTGTTATCTCTTGTCTTTTGGATGACAGCCATTCTAACTGGTGTGAGGGGATATCTCATGGTGGTTTGGGTTCGCATTTCCCTGATGATTAGTGATGTTGAGCACATTTTCCCATGCCCATTGGCCATCTGTATGCTTGTTTCGGTAAGCTCCACACCCAGCATGGAGCCCAGCACGGGGCTTGAGCTCATGACCCTGAACTGAGACCAAGAGTCGGTCCCTTAACCAAATGACCCACCCAGGCGCCTCTGTACGTCTCCTTTAGAAAGCTGTCTATTCAGGTTCTCTGCCCATTAAAAAAATTTTTTTTCTATTGAGTTGTATGAATTCTTCATATGTTTTAGATACAGAGAAAGAAGATTATATATATATATATATAGTAGCATATTATTCAGCCATGAGAAAGAAGGAAATCCTGCCATTTTTGACAGGATGAAACTTGGATGAAACTGGAGGGTATTATGCTAAAGTGAAATAAATCAGACAGAGGAAGACAAATCCTGTATGATATCACTTATCTGTGGAATCTAAAAAAAGCCAAACTCAGAGAAACAGATAGTAGAGTGATTATTACCAGGGGCCTGAGGTGGGAGAAATGGGGAGATATTGGTCAAAGGGGACAAACTTCCAGTTATTAACAACTTCTGGGGATCTCATGTACAGCATGGTGATTATAACTAATAATACTGTATTATATATTTGAATGGTGCTAAGAGAGGAGATCTTACATATTCTTGCCACAAAAAAGAAATGGCGGGGCACCTGGGTGGCTCAGTCATTAAGCGTCTGCCTTCGGCTCAGGTGACGATCCCAGGGTCGTGGGATCGAGCCCCACATTGGGCTCCCTGCTTGGCAGGAGGACTGCTTCTCCCCCTCCCACTCCCTCTGCTTGTGTCCCCTCTCTTGCAGTCTCTCTGTCAAATAAATAAATAAAATCTTTAAAAAAAAAAGAAAAGAAAAGAAATGGCCATTATGTATGTGATCAGTTGGAGGTGTTAGCTAATGCAGTGGTAATAATCATTTCCTAATATACTAAATGCATCAAATCAATACATTGTACATCTTAAACTTACACAATGTTTATATAATGTCTGTTACACCTCAATAAAGCTGGGGGAAAAAAAGCTCAAGTCAGATGCTAATATGTAACGTGGGAGAAACAACACAGAAAGAGCCCGTGTCTCCTGCTGACAGTGGCCTTGAATGACCTTATCAGATCTGCCCAGAAGGCCATGTGGGGCAGGTAATTTGTGACACAGTACAAGACTGGCTGGCGGGGGGGGGGGAGGGGGGGGGACTGGCCTGGAATGGAGAAGGATGCTCCTCAGTTTCCTAATCTTTTCACTAACGTCCCACTTAACAATAGAAATGGTTACAAACCTCCTGGGTTTCAGCCACTGAGCTAGGTTCTCTCCCCAGAGTTAGCCCTTTGTGTAGTTACCCTCACATCCCTAGAAGGTGGGGGGAGGGGCTGCTCTCTCTTCCCAGAATGCCTGTCCCTTCTTTTCTGACTCGTGGACACCTATGTGACCTTCAGGTTTTGCGGAAATGCCTCCTCCGGACTCCACTGGACTATGACTGAGCGTCTGCAGGGCCGGGACCAGTCTTGTCTCTGTGTGTCCCGGGGTCCAGCATGGTGCTCCAGCCGGTGGTGTGGGGCTGAGCCTGGTAGGAGCCTCCCCTTCAGGCCTGCTGCATGGGATTCATGGGTGGCTGGGTGGAGGAGCCGAGCTGAGGTGACTTCCTGAGTGGAGCAGCCCTGAAATGTTCCTCCTTGTCCCTCCTGTCCCAGCTGAGAGCTTGCACAGAGCTGGTGCTCAAGAGATGAGTGCTGAATATACGAGAGAAGAGTAAGAAGAGATGCCTAGTGAAGGGGGTATGGGCAGGAAAAACTATGGGAATGCTTTGGGAGGGGGGCAGATCTAGAAAACACTAATAACCACTATGATGTATTGAGTACCTACTATGTTCCAGAAGATCCCATGTGGTCCTACTGGCACTCCATGTTGGACTCACGGGCCAGTTCGGGGAGATACTGCGATTTGGGGCTCATAAGGACATTGCTTGTTTGGAGATGGCTATAGGCATTTGAATCACTGAGTTTGGGACCCAGGGCAGCCAGTATCCCTTGGCTTAGCTGACCTCGGATAAGTCTCTTATCCTCTGTGTTCCCCACTACCCACCTTCAATCACCCCTTTCTCTAGGCTAGCGACACTTGGATCCTTAATCACCCCCCTTCTTTGTGCTGTCTCTCCTCCAGGCTCCCCTTCCCCTTTGATCAGCAATTGACTCCCCGTGGAAAGCGTTCTATGCACAGCCGCTGCTCTATAAAAAGAGATGGAGCAGCACTGAGTTGCTGTGAGTGCCCTGGGATCAGCCCGAGTCACAATATATGGGTTTCAGCTCAGATCTGCATCACTGTCACGATGCAGCAGTTTGGGGGTGTAAGGGTTGCATATATTGGTCCACATGCAAATGTGTCGCTCAGGAATAGCCCATCAGCTGCTCTGAGGAGTGGATGCGGTAAGGTCTTCATTGCTCGTTTGAGGTGAAATGTATTGGATGTGTCTTAGAGCCAGTCAGCTCCCTGGGATGGGCATTAATGTTCGTGGCCAGAGGCGTGGATAATCCAAATCTGGTATGTAATTGAAAATACCATTTGCATTTGACTTTGGAATGCATCGCGTGTGAGTGTGTGTGTGCTGGGGGGAGGGGAGGAAAGGCAGCTGTACTTTGTGAGTATGTTTATTTCCGACTCCCATTAGGGCTAATTTGCATTTACTGGACATGATCAGTGGGAGAGTTTGGCAGAGCGTACTCCGCACGAAGCGTTCCTCAGCCCGCACTTGCTCCGAGGCAGGCCCCTGGGTTCCACAGGTACTCGGGATTCCTGAGGACTGACATCCTGCCTCGGTGACCATGCCAGCAGGCCAGGGATGTCACATTGTGTCCGGAGTCAGACCTGGGGCTGCTTTGTGGCCTCCCCAGTTACTAGCCACGTGGCCTTGGGTCATTTAATTAGTTCTCTGAGCCTGCATCTTCATCATGACGCAGGAGAGGTAATACCACTTACTCTGAGTGGCCGGTGGGCTGATTCTGGGAGACGGAATTCTATGAACCCTCTCTTCTCTCTCCCCCCACCTCATCTCCCAAAGAATGGTTCTGCCTCTTCCGCCCCCTGTCAGGTGGTAGTTTGGGGCTCTAGGAGGCCAGGCAAAAGCAGGAATAGTCCTTGTGGTCAGACAGGAAGACCTCTGGAGTCAGAGGTGGGGCAGAGATGGTCATTTGCTCTTCAGGAGGCAGAGGGTGCAGAGGCTGAATGATTGACAGCCCACCTTCCCAGGGAGGGGTTTTAGAGAGGAGGGCATGGTCTCTCCTGGCAGAATGGGGATGGCGCTCCGTGTGGATTTTGTGACCACTCCAGAGTCAAAAGAAGGCCCAAGTGGGAGAAAGGAGGGCTTCAGATCATCGTGAAACTGGAGTCCCAAAGATGGGACTTGTGTCTCAGGGCCACCACTTTCCAGCTGCGTTTACCTGGGCAAGTTTCACCTCTCCGGGCCTCAGTGTTCACATCCGTAAAGTGGGCACAACAGTAAATCCTGTCAGAGAGTCATGAAGGCCCAGAGAAGGTGAGCGAGCTTGTAAACACAGAGCTCTGTGCAGACATCAGAATTACGGCGAGGGCTGAGGAAGGGGTAATGCTGGCTCTGAGTGGGGCTGCTGAAGTGTGGGTGAATGGGGGCACTTCTTCACTTCTCCCATTTCTCGACGGAGGGTGGAGGGGAAGAACGTCCGCTCTTCCTGCAAGGCTGGCTGAGAACCAATACAAGGCCATATGACTCTGGCTAAAGGCTGCCACATGGTTCCCTGTTCTGCTCGGGGCTCAGCTGTTTGGCTCCTGTGTTGTTTGTCTCTCCAGTCAAGGTCTGTGGCAGGTAAGGAGGCCATATCAGGAGCACCTGCTCACATCCATCCCCAGAGCAAAAACCCAGGTGTCTCAGCATGGGCCGGACGGAGGCTGTCAGGGTGGAAGGCCCTCAGAGCTGTGCCGATCCCACACACCTCCCTTGTTCGACGGATAAAGGAGCTGGTCCAGAGAAGGTGAGTGACGTGCTCCAGGCAAAGCAGCAAGTTACCCCCTCTCTGGGTGTGCTGCAGCCCAGATTTGTTTTTTCAGAAAGGATGATTTCAGAATCCAGACTTATAGTTTCTTGTCTTCAATGAGCCAGATGGCCCCCATACTTGCTGGCCTGTTTCCTCAGGACTTACCAAGTACAAGGATAACTTACAGGGGGATAGCCAGGAACAGAGGCCACTGAGACATGGAGAATGGTCCATGTATAGTCTCCTTCTGCACTGAAAGGGGAAGATGGGCTCAAGTTGCAGCATGAGGGATTGAGGTTAGATGTCAAGAAGAACTGTCATTAGAGACACAGCTAGAGGAGAGAGGTCTAGTCTCTTTATCCAAAGTCCCCCCTGCCCCCAGGTCAGGGATGGGTTGAGTGTGACGTGGAGACATGACCCTGAGGCAGGGAGATGGACCTGATGCCTTCTGGAAGCCCATCTCAGCTCACGTCCACTTACATACTTGCTCATTAGTTTTCCTGCACTTTCTTCCCTGCTCCCAATTAGCCTCTGTCTGTCCAGTTCTCTGAGAGGTGTTTCCACTTGTAGGGGAGGGGAGGAGAGTACAGGGGCAGAACGCGGGGGAGGGCGAGCCTACTGATTTCCCGTCAGGCAACGCGCCTCTGCTCCTAGCCGGGCTCTTGCTGTCCGAGGGGAACAACCACCAGGCAAATTCTACAGCTTCCTATCAAACTTTGATCAATTGACTCTGAAAGGGCCTTTTCTTACAAATGGTTTATGCCTCAACAGCCGTTAATGGTGAGATATCAAGATGCTGAAGGGGGCTTGGAGGTGGGCTGTGAGGGGCAAGATTTTGTCTTCTTACCTGCTCTGAACCCCCAGCTCCTCCCTGCCTTTCTGATGCTCGGGGGAGAGATGTCAAGATGCAGCCCCAGAGCCTCAGCTGGGAGCCAGTGTCCGTAGGACTAAATGAGAGGCCTCCGGCAGGACAAAGAGGCTGGTCTTCCGGGAAGATGGGCCAGGGAGCAGCAGGGGAAGCATTAAGTTCGACATGAAGCAGAACTTTCTGATGCTGCACTGAGTGACCAGAAAGCCTTTGGGAGAGCCCTGACCCAGAGCTGGCTCATCCCTACCGCTCCCCACTCCAGCCCTGGCCCCTGGGACCCTTTCCCGGTTCAGGCTGGGGGCAGGCGGTCCAACACCTCTGCTCCAACTCAGGGCCGGGTACAAAACGTAAGGGTGTGTCCCCCCAACCCCCCGAACTTCAGTCATGGAGATAAATAATATTTGAATAAAATTTTCTTAAAAATATCAACACGAATGCAAAAACATCCATGGTGAACAAAAGATCACAATTTTAAATAAAGACAGGATTATGAAGCTGAGATTCATTTAAAATGATTTAAGGTGATCACCTGGTCAAGAGAAATGATCAAACGCGGCAATTCTCTCAAGGGCAGATGAAATGAGCAAAGAGAAGTAGATGATGTTATTACTGACACGCTTGCTCCCATCCAAGCCAGGACAGTAGAATGACAAACTCTGGTTTTGTTGTAAATGAAGTATTTAGGCTGAAAATAATATTGTGTGTTTCAATAGTTTTTCAAGTACTTTAATGTTCTAAAAAGAAAATTAAGGAGGGCGCCTGGGTGGCTCAGATGGTTAAGCGTCTGCCTTCGGCTCAGGTCATGATCCCAGGGTCCTGGGATCGAGCCCCGCATCGGGGTCCCTGCTCCTTGGGAGCCTGCTTCTCCCTCTGCCCCCCTCTCTCTCTCATGAATAAATAAATAAAATCTTTTAAAAAAAAGAAAATTAAGGATTAAAAAATGACCTAAAACCGTGTATACGGGGGCACACCCTTCTCCTCTTGCCTTAGGCTCTAGGACGGCTTTTGGCTTGGTGCTATTACTGATCTGGTCTCTATTTAATATTTTGATATTTTATTCAGAAATTAATGATTTTTTGGCATTAATTTGGAGTTTGAAAATTTTTACCCTAAAATATTATCTAGATCCCTGAGTTTTTTGATGCCCCTTAAATTTTGTGCCTCACCCCAACCTTAATCCTGCTTCAGCTGCCTCCCCACGGAGGGAAGCTGCCCTGCTTTCCTGTCCCTAGTAGGGACAAGATGCAGGCTGAGCCCTCAGGCTCTTGGGACCCACCTGGGGCACGTTCAGGCCTAGAAATGTCCTAGGGGACGTGAGCACCGGGGTGGGGGCAGGCTGCCACGAGAAGATAGATGGGCTCCGGAGGCCCTACAGATGGAGATGGGCAGCCATTCCTGAGGCCATCCATCAAGTTCTTGGTGCAATGACACACCTTAATTAGCCCAGGGGGCCCCTGGGCCTCAGGGATGGGGGAGGGCAGGGAGAAGCCAGGTGAGCAGAGGCTCCTGTAGGCTCTGAGCTAGTGCCTAGAAGGGGTACGGCTTAGCCAGGGTGGCCAGGCTGTGCACTGACCAATTCCAGGGGAATGCTGTACCCTTGGCTGGTCCCCCTTAGTTCCTGTCCTCTAGGCAGGACCCAGCTCTGCTGCTCAGACCCTGGGCTGGGCTGGGGACTAGGGGCTGCGATGGACTGCAGGAAGGCGACAGGGGAATGGAAGCAGGTAGAGGGGGACAGCTCAGGGGTGGGCCTGCAGACTTGCTTTTCTTTGCCTTCTCAGTGGCTTCCCCCTGTCTGCAGAATGGAGTCTGAACCTTAAGCCTGACTTTAAGGCCCTCTGTCACCCTGGCCCCAGCTTCTCTTGCCCTCTGACCCACCAAAGGTCCTCCATAGGAACCCCTCTCCTCTCCCTACCCCCAGGGCCCTCCACCTTCCCCGGATGACCCCAGAGGGGCTCATCCTCTAGATCCAAGTTCTGTTTCCTCCCCAAAGCCTTCCCTGGCTGTCCGCATCTCTCCCTGTCCCACTGATTCTTGCTGGCCAGGTTTCTGTATGGAATCATTTTGTATGTTTGTAAGTGGCCTCCCCAAGCAGACTCGGTCCTCTGAGGGCCTGTGTGACTGCTTATATCAGGCGTTTCCCCCTCAGGGCCTGGCAGCAGGGCCTCAGGAATGGGGTGACCCTGTGTGTGCTCTCAGATCTGTGGTTCTCCAAGTTGAGTGGAGGGCGGGAGGCAGGGGCAGCTGCCTGAGGAGGGGGCCCCGTTAGTGTCCCAGTGAGGACCACGGAGCAGGAGGGGCGCCCAGAGATCACATCTGGTCCCTCTCGGAGCCCGTGTGGGACACGGGTTCTGCCAGTCCTGACCTCTCACCAGCTCAGGTCAGACACTACGGGGTGCCCTTGACTTTGTTCTGCCTCTCACACCTCATTGGCTATGACTCTACCGTGTAAATACGCACAGATCTCGTCCTTCTCACACTTGTGCTGCCGCCTCAGGCAGGTCACCATGACCGAACGGCCCGATTTGGCAGCAGCTTCCTAACCGGGTTCCTGCAATCATCCTTGCCCCCACCCCCCTTGCCGGGAAGTCCTTTTCATAGCTTTCCCCTCTGCTCAAAGCTTCTGGTGGTTCCCTCTCTCAATCAGAGTAAAGTCTGAAGTCCTTTTTGTGGTCTACAAGACCCGGTAAAATCTGGCCCCTTGTTCCCTCTGACCTAATTTCCGTCAGCCTCTGCTTTATTTACTCTGCATCAGCCAGCCACACAGACCTCTCTGCTGTTTCTGGGAAATGACTAGGACTGCCCCAGGGCCTTTGCATTGCTATGCTCCCCATCTGGAATGTTCTTTCTCTAAACGTTTGCTTGGTTCGCTTTCTCCCTCTTCAGATCTTTGGTTATATGTTACTTACTCAAAGAGGCCCTCCCTGGTTATCCAGATAAAACAGCACCTCTGCACCACTGCTCTCCACCCCCTCACCTGCTTTGTGTTGCTTTATGGCACTCAGGACATTCTAGAATTGTTTGTTTATCGTCTGTCTCCCTCCACTGGTAGAAGCAGTGACTTTTTCTGATTCGTTCACTATTGTATCCTTAGTGCCTAGAATAACAAGGGCGCACAGTAGATGCTTAATATGAACGGCTACTAGCTGCATACTGGGGGACAGAGTTCTCCCATCTGCATATGGGTGGATGGACTCCATCCCAGCAGGCATGAGCAGCTCCCACGCTCTGGTTGAAAGCCCCCTCTGCACCCCATCGTCCCTACTTTGCATGAGGTGAGCACCTTAAACTTCCCCAGGAGCTTTCACATACAGCTTATTCCATCTCCTTGGCAAACCCTGGAGGCTCCCAGTGGTCAAGTGAGAAGCCCGAGGCCACCTGTGAGGTAAGGGTAGAGCCGGGGTCAGAGCTCAGGCCCCTGGGGCCCAGCCTTGTCATGCCGGTTCTCCAGGGTGGCCCTGTGGCCTGATTCATGGGTGCCCTGCTGGAGCCCCTGGCCAGGCCAGCTCCCTGGGAGGCTGCTGAGCAAATCCCTAGTCTCTCCAGTCGGGGCACGGTTCCAGGTGTGAGTCACTGCTTAGTCACTGCTCTGGCTTATTTTTATGATGAAGGGTGATTATAATAAAGGCCATTAATCACAGAGAATGATGGCTCACACTTGGGAGTTCTCCAGCCTGGTTTTGCTATGGAGCTCAGGGGGCTTCCATTCATCTCAAACAGCCTTTCTGAATCGTGGGCACAGCCAAGGAGCCTTGTTCCTGTTTTACAGTTAGGGCAACGGGGACTCTGGAAGGTACAATGACCCGCCTAAGATCTCAGGTTAAGTCAGGGGAGGCACTAAAACAATCGTAAGCAGGCTCTTCGAACACGACACCCAACAAAACCCCAACTGCAGTGTCCGGCAATGTCTGTGTTATCAACACTCGGTGACGGCCGATTTCAAGCTACCAACGTGCGGCTGAGGGCAGAGAAGGCGCTGCTGGCTCTCACGGGCAGGACAAGCCACCTCCTCCCACCACTGGGTCAGGCTGGTGGCTTCTAACTTCCCTTCAGAAGTTCACAGTCTGTAAGCCACGTCGGCACGCCGCGCTCAGCGGATTTTCCTAACAGCCCTTTTAGATGGGCAGTTATTATGTTCATTTATCAGACGAGAAAACTGGGCTCGACGATGAACTGAGTTGTTGGAAGTGGGGAGGGAGGGCTCTGTTCCCTTGCTGGGAATGCAGCCGGGGCAGGGAAGGCACGCTGGAAACCCTGCTTGGCTAGTCTTCTAGTTGCTTCTCCATCAATCGGAGCGGGCCTTGGGCTCCTGAATGCACTGGACGGTTGCTGCTGAAGGTAAAGCGGCCTGACATTGCAGGTGACCTTGGTGGTCATTCATTTGTTCCACCAACTTTACTGAGTGCTGCTATCTGTGGGGCCTCCGCGAGGGGCTGGGTGTAGATGGCAAGGACACCCAGTCCCTGACCACAGGGGACATATAGTCCAGGTGGGGGAGGGACCCACACAGTGCAGGTGCTGACATGGGGAGATGCAGGGTGAGTGGAAACCTAGCAGGGACCTAGACCAGACTGGGGAGCCCAGGGAAGGCTGAGGCCTGACGGGCCTCTGCAGTATGTGGGGTGGGGGTATTGAGTGAGAGGGGTCTAGGAAGGAAGCAGAGGAAGGTGAGAGACAGTCATGTGTGTGCAAAGCGTTGGGAGCAGAGGAGTGAGCTGGGGGCGTGCAGTGGGGGGAGCTGAGGCTGGAGGGAGGTGGGCCCTAAGTCAGACATTTCCCGCCCACGTCCTCTGGTTCTGCATCGGCGGTTCCCCAAGGACTTTCCAGCTCTGACACTCCATGGCCCAATATTCTGAGTGTGCTCAGTCTCTATGAGTTTGCTGGAATCTGAGACTCTGGAGTGCCATGAGGCAGATGCCAACCTGGCCAGAGTCAGTCAAAGCCACATTTGGATTCAGGATCCTGGCAAACGGACCTCCTGTTTGCTGGTCTTAAATCCCTGGCTCTCCGGAGCTCCGGGGAGGTAGGCCAGATGTCTGCTGCCCTTGCCCTGCCCTCGTGCCCCAGACACGGAGCAACGCCACACAGCGTGGGGGTGGTGTGGGCTCAGAAAGCGCCACACGCGGACTCTGGCCACAGGCCAGCGGGGCTGGAGGGGGTCAGCAGGGCAGGCTGTGTGTCAGGGAGAGAGGAAGGGTAGGGGCTCCCGCATGCAGATGGCTAACAATGGGCAGCTGGGCCGAGGCCTCGCTCTGCTCTGGGTGCCCCAGGGGGCAACAGAACACTTGCGGTGCATTTGCCAGTGGGGGCTGGACAGGCACTTTGGAGCCCTAAGCATTCGTGCAAGAAATTCACTACCCTGAAGCCACCATGCTGAGAGGCCACGAGGAGAGACCACACGCAGATGGAGAGAGATGCCTGAGGAGCCCCACACTCCAGTGCAGGCGTGAGGAAGAAGACTTTGACATGACCCTAGCCCCTCCTATGTCTGATTGCAATGAGACACCCTGAGCCAGAACCATCCTGCTCAGCTGGTATTATCTCCTTGACCTGCAGAAACGGTGAGAGCTAATAAATGATTACTGCTGTTTAAAGCCCTTGAGTGCAAGGTGATTTGTTACACAGCAATAGACAACCAGAACAGATTTTGCAGAAATGGCCAGCCAATTCTCAAGGGTACCTGTGCTCTGAATATTGTGCGGCACTGTGCTGTTCGTAACAGGCTTTCCTATATATATTCATCTTTCTCTTTACGACAGCCATGAACACTGCTAGGGCAGGTATTAATTCTTACAGAAGAAGAAACAGAGGGTCAGAGAGGCTAAGTGATTTGGACAAGAGCACACAGTACCAGGGCCTAGGTATTTGACTGTAAGTCCAGTGTCTTCTCTGCCCCACCTTCTCTGCCAACTCACTTCTCAACTACATGAGAATCCAAGTCTTTGGCCAAGTTCAGAGTGAGGGGTGGGTATGACGGAGGCAACAGGAAGGAAGACCTTTAGGGAAGTAGGGTAGAACGGGGATTCCTGGAAAAGGAGGTTAAGTCCAGGGTAGATTGCAAAGCATTGAGGGCTAGCTCTGGTTTTCTTTTTCACGAGCTCAGAACCCTGAACAGAAGCCCCCAGAAAAGTTGGGGTGGGAGGCAAACATGAAGACTCATTGCCAGGTGTGCTGGGTTGCGAGTCAGGACTTGGGGAGCAGGGCTCGGCCAACTGGGACAGACACCGATCCAAAGTCCCAGAAACTTCTCTCTGGACCCCCAGGAGCTGAAGCCAGGCCCCCAGTGCTACAGTCACCCAGAAACTGCTTCTTGGAGGCCCAGGAGGGTGGGTGGGACCTGCTGGTGAGGAACCAAACGGTGGAGGGATGGGGGAAACGGGGGACTCACTCTTGAAGGGGGGGGTAATGGCAGAGAAAAATATACTCCTGGATCCCTCTGAGAATCCTTTCAGACTGCAGGTCAAATACTTAGGCAGAGCGGCTGCATAAATTAGCATACTTTATATAGGGGAATGTACTTTGCATGTGCCTGGGCTTAAGGACCTGTTTGGCTGTGTGTGCACTTGTGCATGCGTGCATGCGAGTGTGTGAGTCCTCTCGTCACCAAAATGACTGACAAGGGCCATTTCCTGTTGCCCGGCGTCTCTGTTTTCTCTCACCAGTAGGTAGCATGTCAAGGGTGGTTCAAACAAATCATTTGGGTCCCCTAGTGCCCGAGCCCACAGCCACCAGACTGATCATAGGATGGTGCACCGTGTGGGTCCCGGAGAGCTGTTCCGGCTTGCCTCTGCTTTTCAGAATCAGCTCAGGTTGCCTAGAACGCTCTTTCTGGATGAAGATGCTCCAGCCTGCGGACCTCTGCAGTATGCACAGCCCTTCCCAATCCCCAGAGGCCTGCAGGTAACTGGGGCAGGTGTCTGGCTCACAGGCAAATGTTGTCCCCACTTTACAGATGAGGAAGCTGAGGCTCAGAGAGTTCACGTGACAGACTTGCCCAAGGTCTGTTAATCAGATCCTCCGCCTCCCTCCGGGCTGGACTGGACTGGACTGGTGAGTGGAAGGGGGCAAGGAGGTGGGCTGGCCAGCAAG
This sequence comes from Halichoerus grypus, assembly GCF_964656455.1. Classification (NCBI taxonomy): domain Eukaryota; kingdom Metazoa; phylum Chordata; class Mammalia; order Carnivora; family Phocidae; genus Halichoerus; species Halichoerus grypus. The sequence goes on along the minus strand of NC_135722.1, from coordinate 90,144,709 downwards.
CCCCAAAAGCCCGAGGTGGGGGAAAGAAGGGGACCACACAGGGGAGTTCAGCTTCTTCCTCTAAATGATGTCATCAGCTGAGACAAAAAGGAGACAGTTGAGGGAAAAAATGCACATTTCCGCACTCCAAGTTTCCCCCTCATTAATTTTAATCTAATTTGATCACAACATTCCTTGGTAAACAGCAGCTTCCCTTAACAAGCCAGGCTCTTCCCCCCGACCCTGCAATTGTGTTCCTAATCAACCAGTGTATCAGGAAAGACTCACTGCTAATTGTCACCAGGCCCCGTGCTATCCTGTGTGTCAAGGTAAGGGATGGCAGCGAGAGATAATTATAATCAGATCTAATTAGTAATTATAACAGATCCCAACTAGAAATTGTTTTCAGTTAAATATTCCCAGAGAGGTGCTAATAGTCTCCGGGGCATGCCGAGTGCCACAGACACAGGGGGAAGGGGTTTGTGGGGCGCAGTCGACCTCGCACCCGTGATTTTCATCCTCTGACCTTCTAGTGAGTACGGGCGACTAAGAGAGAATGCATGGCTCAGGGGCAGGAGGTGGGTGGGTCTGTGGGGGCAGAGCGGGCACTCTGGTCACTTGGCTCCCGTGGCCACCTGCATCTCTGGTTGGGGTCCCTTCCTCAGCAGAGCCGCCCACCGTGGGCCTTCAGCAAATACCAATTATCAAAATGGCCCAGGACCCCGAGGCACGGAAACTTCTGGATTATTAAAAAAACCGTACATTGCTTAGGCATCATGGGATATTTGCTGCTAGAACCATTGTTGAATTGAATGGGATTCAAGGCATTACATAGGAGTCCTCTGGCTAACAAAAATTGAGGGGGGGGAGTGACTCTCCATCCCCACTACAGTACCCCCGCCCCAGCAATACCCCTTCCTTGTCTCTAGCAAGTGCTTCAGCAAACTCCTGGTTGTCCTACCTTCTGTTAACCAGGACTACCTAACCAGCACTTTTCTGCCTTCAGATCCATGCCCCATATACCTTATGGCTTCCAGGGAGCATCAGGTAGGAGATGAACTTAGTCAAACACCTACAATGGTTTCCACTGCTCATAACCAAGGTTCAAACTCTCTGGTATGGTTCAAGGCCCTTTCCTATGGAGCCCCACCTCCCATTCCCCTTCCTCACCCACTCTATCACTTTCTCATCCACTCCAGTCATCCCTGAACCCTGGCTCTTCATTCAGAGTGTGCTGTTCTTTGATGTTTCTGTGCTTTTTGCTTGTGTTATTATGATTAATTTTTCATCTTCCTTCTACTAAAATCCTATTGATTCTATCAAGGAAAAGTTCAGGAGCCACTTCCCTTGTGAAGTCTTCCCGGATTTTCTCTGTCGAAATGAACACTTTCTCTGTATCTTGCATATGTATTCAAACACTTGTTTCATTCTGCCTCATATAACAGTAAGTGGTTTATATGTTTTCTCTCTCCTGTGGCTATAAACTCCTTGAGGGTACAGATGACGTTTTACTATTGCTGCATCTCCCCTTTGTATCTGACACTTACACAGAGTAGGAATTTAATAAAGATTTGCTGAATAAAGGAGTGCAGGAATCACTGGGAAGCTTCCACTCAGAGACTGCAGGATGCTTGCTGTTAATGTAGCGCTTCCGGGAAGCTGACCTCTACATTTCCAGGTCCAAGCCTTTGAACCTGTCTCTACTGTTGGATGCTATTGGGTTGTTGGACTATGATAGATGGAATTCGGTGAGAGGATCCAGGAATGCCTGAGTCCTGTTTAAAACCAGCTTTCCCGAAGTCACAGGTGACTATTGGCTATTGAGCTCGAAGTGAGGCTAGTGTGACTGAGGAGCTATATTTGTAGTTTTATTTGATCCTAACTAACTTGAAATAAAATCCAATAGCCACCTGTGGCTAGCGGCTGCCGTAACAGACGGGGCAGCTCCCGAGGCCCCACTGGGGGTCCTCAGAGACCCTATTACACAGGGCAGCACGAAGAGCCTAGAACCAAAGGCTATTTTGTATCAAATGAGGCTGGCCACAAGTTATTCCAGAGACTCATACTGGTTTCAGTTGGAAAATGGGGTATATTTTTTAATGCATTCTTATATTATTTCAGTGCTGATGCGGGCAGGATGTTGATCTGATAACTCCCTATTAACCAAAATACAAGATGAATAAGGGAAAACGCCACTCCCCAACCATGTCGGGAAATGTGAGTGTAATTTTATTTAATTCACTGCCTGCTGAGCAGATCCTCCCGCTCCAGCCTGTCATGGGTCCCATTTAAGTGCCATGCTGTGTACGGAGCATTTTCATGTCAGGCGGTGAGTGGCAGGACAGAGCTCAGTCACCAATTCTGGGCTCCTTACCATAGAGCAGCTGTTAGCCGGGAAGGAACACACTGTCCACTCATCTACGACAAATTGATTAATTTGTCCAAATTCCACTCACGCTTCAAACCCCACCTAAAACCCTCCTGCAAGCCTGCCTTCGGTGACTTGGCTGGCATGACTGGGTGCTGCTGGCCTTCTGCCCCCTCCATCTCCTTGTCCTGCTTCCAGCTCTACTTTCAGGCCCGGTGCATGCTGGGAGTCCACACCGCGGCTTGGTGAGGTCGGGGACAGCAGATTTCAGTGTAAGGTGAATGCAGCGAGCGGCCGAGGGGAGCAACAGCGAGGGGGGCCCCAGGAGCCGCATCGCACTCAGGCGAGGCTCCACTCCACCGCCGTTGCCCAGCAGGCGAATGGGCTTGATAGTGCCAGATCTTGGCAACAGAGGCCAGAAACCAGAATTTTTAATACAAAACGCTTCAGGATCTTACATGTTGGCAGCGAATTTAGAAAACTCTAAAGATACTCTGGGAGCTAAGCAGACATGCCTGTGTGCCCGATCTGGCCTGCCCGTTGTCTGCTGCCTCTCACGAACCTGGGTTCGGGGATTCCTGCAGCCTCTCTCCACTCTCCTAGTCCCTCATCCTTTGCCAGAGCCCATGCTACCCCTCGCACAGGGTATGCGCTTGACACACCTTGTTGGAGCAATGCGTCTATAGGGAAGGCAGAGTCCCAGACTGGTTGCGTGTGCGAGGCCCAGGGACCGTCCTGGGAGTGCTGCCCATACCTGCACCCCCCCTCCCCCATCTGGGCAGGATAAGATGGGGCAGCTCCTCTGTCCAGTGGCATTCAGAAGAAGCCGTCCCTCCAGGTGGACACACCTTGGAGTAAAGAGATTCAATTAAGCATGGGTTCAGAGCCGGTGCTGAAATCCTCCCTCCGGAGAACCATTTCCTGTGATGGATTTTTAAGACCAGCAGCTGGAGAATCATTCTCTCTCTCTCTCTCTTTTTCCTTTTGCTACTGTGTCTCTAGTCAATAAATAAGTGGGAAATAAAGCATTTGAGAGAAAATAGGATGCAGTCAAAAGGTAAATTGTGGGCTTAAAAGCCCCTGAGAGACTGCCACAGACTTGGAAATGTTTCCTGGTTTGGCGCCCACCTCCTCCGAGCCTGGGGTTCAGGCTCTCGGATTTGCATCTTCGAAAGGTAATCTTGAAAACTGATTTCCCTCGGTTGCATTTCATTGGTGTAGAAACTAAACAGGCTGTTGCTTTACGGTAATAACATCAACATTTCACCTACCTTCGCCTTATTTTTCTGTCTTGCCAATGGAAGCCCTTGAATAAGATTTATAGGTGGCAGGGAGGTGGGGTGAGCGGGTGTGTGGCTCAGATAATGGGCCAAGCTGATTTCCCCTCACTGGGTGTCACTGGTATAAAAACAAGAACTAAAAGCTTTGCAGCAATCAAGTAATAATAATGTCAACGTTTCACCTGCCCTTCCCTTAATTATTTTTCTCTCTCACTCTTGCTACCCAAACCTGTTTAGATAAGATTCGGTACAGATAAAAGCCAAGGGCTCTCATTCTCTTCCACAGAGAAGCGGCTGGTCTTCCGCCATTCTGTGTGAAAAGGGAGCTGTGGATGGCAGACACGCTCTCTCTCCGAGTTCTGCCTGGGGAGGTTTCAGAGCCTGTGGATCCCAGATGGACCAAGGGCAATGGGAAAGGGCGGCAGGTGGGTGTGAAGGCAGACGTGGGCAAAGGAGGGCCACCCTGGTCTGGGAGGCAGGTGGGCACTAGAAGCTGGAAGTAGAGGAGGGGCCCTCTCCCCTAGGTGCTCCTAGGCAGGGGAGAGTGGGTCCCATTAGACTTGGGATAATCTAAGCTTCACTGCTACCTAGCTGAGTGGCCTTGGGGGAGTAACTCAACCCTTCTGGGCCATAGTTTCCTAAAAATAAATAAGTTGGTCTATATTAGTTATTAAGCTTTGGGGCGCTTACTGACTGACTCCTATGAGAATGTAAAACATCACCCCAGAAACGCATATCTACGTTCAGAACTTTGCATCCAAGTTTGCAGGGATGAAAGGCACCACCCCAGAAAACTTGGCACCGTGCTGGACTCCTCTCTTTTTCTCCCACCTGCCGTCCACTACCTCCACTGCCACCATCCTCGTCAGAGTCCCCTCACCTTTCACCTGTATTACTGCAAGACCCTCTTAACATGTCTCCTTCCCCCATCCTCTTGTAGTTTGTACTCAATCCTGCAGCCACGGTGATCCTTTTAAAAATGGAACTTGTATTATCCACTCCTCTATTTAGAACCCCGCAATGACTGCTTTTTCACGTAACATAAGGATTTTGTTTCAAGATTCACAGCCAACTCCTTCATCTCTTCAAGTCTTTGTTTAAAAAGCCACCTTCTAGGGGCACCTGGGTGGCTCAGGAGGTTAAGCGTCTGCCTTTGGTTCAGGTCATGATCTCAGGGTCCTGGGATCAAGTACTGCATTGGGTTCCCTGCTCAGCGGGGAGTCTGTTTCTCCCTCTCCCTCTGCAACACCCCACCCTGCTCATGTGTTCTCTCTCTCTCTCATATGAATAAATAAAATCTTTAAAAAAAAAAAGCCATCTTCTACATGGAAAACCTGAGTAGAGCTATATCAAGTAAAGAAATGATAAATCCTATCCAATGTTTAAATAAGATATAATATCAATCCTTCACAAAACATTCCAGAATATCGAGGAGGAAGGAACACTTCCCAATTCGTTCTACAAGACCAGCATTGCCCTGTTACTAAAGCCAGAAAAGACATCACAAGAAAAGAGAACCACAGACCATTGTACATCATGAATATAGATGAAAAGCCCTCAACCAAAAATTAGCAAACTCAAGCCAGCAACATATGAAAAAATTATACACCATGACTGAAATTTATGCTGGGAATGCAAGGTTTGTTTGATATCTGAAAATCAATTAATGTAATATACCACATTAATAGAATAAAGAGCAAAAACCACACGATCATCACAATAGATGCAGTAAGAACGTTTCATAAAACCCAATATCATTCATGGTAAAAGCTCTCAACAAAGTAAGAACAGATGGAAACTTCCTCAATTTGATATAGGGCATCTATGTAAAATTTACAGATAGCACACTTTATGGTGAAACGGACTGGAAGTAAAGCCAGGATGTCTGCTCTCACCACTTCTATTCAACTTTGTACTGGAAGTTCTAGTCAGTTCAACAAGGGAAAAAAGGCATCAGATTGGAAAAGAAGTAAAACTATCTTTACTCTCAGACAAGATAATTCTATATGCAGAAAATCTTAAGGAATTCACAAAAAAACTATTAAAATCTAAAAATGTGGTTACAGCAAGGTTACAGGATCCAAGATCCATACAAATATCAATTGTGTTTCTATATATTAACAATGGATTATCTGAAAAAGAAATTAAGAAAACCATTTCATTTATAGTAGCATCACAAAGAATAAAATACTAGGGAATAAACTTAACAAAAGTACAAGGCATGCACTGAAAACTACAAAAATTGCTGGGAAAAATTAATGATCTAAATAAATGGAGAGACATCACATGTTCATGGATTAGAGGACTCAATATTGTTAAGATATCCTCAAATTGGTCTACAGCTTCAACACCATTCCTATCAAAATTTCAGCAACCATTTTGATAAGTTGATCCTAGGATTTATATGGAAATGCAAGGGAGTCAAATTAGCTAAAATCATTTTGAAAAAGAATGAAATTGGAGGAGTTACTTTTTCTGATTTCAAAACTTGCTATAAAACTATAGTAATTAAGCTAGTGTAGTACTGGCATAAAGAAGAAACTGATAGGCCAGTGTATTAGAATTGAGAGCCTGGAAATAAACCCTTACATTTTTGGTCAGTTGATGTTTGACGACGTTAAGGCAATTCAGTGGAGGAAAGAAGAGGCTTTTTCATCAAATGATGCTGGGACAACTAGATAGCTGAATGCAAAAATGATGAATTTAGGTCCTTACTTCACAAATTACAGAGAAATTAACAAAATGAATCACAGACTAAATCTAAGATCTGAAACTCTAGAACTTGTAGAAGAAAATATAGGAGTAAATCTTTGTGCCCTTAGGTTAGACAAAGTTCTTAGATATAATATCAAAGATTTATTTATTTGAGGGAGAGAAAGAGTGAGTGAGTACAGGGGGAGAGGCAGAGGGAGAAAGAGTCTTAAGCAAACTCCCTGCTGAGCACGGAGCTTGGATTTGGGGCTCAATCTCATGACCCCAAGATCATGAGCTGAGCCAAAACCAAGAGTCGGTCAATTAACTGACTACACCACCCAGGCACAATTCAAACAGAAAAAAACAAACAACTATGAAATTAGACTCGATTAAAATTAAAAGTTTTGTGTTTCAAAAGGCACCTTTAAGAAAATGAAGAGAGAAGCCACAAACTGGAAGAAAATATGTGCAAATTACATATCTTGATTAAAGACTTGTATCCAGAATATATAAAGAACACTTCTAACACAATAAGAGAAATGATCCAATGTAAAAATGGGCAAAAGGTCTGAATAGACATTTCACTGAACAACATAAAAATCAGTAATTATTAGGCGCCTGGGTGGCTCAGTTGGTTGAGGGTCCAACTCTTGGTTTTGGCTCAGGTCATGATCTCAGGGTCGTGGGATTGAGCCCCATATAGCCCAGCATGGAGCCTGCTTAAAATTCTCTCTCTCCCTCTCCCTCTGCCCCTCCCCTGTTCGTGCCTGTGCTCTCGCTCCCTTTCTAGAATAAATAAATAAATCTTAAAGAAATTGATAATTATCATAACAAATGATGCTCAACATCATGAGTCATTAGGAGAAGGCAATCACAACCACAATGGGCTACCACTTGAAACTTGCTAGAATTACCATAATAGAAAAACCAAACAGTAATGGGTGTTGGTGAGGATATAGAGAAACTGGAACTCTCATAAATTGTTGGTGAGAATGGAATAAGATGACGCAGCCACTTTGGAAAAGAGTTTGGCACCTTTTTTAAAAAGTTAAGCATAACTTTTCCGCATGAGCTAGTTGTTCCGCTCCTAGGAATCTACCCATGAAAAATGAAAACAGGGCGCCTGGGTGGCTCAGTCAGTTACATGGCCGACTCTTGATTTCGGCTCAGGTTATGATCTCAGGGTTGTGAGATCGAGCCCCCCATCGGGCTCCACACCCAGCGGGGAGTCTGCTTGAAGATTCTCTCCCTCTGTCCCTTCCCCTGCTCTCTCTCTCCCTCCCAGAAAAATGAAAACATATACCCACACATAGACTTGTATATGAATGTTCATAGCAGCATTATTCATGACAGCCTGAAAACTGGAACAATCCAAATGTCCATCAGGTGATGAATGGATAAACAAAATGTCTACCAATAAAAAGCAATAAAAAGAAATGAACTACTGAGGGGTGCCTGAGTGGCTCAGTCGGTTAAGCGGCTGCCTTTGGCTCAGGTCATGATCCCAGGGTCCTGGGATCGAGCCCCACATGGGGCTCCCTGCTTGGTAGAGAGCCTGCTTCTCCCTCTCCCTCTGCCTGCCGCTCTGCCTACTTGTGCTCTCTCTCTATCTCTCTGTCAAATAAATAAATAAAATTTTTTAAAAAAAGAAGAAATGAACTATTGATACATGCTACCACATAGACAAATCTCAAAAGTACTATGCTGGGAGAAAGGAGCTAGACGGGAAGACCACATACTGTATGATTCTATTTATATGAAATGTCCAGAAAAGGCAAGTCCACAGAAACAGAGGGCGGATCAGTGGTTCTTAGTTCTGAGGGTCGAATGGAGATCAACAAGGGGTCTTTTAAGGGTGATGGAAATGGCCTAGTATAAAATTGTGGTGATGGTCGCACAACCCCATAAATTTACTAAAAATCATTGAGCTGTACACTTAAAATGGTTGAACTTAATGGTATGTAAATTATACCTCAGGAAAGCTGTTAAAAAATAAATGGAAAGATGAAAAAAAGTTCACCTCCTCTGGGCAGTCCACCCTGACTGCTCAACTTGTCCTCTCCTTAAGAAACTCAACTCTATATGCTCTGCTCTACTTTGATAGCACTTACCGCCTTCTAAGAGACTGTAACATTTTTGAAATGTTTATAGTTTATTGTCTAATTCCCTCTGTGAGAGATTTTACTCTGTTTATCGTCTATCAGGCCACACACTGATGTATATTCCCAGGGCCTAGAACAGCACCTGACACACGGAAGGTGCACAGACCCATGCTGAAAAATGGAATGAATGAAGAACCCTCACTTGGTGGATTCCCTCCAGCTCTGATTCTCTAAATCAAGGTTAAGTTTTGGTCTTCAGGAGAACCACTGCTCAGGACAACTTGGTATTTGGGGCCGGGGCTGGAGGAGGGCCGGGGTCATCCCAGGTGACCCTTCGTAAGAGCCCAACTTTCTCTATCTTATAGAGTCAGAGAAGACTCATCTTCCCTTCCATGCATTATGCAGCCTCTAGCATATTTCCTCCCTTCCCCTCCCCTCCCCCTCCCCTCCCCTCCCCTCCCCCTCCCCTCCCCCTCCCCTCCCTTCCCTTTCCTTCCCTTTCCTTTCCTTTTTGACCTCGGTTGAGCCATCTGCAAAATGAGTTCTTTCCATCATCCTAGGGAACACGTGTGTGTCTATCTGTGTGTGTAGAGAGAGGGGAAGCCAGCAGAGTGGGGAGGAAGCGGTGTGTTTGGGAGGCGCAACTCCTGCAGTGGGATGACCGTGGGGCCGGCCATCGGCTTGCTCCTCCGTTTCTTGCCTTCCAACCACTGAGGCTGCACTGGTGTTCCAGGCAGCACCGGGTGATTTTTCAGCTTCTAACACGGTTCCTGACACATTTACAAATGGAAAGTTCCTCTTTCTAGAAACATTTACAAACACCTGGATCAACATGTGAAAATGTGACATTCTTTTGGAAGCCAGCCTTCTTGGGCTGTGGGGCTCAGCTACTTTTGTAAAATGGAAGCACCTGCGTGGGCTTCTGGGCGCCTAGGATGCTCTCACTTAGGAAAACCTCATCCTCACAGACAGAATCATGTCGCGGCCCAGAGCGATGGGGAAAGAAGCAGTGGGCAGTCCTCTGATAACGAGACTTACTGGGATGGAAAATGGGCGCATCTGGGGAATGGGGTGGGGGGGCCTGTCAGGAAGCCTTCAGTTCCTTGTTCAGGCCCCTCCATGACGCTGGGGGCCCTGGGACAGTGTGATGGCTCAGATGGGGCTCCTGGAGTTCCCTGGGGCTGGAAGGAGACCTGTATCCCCGTGGTCCATGATCTCAAGGGGAGGACTACCAGGCAGTGGGTCAGGGTTCCCGACCTACCGGGACCTACCAGCTAGGTCTCCTCCCAACACAGCAGCAGACTAACGAAGCCCTGGCTGTTCCCTCTGCTGAGACCGCAGTGCATCTTTGCTCTGCAGAGCAGTGGTAGCCCCTGCCACCTCAGTGTCCTCCTCTGACCTGGGACGGCGGGGATCTCCCCGGGGGCTCCGGCCTCTGCCCCCTGTCCCGGAGCCCTCTTTCTGGGACTGCTCCTGTGAGTGTGCTTTGGGCATGTGACTTCATCTCGAAACTCCCTCCTAAAACTCCACCCCTCCCCGGCCTGTTTGGCTGCCTGGCGGGGGGAAGGCTTTCATTTAGTGTTGCTTTCTTTTCTCATTTCATGCTGTAATGGAGATTCATTGCTTGTTTTAAATCCATAATTTGCCATGAAGCCCTCGGCTCAGGCCCGGGCTGAGGTCGGAGCGGAGAAGTGGTGAGCTGTTTTTTACCCCTGGAGGTCTCCCTGCGCAGCAGCGGGTTTGGGCTCTCCCAGGGCTGGCTTTGGCCACCATCCCGGGGCGGGGGACACCCACGGTGCCCCGGAGGCTGGAGTCAGGGGAGAGACGAGTCCTTCCCGGGTGGGAACCCACTGGCCCTGGCCCTCCCTCTCGGTCACTGGGACTCTCTTCCCCCCTGCACTTGGTTTCTCTTCATCAATAGAGAAGCGGGGCCTCACGCTGGGGCTCTCATGCTCCACCTACTCCGTTCATTTCTGGGCCTGACAGGGAGGGAGGGTCAATACTTTCGTTGAGTTACTAAGATTTGTCCATTTCCCAACAGTGACGGATTCTCTTGACTGAGTGTCCCCGTGTCTTTCCACCATGATTCGGCCATGCTCAGGATTGTGCGTGTGTGTGTGCGTGCACACCAGTGCATTTGTCCTGGAGGTGCGGTGTCTGTGTGTGTCCACGGCTGACGCACGGACAGGGAGCCTCGCACACGACCAGCTGGCTTCCCTGACAGGACTCCGGCAAGGCACCCGGACACAAGTGGGCTCCTGCCTGTGCTTTTTCCGGCATGCAGGGATGTGGGGAGGCCCTGCCCAAGCCAGAGGAAGCAGCCCCGTGATGGCCGAGTAGGTGAGGCCCCCGCTCAGGGCAGCTGCAGCCTGAAGGTTACAGGACAGTGGCTCTCCTCTCCCAGGTGGCCCCGAAGCTGCTGGGTCCACGCCGGATGGCAAATGGTGGACGCCAGAGGGTCACGGTCCTGACTTTTGCAGCTCTCCATGGTCTGAGCTCCCGCTCCCCTTTGCTGAGTACGGAGCCTGCTCAGCATCTCCCACGGTCACGCTTGCTTAAAGCAGTGGAAGAACATATTATCCTCGCTCCTCAGAGCCAGGGAACAATGGGAACAATGCCCCTCAGGCCCGACCCCAAACCACCATCAAGGGAAGGCGAATCACAGTCAAACCATGATTTTATCAGAGAGAGAGAGAGTCCAGAGATGGCTACACATCACTAGCCCAGGTCTCAGGGCGAAGACCTGGGCCTCTCATGTCAGGGGCAGGCCTGCGGCAATGATGCGTGTCTTCCAACCTCCAGGTGAGGGCCCCTGTCCTGCTTAGACCCGGAGGAGTGCCAGTATCCTGGGTATGATGGTGGCACCCTTCAGGGGCATGGGGCTGCCTGGGGAGCCTCAGGCATGTAGTGATGGGGACCCTGAGGGGTCAGCAGAACTACCTAAGGAGTTGGGGGACGGCGGAAGCAGGAGGCTGAGCACCTTGCATGCGCAACAGACCCAGGGGCCTCCTACAGAACCTCACTGCCTTCCCTTGTGCTGGTGTTGAAAGCAAGAGATGCTGGAAGGCAGAGGGGAGGGCTGGCCCTGGGTTGGCCACTGGGGATGCTGCCTCCAGCCCAAGGCAGTGTTGGGCCTCCGGGCCACTCCAGCGAGGCCACTTAAATAGGCCGGTTAGCTTTCTTCTCATTGGCTGGGTCTGGGTAGGGTAAGGCAGGGGTGGGCGTCCCTGGCGTCAGCTCTCCCCACTTCCTGCCTGCCTGTCCTCTGCCCCCTACGTACAAGCCGAGAGGGAAGCACTGAGTTTGCCTCCATCCCTGATGGACCCCCAAACCCTTTGGAGCCTCGCAAGTTGTTCTGACACTGAGGTTGAAATGAAGAACAGGGAGATGGGAGTCAGGTTGTGGCGGGGGCGGGGGGGCAGGGGGCGGCATTCCTTTCCATGGCAGATGAGAGATTCAGGGAGGCTGTCAGGGGGCAGCAGGAGGGAGGACCCAGCTCTGAAGTCAACGTACTTGACCGGGTGACTACAGGGACCTCCAAAGAGACCCTCCATCACTGCCCCCCCCACACCCCCCTCCCAGCCTTCACTTGCCACCGACAACTGCTATGGGCAGCTACTCAGGGTGGGGGGGTATAGGGTTAACTACCCTCAATATAATATAATTATATTATAATGTAATTTAGAAGACAGAGACTATTAGTCACCTTAAGGTAACTCAATGCCCTCAGGCCACGCTCACCTTACAACCTGCCCAAGCAGGTAAGCAGGGAGTTAAACCAGGAGGGCCGCCGAGAGGGGCATGCAGTGGCCCAAGAGACACGAAGGAGGGGACTGTGCTTCTGGCCCTGGACCCCAAGAAGGGCAGAGGGGCAGGAAGGGGGTGGGAAGGAGCTGGGGGCAGGGGTGGGCGCTGGGGGGTGGGGCTGAAGTGAGCAGTAGCTCAGACGCCCGGCTCCCATCTGGAACTTCAGGAGATAAGGATGCTGCCTTTCCCCCTCTCTCCCATCTCTGGCTTGTTTGCTGCCCCTATTTGGGGGTGATTGCTGGGTAATGAACGTGGCAGGAAGCAGGCAAACAGCACAAATGAGATACAGCACCTAAGACCAGGCCAGGGCCCAGGCAAAACACGCTTAATAAGGAGATAAGGAAATCAATTCTGCTTGTCTTCCCAGGCGTGCGACCCCGGGAGGGGCCTACAGGATTCGTGTCTTTCTGCCTTGCGTGCTGGGTGGCAAAGCTTCTCCAGGACACAGAGCCTGATTCCCCAGGAAGGAAGAGCTGCTCGTTGGTGTGGCTTAGCATGGCGAAAATAATAGTGGTGACAACCACCCTGGGGGTGATAATAACAGCCAGTGCTTTTGTGCCTTGCTGCTTACCGGGTGCTGTTTTGAGAAACGTCTTACATCAATTATCCCATTAAATCCTCTCTATGACCCTAAGAGCGCAGGGAGGACTATTCCCCCGTTTTACATATGAGGAAACCGAGGCACAGCGGGTAGGGGACTCGTCCAAGGTCACGGCACGGGTAAAGTGACACAGCTAGGTTTCCAGGGTAGGCCACCTGGCTTTCAGAGTCTGGGCTGTTACCCTGAAGCCGCGTTGCCCTTCTAAACACGACACGACACGACACAACACAACACAACACATCACGGCACAATATGACACAGCTGTGGGGTTCAGTATCTGCCAGGCACTGTTCTCCACGGTGAGGTGCAGTGCAAACTCCCTCCAGTTTGCCCCGAGCCCTGTTGCTACAGTTATATGATGAGCATTACTGAGCACCCAGTACGTGCCTGCAGGCTGTCCTAGGCAGGATGCAGAGACCCACTGGGGGAGACAGACAGGGAAACGGTTACTTTCAAGATCATGTGTTGAGTGTTGTGACTGAGGTGTGGACGGAAGGCGAAGGGAGCACAGAGGGGACAGCCAGGCCATATGGCGTTCAGGGAAGGCTTCCTGGAGGAGGTGATGTCCAAGATGGATCCTGACAGGGGAGCAAGAGTTGGCCAAGGGAAGAAGGGAGGGAAGGACATTCCAGGTAGCAACACACAGGCGCGAAGGCATGAAGTGTGGGCAGTGGAGGGAGCTGCGAGCTGGTTGTTGTCCCCAGAGCAAAGCAGGTGCTGGAGCAGGGCCTGGAGGGAAAGCAGAGGGCAAGCCTGGGGCGGGGGTTGGGCTTTGTTCTGTGGGGTGCTTTCTCACCCCTGAAGAACAGCTTTGTCTGTCCCTTACTGACAGGGAGACTGTGGCTGGGTTTCTTGCCACCAGTTTCTGGAAGAGCCGTTTTAGAAACCAGTGCTCTTGGGCTGTGTTTCAGCTCTGTCTTCCCTTGCTGGACCCGCACGCCCCTCCCCTCCAGAGGATGAGGATTGGGAACTGGGGGGTGCTGCCAGTGCCGGACATTTAGGGGGCCCGGGCCCCACAGGTGCCCTGATGGAGAGATGCAGAGGGGGCTCGTGGCTCTGAAAACTCAAGGACCCATCCGGACCTTCTCTGTTTGCCCCCTCATTGTCTGGAGCTTGACATCATTTTAAAGATGCCCTCTTTATTTGAATTGACTTAGTCTCCATCATTAAATAATTCATGTTGATTTAGAAAGCTTTGTTTCTAATGGGAGCCACAAGACAGCAGAGTTAATATTAGAACGGGCCAGGAAGATGAGGGAAATGGGAGGAAGACTGGGAAAACTCCCTTCCTAATAATTAACCCGCCATCCAACCACCGCCCCCCCCCCCCCCGCCCCGCCGCCTACTTCCAATCCCCCTCAGTCTGCTCTAGTTTCTCTGTTTCCCAGCGGTCATTATCATCTGACATCCTCCGGACCCACACAAAGTGCTTGTTTAATCTGTTTACTACTGATTGACTGGCTCACTCTCTGCTAGAACATAGGCTCACCAGGGCAGGGCTGGTTTTCCCTTTCACTGACGGATGAACCTTGCTTGCCTAGCTCAGTGCTTGGCACCTAGTAGCTGTTCAGGAAATAGTTCTTGATCAAAACCTCGGCTTCCATTTCCTCCCTGCTCCGGGTCCTCCAACTTCTCGCTTCTCAAATTTTCAGGCACTTAGCGAGATCAAATGCAATATCGTCCTCACGGCTCTAGCCCTGGAGCAGTAGAGATATTTGTCAACCCTGGGTCCCTGCAGGTGCGAGAAGGACACGGTCTGCATGTGTGTGCGTATGGATGTAACTTTAAAGTGTATGGCACGTTAGAGTGGGGGGGTGTTTGTTTGGTGCTCACAACAGTTCTGGGAGATTTGTATTTTTATTATCCTCATTTTATAGATGAGGAATGAGAAAATCCATTCATTCACTCACTCATTCATTCATTTGTTTAAAAAACCCCAGATAGTATTGAGGACCTACTCTATACTAAGTGCTGGTTATAGAGAGTTGAACCAGAGACCCCGGCGGGGCGGGGAGCGCTAAGGACCTTGCTCAAGGTCACACAATGAGTGACCTGCATGTAGGGGTTCTGCAGCCAGCCCCTGACTCTTCCTGCTACACCCCAGCTCTGCTCATGTGCACGGGGGTCCTATGATGTCCCGCTAAGCTGAGTCCCCGTAGACATAGCTCGGAATGCATAGAAGCTGCAGACAGAGGGAGGACTCTGGGGTTAAAATGTACAGCCAAGTCCAGAATCCCAGGGCTGGGCAGGACTGTGAGAGTTCCCCTCTCCAGACTCAAAGTAGGATGCCGCACAAAACACTCTGTTACCTTTTGTGCCTCAGTCCCAAGCGGATTCTGGTTCCAGTGGGGGATGGGCCATATTCCTCAACTACTTGGTGCTGCAAGTTGGACTCCTTATTGTAGAAGTCACGGCGTTTTGGGAGCCCGACAGTACTTAGTGACCATCTTATTTATCACCACCTTCATGTTACAGATGAGGAAACTGAGAGCCAGAGAGGTGGAGTATCAGGGCCAAGATCACACAGCTGGTTAATGGCGGGACCTTGACTGTTGCCTCCAAGTCTGCTGCTCTGGGATACCATGATTCTTGAGATGTTCTGCAGGTGGAAAGATGCCTGTCTCGACCTGGCCCGAGTCAAGGCATGGTCCTCTGTGCCCCAGAGGGAATGCAGCCTGGCCGTTATCCTGGACCAGGGCCCCGGAGTCTTTGCCTGGCTCTGACCCTTCCCCTTCTTGCTCTCCTGGTCCCCTAGCTTCCTCCCTCTGCCTCCCAGGGTAGCAAATGCTCAGCTCCCAGTTGCTCCTTGCCTGATGGCATCTGAGAGCTGGAAACACTAGGCTAATTAATGTGTCTGTGACTCTAGGCTTGGCTGCTGGGGCTGGGTCCCCATGCCCTCCCTGGAGCACCACGGGCTGTGTGAGCTGGCCCTCTGGCTTCTCCAAGCAGGATGCTGGCAGATGCATATTTTAACAATGCACATCTGTTGGCTATATAATCCCTCATATTTGCCCTCCTCACTTGGTGCTTTGATGAAAGACCCCCAGGGGTCTCCCTCTGTTCTAGCCAAAGTCTTTGCTTTGCAATTTTGCTGGAATACCATCTGATTCTGCTCTCACATCTTCCGCAGGTTCTAATCAGGCTCTTACTTTATTTAATTAAAAATCTATCGCAGGCAAATACAGACTAAATTAGGAAGCTCTCTCATTCCTGGAACACAGGGAAGGCCGTCCCTCCCTTGGGGACCTGGCTGGGACATTTTCCCGGGCTGAGATGTCACCGCAAAGCAGATGGGGTCTTGGTTGGGAAGCTGGCTGGCCAGGGTAGAAACACCCCTCTCCCCTCTGCCGCTCTGTCTGTTCAGCACGGTGAGCGGACCAGAGCTCCCCTTCCAGAAGGCTGGGTCAGCTTCTGCACACAGGGCCTCTCTCCAGGGCAGTAGGTGGGGCTGTACACCGCAAAGAAACTCCGTCGGGCTGGGCGCCTCGGGCAGAGGCCTGCGGACCCGCCAAGGGGGGCTGGGGGGGGACCCCTGCTGCACCAGCTCAGGGGTGGGACCTAGGGGGATCAGGAGGGGCTGGAGGCACAGTCTGGGGCAGCTCTTTCTTGCGTGAGGTTAGTTTGTTAGGAGGAGTGGTGTCAGTGGAGTCTTCAGGAAAGGTGGCCGGAATATGCTCAGGCCCCTTTTCCCCAGCTTTCGGGAATCCAGCAGGCTAGCCTGTCGGGGTCACCTGGAAACTCCTCCTTCCCCCTCTTCAACTGCCTTCCAGACTCGTAACGCCTTTTCCCCACACAAACCGGCTCTGTGCCAGGTCTGGCCCCAGGAGGGGGAGATGGGTATGGGGGGGAGCCTTTTAGATGTGACCTAAGAAGGAACCGAGTCTGTTCAGATGAGACTCTGCGGCCCCGCTCTCAGCAGCCCAGCCCTTAAGCAACGAGACAAAGGAGATTGTGCTGGTATTTAGGGACGCAGACAGCACTGGTTTGGAGTTGGAAAATCTGGGGTCTATTTTGAGTGGTAATTAAGCCATGAGTGGCTTTGCTCTCCAAGTCTCAATTTCCTCATCTGTACAACATTTGGAGTAATTTGGGCTTGGATACGTCCCTGAGAGAGGAGAGGAGGCCGCCTGTGAATGATTGGGTGCCACCGGGCAAAGCTCTGACAGCAGGACGAGAACTTGAGGACGAGCTGCGTCTCTGTCTAGTCTAGGTCCTGCGAGAAGTCAGGAGTGGGCGGTGCTTGGGTCCTCCTCAACTTAGCATCCTTTGGTACTGTCTAGAAGGGGAGCAAGGCTGCAGGACGCAGATTATTTTGAGGACGGGGAACAGAATCATCTCTGGAGATGCCCAAAAGTGTTCCGGCATTGCACGATCAGAAAACATATCAGACACTAAATCCTCCTACTCTTCTCCACACCTCCACACCACACTGTACCCCCATCCCCACTTCAGCCACCATCTCGGGAGAGATGAAGATGTCTGCCTCTTCCTTTCATATCCCCGATCACTCTTCTGCAGGCCCTTCTGGACCGAGCTGTCCCAGCTTATTTACCCTGCCGGACCCGCTTTCTTTTCTCTTTCCTTCATCACAGGCTAGAGGAGACGCCGGGGTGGAGGGAGGTTCTGGGGTCGGCCCTGAGCTCTGCGTCCTGTCTCGAGAAGCCAAGCCCCGAGCTCGGTAAGTGGTCGTCCGGGGCTTGCTGCTGTGCTTGGGATGATGTGCCCCGCGTGTTGCTGTGTCGATCTGAAGTTAACCTGACACGCTCTTAAATATTTCATCGGGGAGCAGCCACGCGCCTTATCCGCCAGGTGAGGAGGCAGCGCCCCAGCTGTTGACCCCGTGGTCGGAGCCTCACTGCAACTGCTGGGGGCGGGCTCCCCTCTCCGCCGCCTGGGCCCCATCCCACCCGGGGCTGGCGGAGCCTCACCGAGGAGGCAGCGCGGTGGTGCCCGAGCCCTAGCCGGGAGACCCCCCCCAACCCCACCCCCGGGGCCGGGCCCTTGGCGTCTCCAAGCCTCAGTTTCTCATCCGGGGCAACAATCCCTGTCCCACTGTCTTGCGTCAGAAGAGCGGAGGTAACGTAAGTGGAAGTGCTTTGAGAGGGGCGGTCAAGTGCACACACATGTCTGCTATTACGCCTTGTGTGTGCGGCTCGGTTCTCAGGGGCTTGGGCCTCAGTAGCCGCTGGCTGGAGGAGGGAGTTGATGGGGCCTGACCTCGAAGTCAGAAGGAGGCCGTTTAAGAGGCGGCCGAGCTCACTCCCTTGTCTTCAGGCAGGTCTGCCTGGGTGAAGGGGTGGGGACCTCTCAGGCAGGGTGTCCCAGGGGCAATGGGCTCCGGGGAAGCCAAGAAGAAGAAAGGCCAAGGCTGACAAAGGTCTGATTTGGCATAAGGGCCCAAAATGAATTTTCCTAGGGATGATTTAGGCAGTCAGTTCTCCAGCTGAGAGCCAGGGTTCCCAGGGAGCGGCGGAGGGTGGGGAAGGAACAGGTGCAGCGGTGGTCCCTAGGGATGCTGAAATCATGCTTTGTTAGCACCTAGTGGGAGAAAGCACGGACTCAAGGATGTGTCATATTCTCTGTATTTCCATCGCCTAGCACACGGCCTGACAACCATCACGTGTGCAGAATATGCTTCCTGATTGAATAAATAAGCATTCAGGAGCCCCTTTTAGCCCCTTAAGCTGGAGTCAAACCCCCTGAGGTTGGACAGGGTCACAGGTCGGTTAGCGGTGGCCTTCTGATTTCCAGGGCGGGAACTTTCACTTTCCCCTTTTTGGGGGGGATGGTGGGTCCTGACTCAGTGGGGCAGCAGTGGCCGGAGCCCAGCGTGATAACCCCTTTGGGCTTTGCCCAGCGGAGAGGCCCTTCTGGAAGTGAGCGCATGGTGCTTCCTGGAGTATCCTCGCCCCCCACGTGTCAACAGCTCTTACCCAGGACGGTGAGGCGTGCGGGGCGAGACCTTATGGCAGCTTGGATGGCCTGGCATTCGTACACGGCGTCATCTTGCAGCTCTGCCCGCAGGATCTTCAGGTGGTGCTCTCCTGACAGGTGGTTTCCTACCACCAGGTACTGTGGGTAACCTGTGGATACAGTGCACACGTGGGGGGTGGAGTGGGGCCGAGGGTCGGGAGGCATTCCTACCAAACAGGCACAGCGGTGGGACACGTGAGCAGGGGCTGGTCTTGGAGGCTGGGGGATAGGGGTGGGGGTGGGGGTGGCGCGACTGCTCAGGGCCTTGACCTTGGTGTGAGGAGCACAAAATCGAGAGCTTTCCCTGGATATTGGGCAGTGTGTGTGTGTGTGTGTGTGTGTGTGTGTGTGTAGGTTTAGGAATATTGGAGAAGCTATGATCAGAGAGGACAGAGAGAGCAGAGATGGAAATGCTAAGTGTGGGCAGACACAGCAGGGTTAGTGCTCTGGTAAGCGGTGTGCTCAGTGCTGTGGTTTACCAAGCAGACATGCATTTTGATAAGGAGACACACAGAGAGACAGAGAGACCCAGGCTGCGATTCTCAGCAGAGAGAGAGAGAGAGAGGGAAGAAAACAGAAATCTCTGGAAAAGAATCAAGAATGACTTTGGGGGGAAAGTTTTGTTCAGGATGAGCAAATCAAGGCCCACCCTACCAGTGGCTGGCATCCTCTGGCCACTTTGAACCATAAGGGGCCCTATTCTGGTCACTTCTTCTCCACACCTCAGACCCCAGGGCCTGATTAAGCACTTACGAGGCACTCAGGACACTTAGGAATGTGGGGCCTCTTATACTACTGGTGATGAATAATGGATAAATAAAAATTTGAGAATGATAAATCATTAATCAGCTTTCCTGCTGCTGTGTAGGGTGAATATAAATGCCAACGTAAGTCGTGGCTGGCCAGGCTGGGCAGATCCCCTGTCCTGGGCCTTGGGCTCTAGACCTCCTTAGTATCTCACAGAAGGATCTCTTTCCCATCATCCCCTTACCTGAGCTCTGTCTCCCCTCCTCCCCACCCCCCTCCTCCTCTTACAGGGACCTTCCTCCCTGTTCTCTTCCCTTCTCTCTTCAGAGGCCCGCCCACCCTCCGGCAGCTACAAACCATTCCTCTTAAAAGACCTTCGCCAGGACAGTGTGAGTTCTCAGAAATGTGCCGTAGGAAGAGGGGGTTGGCCTATCTGGCCTTTTAAAGAGAAGACTAGGGCTCAAGCCAGTGAGAGAGAGAGAGAGACAGAAACAGAGAGACAGAGGGACATGCAATAGCTCTCCAAATATTTCCGTCTCTAAGTGCGGCTTAGATGTGTTCAAGTAGTTCCCAAGGACAGCACTAGCACCAGTGGACAGAATTAATATTCGGAAATACTTTAGAATATTCTTAATATAATTTGGAAGGTCCAGCGAGGATCTAGGCTGCCAGAGGTGGTAGTGAGGTCCCCATCAGTAGCTGCATTCAAGCACAGGTTGGTGATCACCTGTCAGGCACACTGCAGAGCAGATTTCTATCCTAGATAGAATATTGGAGCTCTAAGGTCCTTCCCATCATAAGCTAAGGGTGGGGCAGAGGTGGGGCAGGCCTCTCCAAGGGTGGGCCGTACAGGGGCCACTGACACCCATTCCTTGTCAGGGAGATAGCTGGGATCCTTCCCAGTATGTATTTTGGGGGCTTCCTGTGTGGCCGAGCCCTTCAGGCTCATGTCTTCATGGCTAGCATCGTCCCCATTGTGCAATCAAATGGCCCCGCCCAGCATAGCTGTTCTGGCCTGGCCAGAGATGCTCACATAGCTGTTCTGGCCTGGCCAGAGTATTTATTGAGTTGGCTGTACCCCCGGGGAGCACCACCTCCCCTCCTGCCCGCCCTTCCTGCCCTCTGCTGGGCTTTGGGAAGAAGTCCAGGTAAGTTAAGCTGGCTCTCCCCAGGGCCAGGACGAGGGGCTGGAAAGGGGTTCCTGCCCAGCCCTCTCCCCGCTGCTGCCCTCAATGTAGCTGGCTCGCCGCCCCCAGCCCTTCCAGCCCAGCCTCTGAATCCTGCTGTCTTTGATTAGTCCCTGGTCTCCTGCAGGCATCTTGGCTGGAGCATGTGTTTTTGTTATCTTGCAAGCGATCAGCAGCAGGATTTCGCTCTCATGAGCTGCTGAAAACATCAGTGATGGGTTTGTTTGTATTTGCCTAATTAGGCAACAAGCTGCAATGCTATCCCAAGGACTGGCAGGATCTTTGGAAAACACAGGCCCAGACGCCTCGATTCTAAGCAAGTTCTAGCTCCTTCCGTAGTATTATTACTCTCTTTTGCTACGCTCAGGGGAGGCAAAATTATTGAGGGTCTGGGTTCTACAGTCCAAGTGCCTGGGTTCAAATGCCCAGTCTATCGCTTCCTAGCTCTGTTGTCTTGGGTGAGTTACTTTAACTTCTTTGTGCTTCCATCTCCTCATCAGCAAAATGGGGACACTATCAGTACGTGCGTGGCACACAGTAGAGTCTATAAATGCTGGTTTAAAGAAAAATGACAGTGAGATAGAATAGCCAAAAAGGTCCCTTTCTTTAGAGGCGAGAACATGCAGGGTGCCAGGCTTTTTGGGTGTTAGGAGCCAGGGTCCCATACATGGGGATTGGGTGTATGTTTGAATCCATTTCTTTCTTGACTGTGACTTTGTTTACCTGTCAAATAAAGGGGGAGATCCTTCTTTTTCTCCCTGTGGATCATTGTAGATTTATGACATAATGTCTGAGAATCACTTGAGCTTCTTAGAAGAAGAATGTTCTATCAATATGAGGGCATGCATTTATAAATCATTTCCTTTGAAATGATTTTCAGCCTTGGTGACCGGAAAGACAGTTAGGTCTTCAGTGAGGGAGTGATTCCTGGTCCACTGAGCCGGGCCACACAGAAAAGGATAAAATTAAAAAACAGAAGAGGATGGAGCTGTGGTAGGTTGAAGTCTCACAATTCTGGGCCTCGGTTTCCCCACAGGGGGACCTGTGCCATTATTGAGTGCTCTGCGAATACTTGCTGAATGAAATCGAGATCTATTCCTCTCTCTTTCTTGTCAGGTAAGCAAACAGTATTTATTGAGCATGTGAGTTTCTGTCATTATTGTCATGATGCTTTTTTGGGGATCGGTGATCAAATATAGAAAATGCTTTACCAGGACTTTGAATTTAGTGGCTATGCAAGGAGATGGACAACCTTCTTTGTATAAATGGAGTCAAGTCAGAGAGCAAAGAGACCCCAGTTCATCAGAACCCTTCGTCAGTACTTAGTGGGACCCACTCCTGATCCCAGAGAGCCATTCATGGAATTGGATGCCAGAAGGTCAGTTATCCATGTAGTGATGAACATCTGGGGTGGACCTTGAGCTTCCCCTTGGCCACCAACCCAAAAAGACCCCAGTCCTTGACCGGAGGCTGCAAACCACTGACCAGGAACCCGGAGCACCTCCTTAGCTAGCAAAGATGCTGGTCCAAGCTGAGAGCCACGCAGACCATGAGTGATTCTGGTTTGGGAAGGTGAGATCATTCCCCCAGCTTCTCTCAGGTAAGGAAGTTCAGAGCCCCTGAAATTGGCTGGTTCCCATAATACTTAAATTTTATGGCAGCACAGTATATTTTGGAGATATTATTGTGTATTTTATCCATGCTCAGCTGGGCTATAGCGCTCAAACCCGGTGATGCTATTGACCATGGCTATAATGTTTCAATATACATTTTTGGCAAGACATAACTCACATTTTAAAATATTAATTTCCCAACCATCATGTTCCTGAGTGCACTTCGATTTTTATTTTCCTGCAGCTGTACACCACGAGAGAAGCAAAGCTACTTCTCAGTTGAATACATATATATTTTTTTCTCCTCCTCCACCCTCAGCCATTCCCCAATGGCAGGGACACCCAGATCCCTCGTTCCGAATTTTCCAGGTTATGCTAAGCCTCGCAAGCTGTCACATGCCTACCTCCCCAGGAGAGAATAGTAATTGCTGATAGGTAAGTGACCAGGAGGATGATTCTATTCTTTTCCCCCCACCGGGGGAGAGGATAGATTGGAAGGACATCTATGTGAGTTAAGGGTTGACATTCACAACGGTTAACAGATGATAGGGCATCACACCAACCGGAGGGAACTCAGCTGCCAGGGGCAGGAGCCTACCGGGACATCCTTGCTCAGTACCAGCCTGGGTGGGCTCAGTGAGGTTTGCACTTGAAACATTCCTTTTCTTTTCTTCCCATCACATGGTAACCACTAAAAGCAACTGGGTTCCTTTGTGAGTTTTCAATTTCTTTGACTCCCTTTAATGGATGACAGCCCGGGAAGAACCAGGTGGTCACTTAAGTGGGGGATACATTTTGGACCAAGAAACAGGAACACGTTACTTCTAGGAATCTGACTCTACCTGAATTGTGTTTGACTTTCAGAGAGATCCCCCAGGGCCACACTGTTCGGGTTTGACCGCCAGAATTGAGGGTTTACGTATAATTCATTACTGGTAGTCAGAAGGGCTCTCAAAGTCCTATGGATCCTGGACCCAGAGCTTGCCTATCCTGACTCTACTCGGTGGGTGGGCGGGGGGGGGGGGGGGGCGGATGCACAGTGAAACCTGGAGATTTAATCTCCAAATGCCCATGAAGATGGGGTTCCCTAGGAGGGTGGCTGGGTCAGGCAGGGACGGGTTCCAGGCCTTCCCGGGGAGGTCTGGGGGTACTCACTTGAGAGGTCCCTGCCCACTCCCAGAGCCAAGCCGTCTTTGATCCACAGGACGAAGCCATCGTATTCAGGGATGGCACACAGCAGTGTCACGGGCTGGCCCGACACCACGGCCTGGTCCTGGGGTTGTTGGCTGAAGGAGTACACTTGGCCTAGGAAGGAGACAAGCACAGCGGTCAGTTACTTGCAGGTAGCAGCATTTTCTGGAGGAGGAAATGGGGCCCAAGGAAGTGGCAAATACTAACAGGAGCTGGGCTTGGTCATGACCGAGCAAGTACTGAGTATGCATTACCTTTAGCTTTTTACAGTCGCCATAACGCTTAGACCTTACCAAGCCCAGTTTGCAGGGGCCTGGATGTTAACTAAATTATCCAGAAGTGTCTGGTGGCAGGACAAAGGCTATAAATATAGAGTTTTCTGCTCTAAAGACTGTATTTTCACCTACTGAGTTGCGCTGTGCCCAGATCCCTAAGCCGGTCCTGGAAGGAAAGCTGAGGAAGCAGGCTGATGTGATCCGTGTTCCCTGGGGGGCCACAGATGCATGGACAAGAGGACATTGACATTTACAGAGCCCCTGGCCCACAGCAAGCTGCATTTCACGTGCCCTCCCTTCTGTAACCTGTTTAATTACATGTCAGGGCAGAAATAGCCCGATGTTACAGCAGGGAAAACAGAATCAGAGAGGCAAAGTAACCTACTCAAGATCACACAGCTAATGAGTGGTGGAGCAGGGGTCTGACTGGGGGGCGGTCCCTGTGACTTCCAAGCCCGCATTCTTTCCCAAGTCCTGCCCAGCAGATAGAGACACACAGCTCAGGAAAGTGGACCCGGTGGGTGGGCTGCTGTCTCAGCCTCTTCTCCCCCACATGGGAGAGTTGGAGATGGCCACGGAGGACCTGAACCCTAGCTATTGCCCATCGTGGGGACACAACGCCCCAGGCTTGGACCACTGCTAAGGCCAATGCTCTCAGCAGCAGGTGGCCCGAAGAAGGGAGTGATACACATGTAAAGAAGCGGAGGGAATGGGGTGCCTGGGTGGCTCAGTTGGTTGAGCGACTGCCTTCGGCTCAGGTCATGATCCTGGAGTCCCTGGATCGAGTCCCGCATCAGGCTTCCTGCTCGGCAGGGAGTCTGCTTCTTCCTCTGACCCTCTTCCCTCTCATGCTCTCATTCTCTCTCAAATAAATAAATAAAATCTTAAAAAAAAAAAAAAAAAAAAGAAGCGGAGGGAAGCGGGCCAGGGGGGTGGAGCCGGCGGTGGGGCTCCCCAAGGGCAGCCGTGGAGGTCCGCCTCAGAGAGCTTGTGGCAGGTGGGAAGGTAGCCGGTTGCAACCTGATGAGATCTTGGCTGGGTCTCTGAGGAGTCTCATTAAAAATCAAATTGGCCCTGAATTGTGGGAGTAACACTTTTTATTCCGATTTGAGCTTTACAAATTAGATTTCATAGGACATTTTAATCAGCTATGTGTGGTGGGTTTATTTATTTTTTTTCCTCTCAGTCTCTTCAAGTTCTCTGTTGTAATTAGACTGTTTCTGGCACCAAAACAAGAGAGAGAGAAGGAGGAAGAGAAGAGAGAGGAAAAGGAGAAGTGGGGGGGGCCTGGAGAAAGAGCCCAAGGAAGGGGTGACGTGAGGAGGGTCAGGGAGACAGGAGGGAGCTGGAGAGGCCTGAAGAAGGGGCCAGGAAGGGAAAGAGGGCAGGGAAGGAGGAGGAAAGGGAGGAGGGAGGAGGGGGAAGCCTGTAGGGGGGCACTCCTTTCTGAGGCTCTTTTCTCCCCGCTCAGTGATGATTTCACAGCTCCTTCTTATACCTCAAAATCTTTCTTGCAAGAAGGACAGTGTCAAGACAGCTGCCATGGCTGCCAGAGATTGTGTTATCAGAGAGAATTATCAGGTTGTCAGCTGGGGGCGGAGGGACTGTAATGAGAAGGCCCCAAGCAAGTGGTGAGGACCCTGCGGGGGTCCCACCCCCAGTCCCGCTTCCTCAGGTGAGGGTGAGGATAACAGACAGTTGAGGTACAGGGGGCATCCTGAGGGGGGTGCGGGTGGCGGGGGGGGGTGAGCCCTGGTTGGTGCAGGGAAAGCCGAGACTGGCCATGGAGGAGGACGCGGAGTGCTCACTAGCTCACTTTGGATGCTGTCTCAGAGCCATGGATTGGGGCAGTCACGAGATCCCCCCAATAAGCCCTGAGCACACAGAGAGCTGAAGGGACAGTGAAGAGTAGGGGAGGGCCTGGGCGGAGGACGGTCTGATCCATCCCCAGCAGGCTTCAGAGAGCTTTCTAGAACATCTCAGCAGGCTTCAGAGAGCTTTCAGCTCCCACATTGGGTCTGTTTGGATCCCTTCGGCTTTTCTATGGAAAGAACGTCTCTTGGGGTGGGGTGGGGGCATGGAGATAGATATACTGGACAGTCTCAACAAAACCACCCAAAGAACAGTATTTACCCATTATTTTTTGGGAGGGGATGATTGATGCTCTGACAATTTTCTTTTTCAATCTAATTTTAATTTCTGTGCATTAAATACATGCCATGAGAAATACTTTTTCTTTCAAATCAGTGAGATGCTTTTTCAAATAGAATCATAAGCTGAGTGTCACTATCTAGAGTAGAAAAAATCACAGTGCTGTGGGTGGAGGGGAGGTGGAAGGATGGGGTGCACTGTCTTTTCACCCATAGGATGTACCTTGAGTTTTCTCTTCCGGGCTTCAAAGCTCCTAGGAACACAGTGTGCATCCATGGGTGTAGTTTCCAGGCCAAAAAATGCTCTTCACTCGTTCCCTCACAGCTGGTTTCTTTTCCCTGTCTTTCCGGCTCCCAGGAAGTGAACTGTGAGTGAGCCCGGGATCTTTTCTAGAACATTCTGGGCGTTATGGTAAGTAGACAGGAAGCTCCTTGAGAACATTTGTGATTCAACACACATTTATTGCGACCTGCTACTAGGCAGGCATTGCACTGCCTTGTGGGAAACAGATGGATATGACGTGGTCCTTCCCTCCAGGAGCGAACATCTGTGCGCCCACCACACCCAGACAACTCTGCTCTGGGCACAGAGTATATGCTGCACCCACCAGCACACCTTGTGCCATCCATCCCAAGTTTTCTGCCTCAGTTTCCCATTGTGCCCACTGACATTCTCCTGCTGTGAAGCCTGGCAGTCAGTGTGACCTCCCTTTCCTGCTTCATTTTTAATCTGTCCCCATCACCAAGTGTGGCCCAGCCCCTCCTCCACAGCATCTCCCAGACCCACCCTTTCCTCTCCATTCCTACGGCTGCAATCCAAAGTCTGGGCCCTCCCCACCTCCGCCTGGGTTCTTTTGACAGCCTGTGAATGCTTTTAGGTCCAACCCTGAGTCTTCTCCCTAAACCACCACTTTCCTCGTGCACTCTCTCCCTTTCCAAGGGGTGGGAAGTCTAATGGCTCTCCACTACCTGCCAGACAGCACCCGACAAGCTTCTCCAAAATCTGACCCGCTTCTCTCCAGGTGCTCAGCAGCCATTCACTTATGTCACCTGTCCCATGTCATCGAAGTCCCACCATTCTGGAATCGCCCCTCTCTCCAGGGCTCCCTAACCAGCCCTGCCCTCACTGAATGCCAAATTCTCCTCCAGGAGCTTTTCCTGTGCCTCTAGGCACTTCCTGTCACCAAGGGGGGGATCTTTTCTCTTCTCCTCTCCTCCCCACTTTTCCTCCTTCCCATCCCCCCTTAACTTCTTCAAAACTTTATTGAGCATTTACTATATATCAGATGCCAAAAGAACAAAGGTAAGTGAGAAATGGAAGGTAAACTGAGGGCAAGAACCACAGCCGTCTTTTTCATCTTGTATTCTCAGCACCTGGTCTAGTGCATAAGCACTGAATACACTTGACTTGTGACCTTGTGGCCCACCTACTCTAGTTTGTCCCCTGAGATCTGTGGTCAAGAAGGAAAACTGTTTTTACATTATAAACTACTGATTGGGCAGATACTGTGCTGAGCACACCACACAGAACGAGTGAGGTGAGAAGTGAAGGGAAAGGGCCAGAGTCTCAAGAAGTCAGGTTTTGTAGGGTAAAAATAACTCAGTTATTCATGGAAGACCTACTTCAACCAAAGCTTTGAATATAACTACAATGCTAGTCAGGTATTACTACCCACATTTCACAGATGAGCTGAGGCTCCCAGAAATAAAGTGACATGCCCAAGGTCACCCAGTTGTAACTCAAGGTCACACAGTGGGCCCTGGTGCAATTCAAGGTCACGCAGTGGGCCCAGGTACAATAAAGACCCAAATGTCTCTGGTTGCAAACCCTGTTTTCTTGCCACTTCCCATGTTGGTTATTGAATTAAGGGTCTAGATTCGAATTTTTATCCACAAATCAGGACTCCCTCCATTCAACCCCAGCAACCATTGCCCTCAGACCATCTAAAGAGAGGCAGAGGATCTCTGGAGTGAAAAGCGATTTCTTGGTTCTTCCCTAAGTTTACATGGCCTCCTGCCAGTTGCTGGTCTACAACACTGAATTAGGGTTCATGGTGGAGTCTAGTACTGGCCACCATGGGGGCTAGGAAAGAAAGGAGGTATAAAATTACTGGCACTTAGTATTATATAGTCATTATCTATATAACTATGTTATTATATAAATATATAGAACTAGCTATATATCACAAATAATACTTTTATTGTTGTAGAATTCATAATAGCTAACTTCCATTGCATGTAGCGTGTGTATTAAGAGCTTTACGTGGGTTATTTGACAAATGCTCTCCTTCACAGTCCTGTGTGACAGGTGCCCTATCAGGCCTCCGTGAGGATGAGGCTGTCCAGGGGCCCAGGGCACTGAGGGGTGGGGGAGGGACACCAGGCCCAGCAGTCCTATTCCAGAGCTGTATCCTAAGCCCTGGGAGCTCACAGACCCCCCCGAGACCACACTCGCCCTTGCCCTTGGCCGGGACTGCCAAGTCTAGGGAGACTCTCAGGGAGGGCTTGGATGGAAACACACTTGGTGGGTTAGACCGAGTGGGATGTGGTTCCAGTGGTCACTGCAGGCACGCTTTCCTGTTTGCTCTCCCAGGAAGAGAGGGGCCCTGCAGAATGGGGAGGGGGCCCAGGGGCCACTGGAGAGCCCGTGAGGCGACTGTCCGCAGCCTGCAGGCTCCCTGCACGCCCAGGCTGCCGTGGACTTCGCAGGCCAAGAGGGCGCCTTCCCAGCTCTCCAACTGGGCCTTTACAACTCTGAAGTCGGGAGGGAGGTATTTCTTCCCACTGCGCTCAGAGAGGAGAGATGCCAGCCTCAGGGTTCTGCAGTGGCTCAGTGGGGCTTAGAGTTCGGCTCTGAAGGCCCCGGGCGCAGAGATCTCCCTCCACCTGCTTGGCAGGTAAGGAGCCTGGAGGCAGAAGTGCCGAGCAGGTGGGGCCTTTGGAGGCCTTCTCTTCAAACCGCAGGAAGCAGGGGCTGTATCTGGCTGGGAAGGATAGAGAGGAGGGTGGGCTCTGAGGAGCCCCATCCTGATGAGCCATGTGCGCAGCCCACGTGGCGGGCTCTGAGTCAGGACGGCTGGTGACTGGCAGGCGGGAGGAGGTGTGGGGGCTGCAGGGCACATGGCAGGAGGGCCCTCAGCTCTTCAGTGCGGAGAAGGACAGGTGCAGGTGCAGCCCGGCCTAGAGAGAGGGGTGGGGGACGTAGCATTGGGAAGCCTCTGGGCTCCGGTCCTGGGCCAGAGCTTCCCCCTCCCCGACCCCCTGCAGCAGCCCAGCTGGGAGTCCTCCCCTCCTGCCATCCTGTCTGGTCTGTCCTCCGACCAGCTCTTTCCCTCGGCTCTCCGCTCAGGAGCAGGGCAGCTCAGCTGCCTCTCTCCTCTTCTCCAGACTGCTTGCTTTCTCGAAAGCGCCCCATGGGAGTGCTCATCTCCATCCCTCCTCCCTCCTTCATCTGCACCAGCCCAGCAGGCTCCCTGAAGGGGCCACCCCTCCCAGCCCTGACCACATGGCCCCTCACCTTAGACTCTTTTTGGGGACTTGCAGTACACAATAGCATGGAATGAACCATCACCATCTGGCTCTGGGAGGTCCCCACTGTCTTCTGAAGACCCCATGATTCTCTATGAGCTCACACACCTCTGGCCCCTGATCTGAGGTCACCCCTCAATTCCTGACTATTTCTTGGGGAGGGAAGAGGCATTTTGTATGGAAGACTGAGGTTATAAGGGCCAAATCGCCGGGAGTGATGGTTTTATAGCAGTGGTCTGGGGGCCTGGCTGCTGTGGGGTACGCGGGCACATGCGCACGTGTGCGTGTGTGTGTGTGTGTGTGTGTGTGTGTAACAAGTAGGAAGAGGGCCCAGTGGCCCCATGTGCATGGTGGTCGGGGTCCTTAATGGCAGGCTCACATCACCCACCCCTTGCCACCCATAGCTGTCAGCCCCAGATCTTTTGGGGATACATTCTAGTACTTGAGTGTCCCAAGTCTGTTGCCACCTCTATGGGCGTAGGTTTTTGTGTCTCTCCCCGTCACCGATCTGGTGCTCAGGTGGTTCCATGCTGGTGGCGAGAGGGAATACGCACAGGGTCAGCAGGGGCTGGTGCAAACAGCATGAGATTTGGGGTTAGTTAGTGTAGCCGAAAAGAGAAGGCCTCAGTGCAAACCGCACTGGAGACTGATGTGGGGGGCAGTGTTGCTAATGTCCCTGACATCCTTTCTTTCGATCTATGCTCAGAGGTCAGATCAGAGGCAGTCCAGGGATGGCATGTGGGTGTGCCCCCTTGCCCCCTCCCATATTTGGGCACTTTGGCCAAGCCTTCGCTCCAGGAGCAGGTTGAGGGAAGGAGACCACTCCCCTTAGGGTTAACCCCAGCCATTCCTGGACAGGAACTAGGCCACTTGGAATGCTTGCCCTGGCTTCTGAGGAGCCCAGTGCTCGGCAAACCCATGCAGACAGTCACCCTTGTTCTGCTCCTTCAGAGGGGGACAGAGCTGGTAAAGGAGCAGGGCCCTGAGAGGCTGAGTGATGCCCTGGGGATGCCCAGCAGTCCAGAAGCAGGCGGAGCAAGAACTTCTCTGGTGCCCTGGGGACGTACCCACCACCACCCCTGTGCCTGAGTGCGGGGCAGCCCAGCTGAAACCCTGCCTGCCTCAACTCCCAGGACATTCAGCAAAACTTACTGAGAGTGTGTGGGTGGCCACATTTGACCATAAGTCGCTAGGCTACAAGGGAGAACGGGCTCGGTCTCATCAAGGGGTCACATAAAGCTCTTTTTGGGTTTGCAAAAGGCCTGTTGCAAGCAGGAGGGTTGGAGGGAGGAAACCGAGAAGCTTCGTGGAGGAGGAATCATGATATGGGGAACACGATGGAGGAGAGATGTCATTCTGGGTTAGGAAAAACATGCAAGCGAAGGCATGAGTGACGAGTAACCTCAGGTACCTGCTTTGAGCACCTGCCAAAGCCTGGGTCTTGGAGAGCTCAAGGAACACAGGGGCAGGCAGGCCTGGGCAGAAGTTCACTAGCACTATGATCTGGGGCACGTTCCTCACCCTCATCTGTAAAATGGGAGTGACACACCTACCTCGCACAGCTGCTCTGGGGAGAGGACTCGTGTGTAAATGATCCTGGCACACGGAGGCGTTTCACAAAGGGTTGTTCTTAGTTACATCACCATCCACGAGTCTTTCCTGAGCCCAGGACCACTAAAAGTAGAGCCACATCCTGGGGCACCCGGGTCACTGAGTCAGTTAAGCATCCGACTCTTGGTTTCAGCTCAGGTCGTGATCTCAGGGTCGTGAGATTCAGCCTTGAGTCTGGCTCCATCCTGGGTGCGGAGTCTGCTTGAGATTTTCTCTCTCTCTCTCTATCCCTCTTCCCTGCCCCTCCCCCTCCATTTTCTCTCTCTCTAAAATAAATAAATCTTTTTTTAAAAAAGTGGGGCCACACGGCACCTGGAATGAGGGATCCCAGGAGGCTTTGCAAATCTGAAGTTGCACCGATTAGAAGCTGCTCCTTCCCATGAGTCTTTCGAGTCTTTCTCACCTTCGGGTAAATGGGAGGCTGCAGGGCCACCTGCAGGTCTGCCGATTGGCACCACCCCAGCCCGCCTCAGTCTCCCGATGCTGCTCCGCCAGCCATGCAGAACAGGCTCAGTGTTGCCGTCTGCTCTGTTATCAGTGACCAACTGGGGAAGGCTTTAAGAACACTTGTACGGGGGGGGGGGGGATATTTACTCCAGCTTTTCCCAGCCCAGAGGATGCAAATTGCCTCTTAGGAGATTAAGGGAAGCTGCCCTGCTCCCGAGAAGCAAGCAGATGGGAGCAAGGGAAGGGGAGGAAGGAGCCAGCTCAGAGGCCCCCTAGCTGATACCAGGATGACACCAGGCGGGGTGGGAAGGGACCGGGGCAGGATGACTCTGACCATATCTGGGATAACTCCGATCATACCTGGAAGCCCAAGTCTTGACTTCTGCTGTTTTCCTGCTGCTCAGCATAGGACCAGCTCCTAATGCAGAAGAATGAGTTTTGGGAAGTTTCCAGAAGGTCTTGTCCTGACCTACTCAGGGGAGCGGAACTGGGGGGTGATGGCGTTATGCCCGAGCCCACTGACTACCGCAGCTGATGTTTCTGGAGAGTGAGATGGGACCAGCAAAGGTGCCAGCCATGGGCAGAGGCACGTCTCCGCTAGCACCTCCAGGGCCTCTGGCTGGGTGTGGGGGGCAGACGAGGGACTGATCTGTTTTCCATGACAAGGAGCTTAGAGTCTGGAGGGGACAAATATGCGCAGAAGGGACTGGAATTACTAGCATTGCACAATCAGTGCCCAAAGTGAAATATAAAGAAAGTCCCAAGGAAGAAAAATATCTCCTTCTGAGGGAATGAGGGAAGGAGTCCCAGAAGGGTTGGCTCCTGACGTGGCCTCCAGGGTAAGGGATAGGAGGGCAAGGAGGGAATGTTCCCTGGAATGGGAAATGGCTTAAGTAGCACACGGAGGTCAGAACGTGATGGTGAGGCCACATGATCTTGGCTGGATCTCTGGCTCTACCATTACAGCCGTGTGGCCCTTGGGCACATTCCCCAGGCCCTCTGCACCTGACTTCCCCCACCGGGATAGTAATCAGTGCTTGCTGGGTTGTTTGTGAGAATGACATGGGGCATTTTGCGTAAAGTGCACAGAGCCCCGCACGCCTTCCACAACGGAGCGGCCACCGTCACTAGGAACCAGGTAGGACTGGTGCACGGCACGTGGCCGTGTAGACGTCTTCAGCAGGATGCATTCCTAGGGAATCATGGTAGGCCTGGTTGTGTCGGCCCTCGAGTGCATGCTAAGAAATTTGCACTTAATGAGAAATCATCAAAGGGCTTGACCCACATGCTCAGATCTGAGTTTTAGAAAGATCACAGCAGTGACAGTGAGGAGGGTGGATGAAGGAGGATAATCTGAAGATAGGAAGACTGATCAGGAAGATTTTGCTGTCATCAGGGCTCAGGCTAAAGCCGCATCCGTGGAAAGAAGAAAATGGATTTAGGAGCCACTTGGAGGTAGAATAGGTAGCATTTGGCAGGAGATGAGAAGGATGGAGGCATAAAGGTCCTGTCTCCCTGGCCTGCAGGAAGGGGTGAGTAGGTGACCTATGGAACCATTTCTGTGTCAGGAGGGGAAGCATGTTTGGGGGGGCAGTGAGTTCCGTTGTAAATATGTTGATGAGAGGGGCCCTGAATCATCAGGAGAAGGTGTCCTGGGTGCAGTTGGGTCCATGGGTCTGGAGGAAGCTGGTGTGAATAACTCATGCTTAGTGAGCACTCACATCTCAGGTAGTAGGAGAAGTGGTTCTACAGTATGTCCTCTCATTTGGGGTTGACTTGGGAGTTCATCTCCAAATAGGGGAGGTTACTGATGCCGATGTGACCCTCTAAGAGGGACACGGCTGCTCCAGGCTGGGCAGATC
Organism: Halichoerus grypus; assembly: GCF_964656455.1. NCBI lineage: Eukaryota > Metazoa > Chordata > Mammalia > Carnivora > Phocidae > Halichoerus > Halichoerus grypus. Next base: position 90,111,294 of record NC_135722.1, on the reverse strand, counting down.
GGGAGCAGCTGTCTTGGGTGGCATGGGCTGCCAAGGTCTGCGCAGGCTTAGAGCCCTGTCAGGATGGCAAGAGGTCATCTAACACCATCTTCTTCCTTTGGATTGGGACTGGAGACACCAACAGAGAAGCCAGAAGAACAAGGCGGGGGTGGGGTGGAAGAGGGGCCGTCTGTCCATTGTTTCTTCTAGACTCTCTGCTGGGAGAGAGACCTGAAAACACTTTTACCCTCAACATTACCATTTGCAGCCACTAGCAACTTGATTCTGATACACAGGTGAGGAGAAGCTTGCCGAGATGGTGAACATTCCAGAAACTGCACTGGAGTTTTGTTTGGGCTTACACAGGAGAGCCAGACTGCTGCTCTTCCCCGGGGCTGGATGTGGGCCAGGAATTCTGAGGGCACGTTTTCCCGCCCTTGCTTCTTATCTGAGCTGGGGGCGCCCAGGTAGCCTGTGATTCTCCTGGTCTCACACACCTCTCCCCAGGATGCACAATCCGCCAAGGTTGTCCTGGATAGCGTGGGTCTTTAATGAAGAGCAATGGGGCTGGCTGAGGCAGGGTGACTCCAAAGTCACTATAAATCCTTCGCCTACTGATTATCAGCCTGTGGCCCGGGCCAGAGCCTGACTGTCCTCATTAGTGGCAAGCGGAGGGAATCCTCCATCCATTCAGCCAAGTTCTGGATGCCAAGAGGATACTAATAAGTGCTTCTGGAAACACTGGTGCATCAGAACCTGGGAAGGAGCCCATCCATCCCTGCCTGCGTCTGACCAAGATGGGAAGGGCAGAGAAGTTCGGGCTTTGGTGGTCATGGTGGGGGATGGTATGGAGTAGAGATGGGAGACACTTGGGCAGCCCACAAAGGCTAGGAGCCAGGATGCCATATCAGGCTTGCTGCAAGGCTGGCCATGGGACCCAGGCTAGGCCCCTTTCTTTCTCTGAGCCTCAGGCTCTTGTGTGTTCAGGAATATGTGCTCCCTGGACCATTGTTGGGGAAAGGTAGAGAGCAGTAGGAGAGAAAGAAGGGGATGCTAAAGAGCAGGATAGAGCTAAGTCATTAGCCTGAAAAAAAGTGTAGGCATGGGCTGTGGGCAGACCCAGCATATACGGTTACCCTCTTAGAGTGGATCGGGTGGGAACCCCTGGGAGGTGGGGCCCGTGGATTGGCTGACTCCATGGTGTCCAGCATCTCTGTTCCTTTCTTTCTTTCTTTTTCTTTCTTTCTTCTTTCTTTCTTTCTTTCTTTTTCTTTCTTTCTTTCTTTTTCTTTCTTTTCTTTTTTCTTTCTCTTTCTTTCTTTCTTTCTTCTTTCTCTTTCTCTTTCTTTCCTTCCTCCCTCCTTTCTTTCTTTCTTTCTTTCTTTCTTTCTTTCTTTCTTTCTTTCTTCTTTCTTTCAAGATTTTATTTATTTATTTGACAGAGAGAGAGAGGGAGAGAGCACAAGCAGGGGGAGTGGCAGAGGGAGAGGGAGAAGCAGACTCCCTGCTGAGCAGGGACGTGGGGCTTGATTCCAGGACCCTGGGATCATGACCTGAGCTGAAGGCACATGCCTGACCAACTGAGCCACTCAGGCACCCCTCTGTTCCCTTTTCTAAGAGATACTGTGTCCTCGCCCTGAGCACCCAGGCCCAGAGGTACCAGTTTGGATGCTGCTCTGCCACCTCTGAGCTGGGTGCCCTCGGGCCTGACTCTTCCCTTCTCCAAGACTCCCCATGTGTACAAGGCAGGGTCTAGACTCAATCTGTTAGGTCCCTCCCTTTCAGCCCTAAGGTTCTTTGTTCTGCTTTATCCAAAGTCTTATTTTTGGGTGGGGAGGACCCAAGGCTGAAAAGAATAAAACGGAGCCACAAGGAAGTAAAAGCAAATCTCTCAAGGACATTGGTCTGTTTGAGGAAGATCCATGTCCTAACTCTCATGTTTTTTTTTTAAACAAACATCTTAAAATAATCATTTTATCCTGGTATAGACCTTGCCAGTGGGAAATTGTGCTAAAACTCTCATATGCATAAGGATCACCTGAGGAACTTGCTAAAAAATACAGTTTCCTGGGCTCCAAGCCAGAATTCTGAGATAGTGGGTCTGAGCTAGGCCAAGGAGTCTGCATTCCACAGCTCCCCTGGGCAATCCGGCTGCAGGTGGGTTTTGGTGCACATTTGGGAGGCACTGTTGAATGCAAACAGTGCAGGTTTGGGGAAACTGGGTTCTTTCCGGTTTGGGTTGTCACTGTGTGGCCTTGGTCCAGCTGCCATTTCTCTCTGGGCACGCCATGGTTTCCTCCACCGCTCCATGAGGCCATGGGATGAAGTCAGTGGTTTTCACTTTTTTCCCCCAGTGCATGCAACCCTTTGCCAATGGAATCCTGTATGGAATGCCAGTGTGTGAAGTAAGTGGAGGCAGGCTAGGTGAAGCTTGAGGGGCCAAGTCCAGCCCCTGGGCCGCCCTGCAGTGGACCGCAAGGTCCCGCTGTGAAATGCTCAAGGAATCAGAAGGTCCTGTGCAACTTCGATGGTTTCCAGGTGTTGCATGAGGAGCAACATGGCTGCTGCACACAGACGGGTATCAAAGCAGGCCTGGGAGCCAGATGTACCGTGTGGATAATGTAGTCTGGTCTTGAAGCATGAGCTACTTCTGTGCCACTCACCAACCCTGCATTGGGGATCATAACTTAGACTTGGTGTTTATAGAGAAATCTTCCCATGGCTTCTGGAGTTGTTCCCAATGGGGAGTAGATCACAGTGTTCTGAATTTCTCCCTTCTTGGAGCCCAAAGACAATCAACTCTTAATTATCTTTGTTAATGGAGAGGAAGCAAGGGTGTGAATAATCCAAAGTGATGGACATTCCAAAATAATGAATAATACTAAATAACCTTAATTTTCAACTTCGGAATGCAGTTTGGTATTCACGTTTGAATATGGATGTGTTTGATGTTTTGGGAATTTTTAATACTCAACAAAACAAAACCAAGGCCTGTGACGGAACTCCCTCCTGTCGCCGACTCGGCTGGGTGCAGAACGTCACCTCTGGTACTGGCTCCCAGTGAGAGGCGGGCCATACTCCCCCCCCCCCCCGCCCCAGCTCGCTGTTTTTATGGCTCAACACCTTCCCTAGGTGGGACAGGGATATTAGCTGATTTTGCCTTTAAAGGACTTTTATTCCCTTTGGGACTCATGCAAATAAGAGCAAAATAAGAAGCTGTGAAATGTTAACAGAGGACTTCATTAAGCAATCTTGGTGATAGAATTTGCCAGGAATGGGGACAATTTGCCAACAGATAATTGAGAGCTGACTATATATGTGTCCTAATTAAAAAAGTGACTCTTCTCCCTGCCCTGGGATTCTGGGTCTCGTTCTTCGTGTTGTTTAGGATATTAACCACAGCTAACTCTTGTATACACTTTATACTCCACAAAGAACTTCGCATATGTTATCTTGCTTAATCTACCCTCACGACACCCCGTGGAGGAGGTTCTAATATCCGTTCTGATGTAGAGACTTGAATGCCAAGACTCACAGCAATGGTTGGCCCAGCGTCCCACAGCAAGCGTTCACCTCCCAACCCAGCCCGCCGCCACCTCACCAGGCCTCTTCTGTCACCACCTGACTGTGACCCTGGCAAGGGCTCAGATCATTTGCTCCAACCCTGAAAATGCAGCAGCAAACCAAACAAAAAATCAAACCCAACCAAACCAACTTGCCATTACTGTGCCAGTCTTTGATTGTTTGAAAGTGGAAATGTTGGTAAAGGAGAGATTTTGTGCTACGATCACCCTGAGAGAAAGGAGAGAGACTGTGCATGCTGCTGGGGAGCACCCAGGATGGCCTGAGTGCTTTTCTTAGCTTCTAGGAGGCTTACGCTGGGTCACTGAGCCCATCTCAGAAGATGGGCTGATGGCGGGAAGGATGGGACCGGCTCCTCAGAGGAGCTCCTTGGAAGCAGGGGTAACTCCAAGCTAACTATTGTCACATCAACAGTACTGAGAGATAGAGAGGATCTCTTCTATTTTATGGATTAGGAAACAGAAGCTCAGAGAGGTTAAGTAACCTGTCCAAGGTCACAGTGTGTGGTGAAGCTGGCAGACTCTAGTTAGGCGCCTTGGTTTACTCCATAGTACCCGGTAAGCACAGAGGGTGTTTGAGCTCTGTGGTTTCCTCTTCAGAAAGCAGAGACTGACTACTGTGTCTTCCAGCTGCCCCCAGCTGTGCTCAAAAAACAGATATGAACTTGACAGGACATCTGCTTCTTGCCTTGGGCACAGGATCTGCCCCACCTGCAGACCACAATCAGCCAGAGAAACCTCTGACACTCCCAGGCACCCCTGGGCCTGAGATCAGGTCCATGAACAATAATTTAGGGCAAGAGTTGTCCACAGCTTGGCAGAAGCACGAGCATTCTTTATCTTACCCTGCTGCATCCCCATTCAGAAGCTTTTTGCAAAGCACCCCCCCTGCCGCCCCGTCCCCGTCAATAGCCTTCATGCTCAGTCCCGGGCTGGGTGAATAATGACTTCCATTCTCTGCATGGCTGGGGTCTCGGGCCTTTGCGACAGCCACCTTAGTGGCCCAAAGAGGACCAGCTGGTGTCCAGGGAGAGACTTCTGCGGGGACATGGGCCCCAGGGCTCAGGGGTGGGGTGGGCAGCGAGTGGGAGCTTTCTCCAGGCCCCATTCCAGCCCCGCCCCCAGGACATCTCTATTTCCCAGCCAGAAGTGCCACTGGATGTGCCGACAGCTCCTCAAATAGAAGAGTTACTCCCGGCTTCACTGGAAGGAACAGAACCGTTTTCAAGCCTCCTCCCCTAAACGCAACAATATTTGGTAACACTTGGCGCCTTGGGGAGAGAATTCATGTCCGTAATTAGTTACTGTATATCACCGTTAGTACTCTGCTCAGGATTTACTGGGCAAATACCATTTAACTGCACAATAACTACAGGTCCTTGCTGCTTATTGGGTAATTTACTAAGGCTGGGGGAATGGGGCAGGAGGGACTCTGAATAGGAGGTATTGTAACCCCTTGAATCAAACTTTATGAGTTTGGGTTTGGCAGGGAGGTGGCTGCCGGCAGCCAGCTCTCATTGCTTTGTTTTGCAGAGTTGGCTGGCACACTGCTTCCTTCCCTTTATTTATTGCAGGAGAGGTCTGGGACTGGGGTCTGAGGCTGCCCCGAGCTACGGAGGGCCTTTCGGTAGAGAGGGTCTTTGGCTGAGCACAAAGGCTCCTGGCAGGAAGCCAGGCTTGGAGTCCTGGGGGCTCCATCCATCCTTCCGTGTACTCCCTCGCAGGGCCTCTTTTTGTATCTAGGCCAGTGGGTGGGGAGTACATACAGGGAACTGTCCTTGGTTGGCAGTATCAAGAAAATCCTAAACCCTCTCTTCTCACTCAAGTGCCATGTTGGTTGGGAAGCAGCCATTCCTGGACACTTGGCTGTAATTCCCAGCCTTAATCTGCTTGAGCAAAGTCTGTCTTTGTTTGGCCACGCACTGTCTAAACTCCTCTAACCTATTTAGACCACGGAGAGGGGAAAAGACACAATAATGAAAAACTCAACGTGCAACATTGCCTTATGCAATCTAATAAATTACTCGGCACCCGGCTGCCAGCTCAGACTAAGCCCAATATTGCCTGCAGTAATTATTTGGATCAAATGCAGTTTATCTGCTTCATATTTGTGCTTCTGTGCTCAGTGGTAACTTATAAATGTCATTGTGGTGTTTATTTGTTATAATGAAACTTAATGGCATTGGAAGCCAGGAGCAGAGCTGGTGGGGCGGCAGGTTTAAAACAATCTCTTCATCTCTGGAGAAAGAATGAGCCAAGATAACATGAAACTGCCCTGTAGGGAAGGGATTTGCAGAGATGGTTGTGTCCTCCTGCTGTGTGGTGGGCAGAGAGGGCCGGGGAAGGTTTGGCTGGGTTTAACCCTGGCACTGCCCCATCTGATGCCTCCACTCCATCTTCTAAGGGTCTTACAGGGGTGGGAGGTGTTCGATCTTCACACCACCCAATGGGTGACCCAGATAAGAGATACAGGCTGTCCAGGGTCTTGGAAGCCAAAGTCCTGTTGGATGGGGCTGGAAATGAAAACCCCCAGGGTGACTGTATTATGGAGGACAGACGATCAGACAGAGGTCAGGAAGAGAGCGTGGGGACAGAAAACAAAGGGAAGGTATCCTGGAGAGCCAAAAGAGGGGACGGCAAGGTTTTCTCCTTTGGGTGAGGAAGCAGCTCTGGTGGGAGTGGTGGTAGGTAGCACGAAGCATGGACGGAACGGGGAAGAGCCGGTAGGAGTTGGAGGCAGGGTGCCCCGCGGGCTCTGCAGAAGCACCACGGGTGAGGATGGGCCATTTAATGTAGAATACAGGGTTTTGGTTTCTCACAGCTCTGGACTCTGCCATTTCCTAGCTATCTGGCTTGGGCAAGTTATTTATCTTTTTCGAGTTTCATTTCCTTATGTGGAAAATGGGAGTAATAACAGAGACCTCTCAGGACGGTAGTGATGATTCCAGGAGGTGATGTGTATAAAATGATGCACATGGCGTTTGGCACACAGTAAATAATAAAGCATTGGCTGCGGCAGTGACTGGCACTTAGTAGATGTTCAATAAATGTCTGCTGGGCGAATAAATGAGTAATAACACTTCCCACCTGTGTGCATTACAAAGCCCTCTTCTAAACAGCTGGGCTTGGATTGAAACCTCACGGCCGTGCAAGGCTGATCTTATCATCCCGCGTTTTCTACTGTGGACATGGCTATGATAACTTGCCTAGGGCTACTCAGCTGGTTTATGTGCGGGCTTTGGCTCTTCTCCCTCCCAGGGCAGGACTATCTCCCCCAGTCACGGGGGACAGATAGCTCTCCATCTCTGCTGGGAGGCTGAGCTCTTCCCTCCTGACTGGCTGCCCTGCTCCCTAGAGCCTAATCACAGAGCCCGCGTTGACCTTCCTAGTTGAACCCCGTGGCAGAGGTAAGCTGGGGCCTTTCTGTCCATTTCATCTTAATACTACAGTTAGTGTTTACTCATGAAATATTCATTTTCTCCCCTCAGCGACATGCTCATACAAGGCTCCTAACATCATACATATGGATGAAAATTATTAGTCATTGTTATCTCTCCCACTAGCTGGTCCCTTCCCCCAGTACACCTCCTGTTTTGATCTCAGCAAAATGGGACTGAATTGAGGGTTTTAGCCTGGAACACTAATAATAATGCCTTGCATTTTATGGTACTTTATGTTTTCTCAAAGTGCCAGCACAACCACCATGCATCATTTCTCTTTGCAACATATGCACAGAGGAAAGAGTGTTGGTGCCCCAAGTATACCCATTTTGCAGATGAGAAAACAGGTCAAGAGAGAGAGATCAAGGTCAAGTTCACATACCTAGTCAGGAACTGAACTTTTTAAAAAGACATTTATTTACTTATTTTTGTTTGACTTCTAATGCAGTGCTCTTTGGGAAACTGAATGTGTTTGTCTCATGTAAATAAATAACAGCACCATCTTATTTCTATTGTACTTCACAGTTTCTAAAGAGTCTGTCCCCCCCTCCCCCGCCGCTATTTTACTGGTCCTCACAGGCAGGCTTGAGTTATTCTTATTTGACAAAAGTCACACAAGTTGGTGGCGGATCTGGGCCTTAAACTACTATTTCTCATAATGGATTCCAGAGAACATTAGTCTTAAAACATGTTTTGTAGTCAAATAAGTTGGGGAAACTCTGTGAACAATATACCCCTCTTGGTGGTTCACCATGCCCTTTGGCATATTAAAATCTCTGAGACGTTCTGTGGGACAGACCTGTTCAGTGAGGGCTAACCCAGCTTCTCCCCACCGTATTTAACCGCAGAGGCTGTATTTCATGGAAAACCTATTATCACGCTATAGAAATGCTCCTCCACGGAAATGTGTATGCCTGGTCCCTCTTCCTCTTTCTAAAGCAATAGGCTTTAGAGCAGGGCTGGGAGAGAAGAGGCTGAAGACAGGGTAGAAAAAGCATGCTTGTGGGGTCACCAGCACTGAGGCACCCCCTCCCCAGGATTCGTCTCCTCCTTCTTATACCCCCAGGGCAGTGAATTCTAGATAATTCACTCCGTATTAGGTATAGTCAGTCCAGTCTATATCTGGGGCAGGATCAGAGGGGCACCTTGCTGGCTGACAGGGGGTCTGTGGGCAGCGCAAGGTGAGGAGATGTGAGAGACAGTGGTTGGTGGCCGGGACGGGGGAGAAGTCTACACAGATCCACAACAGGAGCTTGGTCATGTCTGTCCTTGATGGTGAAGGAGGGAGTCACCCCCGCCATCTCCCAAACACACAAAGGTCCCCCAGACAGGGCAGAGATAAAGAGACCAGGGTCTGAGTCTTTGTTTTACCAGGTAATAGCTGGATGCCTTTAGGTAGATGACTTCATCTTTCTGAACCTCTTTACCCTCAAAATGGAGATAACATACCTACCTTGTGATGCGATGAAGACTACATGATGGCGGTGCATGAAAGTTCCTCCCTAGCCCTGAGTCTTTGTAGACTAGTCCCCCACCCTTCTCCTTATTTCTCGGAGTCCCCAATATTACTCCAGTCAAAGCAAATGGCTTGCTGCCCTCTGTGCTCCACCAACACGTCACCCCTACACTTCTGTAGCTCTCCCATCACCCTGCCTTCTATTTTCTTACATGCCCGTCTTCCCACCGGACTCAAAATTCTCTGAGAGCTGTAGCCGATGCTGTCAGTGGCCCCCGTCCCTCTCCGTATCCCGAGGCCTGACCACTTCAGTGCCTGAAGGCCAGCTCCTGATCCCCAGGGTCTGCAACCTGACGTCTTTCTCTTGAGCCAAAGGTCACTCTGCCTCACAAAGAGCAGGCCAAAAGTGCCAGGGCATTTATACCCCACCCAAACAGGCCACAACCCATTCCTGCCAGGAGCTGGGAGACCCATACCCCACTCCTTGGGTGTTCTAAATTTGAGGTGTGAATTCCATCTCCCTTCTCAGAGTTTCCCATTGGGATTGCGGTAGCAGGCTCGATGGTGTCCCCCCTGTGTCGGATGCCCTCTCTTTCCTGTGTCAATTCCCTGTCATCCTTCTGGCATTCCCTGGACCTCCCAGAGGGACCATGACACGCCAGACCTTGCTGAGGGTCGGCTGCTGGCAGAACCTGAGCGAAGAGGAGGGCATCCTCGATGTGTTGTTCATGTCCATGTCTCTCACCGCACCAGGCACGCAGTAGGCGCCTGATAAGACTCTGAGTCGGACAGAAACCAACCATATGAATAGATGCAGGAGGAATGTGGTCCAGCAGGCTGGTCGAGGGCGGAGGCCCCCTTTCCCCCCAACCCCCCTCATCCAGGAGCCCAGGACAGAATGGCTGCTCCCTGCCTCTCTCCTTTGAGGTCCGACTCTCTCCTCTGCACCTGCTCTGGCTGACTCTGGTCAAAGCTCTGGGTGAAGAGGACCGGTGGTCAGCCTTCCTCCTTCCTCAGTGAGAGAACAGCTTGGTATAGTGTTTGAGATCCTTTCATGAATAATGGTTGAGAAGTGCTGTTCTTTAGTATGAAGAATAGTGGTTATTCCCGGCACATTTGACTTGGAGGTGGGGAGTATTACATTGCTCTATTTATCCCACACTCTGTACGCAGTTACTGAAACTGTCACCGTGTCCTATATTCCATAGGCCATTATGTGTATTTCAAACCATTATATAAATGGACTTGATTTGGTACTTCTGAATGTCATTAAACTCCTCCCATACCAGTAACAACACAGTTTCCATAGAAACTAATACATTTGAGGAAGGAAGGCATAGGGAAGAAAGCAGATGGAACAGGAGGGAAAAATACGTCTGTCCGATTATTATTTCCAGAACGCAGGACCCAGTGATGTGACATGGGCCACTCTACGGAGATGGGGCAAGCTCCTTCAAGTTTTTATTGATCTCCTTTGATAAAAGCCGTGGATAATTCATCTCAGCCTGAACCTGCTCATTCCAGCACACAGCTCTAAAAACTTTATGGCACCGAAGGCCATTAAACACGCTCATTTATTCAGACTCCTTCACCCTGGGGAGGGGGGTGGTGGGAGGGTCTCAGCGCTCAGTGATTAAGCTTTTGAGGCTCGCTGAGGATGGAGGCAGAGAGAAGAAAGGAGCTTCCTCAGGACACAGCAGGCATAGGGTGAGACCCCAGGATTCTGCCAGTGACTGTCACCTAAGTCCCTGGGTCCCATGGGCATCAGTGCAGTTAGACGATAAAGCTCTAGAGACGTGGGGTTGCAGGGGTGTTATATTTAAGACCCTTTCTGAGAGCCTGGCTGAGGAGCTGCCCATGGCCTTTGTAGACAGCGAGTTTTCTGTCTTTGGAGGGATGTAAGCATAGGTTGCAATGGCTTCATAAAAACAGTTAGGAGGGCACTCCTGGGCACTATGCACTTGGCCCATGGTTGGACTGGATTCCCCTTATCTGCTCCCCTAGCTCCTGTGCATAGCTGGTTACAGCAATTATGACATTGTATTTTAACAGCTGCGATATCCCTGGGGGCAGGGACTGTGTCACTACAGGTCAAGGGCCCACTAGCACCGTGCGAGGCACAGAGTAGGTACTGCACGCATGGTTGATGAGGAAGTGAGTACACAGCACCGCAGTACTCAAAAGTGTTCATGTGCATCCGTACGTGGTGCGGATACTGAGCCATCAGAAGAGGGTGTGGACTAGATGACCTCTAGTCCCTTCTGGCCTTGAGAACCTTTGATGATATGGTTCTAAACCTGCTCTGATTATGCCTGGGATTTGAATCTAGATTTCTCTGACTTCCAAGCTACAGTGCTTAACCATTAAGCATACTCCCCACAATGCTAAAAGGAGAAACAAAATCAAAACAACCATAAAATTAACTTAGTATGAAATATATCCAGTCTCCTGCCAGCGGAGGGCAAAAGTTCCTGAGGACAGAGCTGTGTCCAGCCTCCCTGAGGCTCCCATGCCTGGCACAGTGCTGGCATATAGGGGGTGATGGCTTTATATATGGCATGTCTATATCAAAGAACTTATTCCCCTTGCTTTACTATTTGCTTCTTGTCTCTTTCAAAACATAGCCTCAACACATTTTTAGGGGGCAGACTTCACTGATTGATCCACTCAACCCTGTCATTTCCAGACTTCAAGAACTTAGCATGGTGAAGAGGAAAGAGGACTGCCCCTTGGGTCAGAAGCCCAGGTTCGAGTCTTGGCTCTTGCTTGCAGGCTGTGGTAATTGGGACAAGTCATATGACTGTCCTGAGTCTCAGTTTCTTCTTCCCCACATGATCTGTAAAGTTTCTTCTAGGGGGTCCATGGTTCTCAGATCACCCAGTCCCAGCATCTTGGGAGCCACTGACCAGAGGCAGGGAAGGTCAATTTTCTTGTTCTTCTTTCAGTGTTTACCCTGTGCAAACATTATGCGAGGGTCCTGGGATACCATGGAGACCCAACAGAGCTTGCAGACTGGCAGGGAAAACAAGTGTTGGTTAAAAAAAGGGCAATAAGAACTTATATGTGCAGACCGAGCTAACAGGGACCAGTATAGACAAAGGCCCTGTGGCAGATGGGAGCATTCCTGTTTGAGGAGCTGAAAGGCGGCTGATGTGTCTGGGGTACGGTATTAAGGGGACAAGATGAGGCCAAAGAGGTAGGTAGGAACCAGATCATGTAGAGCCTCATAAAACATGCCAGGGATTTTGGTATTTTTCCTAAAAGCAACATAAAGCCATTGAAATATTTTCAAGAAGACTGTGACATTATCAGATTTGCATTTTGAAATATTGCTCTGGCTGAAGTGTGGAAGATGAACTGGGAGGGAAGGCAGGGGCATGACCAGTTAGGAGAGCACTTCTGTAATCCAGTGAGGAAGAGTGGTGGCAGGGACAAGGGCAGTGGCCGTGAGATGGACAAGGTGGATGGATTCAAGAGATATCTGGGAAGTGACTTTTCTAGGTCTTGCTGAGGACTGGATACGGGTAGGAGAGAAAAGAAAGTTTAAAAAGGAGCTTGGCAGGGTCTGTGGCCTAGGCGCCCCCAGCCTACCTTAGACAAGCAGGTTTCCCAGTAGGAATGGTGGCTGGAAGAATGGGGCCCGGGAAAGACTCCGGAATTCTCTATCCGATCACGGAAGGAGAATGGAAATGGCGGGTCCCCTGTTCCAAGATGCCAAGTGAATTAAATAACAATCATAAAGTGCGCTGGAAATCTGCGTCTTGCCATAAATAATAAACAGGGACGTTATACAAATAACAGCTTTGCAGCCCCAGTGGAAGGAAACACATCAGTAAGAAAAATGAAATAAGAAAAAAATGCGCCCCAAAGCCCCAGCTAACAAAATGACAGTATTAGCTAATGTCCTGGGGGCTCTTGCAGGCAGTGAAGGAATGTCTCTGGAAATTATAAGCCCTTAGCGAAAGCCAGCCTGCTACGGCTGCAGCAGTCAGAGGAGTCAGAGGGCTCACGGGTCATCGGACTCATTCTCTGCCACATCAGGTCCCTGCTGCCCCTCTGCTCTGATAAAAACCACAGCATGTCCCCTAGATCTGCTCAACTCCCTCACTGCCCCCCAGGGGACAGCCGACATGGGCCTGAATTCACTCTCAGAGGGCAGACGGGGAAAAAGAAACAGATCTGCCTTCTCCGTAAGGCTGTCAGTCAATTTCCTGGTATTGGTTCCTTCGGTGACCAAAGCATTTAAAATTAGGGGATGAGTGGTGAGAATAGGGTGTGGGCGAGGTGTTGAAAGCCAAGATAGATTTTTTTTTTTTAAGATTTTCCCATCCATTTATTTTAGAGAGAGAACTAGTGAGTGAGCAGGGGGAGGGGCAGAGGGAGAGGAAGAGAAATCCTCAAGCAGGCTCCCCACTGAGCGCAGAGCCCGACACAAGGCTCCATCCCAGGACCCCGAGATCACGACCCAAGCCAAAAATCAAGAGCCAGATGCCCAACTGACTGCACCACTCAGGTGCCCCGAGCCAAGAGAAATTTTGGAATCATCCCATTTTAAAGGCTTACAGATGATCCTATCCAACATTATTTAAATTTCATACACGAGAAGGTTGACATCTGGATGTTCAGGGACTTGCCCAAGGTCACACAGCTGGCTCCTTACTTTTAGGTGCTCCTTGCACTATGCTGATGGGGCACCTCTTTCTCTTATCAACTCTGTTAGGGGAGAGGCAAGAAACAGGGGGACGTTTTAGACTCATTTCTGTGGACTGGGGAACAGGGGTGCAGAAAGAAAGGATAGACTCCATGCCATCACCCTAAGAAGTCCAGAGCTGCTGCAGGTGCCTGGGTCCCCATCGTCCCAGAGCTCTGGCTCCCGCACACGGGTGAGAGGCGAGGACAGGCATCATGGTGGAGGTGTGCTTGCAGAGTCTGGACTAGGAGGATGGTGCAGCCCAGCAGCTGCGGGGCATGGCATGGAAGAGCCTGTAGGGGGCCTGCCAGCTGTGGATCCCATTTTCTCCTTTCTGGGTGCTCGAGCCCCTCCCCAGAAGGCCCAGAGGTCTCCAGTGAACAGAAGCTGCCTTGACTAATCACTTGCATTTGTTTCTTCTCGGGAAGATGAAAACCACAGCGCTGGAAGGCATTTCTGCTCTCCCTTCTCTGAGCTGTGCTTCGGAAGGTCCGGGAAAGCTGCTGCCCCTCCAGATGTGTGGCCTGAGAGGGCACCCCTGTGCGCAGGTGCTCCTCAGCCTCAGAAAGCTGCCAGGAAGGGAGGCCAGGGCTGTGCCGCCTCCTTCTGCTCCATTCAACATCCTCTTCCTCACTTCCCCTTCTCAACAGTCCTAGGGGCTAAAAGAATTTTCTGGTTCCTGAGAAATGATCTTCCCTGGCCTAGGTCTCTCACTCCCACGTGATTTTCTCCCACACCACTGGGAGCCTTCTGTGTTCGGTCTCCTCTTCCCTCAACCCCTGCCACTCGCTCTGCATTTGCTCTGCAAACCAAACCATGCTGAAGTGTTACCGGCTTCCCTTCTGTTCATGGTCTGAGCCTCCTCTTTTAGAATTCCAAGAGCACTGGACTGACCGGATGTCAGGAGCCCTGGAATGTGGTCCTGGCTCTTCCGGCAACTTCCTACTGACCCGAGGCAAATCATTCATCGATTCTGGGCCTCCCTGAGTTGGCGGGTTGCACTGTAACTGCTAGGGTTGTTGAAGTTCTAACATGGGGGCAGGCAGAGCCGCTCACCAGATACCATGTGAGAGCCTGTGAGTAAGATCTGCCCCGGGCAGGCAATGTGCATTGAGAAGGTGAATGGTTCTGGGATCTCCAGGAAAATGGGTAATTGAGAAGAGCTAGGAAAAGGGAAGGGAATATAGGGATGTGTGTTTGGGGACAGTGGGTGGGTAGGATGAGGAAACAGTGGAAACAGTTCCCCTGGCAGGTCTGGTGGGATGTATCTGTCTAGAGATGCCCCGAGAATGTGGCCCAGCAGTAGATGGGGTGAGGAAGGAGAGCTGGTGTGGAAAGGAGGGAGACCCACCTGTGGGGCCCTCCCCTCTGCTGACCTGCTTGGGCCCCAGCCTCCAGGAAGGTGCTAGTGTCCCAGAATAGGAGGAGAGGCTGAGAGGTAAGACTTAAGGAATTGCTGGAGATGGGCACACTCATTGCGTGCAATGCTCCACGTCGGTTTGCGCTGCCTGATGGTTCTTTCCCAAGACCCACCTTGCATCTGTGGATGGCTTTGTGCATTCCTCTGTTGTCACTAGGAGCACTAATTAATTATGTAAATTAAAATTGACTGACTACTCCTTATGTGTGAGACACCAGGCTCAGGCCCAGGGATAGGCGAGGAAAGGAGGGAGCAGCATCTTTGCCTTCCTGATGGGACAATCTGATCAATGATCACCAGTTAGAGTGAGTGCCACAAAATAAATCAGCTGGTTGCCGCGATGGTGCATAATGGTGCGGGAAGAGGGGTGTCTAATTCAGGTAAGGCGGTTGGGCAGGATTTCTTCGTGGAGTGACAGTAACACGGAGACGTACCTGTGTGTTTTAATTGTGAGCTCCTTGAGGGCAGGGATTAGGTCTTATTTACTTGGAAAGCTCCAGTGCTTAGAACACTGTCTGGCATTTATTATGAAAATTGGGATTATTTTTATGGTAGGTACTCAATGAACTTTTGATGAATAAATAAATGATTTCCTTCCAGCAGTTCCTATTTAAAGCATCGTGTACTTAATCACATGAAGACAATTATGTCAAACACGCCTGATACTCTTATGCCTGATCTGTCTTTATTTCTTCCTCTCTCGTCTGCCCTTCATTGATTTTTGTTTGTGTCTCCATTTGAGGCCTCAGATGTGTTGAGTCCAAATAGAAGAACACACACACACACACACATTACCCACCACCTCTATTCCTGCAAATGTTGCTGATTCTATCCGAGAAGCTATTAAGCGCTCCCGAATACAGCAAACCTCTCATTGACTATCACATGCCTCCTTAAACGACCTTTGAATACTGCTTTCTTTTTATTGCTTTGTGAAGTTTAACAGCGCCAATTGTGATTACTCTAGCTTATGATAAACCCCAGATCTATAAAACTCCTGTTCATTCATTATTTTTCTCTTGCTCCTTCTTGAGCTGTTATTTATTTATTTTTGGGGGGATGTAGCAAGGAGCAGGGGCAGGAGGAGGAAGAGGGAAATAAAAATATACTAAATTAACAGGGAAACGGATGAAATAGGGGACCACTTCTCCCTGGGTGACAGACATCCTATTAGATACTGTTAAACAGAACAAATATGCCTTAATACAGAACAAGTAGGTCTTTTATATTTATTCTAAATTGGAAATATAATGATTACTGCCTTATCTTTAATGGAAGAAGCAGCTAATTGTTCCAATATCTCACTAATTCCAGCATCTGGGAGAAAATTATTTTTTACTATTTTACCAATTGTTCAATTTATACCTAGGTGTATAGTGCAGCGTGGACAGAGATTTCTGTTTCTTGATCTATATCATGGCTGCTATTCCAGTTCAATTATTAATATGTGGAAGTTATAATTATTTTGAGTATTGGTACAAGATAATTATAAACCATAAAACAGCTCCCCATGCTCGCTGATGCCTTTTCTTATCTGCAGACGTGCTGGAGTTTGGGCTTGTGATTTTTTGAGAGAGCAACACATGTATAATGTGGCACTTGGAGTCGCAAGACTGGCTGGAGTGGGGGTAGAGGATCCTTCACCCCCTGCAGGTCCTTTTGGTTCTCCTCCTGCGCCTTCCACCCTCCAGAGCCAAAGCCAACCCACCATATGCATCTCTCCTTCTGCCCCACTGTCTCACCTGCCTCCTATCTGGTCTCCTGTTTGCTAGTTGAGGTTTGTAACTCATCATCTATGGTGGTTTAGCTTGCTTGCCACCTCTTCGTCTCCTTGTTTACCCAGCAGCAGCTCCTGGGTGTGTGGTTGTGTGCATGTGCATGAATCTGTGTTGGGGTAGTTGGGAGGGGTGAGAGCCAGCCACATGCAAAGAGGGAGGCAGGGGTGGGGAGTTAGCTGCTCTGTTACCCCTTGGCTATGGCCATTGCCTCCATTCCCTCCCTCTTTCTGAATACCTTGCTTTATTACTAATGAGTCTACCCTAGGGGGAGGATTTTGGCAAGGGGTAAGGCACCTGGGATCACTCATTCTTAACCAAGTCAACCATAGTCAGCTGAAAGGAATGACACATTGGTGTGGATTGCATGTGTTTGGAGAAGGGGCTCAGAGAAAATGGGCATTGTTTTGGTATCTTCCCATTTTAACAAAAAAAATCTTTAAAATGCCATCTTAGCTTAGTTGTGGTAGAAAGTAAAGCTAACTGTCTTCAGAAGTAATCAGATCCTGGTCTTGGTTCCAAGTCCTCCTATAGTCCCCTCCCGACTCCCTTCCTTCCCTCTTTACTTAAACAATATCTACTCCCTACTTAATATTAAATTTCTTTTTCCTACCATTTTCTTAATCCCTGGGTCAGTATTACCATTACAACTTTCTGCTATGGCAAATGCATCAAGACCCCATTTCTATGTTAAAGCCCCTAATACCCAACGTGACTATATTTCAAGATAAGGCCTTTACAAAAGTAATGAAGATTAAAGGAGGTCATAAGGGTGGAGCCCTGATCTGATAGGATGAGTGTCCTTATAAGAAGAGACACCAGAAAGCTTGTTCTCTCTCTCTCTGTCAGGTGAGGACACGGGGAGAAGGAAGAGAGCTTCTCACCAGAACCTGACCATGCTGGTACCTTGATCTTAGACTTCCCGTCTTTAGAACTGTGAGAAAATAAAGTTCTATTGTTTGAGCCATTCAGTCTGAGGTATTTTGTTATGGCAGCCTGAGCTGACTAATATATCCCTCCCCTGGCCACTTGTGAAAGGTTGGTTGGAGTGGGGGTGTTAAAACGTGTTCATCAGCCTTGTGATAGGATTCTTTTTAGGCCCCAGGATCTGGAGTCAGTATCCTTCTACTGCGGTCAGACACTTGGAGCTTGAGGTTGCAAATCCAGCCCAGCTCCTGACTTTTTGGCTTCCCCAATCCCCATGAACCTCATTTTCAGCTTCTCTAATGAGCAATGCCGGCAAGAGAATGTGTTCATTCAGCACCACGGACAGAGGTACCCTGTCAATTCCCACAAATTAGAAGTTACTGCCTAGCCCTCTCACACAGGTGGTGCTGGGAAGGGAGGAGGTAGGCTGAGCAAGAGACAAGTCAGGGAGGAAGACCATCTGGCAGGATGCAGACAGTGCAGCCCCTAACCCTGGCAGTGCTCAGCCAGGGGGCTCCTGCAAACGAGAAGTGCCTTCTCGAGGCTGCAGCCTTCTCACACAGATGGGCTGCAAAATGAAGGAGGGGCTACTCCTTGCACTTAGTTGTGCTGGCCTGACTCTTGTCAAGTTGTCACCCTGATGGGTGCTTGCCACAAACCTATAGCTGGCAAGGTATTAAGTCTGGGGAGTCTGTGGGGGTACCGGTGTCATGGACTGTGGGTTAGGAGAAGAGTCAGCTGAGGAGCAATGGGAAGAGGGCATCAGAACTTTGATGTAACTTTGGGGATAGCAGTGGTACAGGTGAGCTGCCTCGTCCATGCCTGGAATGGGAATGAGGGTACAGGGGCTCTGGGCCTTGGGAGGGGAGGGGCCTGGCTCATGGCAAGCTGGTGGAGAGCCAGAGCTTCATTTGTCTGACTTTAATGAATAAATGGCATCCCCAGCCATTGTTTATCTACTTTTGAATCCTGACAAACAGTCTGTGGCATCTGATGGAGAGGGTTATTAGCTGCACGGAGACAGATGGTTGGGGACGAGGGGATTGGCTCTTTATTATAGCAGCCCCACAAGTGACAGCACTCCGTTTACTTCCCAGCCTCCATATCAATGTCAATACCTTCCTGTCACCTCCTGTGACCCAGTCAAGCCTCAGAGGAAAGACCCCGAGCAAAACGAAGGCAGAATGGCCCATGAGTAAGAGGGAGAGGTAGGGCCAGTGGAGTTGGAAAAGAGGGTAGATTTCCCATTGTTAGTTCTTTGAAAACAAAAACGCTGCCTTATTCTTCAGGATTTTCCCAAGTGCCCTGTAAGGGGCTGTTTATTCAATAGGCATTCAAAAAATGTGAATGATTGAAGAGAAAGGTAGAGAGGTCTGGATTAAAAAAGATAATAGAAGCAGATTTAATTGTGCTGGGTGAGTGGTTGGGGAACAAAGGTAGGGAAGAGAGAGGAAAAGAAATAGAGGACACAAAAGGTTAGGAAGATAGCATGAGGAAAAGTGCTTACGAATCAGCATACTGTGTTTCAGGCATTAGCTACTCTTCCCCACGTTTCTAGATAAAGAACTTCATGGAAATCAAACGGCTCTGTCCACTGTCCCAGGTTCTTCTCCCTGGTACCAGAGTTGCAGGACATAGCTTCCACCCTCCACATTACCCCCAAAAGGGTGGGCAGGTTCTCACTGACCTTCATTCATTCTCCGAAATTTGTCCTTGGCCATGTAGCCCAGCACCAGACAGCATCCTCTCTTCTGGAGGCCCAGCTCTGGAAGAAAAGCACAGGTGAGTGAGCTGGGAATGGATCAGGTGTCAGTGAAGACCCCTTCACAGTGGGTATGAAGTTGCTGCTCTCATAAACAGGGTTACTTATGTAACATTTACATAGCACTTGCTATGATCCGGGCATCCTACTAAGCTGGTAATTCCTCATTTGATTCTCACAATAACCCTATGAGGTGCATACCAGTATTATCTCCATTTTATATCATCCTCATTTACAGATGTATTAAGTAGGCAGTCTTAGATGGAAGAGCTAGCTGATGGCAAACCAGGAGTTTGAATCTAGGCAGTATGGCTCCAGAGTCCACGCTCATAACCACTACTCTATAGGTTAATGAAGCTCTATAGATCCCAGACTTGGGGACTATATCCACCTCATGCTGGGACTGTGGTCAGGCCTGCCAAAGGAGAGGCAGAGTCCAGCTAGTGGTGTCCAGGATGGAGCAATGCAACCAGACACAGAGCAGGGTGGTTCAGAGGAATGAAGAAGTGGTTGGGTGAATTTGGGAGAAGACACAGGAGTGGAGGTAGAGGAGTCTACTTTTTGGGAGAGAGTGGGTTTCTGGGTCTGGGGATTCCTGGACATTCTCATATTCAGGCACAAGGCGGTGACGTCCTCAAGTATTTATGAGGTGTGGACTCGAATGTGGAGCACAGGAGTTGGGATGGCTAAGAAACACAAGGTGTACATTCTGGTCCCACAAGACTTTGACACAATTGGAAACGCAAGGCGGAACAGCAATTCTAGGTAGCAAATGCAAGAGACTTTTTTTTTTATTCCCACGGTATTTGATAAATGGGTGCCCCTTGTACTTGGGTGTCAGGCTGGAGTTACGTCTGCCTCACAAGAAGGCAAGAGGTCCTCGCCAGTATTTATCCTCTAATCCTGGTTTGTCTTAAGCACCTTGTGGGTTTCGAAGCCATTCTATACCAAATTCCTCTTCTCATCCCCCACAACACCCCACTGAGGTCGGCAGACAGGTTATTGCTCTTTATGCTATGCAGATGAGAAATCCCAAGTTCAAAGATGCTAAGTGACTTCCCAGGATTATTTTGACTCCCTGCCCCCACTTCTTTGCTTAGGACTCATACAAACTCGACAGCTGCCATGGTGAATGGACAAGGGGTAGGATTTCTGGAAGAGGGCATGTGACTGCACCCCCTCCCGGGGCTTGCCACGCTTTCTGGGCACCCAGGTGCTCCCTCCATGGGTCCTGAAGGGAAGGAGGGTCCCACTGAGTGGTGCATCACAGCAACTCCTCCCGTGACACTGGTGTTTCTCGGAGCCCTGGCTGGTTAGCAGCTACGCTGTTGGAGCTTAGACAGGGTGAGCTCATTTCCCCTCCCTACCTCTCCATGCACCTCTTGTCACCCAGGTTCTACCCTCCATGGATTGCAGGATGAAAGGGCCCGTGAAAGACAGATAAGTCAAGCTTAGGGGCTCTTGCCCTAGAGAAAAACAAAGTGTGGCGGGGCGGTGGCAGAATGCCATGGCCTTGGGAGGTTGCTAGCTTTGATCTCCTGATTCTTTAAAGGGGTTTATTAACTATCAGTAAAGAGCAGAGAAGCGGATCTGAGCGTGCGTTTTCCAAAGGCGCTCACTTCTCTTCCGTCCCCTCCACGCGCGCTCATCTGAAGGCACGGCCAAGCCAACCTCACTTCAAACAGCTTTACATCTCGTGCGCCCAAATTGACGATGTTAAGTTCCCTCATCCAAGGCCTTGGCCCTTTCTTCAAGGGCTCCTGCTCTGTTGAGGGCCCTGTGGATCAAAGCCCCTTTGATGTTTACTTACTATATTTGTGGATTCTTTCTAACAACCACCTTCAAGAGGCAGGAATGCAGCCTGCCAGGAGGGGGCCTGCGGAAGTACAAGCTGTGAGGAGGCGCCCCGAGCTCCCGCGAACAATAGCCTCTTGCCTGAGACTCAGACTATAGAGAAGCCTCAGCGTGCTGACAACGGGCCGCGTTAACCAGCCCATTATAATCGCAGAAGCATTGTTCATTGCCAGAACCATACAACTGCTGACGGTTCTTATTATATTTTCCATTGACTTCTTATGCCCATCTAAAGCATATCAGCAGGGACTCCTAATGAGAAAAGGAACTGGGGTTCCTGCATCGAGCCCAGGGAAGCATGGGGCGGGGGTAGCAGAAGATGCTGGATGGATTTAGGCCAAACATTCTTGTTGGTTTTGCTGGACGCCCCCTCCCCCAAGCTCTCAGGGAAACGGAGGGGGCATAATTGTCCTAGACATTTAGAAAGCGGGGTTGACCTGTTGAATCCAGATCATCTGTGTTGGCTGTCTCTGCCACTCCAACTCAACCCATCCTATGTCACATAATGGGTTGCCCCCAGGGTGGCTGCCCAAGGAAAGAGGCCATATGTACAGTCATTATAAGTAAGAGTCTCACTGACCATGTTTGATTTTTGCAAATGAGCAGGAAAAGAATTTTTTAGAAACCTGATTAATAAAAGAAATGGAGGATGAGCAATTTCTTAACGTGTTTGGCTCATTTAATTTGACACGTGTGGGTTAGTCTTAATTATTTAAGCAGCTGTATTATGAGGCGCTAACAAGCACACTGCAGAAATGTATTGAGTGAGAGAGCTCTCCGACAGTCCTTACCGAGAAGTGGGCAGAAGCCACTGGGATCTTTGCAAGAATGAGCAGGTTGGAGAATTAGTGAAGTGAGAATTAGATATCTATCCACATATGGAAATTTGGGATGTTCTTCGAAGAGATTTGCAGAGCTAAATTAGAAGTCACTGGGTCTGCATGAGGAAGCAGGCCAGGGGGCCTGAAGTGGGGGAGGGGAGGAGACTGTGGAAGCCTAGGTGGGGAGGCGGTGTGTTGTCAAAGGCACTGAGCAGAGTGAGGGCCAGGGGGAAGCAGGGGTCACCCCTATGTCTTGGGGCATCTCTACCCCGCCAGACTAACCAGGCTCCTAGGGGAGAGATGATAGAATGTGACACAAAGAACAGGGATCTTTCACTTTGTGAGCTAGACAGCGCCAGGCTGCCACCGTCCTTGTCACAAGGCACTGGGACCGAAGGTGGAGTCAGATCACAGATGCCCATTTTAACAGCAAGATATCAGGGTCTTCTCCACGGCAACCTTGGGGCTGCAGGCTTTGGCTGAGCACTTATCAGTAGCAGAACCACCGGACACACCAAAGGTGTCCATGGAAAATGATGAACGTGAATCGAGTCATCCTGACTTAAAAGGAAAGTTCACAGCAAAGAAGTCCAGGGTCACCTGCAGATGGGGTGGGGAGGGCACTGTCTGAGGAGAGGAAAGGCTTAAGAAATACTACTGTGCAAGGAAACATTTATGGGGAAAGCGCATGTTTCTTGGGGAGAAGGGTACGCACCCTAGGAACTCCTAGTCTCTAGACTCTGAGCAACAGAAGGGTCGGGATTGTGCTGTTTTCAGCTCTGAGTCCCTGGTCCCGAGCACAGTGCCTAGCACCTGGCAGGAGCTCAGGGACAGTCTTCTGATTCAATGAGAGGGTCAACCACAGACTCTTGGGTAATGACCCGCTCTCCCCTCCCCTAGGTCAGAATCAAATCAGGTGGGCTGAGACGTCATACAACGGAGTAAGTTAAGTGAGGGTGGTTGCCGAGTGAATGAAAGTTGTAATTCATTGGAAGAGAAGTCTAGGAAATGTGAGATTTCCTCTGGGAGGAATACAAAGGGATGACTTTATAAATGGAACCTTTTTCCTTCAGTTTCACAGGGTGAAGATGGGACTTTTTCTAGCCTTAGGATTTCTTTATTCTTAGTAATAACAATGATACAGTGCTATTACTTCACATTTGCAGGACTCTTGGTTTTTCACCATGCTGTCATATTCACTACCTTATTAGAGGCTCACAGTAGCTCCGTGAAGTAGGTGAGGAAGAATGGTCTATTTCCTCCATTTTGGTTTCAGGGACCGAGGCTCAGAGAAGTAAAAGGACAGTTCAAGGCCAAAGCACTAGCTGATAACAGTGCCCAGGCTGGAATCCAGGTCTGATTTCTAGCTTAGCTCTCAGGGTAAGGTCTGGGATCCCAGGGCTGCCGATGCTATGAATCAAGACAATAGAGGATACAGGTCGGCAGTCCTGGCTGGGCCTGTGTTCCGGGTTGGACTATGTCCCTCCCACCAATTCGCATCCGCTCTGATGGCCTGACTCACGGGCGATGGGCCTACCATGTACACGGGATGTGACTTTGTTTGAAGATCAGGACTTGACAGAGATAATCAAGTTAAAACGGCCATTAGGGGGTCCGGAGCCAATGTGACTGGTGTCCTCATAAAAAGGGGAAATTTGGAGGCAGACACACACATAGAGAGGGAGGGTGCCATATGAACACGAAGACGGCCGTCTACAAGCCAAGAGAGAGGCCTGGAACAGATTCTTCTCTCACAGATCTCAGAAGGAAACCACAGGCCAGACTCAAATCTTATAAAGATCATTTTAGCACTGTGCAGATGACGAATGGGCGGGGGTAAGCCTGGACAAGAGAGTGCAGTTGTTCAATGCCTGCCATCCTCCTGGTGAGCCATGCTGGACTGACATCTGCTCTCTGTGCCCTCCTCTGAAGACAGCCTGAGATCAGAGAGCAAGTGCAAGGACCCTGAGCTTCTTCAGTGGGACATTCAGAGCCTCTATCTCCCTGCCACCTTGACACAGGAGAGTGGTGGAGGGGCTGCAAATAGCTCACCAGATGGTTCCTGAGACCATATGGAGAAGGCGTCAGCTGGACCTGGCTGGAGTCACAGGGAGGCCATGTGTGTTTTGAAACAATCGGTCCTGGCTGGAGCCTGGCTCCAGCACATGAGAGTGAGCAACGCTCAGGGCTTCTCTGTGCTTTAATGTTCTCATTTATAAAATGTGGATACAGAGAGTAAGACCCTCCGCTCGTGGTTAATATGAAAATCAGAGGCACTTGGTGAAGGGTGCCCAGGATCAAGTAGCTGATAAGGGTGAGTGCAAGAAACAGAAACAAAATATCAGACTGGGAGTTAGGGACTGTCAGATTCCTCCTCCCCCTTCTTTAAAGGGAAGACTCATCCAAGGTGATATAATGAACTTCTGGGTGGCATTCTCTGGAGGCTAGCTTGGTAGCCACAAGCTGAGGGGCTGGAAGAGGAAGCGTGTCAGGAAGGCCAACCAGGTGGGTGGCCTTAGCAAGGCTAAGGTGCCGGGGAGGGAGAGAAAGTGATGAATCTGAAAGACATTCTGGGGAAGAGACAATGGGCTGAGTGACAGAGTGGCTCAAGCAGAGGAAGGGGGCAGATGACCACAGTGGATTTAGTCGGGCAGAACAGGAGAAGGAGAAGGAGACACGTGTCTGTGTCAGAAGTAACCGACCAAGGCAGTCAGTTCGGGCATGGGGTGATAAAGGTGCATTTTTGGACTTCTTGTGTTTGAGATGATGGGGTTCCCAGGTGAAGGGGTCTGGGATGATGACATGAGCAGGAGTTTAGATCTGAAGAAATATATTTGTAATCAGCTTTACTGACCTCAGAGCGCAGACGTCTTGGTCTGTAGACCTCTTCGTTATGTAATGAATGACATAAAAAGCAGTGGGATAGGATGGGTAGACTCTGCCACGGTGTTAGTACCAGCCCTGCACAACCAGCACACAACCAGCCCATCGAGACCCTACCATGTACAAGACACAAACACGGAAGGCCAGCTTCCCTTCACAATGAGATCATAGTCCAGTTGACTCTGCAAGGCATATACTTGAGAAGAGGTGAACAAAAATCAAACACAATAGTTCAGGAACACAAAGGGTCACGAGCAGCACATGAGTTATTTCCACATGCACAGCCACAGTTGTTGCAGGAGCCCCGAGGAGGACAAGGAGTTGCGGGTCTTGGGGTGGTCCTCCCCCAGGACCTTGAAGGCTGGAGATTTCTCTGGGGGTCTGCCTTTGTTGGGTGACCGCTCTGATGGCCTGACTCACGGGCGATGGGCCATCAAAAGCCCCTCTACCAGGATGCCTGGCCCATCACAGGATGCCAGAGTGTCACGTTTGGAAAGTTCTCACCTTGATTCTGCTAAACTCCTGTTTTCTGCTTTAATTCTGTTTCATCCTGTTTGCAGCATTATAGTTCACATCCCAGGCCGTAACAATGCCCATAAATCATGCAGAGATCACAGTTTTCTGATCAACCTCTCTAGTAAAGAGGCCTGAAGAGAGGAATAGCAAAGGTTTATTAATCCTGACTAGTGTCTGGCTCTGGCCCTCCAGGACAAGTAATAAATGTTTAATAGCCCAATGATACCTGTTTCATAATTTTTGACTCTCATTGCTTGCTAACTCTAAGTTTATTAAAGAACTATAAACTTTACATTGTTGTAAAGACATAATGGTGATTTCATTACCTATCTGAGTTAATTATATTAGAACTAAGTTTTCCCCCATTCATATTAAGTATCAATTAGTTGTTTTAAATTATTGATTTGTATTTAATTAACTATGCTATTACATCCCAATTAAATTCTTGTAAGAGAAACCTGAAACAGCTATCGTCTTAAGTTTTTAAAATAATGAATTACATGAAAAGCTCAAGTGGGCTTCCCCTCCTTTAAGAAGGGTTAACAATCATTGTGATAATTCCAAAGAGTCTTCGTGACCACCAGCCCACCTTTGCTTGCTTCTGCAGGGAGCACAGCTCCCTCAGACACCTGATGGTAAGGAACATGCAGCTTCATGCACCAATGGCAAGAGCTGACACTGGGGAAGCCCTTCGCCTGCCCCTGCCCTCCATTTACTGGCTAGCATGGCGCTATCCACCCGATGGCCAAGGTGGGCTGTCTATCAGCAACTCCTCCCCAGCTGTGGGGCCCATGATTGTCTATGTTGCCACTGGCCCCAGACCCCACGGACCTGCGGGAAAGTCTGGTGCCCATGTGGTCATCACTCCTCTGGTTTCCCCAGATTCCTGCTCCACTGGCCTGACTCTCTACATTGTGGTCAAGACCCATCAGCCATTTACTGAGCAGCAATGAGCATTTTACTTTTCTCATCTTGTTTCCCCTTCACATGGACCTTGTAAAGACAGGTGTTACTATTCTTCCCTTTCTTTATAAAGAAATGGACATTTTAGAGGGCTAAGGAGTTTACCTAGGCTCCCTAAGCTGTTGAGTGGCAAAGCTTGAGTCCACCTGTCTGCCTGACGGCATGCCTGGTGCACCTTGCCACGCTCTGTTCTCAGTTCTCTGGAAGATACGCTCCTCACCAACTGAGTCTCAGCCCACCGGGCTGGCTATCTGAGACCTTGACTGGCTCTTGTCATCTTTCTTTTCATGGAAGGCTGGGCTCATCTTCTACCCTCAGATACTGCCTGGGGTCTTTTCTCCCAACTCTCATGGCTTGGAATTCCAACATGGCCACCAACTGACTCAGAACATGGCCTTCCTCTGGGCCACTTGGGTATCAGTGCAAGCCCCAGGGTTGGCAGGCTCTCCCACACTCCTGTGCACCCTGGAATTGGGACATAGGCTACCCTACCCCCTGGGGGCTGGATGCAGCCTGGCCTTGCCCCCTCTCTACTGGCTGGTATCATCTGGGGCCAAGCTCACTTAATTCACCATCACCATTTAAATTGCCATTTACTGATTGCTTATGATTGATTAGTCTCTGGGTTAGGCACTTTGCATGCATTACCTTCTTTAATCATAAAAATTCTCTTAAGTATTATTATTATTCCTATCTGATAAAACAGGAAACTGATAATCCAAAAGATTCAATAACTCACTCAGGGTCATACAGCTAGTAAGCGTTGAAGCCGGTAAACCTGATTATGCGTGAGGTTCTTTGGATGACTGGTATAATATCTTTGTGAGAGGTGCAGGGGATCGGGGAAAGTTTAATAATGTTAGTTGAAGAATTTTATGGAAACAGTTTTATCACATGTACAAGATTACCTCAGCCATCTCTGGTTTAAGATGTTTGATCCCAGGGGGTTAATCGCTCTGTGAGGGAATATGACAGAGAAACACGATCATGAAGGCCATTCCTCCCCCTGGCCTGTCATCACTCTACTTATCCTGTGAGGAACAGGGACTGCTGAAGGCCATATGCCTGCAAGGCTTTTAGACTTTTCCTAAGAGAAAGTTGAAATTGGTGAGTAATGTTCGAATGGGACCAGATGCTTGACAGCTCTATGCCCTCTCCCTAGGGAGGCTCTGCCTGGTATGGCCAGTCAATCACAGCTAGGAGGCCAGGCAGAAAGAGGGCATCTCTTTTCTCTTTTTTCTTTCAGGACCTATAGAGTCCCCAAAGGACTAAGACTGAGGGCCATAAGGAAGCCTTTAAAATCCCCCCTTACCCCTGCACACCCCCACCCCATCCCTTGCACTTCTCTTGAGACCCAGATTTTTGGGAAGGTAGAGGCCCAATAAAATGCTCTGAATGTAAAACTGATACATGGATTTAATCTTCACAGATTCCTGACAATATGGATTATTAGCCCCATTGTATAGGTCAGGCTCAGGGAAGTTGAATAATTTAGCTGAAGTCACACAGCTGCTGGGAAGTGTAGGAGCCAGGACCAAAATCTAAGCTCATCTGATCCCAGAGCCCAGGCTGTGCCATTTTGCTGGGATGTCATCTGGATGCTGAGCACACAGCCTAGGTGACCAGCAGAGACCCAGGTGGGAAGAAAGGGACCACATGTGTTCAGAGGGTGCTGGCCACTGGGGTCATGGGCATTGCTGCCAGGTGGTCAGAGGGCACTGAGAAGTCCATGTGGGAGCCAGGCCCCTGGAAAGTCCATGCCTGGAGAAGGCTGGGTTGCCTCCCGGGGAGACAGGGAGGTGGGGGCAGGGCAGGGAAACATGGAGAGCGGCTACTGTTCACTTATGGGTTTGCAAACCTCTTTGTCACCCATTTATGGCCTCAATAAAAGCACAAATGCTGAAGATTAACCAAGAGAGTCCCATAAGGGCCACAAGCTGGCCTTAAGGCGTTTATCAGTGGAGTCAGAGAGGAATGGCCAGCCTCGGCCCTCGGGCCCATGTCTGAAGAGAGCAGGGGTGGGGGTGAGGGGGTTGGGGGGGTGGAGGCAGACGTTTGCTCTCACCTGGAACAAGGGAAGGGGGCGGAAGAGGGAAACGATGTCCTGGGAGTTGGGGAAGTGTACGGAGTGTAGGGCCATCCAACCTGGCAGCCCCCCAGAACAGAGGATGGTATGACAGAGAGAGAAGAGAGAGAGAGCGAGAGAGCACATGCTCGCTGACTATAGGGTCCTGCGGTTGGAAGAGGGTCAGCTAAGCCTCAGTGGGCTGGGGGATGCCCTTTCCACTTTCTGGGTAGAAAGCTGAACAGGAGGCAGGCCAGGGGATGGCATACTCTTGCTCCCAGGCAAATAAATCAGAGTTGTCTCTTCACAGTCCCGTAGCTACACCTTACCTTACAGTAGGGGCTGTGTCCTCCAGAGACTGCACACCTTCATGGGGATGGGAGAAGGCAGGGCTGGGAGCATGGAGCCCCTCCCTGCCCTGCCCCTCCTCTCGGGCATCCTGAACGAGGCCCAGCCCTGGGCCTGCTAACTAAGGCTAGAGAGGAGTGAGGCTGGACCTTGGCCTCCAGGGCAGGGCAGATCTTCCCGCCGCTGCCCCAGCCCACAAGGCAAGGAAGGAAAGGAGGCGGTGGGGTTAGGAGAGGAGCCGGCGGAGAAGGCAAGGGAGTCCCTGCTGTCCTCCCATTAACTGAAATCCTCCTTGAGCCTCACACACCCCATTACAACCCTGTATCTTATAATTAAATTGAATCTGCCAGTTACCTCTCAGCACGGCAGCAATTCAAGCTCATTGGAGGCTTTCTTTGTTTATTTTTATTTATTTATTTATTTATTTAGTAATTATTTATCTAGCTATCCATGTAGCTACACGGAGGTCCTCACACCATGTCTCTTTTGCCTTCGAAAATGAGGGTGTGCAAATGCAGTCTCTCCCACTTGGTGTGCGGGGGCAGGAGGGGCAGGGCCGACGGGGTGAGCTGTTGCTGGGGGATGCCTCTGGGAGAGGGTTAGGGTGAATGCCACAGGCTGGTTCTACCCCCTTGTTCTTGCCCAAAGATGCCTTATGGAAGGTCTGCGAATTCCAGAAAGCTCCATGGAAGCCCCTTGCCCCCGAGGGACTGGAACATGGGTCAGAGGACGAGATCGTGAGTGGGTACCAGCAGCTAACACACCCACAGGGCTTTGAAGTCCTTCCATGCCAGACACAAGTTCTCCTTGAACCCTCACAGGACATGAGACATTCCTAAAGAGGGCGGTCACCGAGGATCAAAGAGGTTCTGAGACTGCCCGAAGTCACCCAGCTGCTCATGGCCGAGTTGGGATTTGAACACAAGGCTCGGTGTAAAACCAAGCCTCCTCATCTTCCCCAGAGCTCCAGATCCAAACTGGCAGCCCAGCAGCAATCAGAGCACCTTTCTTCTCTTTAATGTTAATCTTTCAGCATGAGGGGGCAAAGGAGAGCCTGAGAGCTTTGATTAGGCATCAACCCCAAACAGATGCAGCAGAGTGATTCTGAACCACCAGCCTTCACTTAATAAGAACATGAAAGTTTACTCAGCACAAGGCCATCCCAGTGGGAGGCTGATTGCTATCAGGCATGCCAGGGACTGCACAAACCCTACACATCAATAGCTGAATCCCAGAGAGGGGGCCCCATTCGGGGTCATCCAGTCTGGCAGCCCCACCAGAGCAGAGGATGAGGATGGCTGGGATAGTACGAGAGAGAGAGAGAGAGAGAATGCACAGGCTCCCGTATTATAGTGAGAGAATGGGAAGGAATTCTAGACTCCAGCTGACACCTTAGACAAATGTCCTCTGAAAAGAAAATGGTATTCACCACCATTGGCCACCTCCTCCCTTGCCTACCTGTCCCTACCAACCTGCTGTTTGGATCATCTGTGGGCCGTTTAGTACTTCTCAGAGCAGGGACGGGCGTACCACAACAGACCTGCATCCACATTGACTATTCCTGGTCTGTCTTGGAGCCAGGGAACTCACAGGTTTCAACGCATGTGGGCAGTGGCAGGCCACGTGTGTCTGTGACCTGTTTGCCCATAAGAAACTGTGAGTGACCTTGACTCAGGCTCTGTCCCGACCACAGAAGATGTCATAGCCATGTGAAGGAAGCTGATGGCCCAGGCCTGAGCTACGGAAGGATTTATATCTCTTGTTGGTCTGGAGAAGGTTCTCTGGTTGGAGGATACCGTGAGGTAACCTAGTCCAACACAAGAATAGTCTTTAAACTGTGGGGTCTGGGGAGTAGGATGTCCACAGCTGTCCTGGCTTACAGGGTTTGGATGGGACAGCCAGGTCCTCCCCTGGCTCCTGAGGCTGAGAGAAACCAGCCCAGGAAGCTTGGACCATTGGGCCCACAGCTCTTGGGACTTCTCACACAGTAGTGTGGGCTTATTTATTTTTTTTTAAAGATTATTTATTTATTTATTTAATTTGATAAAGAGAGAGAGTGAGCGCAGTGGGAGGGGCAGAAGAGGAAGGAGAGGGAGAGAATCTCAAGCAGACCCTGCTGAGCACCGAGCCCGACTCTGAGATCATGACCTGAGCTGAAACCTGAAGTCGGACATTTAACAGACTGAGCCACCCAGGTGCCCCTTAGTAGTGTGGCCTTTTGATCTGAGGTGTCTACCTTCATTTCCTCAGTCTGTGAAATGGAGACTCCTGAGCTGTAGTGAAGACTGGGGATAATTTGTGCAGAAAGCTGGAGGGGAAGGTGAGGACAGGTGTGTCCCTATGACCTGTCCACATATATGGGACAAAGGCTGGACGTGTTGTAAGTTCCCTACAAACAAAAGAGTCACAAAAATAACAACATAATATATTATCATAAAGAGCACCGGTGTGCTGAAAGTCAGACCAAGAATAAAATACTCTAAGCCTGCAGTTTAGCCTGAGGGCTCTGGTTCTGGTTTGAGTAGAATCTCCTCTACTGTTGTAAAGACAATGTCCACAGCTGCCCGGCGGACAGTGACGCCCAACTCTCGGGAAAGGGGTGGGCTCCTGGTGGTCTTACGGGGGCCTACCAGCCCTGGCTTTCATGGTAGTGTAGGTCTAAGGCTGGTCTTTTGTAGAATCAGAGAAGCTGAGGGGCTTGAAAATGGGCATTGTCAACCTGGCCAGCAGTTATTGAATAACCGCAGAGTGAACACAGGGCACGTTCTGGGTATTGGATTAGAAAGAAGGTTAAGGTTAAGGTTCACCATTGGAATCTTATAAACCAACCAAGGAATTAGAACAAATCCAGAGAAAGACTCAGATAAAGGTCCTCTTGTTCAATTCGAGTGGTGATGAAAAGTTCTACCTGGCATTGCTCAGACCCACGTGGAAGGAGGTGCCCAACTCTGTAAGCCATTCTTTTTTTTTTAGAGAGGAGGGGAGGGGCAAAAGGAAAGGGAGAGAGAATCTTAAGCAGGCTCCACACCCAGCTCAGAGTCCAACATGGGGCTCAATCTACGACCCTGAGATCATGACTTAAGGGAAACCAAGAGTCAGACGCTTAACCGACAGAGCCACCCAGGCGCCCAGCCATTCTTTAAGGGGCACAGGACAAACCCAGCAACCTCCAGAGGAGGGTGCCAGGCCAGCAAGGGTCTGTAAGCCTTGCCACAAGAGACACAGGTGAAGAACTGGGTTGTAGAAGTAGGAAAGAGAAAAGACTGACCACGGGGCTTTAGGGGAACGAGTCTGGACCAGGTGATGGGGACTATAAGGAGGCAGGTCTCATTTCAGTAGAAGGAGGAAGTTGTCTTCAGTGCAAGGTGCTAGGTCTCTTCGAAAGGACTTAGGCCAGACTGGAGCCCAAGGGACTGTATGTAGGCCTTTGTCCTGTCCTGGGGCAGAGTCTGCCGCTATGGAGTGGGGCTCTAGGACGTGTTTGGAAGAGCTGACTGTGTGCCTCTCTTCCCAGCTCTGCATTCAGTGATGTCACATTGGCACCTCACATTGGCCATGGTGGGAGGATTTACAGCAAGGAAAATGACAAAGCTGCCATCAGGGCTCTTCCCCCTGCTCTCCTTCCTGAGCGCTGGTTGACCAGCACACCACTGGCTGCACTTTCACATTTGAGGAGAGGCCTGTTTACCCTGGTTCTGGCTTCTAGGTCTTTCACATATGGGACTGAGGGCCTCCACCTGTGGTTTCAGGTGGGTCATCATCCCTCCGTGTCTCATCCTGTTTTTGCTGACCACTGACTGAGCTGAGGCTGCCGAGGTCCAGCCAGAGAAGCGTGCCTGGTGGATGGCCCTGATAGTTCAGGCGGTTCAGTCTCCCACCTCCTAGCAGGATTGCCCCTCTACCATTCCAGAAAGTTCACGACTGACTTGCCTTTAACATCTTCATGGGGGGCACACTCAAAACCTCTGCATGGGCAGCATCTGCTGATGGCAGCAAGTTCTTCCAGGTGCTTCTGTGGAGGCCTCCTGCTGCATCTTAAGCAAATACTTGGAAGAGTGGGAAGGGGGATTTCTTCCTATCCATTGTTACCAGATGTGAGATCCTGAAGATAAGGATTTACTACCCTGGGGCTCCCCCCAGCAGTGGGACAAAACAGCTAACATGTATCGGCCAAGCATGGTGCTAAGCACTTCGTATAAATGATCTCATTTAATTCTTACACCTGCCCTGTGAAGAGGCACTGTGATGATCCCAGTTTTGCAGTTGATGACAACGGGGCTCAGGAAGGTTGAATCCTTTGCCCTTGGCAGCTCATCTCTAGAGCAGCAGAACTGAGACCTGAATCTGGTCTGAGTTCTCTTAAATCCTGGTCCCCGCCCCCTGCCCCCAGGTACAGGATCTTACCTCTCACAAATCCAAATCTCCTGTTCACACTATGGGGGTGAGGGAGGTGGGCAGCTCCGAGTGTCTGTCCTGTGAGGAACCATCCCCCCCACAGTGTTCCCCAAGGAGCATTCTATGGAATGACGGCTCAGAGGCTGCTGAGTCAGCGCGCCATCACCCAAGTCCTTCCTCCGCAGTGGAGGGCTGGTTGCCATGGCCGGGGAGGCAGCAGAAAGCTCTGGGGACCGGCCGCCAGAGCCTGGTTGCCCCTCTTCTCTGCGCTCCCTGCCAGAGTGGAACCATGGTGTCTGCAGGGACCAAGCTCCGTGTCAGACACCAGGGATCCTGGGCCCTGCTGCATGCCTCCCTGCTTGGGGCAGACGCTGGCCTGATTTTCCTGGGAACCTGCCTCTGCTCTAATTCACTGGGTGATCTTGGGTGAGTCACCTGCTCTTTCTGGGACTCAACTTCCTCATTTGCAGAACAGAGAGCTTGAACTAGGGCAGGAGACTTAACCTAGTGTCTTGGAGGGGGCCTCTAGGGGCCCTACATCAGTTCTTCTTATGCCCTTCTGAATATGCATACAAAACTGAGTCTGCATTCATTCTTCTAGGAGAGAACAGCGACTTTCATGTTTTGTCAAAGGGGTTGATCCTCCCCCACCCAAACTAATAGCGTCTCACCAAAAAGATTGCTAAGATCCCACTAGCTTTAGGATTTGTTGGGTCTGAGATGACCCCTACCTTGATGACCATAGCTCATAAATGAAGCTGCCTGTAGGGAACTGAGGGCCATGGAAGGACTCCTACTACTTTTTGCCAATGCATTTTTTTTCATGAGTGTCGGGAGCTCTGTGGGATGAGGTGTAACTCCCGTTTTAGCCCCTGGCACCACACAAAGGCGAAGCGGCTCTCCCAGGCTTCTTTCTGTACTGCCAACCGGGGGCACTTAGTTCATGCAGGGCCAGACTTCCCTGGGGCTCAGCTAGGAACTCTCCCTTTCCTTGCATGCTGGGCACGAACCAAGGCTCTGGAAGCCAGGATGTATGGTCTAGAAGGATGAGTCCACAGGTATTTCAAGCACTGCCCGTGTCTCCAACCTACTCAGTTCTTACACTGTTTGCACTAGATTACCCACGTTTCTTTGTGTATTTTCTTATGCCTCTGGTCTTGTGTACATATTTGATCTTGTGCATTAGTCAGAAATGTCAGAATGTTAGAACCGGAAGGGAACTTAGGAGTCCCCCATTCACCCTTGTACAGAGGAACACTCCAAGGAGGGAAGTCATTTCCCCAGAACCACCTGCTGCAGAGCTGCGTCCTTGCCTTTCCCGTCCTGGGGGGCGCCCTGAGCAGCAGGGATGATTGCCCACCTTCCTCCCCACTCTCGCTTGCTGATCAGCCCTCTGCCCTACCACTGGTAGGGTCATGCTGAGTAGGTCTGAGAATGCGCCCTGCTGATTCCCGTTCTGTGTCTGTGACCTGGTCGTTCTTCTGCTGGGGATACCTGCACTGCCCTCCAACACCTCATCCCACCCCTAGTTCAAGACCCCCTCAGGAAACTCCCTCTCCACTCCTTCTTCCACCCATCCCTGCAGGTGGGCACTCCCTCCTCTGGACCCCCACGCCTCGCACTCGCTTTGCTATGAGACTCTCTATGAATGAAACGGTGGCTTATTATCCTTTGCTCCACCCTCGTGACTGTGAGGCAGGGACCAGCTCAACAGATCCTTGCATCTCTCTTACCTAGCCTGGCCTACAGCAGGCACTCAGTAAGTGCTTGTATTGGATGAAGGACCAAACAGACTGGGGCGATCTAGCCTTCTGTCTGACAGATGGCCAACTGATCTGGCACCTTAGTTCCCTTCCAAACCTTGGGGGCCAAGGTGAAGGCTCAGGTCCGAGACTTTATCTGGGGGTTTAAGAACAGGACTCTGTACGGCTTCTGCTCTCATCGGCCTTTTTTCTGTTTTCCAGAAATGTGCCGTAAGTCAGCCTCAGATGTGGGTCAACCTTATGCGGTTAAGCGTCAAGTCATTCAAGTTTACATCTTTGATTTTTTTCCTTTTCATCATTCACTCGCTCAGTCACTCACCCCCTATTTGTTGAGAGCTCACGATGAGTGGGTTCCGGTTGCTATGGATACCATGTGAACAAGACAGACAATTTTTGCTTTCCCAAGCTTCTGTTTTAGACAGCATCTATTTAGTTCCTTTCCCTTACCCATCACTTAGTGGGAGAAAGTGTCGCATCACTTGGACACGTCACCAGGCCTCAGCATCTCCATCTGCAAAATGCTGTCCCTGGAGCCTCACCCGAGTGGTAGTGTGCGTCAGGCCCTGCAGCCTGGCCCTGCATGGGGCTGCTCTGAGGGTGGATGCACACGCTCATGGGGGCGTGTTAATTTGTTTCCTCTCTTGCCTGGTGCTTTGTTTCTGGAGGCGCATCGAGAGGGCCCTTTTTAATCAGCTGAGGAGCAGAAGACTTCAGAGCCACAGATTAGGTCCTCTGTGCTGGGATTGTAAAACCAAGCACGGGGAGTAGTGTCTGCTGAGCAGCTACCCTGTGCTGGGTGCTGTTCCACACGGTTATGCTGTTCCCTCTGCAAAGAAGTGGTGAGGCAGCTGCCTGTCTCCTATTTCTCAGATGGGAAAACTGAGGCACAGAGAGGCTAACGGGCTGGCTCACCAACCCACAGCACATTGTTGGCAGTGGAGCAGGCTGAGAACCCACAGCTTTCCTGCTGACTGCCTCTCAGCCTCGGCGGGGGGGACACTTGCCCCCATGGTGGGGGGGGCTCTGCTGGAGTGGAAGGAAGAGAGGACTAGAATGTCACTGAGTCCTCTTTCAATAAAGTCCTCAGCATCATGTTTGCCTTGGCAGCGTTTCGTATCGACCCGGTGTGTGGCACATGGATTAAGTATGCAGTTGGGTGGTCTTTAAAGGATGAACATTTTCTCTAGGATCAATAAGCTGAGTGAGTTTGGGTCTAAATTCATCAAAATGTCACCCGAGAGAAATTCAGTCTCTGGACTTCTGCACTCAGTTGGGTTGATGGCAGAGGGCAGGATCCAGGGAACACAGGTCTCTGGAAGGAGAAGATCTGGGTGTCTTTGGACCACCGTGAGTGCAAGACCCTGGAGGGGGCTGGAGATCAGCATCCTAGAAACTGGCCATCCCTCCTGGGTTCTAGACTCCATCATTGCCTCTGGGGAGAGTAGCAAAGTGGTATGACTATCTGAGGTCACATGGCTACTGGGTCTGGATCGAGCCTGAAGCCCGGGCTCTGTCCCCCAACACATGCCACCTTTATGAAGCAGTCGCCAGAGAAAGTCTATGCCAGAGCTCACCAAGGTCCCTGCCAGCCCTCCATGGCTCCGGAAGATGAACAGGTAGAGACCAAACAGATGATGGCAGTGTGGCTTCTAGTGATTTCCACCAAGAGCCCTTGGAATTTATCACTTGGGAGGGTAGTTAGTTACCAAACACAGGTGAGTATAAAATCCAATTTCTTAAATTCCATGCGGGGCCAGGGGACCTAAGGCTGCTCTGTCAATTACGACCTCCTCAGGTACCAGGGACTGAAGATCCTCATTTCCTTAAATCCTCCTGCTTGTTGTCTGAGCTTTTATCCTTCTGATCTACTTATTAGATTTCTACTGGGGCTTTGTGCTGCCGAGCACTCAGGGTCTCCAGGACCCACTCTCTTGTTTAACTAGTAACTTCTTTCATGAACCATATAGGGAACCAGATGAAGCAGGAAGCTGGCAGGAGGGGAGAACTGGAGAGAGGGAGCATGAAGGACAGGGACAGAGGAAACAAGGGGACGAGCACAGAAGCCTATGCAACATTGGCCCCATGGGGACAACTCCCTGAGCGGGATAGCCTTTGTGTCTTTCTTAACATCTGGATTTACACCTAGATCTGGATGATTCTTGCAGGTTCCCACTGCTGGTAACCTGGGTCCGGAGACCCCCTATCTGCTCACATGATCCTCCACTGCTTTGTACCTCTGTGTTAAGGTTATCTGTCCCATGCATCTGTCTGCCTGTCTCCTTGGATCTTGGAATTCTTTAAAAACAGTACATGCAGACGAGGCCGAACATTGGATGAAAGCTGAAAGTATAAAGTATACAGATGTACGGGGCTCATTTCAGCTCTCCAGGGGTCCCCACAGCTGGGACACAGGATGCATACCCGAAGGGCAACCAATATTCACTGTGCTGGTCTGGCCAGGGAGGGCTTCATGGAGGAGGTGAGACTAGAACTGGGCTGCATAGGATGCTGGGGACCGGTCAGGAGAGCAGGGAGAGCATTTGAGGAGGGAGGAGTTTGAGGAGGGTTGAAGGTTCAGGGTGGGAATGGGCAAGGGGGAGCACGGATTGGGGCAACCATGCAGGGTCTGTGCAGGGAAATCTAGAAAGGGAAGTTGAGGCATACTGTGGAGGGCTGTGAATGTGGAGGGTGGAGCCAGAATTTCCTTTCCTCTTGCCCAGATCAAGTTCCATGTGGTTCCAGGCATTCATGCACTGGCCTCCTGGTGAGTCTCCTGTGGGCGAGGCTGTTGGCATGGTGGCTGTGCACCCTGGCCAAGCAGGGCCATGTGTGGCCTGGGACTGCTCTGCTTTGTCTTCCTCTCTTGAGTCCAGCAAGGAAGAACCAGCCTCAGACTCTTCAGGCTTGAGGTACCCTCTGTCTACTCTGGCTATGGCCTGATCCAGGAGTCTTCACTTGAGCCTGGATTAGGTCTCAGAACCAGAGGAAGACACTTGTACATGGACCCCCTCTGGTGTTCTGATAAGGAAGGGGAAGACTCACCCCGAGGGAGAAGGGGGATGGTGCTGGAAAGGGGACTCTTACTGAGTCCCTATAACAGACCGGACCTGGCCTCGTGGCTCCCTGGTTATACGGGGTAGGTATTCAGTCTCATTGCACAGATGGGGAAACAGAGAGCCTTGGGAGTCAAGCACCCACCCCAAAGCCATACAGCTAAGTTGCAGAGGGCTTGGAGCCCACGCGTGCCTGATTCCAAAGCCAGCCTCCTCCCCTTTATTTGGCCCTGGTCTGCCTGTGTGGTTCCTCTGGCCTTACTGGATGACTGTGAGCAAATCATTGACCCTCTCTGGCCTTCAAGGGTCTCGTCTCTCCAATGAGGGGGTGAACTCTCAGTGGCGTCCCTGCTCAGATTAGACCCGGGGCTCTCTCCCCCGCGACTGTCCCCTCCGAGAGCGGGCTGTTTGCTACGCAGCCTGGGTTTCTCCAGCAGCACCTGTGACTGCTTTTCCCAGCCTTGCTAAGCCCCGGTTTTTGCTTCTGCCTTCAGTGTTTTGTGAGAGTTGGTATCAGAACGCGCTCCCCTGATGCTGCCGGAAGCAATAATCCAGACACGGTTGGAGGCTTTAGCAGAAATCCTCCACTACAGCGGAAGAAAGGGAACCGGCAAAGCAAGGATTTCAGCAGATACAAAATCTGCCCATTTACCTTCCCATTCTAGGCTCAGCGGGGATGGCTGAGACGTGGAGGGCCCCCTCCGCTCCAGGTCTCCCCAAAGGGTGAGAGCCGAATGCAGAGGTCTCCGTTCCTACGGTCCCGCGAGGACAGAAAAGGCAGGTCACCAAGTATTCCCCTTCTGCACTCACATGGAGATTCTATCGAGTGCTGGCGGCACAACAGGTCAGTGCTCCCCGCAGTCACTCGTTTTCTTATTGAGTCCTCACAACATTGACACAGAAGTGGATTATCCTTAGTTTTGGTATGAGACTCAGATGGCTTAAGGGGCTTGCCCAAAGTCACACAACCAGTAAATGAGAGAGCAGAGAAAGGCGGCTCCTTACCGACCGGCATACTGCTATCTGCTCTTGGGAGTCGGCCTCTTCCATCTCTCTCCCCTGTCTGACACCAAGCTCCTCGTCATCATGGAAAATTACCCTGACCCGTCTAGCCTGCTTCCCTGGCCCTACCCCTCCCGTGTGCCATCGGAGCCTCCTCCGTCGGACACACCGATCTGTGGTCACAGACCCCGCTGCTGTCCTCAGCTGGGGTGGACTCCTTCAGAACTGACGGGGTTGCGTGCCTCCTGGGGAAAATAAGTTCCTGCTCTAGGCTTACCAGCAGCTCTAGGGTAATATGTTATCTTTCCAAAATGAGGTTTTTCATTTCTGAGACACTGAGACCTCCAGAGTTGCTACATTGCAGGCTTTCTTCCTAGCACAGGATGGCTGGGATCATGGCCAACATTGAGCTGCTTACTGGCCACCCCTCCACCAATCAGGGGTAACAGTCTTGTCCGGAGGCCCAGCCCCTAATGCCCCGCCTACTGGGAGTGGCTCTCTCACTCTCCATCTGTATATTTACATATATAACTGCGGAACGAATGCACAAAGGAGTCCAGCGTAGTGAATATAGCACGTGCTATGGAGTTCGACTGACCTAGCTTCAAATCCCAGCTCCACCCCTCGTCTGTTGTACAACCCTAGGCAAGACACTGAACTCCTCTCTGTTCTGCTCCCTCCTTTGTAAAATGGAAATATTGACACCACCCACCTCAAAGGGCTGCTCTGGGGGGTAAAACGAGATCAAGCACTTAGCACAGGGCCTGGCCCACCTGGAGGACTCCATAAAAGGAGGCCCCTGCTTATCTCTCCCTGGCCCCTGGAGAGGTCTGTCTTCTCAGCTTGGAGAACGACAGCCCTCGGCTGCCAGGTAGGGACGCTCAGCCAGTGAGCGGGGCCTCTGAGGAGGCCACTGGTGACTGAAGCTTCTGAGAAGGCATTACAGGCCATTGTTTTAATCAATACCGTATTATTTCCTCTGTGGTGTCTATCCCCATGTTTATTATGTGTAAATAGGGTTTTTCAATGATGCGAATGTGTTAGCTTAATGTAGCCGACATTCAGCGTGTGCAGTCTGGTGGGTTGCCCCTCAGGACCTCCAGGAAATTGAGATGATGTATCCGCCACAAAGCTGTCCTCACGAGCGAAATTTGAGAAATACCAGTCAGTGGCGATCAGGGCACCCGGTGCGTGACTGCGGGCGTGGGCTGGGTGCTCAAGTGAGGGAAATAATAACCCCCACAGGCCCTGGGAACCCGGTCCAGCTCCTGGAGAGAGGGTGGTCCCAGCTGGTGGCCCAGAAGCGGGTTGTTGCGGTTCCCATCTCTTTGCTGTCCAAATGTAGATTCTGTATAATAGCCCTACATGGTCTGGCCTACCCCTATTTACGTTCTCCATCACTGCCTGTCCCCGGCACTTGTGAATGCTCACCCTCTCTGATAGCTGTTCCTCATGCTCCTGGATTCTTAGATGATCCCTTCTTCCTTCCCATTCCATGACCCTCATGAAAATCCATTTTACACACATTTCTGTGGCTCAGTGCCAGTCCCGTTAGCTTGGCCCAGCCTTGCTGTCCAGGCAAGCTGAGTAGAGCGAAGGTCGCTTTTCCAAGTTTTCCATGTGGGCTCAACTGTCCCCTAGTGCCAGGGTGCCCAGAATAACGGCTGTCAACCCTACCAGCTCCTCTCCTTCTGTCTCACTGGACTGAACCTGGATGGGGGTGGCGCAGGCAGGTTCATGAAGACCTGGGAAGAGCTTCTCCACCCTGACATCATTAAAGTGGCAGGTCGGATGCCACCATCATACATGCCTCACAAGCAACAGGCCAGAACCCCAATAATGGCCCTTTAACTCAACAACATCAGCTATCAGACAACGCTGGATTCACTTGTGTAGCTTTCTGGAATGCGCTGTAAAGGAATTAACCTTTACCAAGACAGTTTGTGGAATGTTATCAACAGGAGGTACTTTTATCCCGTTTTCTTAATAGTGTTTGGAAGCAGAGGCCTGGATAGGAAAGTGCTGGATTTTCCACCTTCATATGCCAAATGGCAATGAGGACTCCAGGGAGGCAGCCTGTAAGAAATGTGGGAACGAAGGGATCTGTGCAGCACTTCACGCCTGTCTGTTCAGCTGTCCATGTTGCTTGTCAAACTCTGGGGGTCCATCGAGCTAAAAGGTACTCCATAAATGTAAATGGCCGCTGTTATCATTAAGCCCCGTCTGTGTGTCTTAAACCTTCCGCACAAAACGTGTTTGGGGTTGGGCTTTGGCTTCCCTTCACTGCCTGAGAGATATGAAGGAGGTGTTTTTCTTGGCAAATAAATATGATATCATAAGCCCTGGCAGGATTCCAACCTGAGTAATGGCCGTCTGCCTTCTTAATTCCCTCAGCAGCTTGGAACAGGAACATTATTCTTTACTTCCTCTCTTTAAAAAACAAACTCTCTATTGGAGAACATTACTCAGCCGCAGGATCCCTCCCCTGACGTGGCTGCATTTCCAAGACGGGATGTGAAGGATGAGCTCAGATTACAGTACACGTTTGGGAAAACACAGCAAGATGTTTGGCCCCTAAAAGGCACCTGAGGATCTTGAATTATAGAGGCCACTCTTCACGTGTCCTTGTTCATGAGGGACACGGAGCCAAAATCAATAAGACTCACGTTGCCTAGTGCCGCCATGTTCCAGGTCTAAATCATTATGGAGTAACTAGGTAACTAGGTAATCCAAGTGGGGCTGGATGATCACAGTCAAGTACAAAGTTGTCTTGCTGAGCACCCCCTCGGTTGAGCATGAGGAGAGGTGTGGGGGGTGGGGGGCCACCTCAAAGTGTATAACTCCCCTCATGCTTTGCTTCTCATTCAGTCTTTATAACAACACTCTGAGACAGGTAGGCTTCATTTTATAAACCTGAAACTAAGGCTCAGAGAGATTGATTAGACAACCTGTTCAGAGTCACAGAATCTACGCAGTGGACCTGAGACTGAACTCGGGTCTTTGGCTTCAGATCCAGTTTTTAGGA
Organism: Halichoerus grypus; assembly: GCF_964656455.1. Taxonomy (NCBI): domain Eukaryota; kingdom Metazoa; phylum Chordata; class Mammalia; order Carnivora; family Phocidae; genus Halichoerus; species Halichoerus grypus. Next base: position 90,069,576 of record NC_135722.1, on the reverse strand, counting down.
TGGCCCATCAAGCCTCCTCACCTCTTCTGGGCCGTGAGGATTTCGGTGCTATCACTTGCCCATACTGAAATAGCTATTACAAGGTGGTGTATCCCATTACAAGTGATGTGGAACCTAGGCCCTGGTTTCCCATCACTGGGCCACTGATTTGCTGGAGCTCATCGGGGCTACTTGGTTAGACCAGGAGAACACCTGGCTAGCTCACGGTGTAGTCTGGAAGCAGGTATGTGGCAAAGGCTCTGAAAGTGTTGGGAGAAGCACAAATCAGTGGGCAAGTGCTCAGGGTTTTTGATTCATCCAATGAACATTTATTGAGCACCTGTTATGGCTAGGTTGAGGGACACATCTGTAAACAAGACAGAGTCTGTGCCTTTAAGGAGCGGGGAGTTTAGTGAGAGAGACACGTCAGCAGACAATTATAATACAGTATGATGAATGCCCTAATGAGTCTACGGTGTCTTGATGACGTGCCGGGCGAGTTGCTAACCACACATGGCACTTCTCAGGGAATGTTCACAAGGGACATGACTTCGAAGCTGAAACCTGAGGGACAAATAGGAAGCCGGCTGATGAAGATGGGGCTGCAGAGGATTCCAGGCTGAGGAGACAGCACGTGCAAATGCAGAGGTCAGAAAGAGCATGTTATGCTCGAGTGATGGTGTGCTCAGTCTGGGTTGGAGTGGAGTTGGAGAGGGAGTGGTGGGCAGCAGGCCAAGAGGTCAGCTGGGAGCAGGTTGCAGACCCCAAATATGTGTCTTCTCCATCAGGCGTGAGTCCATGCAGCCACCATGTCTCCCAAACCACCACCACTCCCTCACGCCAACCTGTAGCCTGGAGGGTCTTCATTTTGCCTTGGACTCCTCAGCCTTTAATTGTACGTGAAGGAGCCAGAAATGCACCCAAACCAGAGTAGACAGCACCAAGCCCTGAATCAAAAACGAAAACAAAACAAAAAGCCCAGGGGGGAAAATAAAAGCCAACCCAAAACCCCAATCCCTCCCTGCTGTGCTTTATCTAACTGAAGGACAGTAATCTGGGAGCTGTTCATTTAACATACTTCTGCCTTCTGAATGGCTTTTACTTTCCCCTAAATTGAAACTGCAGTACAATATATGTGAATGATTAGCCTGTGTAATACATTCCTGCAAATTTAGATTAGGCATGATTATGACTTAAGTAAAAGAGTTGAACACAATCCTCATCGCCGTCTATCTTTTCTCTTCTTGTTCATGTTCATGGGGTGACTGAACGTAAGGGATGAATGAATGAAGGAGAGCCAGGGTCTGGGTGTGGAGAGGGGCTGAGGTCCATTTTTGGAGGGTTTTGAGAAGGAGGGAGAAGCTGACCTGAGAAGATGTGCAATCTGGGGCACAGGGAGAGAACACTGGCCCAGGAGGCACATCTGGGACAAGTCCAGGCTCTGCCATTTGCTAGCTGTGTGACTTGAGGCAAGTTACTTACACTCTCTGCGTCTTAGTTTTTCCACTAGCAAAATGGTCTTTATCATTCCTGGCTCATGGGATGGTTTTGGGTGGAGTGTGATCAGGGATGTGAGACCAACACTGCGTCATGGCCCAGAGTGCAGATGGGGAGCCAAAGTCCCGGCCAAGTTCCAGCTCTACCACCTACTAGACTCTTACCACACTTAGTAGAACTGTGTGACCTTGGCCTTCATTACTCAGCCTCCCAGAGCCCCAGTTTCCAGAATGGGAATAAGCATACTTGGCCATGTGTATCCTAGAGGAGAGGAAGAAATGGGATTTTCCATGTTAAAAGTGACTTGCAGGGACACCTGGGTGGTTCAGTCGGTTGAGCATCCGTCTCTTGGTTTTGGCTCAGGTTACGATCCCAAGGTCCTGGGACAGAGCCCTTCATTGGGCTCCCCGCTCAGTGGGGAGTCTGCTTGGCTCCCTCTCCCTCGGCTCCCTCTGCTCAGGCGTGCACTCTCTCTCTGAAATAAGCGGATGGATCTTTGAAAGGAAAAGAAAAAAAAAAGTGACTTGCACATTTTTGGGCACCTGCAAGGGCTGCACTGGCTGGAAAGGGTGGGAACAGGAGTCCGGGGAAGGCTGGCGTCTCCTTCGTTGAAATAACAACCTGGAGTGGTTTGGTGGGGAACCTTGCTGGGGGGCCCTTGGCAGGGACGGGCAGGAGAGAAGCCTTCAGGGAAGGTTTCCCTTGGAGTCCAAAGCCCTGCCCTGGCCCTGGGCACTTCCAGGTCGTCTTACCCGGCTCCACCCACTCTCCTCCCCTAAGAGGCACACTGTAGCATTCTGTATAACTAACTTCTTCTTCTTTTATTTTTTTAAGATTTTTTAAAAAATTTATTTATTTGGCAGGGAGAGAGAGAGAATGAGAGCGCGCACACAAGCAGGGGGAGCGGCAGGCAGAGGGAGAGGGAGAAACAGACTCCCGGCTGAGCAGGGAACCCGGTGCAGGAATCAATCCCAGGACCCTGGGATCATGACCTGAGCCGAAGGCAGACGCCCAATCGACTGAGCCACCCAGGCGCCCCTAACTAGCTTCTGTATTATGTTTTTATTTAGGGTCTGTCTCCCCCTAGTGCAGGGGCCTTTTTTTCCCCCGACAGACCTCAAGCACCTAGAACACAGCCTGGCAGTTGGTAGGCACTCCGGAAATACGTGTCCAATGAATGGATTTATGAGCAAGGCTAGAGTTCTGTCTCGTGGGAACAGCTGAGGTGAGGTCGGGGAGACGGTGGGAGAACCGGGGAAAACCAAGGGCATCTGTCACCCCAGCAGGGAGCTCGCTGCAAGGAGAAAGAAATAACAGCAATTCGGTGCGTGGAACCCGGCACCCATTCTTCAAGGGAGCCACAAGCCCCCAGGATCTTCCCGGAACCCCCGGGGCACCAGCAACTTGCTGCACAGCCCAGGTCCCTCCCAGCAACTGACAAAATGTCTTCCAACCTGAGCCACTGACTCTCTCCAGGGTCTGCCTCCTGTGGCTCCAGCCCGGGATGCTATTTCTCTTCTGTTCCTCGTGACAACAGGGACAACAAATAACGGGACGGCAGATGAAGGGCCCTGCAAACCCTCCACAGCTGGAGGAGTCTGGGCTATCTCCGTGTCTGCAGGGAGGGGAGGAAAAGCGACTCCCTGAAATGGGGGCACAGCCACCCTCTGAATCTTCTAGAACTTGGGCTGTGGCTGCTTCGTCGTCCATGACGATCGTCACTCCGGGCCAAGGAAGCAGGGCCATGGCGGCCAGCCATCCGCCACCCCACCTGCGGGCAGGGCTGGCACCGGTTCTATTGCTGGTGGCTCAAGATCCCTGGGAAACTGATGAGCAGCACGGAGAGGCAGCTGACATTCCTTCACGGTCTGGGGGGCTGGCCTTGCTCAGTGCTTTCCCCTGCTTCCCGCCCTGGGAAGCAGCCACTGCTGTTTGCAAATGAAACAAACTCAGGGAAGTGCAGTCATGTGCACTTGGGCACACGGCTCCCTCGGTGGCCGTGCGGGGGTAAGAAGGCCCGTGTTTCTGAACCCAAAGCACGTCTCAGGCACCCTGGGGCCTGTGCGGCGCTGACATGCCTATCGGGGGTGAGTGCAGCCCCTTGCGTCCCAGCCTCAGGTTCCGCAAGTACGCCAGTTACTGATGCTCGGGGGAAGTTGCCTTCATCCTGGCCTCACCTGCTAGCATCCTTGCCCCTGCCAGGTCTGGGCTGGGCCCGTCCTGGTGCCCCTGCTGCAGGCTGAGGGCCTGTTTCACTTACCACCCGAGATCCCCACTGTCTACTGTGTCTCATCCCGAGGAATGGGAGCTCACCCTCTGAATACAAACCAGGGCCCGACTGCAAAACAGCATATCCTCTGGGTACCCAGATTAACGCGAAGACGAATACGAATACAAATACCAGCTTAGCTGAGTCTCAAATGTGAACCCAGGAAGCGGACTCCTGAGATCCCATGTTCTTAAGCATTGTAATGTCCCACCTCTTCCTCATCTGGCACAGGTCTTTTCCTAAACCACCCTGGTGTTCTTGGTTTTGTTAATATCCCTTTCCAAACAGACTTCTAGAACTGAATGCAAAACTCCAGATGTGGCCTGACTAAGCTAAGCTCAGGGGGACGTCACCTCTCTGTTTGGAACATCGTTTTGCAAAGAATGCAGTCAAAGATGGCACTGACTTTTTCTGGGGTCCCCAAGTCCCAGGGTTGGCAACTGTTAGGCTTTTCAGCCAATCCTAAGGCTCCAGGTCTTCCAGAAATTAGCCACTGTGGGCAAACCCGTTTTTATCGCCCTCTTGTGTGGCCATGGGCTGAAGCCCACCGCCCCCCTCCGCGCCTTGCAGGCTGAGTCTCCAATAGCTGCACTTGGCTCTGCTGTGGCATTCAGTGAAGGCTCCAGATGAAAGAGAACATGGTCTCCGGAAAGGAGGGGGCTGAATGGAGGTGAATCGGTCTGTGAAGGTCACCGCCACTGCTTGGTGAGCGATCTGTCCCCATTTCAGCCTCAGTGGGAAAGTGATGGAGGGTGTAATTAGGGCCTGAGCGGTGCCTGTGGGGGCTGCTGTCCCGGCTCAAGGAGGCTGGGGACACAGACAGTAGTCTCTGTCCTCCTGGGTGCGGAGAGGAGCGCACCAGCCTGTCCAGGGCGGGGGTGGGGTGGGGGGGGGAGTAGTGTAGGAGAGGCGCTCTGACCTGGTAACTACGAGTCCCGGACCCTTCCTGGCAGTGTGAGGATGCGAGTGGGGATGGGGAATAAGAAGAGGGATGAAGTGAGGCAGGAAATAGCCCTCGGGAAGCTGGGAAGGGAGCAAAGCTCTCTGTGTTACCCTCTCGTTTTCCTGGTTTTGTCTCTGCCTTGTTCCCTCACCCCACCTTGGGATCCAGGAGCTCAGACTTCCCAGGACCCTGCCTTGCTGGGCACCCCACCCAGGTCTTCCTATCTTTTCTTCTTCCTTCCCACACCACGATTTATCTGTCCTGTGGGTCTCATTTCACCCCCAGTCCCCTGAGAACTGCCTCATTAGAAAGTGATCTAATACACTAATGCGGTATTAAGGTGTTAAAGTTGAACAATTGGCTTGGTGCTTGGAACCAGTCATAACCCAAGGGTATAAATACTTAAACAAAAGAAGCTCTTAACCTAAAGGCATAAATCCTGGGGTGAAACTTCACGTGTTCTGGCAGGGAGGTAGTTTGGGTATGCAAACCCCAGGTGGTTCTGCCGTCCATGAAGATGCTCCCACCGCTCCTCACAGTAATGCTTGCGTGGACCAGCTGGGTGGAGACTTCCCTTATGATGAGGAAATGAAAGCTCAGAGAGGTTTTGTGTCTTGCCCAAGGTCACACAGCTCACCATTCCTGGAGTCCAAGCAGCCCCAGGCCTCTTGCTGGGCCCCTCAGGGCCCTGACATTCTGGGGGCCTGCAGTGCTCGGGCTGGGGGCTCCTTGCCATTAATTAGATCCTTCATTGATGAGTCTCGGAAATAGAGCTAAGGGTTTGTTCGCTCCCAATGGGCCATGAAATAAAATTCCAGAACCTTCGCTGGGCCCCTCGGATGGGGACTTAAGTGTATTGGTTGCCTGTGATGTCTCAGGCTCTGTTGTAGGTATTTTTCTAATGGTTATTGTAAACCTCATTTCCTTTACATGGATGAGCGAAGTCCAAAGTCACACAGTTAGGAGGTGTGTTTGGGAGAGGGGGGAGAGTCAAGATTTGACAATTTCAACGGATTCCCAAGCTCAAGCTCTTTCTCCTACAGCGTGTAGCCTCCCACAGAAGAGAGGGGTCTAGAGGAGGCAGTGTCCTTGAGGGGTCTGGTCCACTGGGGAGGACAGACCACATCGATGAAAAGGACCATGGCAAAGAAAACACAGTACCTCCTATAAGCCTCCTGCACAAGTGAGCAGCTGGAAATAGTCCTTCTGTTCGGGTCAGAGCCAAGAAAGCCAGGGGAATGGGCCGAGCAGAGCCACTTGGGGAGGCCTTGGGGAGGAAGTGAGTTTGGAACCAGTCCCAGGTTAGGCTGTGTGTGCTCTGGGAAGGGAAAGCTGCTGTACGGAGCTGGGTGAGGGCACCCGAGAAGGGGGCGGGAAGAAAGAGAATCGCAGCTCAGGGGGAGAGGCCTGTTTCAGGGAAGCTGAGGGCAGGGAGGCCTGGGGCAGGTTGGGGCTGGGAGGGGCTAGAGGGGAGAAGGCACTGGGTAAGGCCCGACCGGAGGGAGGCTCACACAAAAAGCTTCTCAGCTGGAAGCCCAGGGAGCGCACCCCTTCTGCAGACACGTGGCTTATCTGAATGGGTCTTCAATAGGAAAAAAACGCCTCCGCTTTGGAGAAACAAATGTTGTGGCTTTGGCTTCCCACGGAGCCAAGACGCTGTTTTCTGCAGGTCATCCTTGTGTGGACGCAGACCACGGGCCAGGTGGCTCTTAGAGTGGCGCCCCGACAGCTCGCCCAGTAATTGACTGACTCTTCCGTCACCGCTTGCGCGCTCAGCCATTGTTAACTGGGAACTTGAAAATTACCTTTATTTAGCACTGCTATCGGGAGGCTGCAGGGGCGCCACATTTCCATGCCACTAGCTCTCTCTGGCTGACGGCAGCAAGCAGGCTTGTCATCCGGTCCCCAGACCCCAGCCTCGTTCCTCCCTGCTCACTGCGGGCACAGGGCAGCGTGCTAAGTGGACGCGGCAGGCAGGCCTGCACTGGCCAGCGCGCCGCATACCCTCTGGGTTTGGGGTCGGTGATGGAACACCCTCCTGGCCCCACTCCCCGCTGACTGATCGGCCAACTCGCTGGCCTGCTGCCGGCGGTTTCCTCGGGGCCACCCTGCCCTGTATGTGTGGGACAATCTAGAACAACGTCCTCATGGGGTGGTGTGCGCATAGTAGGGTGGCATGCAGTTCCCTAAACTAGAGTGAATATGCATGTAATGTCTAAGGAAGGAGGATGTTCAGAGCCGTCAGAGCTTCCAGCAGATTCTCAAGAGGACTTGTAAGTCCCCTCCCCTTGCCCCCAAAGCTGGGAAGTCTGCCTTCTCCTACCACCTCTCCAGGAAGCTCTGCACCTTAAACCCACTGATAGCTGCCATGGGACTCCGCGCATCAGGCAATACGATCTGACAGTCCTCCCCCGCCGGGGAGGGGGGGGGGTGGGGGTGGTGGCCAGGCCAGGCCGGTGCTTTGCTCAGCGGGGCTCCCTGGATGGGTGGATGTTTGCCGACTGACTGACAAACCACAAGATGAGGTGGAGGATACTTTGCATTGGCGGAGCCTCCGACCCCCTCTCCTTTCTGTGTGAATGGAGAAGAGAAAGCAGATCGTTTGGCTCCCTCCCTCCCACTCTCAAGACCTCACCCCCCCACACTGGTCATAGGGCCTGTGTAGTGCCGGTCTGCTGGAGAACGCGGGACTCATTTACCTGCAGACGGAGGAAGACAGAGGCGTGGGCCGGGAAAGATGGAGGACCTGGTAGAAATCCAGGAGGTTGGTGAAGGGCAGGGCTTGGTTTGGGGGCGGGGTGGGGAGCAACTCCTTTCTTCCCAGGCAGGGTAGCTAACCACTGCTGGATCCGCCAGGCCAGTCATTTAACACTCTGAGCCTCAGAGGCCTGATGAGTGGGACCTTCAAGGGTACAAAGACACAGCAGTAGAAACTCTCTAAGACCTCTGCCAACTCTAAAATTCTCTGATTTCTAATGCACACTCCTGGCCAATTCCCTTCTCTGGCCGTGGGTCCTATTCAAGAACACAGAGAAAGGCACTGTCCTACAGATATACAAAATTCCGAGGGCACAGAGAAGGAACTTGTGTTTAGGAGTCGCTTGGTGTTTTCTGCAAGGCTCCTGTCATGCATTTCTCAGTCCTCGGTGCCAGTGGTACTTCCTGGCAAAAGCCACTTTGCAGCTGCCCGGACCTTGGGCCCAGCGGGGTCTTCCTGGTTGTCGTGAACGCAGCCCCCTTCCCAAGCCGGGACTGACCGTGGATGCAGAGCTCCCCTTGGCTACGGGTGGCATCATTTCCCTGTAGCTGGGGCGGTGGGGGGTGGATGGTGACAAGGTCCTTGGGCTGACAACTGGCTGGAGAGCACTCAGGATCTACTTCATCAACCTCCTCTTCTCTTTCAGAGGCTCTTAACCCACTTGAGCAGAGAGGAGGGGCCCAGAAGGGGTGAACGCCCAGTTTGGGCAGACAAAGGAACTGTAGTCAGGTACCTCTCCAGACTGGCTCCAGGGACCCAAGGTGGGGAGCACGAAACTCTTCACAGCTAGCCTCTGCATCTTGAGCCCTGCTTTCCTCTTTTGAGAAGGGGTACTAAAAGCCACCACTGATAAAGAACAGAAACAACCCTCCGGTCTGGTCTTCCGGATGAGTTTGACGACCTCTGGTGATGGGGGCTGGGAGAGAGAGGCAGAGCCCATGTGTAGTGCCCAGGACCCAGAAGACATGTACCAATGACGAGGATCTTTAAAACAGGAGGAAGGAGCAGGATGGGGTCATTACGTGGGTCCCGGTCCCTCCACTGTCACTCAGAGGGAAGCTAGGTCATAGGAGAAATTCCCTTGTTCTAGACTGGCTGTCACCAGAAACCCATGTGGTCCCCATTCTCATCCTTTGACGGCCTTCCCTGCACAGATGCCTCGGTCTCCCCGATGGGCTCCTCCATTCTCCGCAGAGCTCCTGGGCTTTCAGTGGCCGGGCTCGTCTTGCATCGGTGGTCCTGGGGCCCGGGCCAGCACCTGCCCAGTGCTCTGCGGCTCCACGGTGCCGGGACACCCCAGGGCAGTGCCAACAGCCTGCGTGCTGCAAGCTGACAAGCCTGAGTTCACTTCAGTGCCGAGGACTCGACAGGATCGTCTGAATTAAGTGGCCAAGTTTAGTTTTTAATTAAGCCCCCGTGGTCTTTTAAAAAGGTCATTGATGACACCATCTTCTTTAAGGCCAATATGAAAAGACATTCAAAGTCAAAGTTCTGAGATGGGAGCCTTGTAACTTGAAATGTCACAGGAAGAAATCTGGAAATGGGGCAACAGAAAGCTGGTAGAAAGGATGGCCCTGTCACATTGCTCTGCCATCAGCTTCACAGTTTCCATTTGGCACTTCAAACTATTTTGGTCTCAAAGGGCAAGTGGCCCCACTCTACTCTCTCAAGTACCTCCCCCCACCACTGGTTTCGGGGTTCTTTGTTTGCCGCAGCAGTGAAAAATGGGACCCTTGTGTTCCCCGATGTGGAATAAAAGTTGGTACCAGTGGGGCAGAATGTGGCCACTTGTTTCTGATCTCTGGGGTATTAACACAAGTATGTAACTGGCTGTGCTTCCAGTGCCCCGAGTCCTGCATGCACCCTTTCTTTTTTTTTTTTTTAACATAACGTGTCCAACACTGTATCCCTGGGAAACACTGTTGTGTCTAGGATGGAGCACAACAGCCACTGAATTCCCCTTCAACATCCCATCATGATCCTACAATAAAAGCAAAGACCCATGGCTGGTTCTACAAAGCCCCAAGAGAAGTAGAGACTCAGTGTGTATTCAAGCTGAGCCGGCAGAACCTGCCAGAGACGCGATTTGGGCCGGCTGGTAGCGAACAGGACTCAAGATGGAGCAGACACAATAATGTTTTCCTGGGGCCCTTGGCTCGGCAATGATGCTTGGGCAGCAGGGCCCCCTGGATGCTGGATAATTCAGGGTGGCCCGTGACTCAGTGTTAGGCCAGGGCACAGGGTAGTGGACAGCTCCCGTCCATGCCTACCTTAGGCAGTCTAGAGAGTGGGAAGACGTTGGGTTTAAATTCAGGAAATTTGAGTCTTGTGGCAAAAAGTACCGTTTGCCTACATAATATACATTCTCCCATTTATTTGCCATCAGAATCCCTATATTGTCGAGGTGGGAATGTAACTAAGCTAACAAAATATGAATTCCTAGCCTCCCTTGAAAAGCGAAAGGTGGCTGCTGAGATACAACCAGAAACCATTGGGTGGGCTTCTTTTTTTTTATTTTTTATTTTTTTTATTGTTACGTTAATCCCCATACATTACATCATTAGTTTTAGATATAGTGTTCCATGATTCATTGTTTGTGCATAACACCCAGTGCTCCATGCAGAACGTGCCCTCCTCAATACCCATCACCAGGCTAACCCATCCTCCCACTTGGGTGGGCTTCTTTAAAGATGGTAGGTTCCCCTGGGAGGGTGCACTGCTTTTGCTCTTTCCTCTTCTTCTTCCCGCCTGAAATGTGGAGCTGATGCCTTGGGGGCTTCGGCAGCCATTTTACGACCTGTGGTACTGCACAAGCCTGGAAGCCAGTGTTCAGGATGGGCTGCCTGCCTACCTCTAGACTTCATGTTATGCGAGAGAAAGAGTTAACCCCTTGCTTGTTTACACCGCTGGTACTCTGGAAGTCTGCTGCTAACAAGCGAACACCAAACTGTTACAGAATGACCACCCATCTACCATTTATTGCTGAGAGACTTCGGGTAAGTCATTAAATGTCTTTGAGCTTCGGTTTCCTTCCCTCCACGACGGGAATAATAATTCTTGTTTTGCCTCTTAAACATTATCTATGACTTCTACGGCCTCCTCACTTCTGAGAATGCCCTCCACCTCAGTCTGCAGATCGGGTGGTTTTTGTATCCGAGCTGGGGCTGTCTCCTGGCTATTGTTGGGCTGGATAATTGTTCCTGGACTAAGGCATGTGCCTGCCTTCTAACTTCAATGGCTTGCTCGGGGCTGTTAGAAAGTCCCCTTGTGGGCTCCCATTTTCTAGAGACAACAATAGCTTTCCCTGGCTCGCTCGGGCCTCGCCCCTCCTTGCTGGGTGCAGAGACCGCTGTTTCAAGCTGCTGAAAAGAAGGCTTCAAAGAGCCCCACATTGGCCCCTCTTAGGCTCTGACCCATAGAAACATTTCTGGAAATCCTCAAAAGCCTTATTAATCTGTGAAGACGTCCGAGAGCGGGAGTCTGGACACCCCATTTCCAGGGGCCTTTTGGCTGCTTCTGCTGCCTCAGCTACGTTGTTCCCAACACTGTCTTGGCCCCTAATGGACTCCCCCTGAGGCGGGCATGCTTCTGGCTGCGCCTGCGATTTCAGCCCCTGACTCTTTTCTTCTTCTCTGTTGCCTTTAACTCGTGAAGTGGAGAGAGGTGACCGCTCTTCTTGGGCTGTTTGTTCCCCTGACCCCGCCGGGGGCTCTCTGCTTTGCCATTTCTCTCCTGGCATCTGGCTGGGGCTGGGTCAGGCACACAGGCGCCTGCAGAGAAACTGGGGCCCACTCGGCTTTTCCTTCCAATGAGAACTTTCAGGGCCCTGTCATGCCCAGCGAGGAGTCTGGGGGTCATCATGAGCCTCTGCAAGGGACCTGCAGACAGCTGTTGGGTAGATAAGCTCTGGGTCTGCTTCTCCAGGAACCCCCACCCCCCCGCCCCGGCTCTAGTAGCCCCACTGACCACCTTTCTCTGTGGTTGAAGGGGGGCTCTGGGGAGAGAGCCAGAGCTGCGTCTGGCTTCGGCTCTCAGCTGGGTTCCCACTGTCTTAGTCTACCTTCAGGGGATTCGAATTGATTGATGGCCAAGGTCTGGCGGTAGGCAGCTTCCCTGTGATCTCTCTTCTGGTTTTCAAACACGTGTGTGTGTGTGTGTGTACTCGCCTCCCTGGAGTGTGGGCTGGACCTCGTGGCTTGTTTCTGGTGAATAGAATACAGCCCCAGTGATGAGATGTTACATCTGGAATTAAGTTACAAAAGACTGTGACTTCTGAATTCTGTCTTGTTGGCACCCCCACACTCTTTCTCCTGTCCTCTGGGCTGCCTACTTTGAAGAAGGAGGTTGCCATGTTGGAGAGACCCATGTGGCAAGAACGGGGAGGGGGCTGGCTTTTGGCCAACATCCAGTGAGAAACTGAGGCACTCAATCCAACAGCCTGCAAGGAACTGAATCCAGCCAACCACCCTGTGTGGGAGGTCCGAAGCAGACCCTCCCCCTAGGTGAGCCTTGAGATGACTATAGCACCTAGCCTGCTGCTTTCAGAGCGACTGATGTTGAAGCTGAGGGCCCAGCTGAGCCATGCCCAGATTCCTGACCCACAGGGATTTTGAGCTAATAAATGTGCATTGTCTTAAGCTGCTAATTTTGGGGAAATTTGTTACACAGCAGTAGATAACTAATACAGGTCCTTCTTATATTTAAAAAAGTCTGACTTTGATTTGTTCCTTTATGTTCAGACTCAAGGACTTAAACCTTCCACATCCGTGAGCCACCTAGATGGTGCATTTGTGAGCACATGCGCACGCGCACTCACACACACATGCGCACGCGCTCAAATCTATGACTGCCCGAGTCTCTTCACCCCGTTCCAAAAATACATTATCAGAATAAGTGGAAGAAAGACATAGCTGAGATAAAGCTCTATTGAGGTGATTCTTGGTTTCTATTAGTAGCCTAAGTAAAATTTGAATTTCTGTCAGAACCCAAAATGCCAGAAGGGGCTCGACCAAGGAGGCTGTGGGGGTCTCTGAGCATCTCTGCTAATTCACTTCTGTACTTTACCTTTCAAAGCTTGACTCAAACTTTCCTCCTCTGAAAAAGAATTACCTGACTTCTCCGGTGAGAGTTACTGTTCCCTATCTGAGTCTCACATCCGTTCATATTTCTATCACAGCACATATCACGTTATATTTTAATTATTTGTGTGCTCTCTCTCCACTCTCCCTCCCCTCCCCCGGCCCCCTAGTCCAGGAAGCTCAGAATGCAGTGCCTTCTAGAGGAAATCATCCAGGATTTCACAACCTTAATCAGAAGCAAAATCTAAGCCCCTCTGCACCCCCACCCCCACCCCCACGTTCCAGGAAGCCAAAGCAGAGCAATTTCTCCAATCTAGGAAGCAATAAAGAAATGTATTTATGAACCAGTCTCTATCTAAGGGAAGGAATTTATGTCTCTTCATGCTCTTGTTGACAATAATAACTTATTGCTGCATCGATGGGATGCAGGATAATTTAAAAACTCTCTAAAACAAGGATCAGGAATTAACCAGCAGGGACTGAGCGGAGCCCACCTTCAGTTTGGTGGCTGAGCCCCCGAACCTGCTAATGCCCCGAGGCCATGGGAACACAGCTCTGGGAGCACCTGCAATCTCATCTTGTTTCTTCCCCAGCACCGGGGAAGAAAAGCAATTTGTTTGCTCTCATACTCTAAAGATGAACTTCCTGTGCTCAATCAAACATTATTATCCCAATGTAAGTCAATTTACCTTTGAATTTGAAGGCTATTTTCTTCCTAAATGGCTAATTATGGGAGATAGATGGCTGTAAACAGAAGCCTTCTCCTTCACCACTCAGCCAGTCCCTCTCCCTGTGGCACCTAGCGGAACCTGGCATGTTCCCTGCCTCCCCACCTGGCCTGGGCCGCCCGTGCGTGTCCTGTCTTTGTCACCCGGGATGCCATTCGGCCTCCCACCTGTTTGCCCTTTTACCGCCTCCTGCTAATCCCCAAATCACAACTTCCCCTGCTGCACTCCCTTTGTGAAGTCCTGTTCCCTTGCGCCCACCTCCCCTCCAAATGCGACCCATCTTCTAAAATGGAGGCCCCCTCCAGGTGCTGACTAGAGATGGCAGAATCTGGAGGAAAGAATGGCGAGCAAAGCGTACCCAGCGAGTGGCCCACACCTTCCCCCTCAGCGCCGGGCCAGCTCCCTTTCTCTGTCTGCTCTCTCTCTCTCTTTTTAAAGATTTTATTCATTTATTTGACAGAGAGAGGGAGAGCACAAGCAGGGGGAGCAGCAGAGAGAGAGGGAGAAGCAGGCTCCCCGCTGAGCAGGGAGCCTGACGTGGGGCTCCATCCCGGGACCCCCGGATCATGACCTTGAGCCAAAGGCAGATGCTTAACCAACTGAGCCACCCAGGTGCCCCTGTCTGTGCTCTCTTTATCCCCGTCCAACCTGGATCACAGTAGGTGCCCAATAAAAGCCGGTGCTTTCCCTCCCACGCCCCTCCCTCCTTCCTCGGCGTCTGTCCCCCCCCACCCCAAGGACTCTGCATTAAAAGTGGACACCGTGGCCAGAGAGCCATGCATATGGGCCAGCAGGAGTTTTAGGAGACAAGGGGTCCTGGGAGCGTCTGAGATGAAACAAGGTCACCCAAGGCTGCCTCTTTGAGTCTTCCCTCGAAGTCTCAGAAGCAGCCCGGCTGCGGCGCAGTGGCCTTTTCCTGTTGCATGATCAACACCAGGCAGGAGCTAATGGAATGGCTGAGTTTGTTTACCGAGATGAGGGATGGCTTCCCTCCCTCTTCACAAAACAAAGTCTTTCCCCAGGAGCGGTGGCCAAGAGGTCAGCCCCAGCAGTGTTTCTGTTTGCCTTTTGATGCTGCTCCGAAGAAGAGCTCATTGTATGCGCTCTGTCAGAGGTGGCTCCAGCCGGGAGACCTTCGCCCTTGGAGCTTTTTAGGGTTACGGAGCTTGTGGTGTGTGGGGTTATTCAGGAGGCAGCGCTCCTTCCAACTCCTCTCCCCAGGCCTGGCCCCTGGCCCTCTGTACTTTTCGTCCTGGGCCCCAGATGCCATAATAGCAAACTTGCCTTTGTCAAGTGCCTTGTGGATTATAGAGCACGTCTACATACATTATCTCATTTGGTCCTCGCAAACAGCCTCGGAAAACAGCCTCAACAGATAGATGAGGGATGGGCCCAGAGAGATCAAGTTCTTTGCCTGAGGTCACACAGCTTGTAAGTGACAGAATTGAGGCCAGTATCCAGGTCTTTTCACTTCAGTGCCTCTGATCTCTTCATTCTGTCACAGTTGCCTTGCAGAAAGGAGGGACTGAGGCTGCACGATCAATGTGCAAGCTTTGTCTTAGCTTTGGGCCTCAAGCACTGGGGCTGGGTTCCAACCTGTGACCCTCACTCGTACCCTGGAACCATAACCTTGATAAACTTATTTACCCTGAGCTTTCTGTTCTGTCTGGGGCAGTTCATTGAGCTTCTCAGGAACTGCTCTGGGAAAGTTTAAGGCCAGGGTGAAGGTCTACCCGAGGAAACAAGGCCAAGTGTGGGGCAGGCCTCTCTCACTCAGCCAAGTCTGCAGGGGTCTCACTAAATGATTATTGAAGGTCTGACTGGGTGAGGCGTGGGGACCAGCATGAGATACTTTCTCTGTTGGCTCAGACGCCGAAGAACCTACCTCACGCTTCTCCACACCTACTCCCGGCCACCCAGCAGGGGAGGGGGTCTGGCTACTCTGAGAAGGGGATCCATTTTGCATTGGATAGGTTGTCATCTTGAGACTCCTCTACAGATTTCCAGAGCTGCTGAGCCCTCATGACAGGGTGAGGAGACTGGGGCTCCCTGTTCAGCTTAGTGCTTTGATTAAAACAATTCACATTGAGTACCGAGGGGCAGGCAGGTGGGGGCTTCATCCTGTAGCAGCTGGATTAGAGAGAAATATCTTCTCCTCTGTGGTGAGAGCCTTCGTTCCTGATGAATTAGGGAGGGGTAGCCACCCTGGAGCCCAGGGAAGGAGGGGTCATGGGGAGGGGTATCGCTAGGGCCAAGTGTTGAAGCGTGCTGAGGGTAGGGGGCCTTGCCCAAGGAGAGAGGGACACGGGAAGGGAGAGGAAGGTATAGAAATCTCCGCAGATGGCCCCCACCCGAGCCCCGCCTCCCTGTCCTTCTCTCCACAGACATGATGGGAAGGAAGAACATGGGCTGGAGCCACACATCAGGGCGCTCATGTGGTGGGGGCAGCACCATGGCTGTCACCTCTCCCGGCCCTGGAGGGCTGGCAGCTCTGGATTGGCCAGGCCTGCTGAAGGGAAGAGAAGAGAGGTACAGACCAGGGAGTAGGGATAGGTCCTGCAGTCCCCCAACACAGGGCTCCTGCCCGTGTCCCCCAAATAGATACCCCTCCTCCCGCTGGGCCCGAGACCAGCCGCACAGTCCTGTCTTGCAGAGGAGCTTGAATCTGTTGAGATGGCCAATTGGCCAAAGACTGTCATGATTTTCATCACCCATCTACTTTTTTGTTTATTTGGCCTTTTCCCTCCCTCCCTCACTTCTATCCATCTATTAACATTTATTGATAATCTATCACATCAGGCAAGATGCCAGGTCGTGGAAATAAGAGGTGACTGAGCTACAGCCCCTGTCCTTGCTCTGTCTCCTCTGGGTGTCCAGGATTAGAACAACTGTATTTCTGAAGCCAAAACGAGGACACAGAGGTGACAAGGGTGAGTACACACGGGAGCGGGTATGGAGGCCATCTGTGAAAGTATGAGACACGCTGATCCTCACCAGGGACAAAATGACAGTAGTCAATAAATATTGGCCACGCTGCACTCTGAGCTAGTGGTTTTGCTGTTCTTCAAGAAGAACATTACGAGCCCTTTCGGCTGAACACCTACTATGTGCCAGGCCTGCACCAGAGGATTTGCCTAGTCTCCCCCACAGGCATGCAGAGAATTCACCGTACAGATCAGGAGGTGGCGTCCTGCAATCAGTTCGGGGTAGCGCCGTCCTCGCTGACCAGCCCGGACACCTGCACCCCTCCGTGCTACGTCTGCAGCCACAGGTGTCCAAGCCGCGGCCATAAGGGGCCGGCGGGCAGGTGTGCGCCTGGGCGTGGGTATGAGGTTGCACAGAATGGGGCGGGGGACCTCCAAACAAGAGCGTCTCAACTTCGCCAGGCATCAATGTTTGGAACTTAATAAAAGAACTGCAAGGTGAGGTGAAGTCTGGAAACAACACCAGACGCAGGGTCGGAGGCCCAGGCACTTAGCCGGGAGCTGCCACTTACCAACCTCCCTTGTGTGACTCGACCTCTCTGAGCCTCCTCTCATCATCCCTACAAAAGGGAAAGCAGGCTGATGCTAGCTAGCTCCCTCACAGCAGGACTTAGGAGGAGCGAACGAGATGGTTCTATGTAAAAGTGCTTTGTAAATTGCAAAGTGGTAGATGTGATTACTATTGCCGCTTCTCCGACCTCAGCAAAGGCCCGTGGTCACAGACACCAGGCAGGGGTGGTCCAGCCCCATGAGCCCTGTCTCCCACCCTTCCCACTCCATCCTTCCCATCCTCTGGCCTCTCCTGCGTCTCAGGGCTCCCAGCTGCACTGACCGGGGTCCCCGCGGATATAACTCTACCTAGTCGCTGACTCCAGTGGCCCTGAAAGCTGGGACCCCACTAAGCCACATCTCCAGTGGTGCCCCCTCAGCCACGGCCGGGATTCTGTTCAGGTTTAGAGTGCTGCGTTGAATGGACTTAGTCAGCGCCCCAGCAGGCATCTCCGGCTCCAGGTGCAGGAAGGCAGAATCACGGAGCATCCCTGGGCTCCAGGCCTCGGGCCACCTGGGCCTGGGATTCCTGATTCAGAGAGATGCCAGAGGGAGAAGTCATGTGTTGAGCGCTGCCAGGGGAGTAATGTGGGGGGCTTAGGATGGGGCCCGCTTCATGGGAAATGATAGATGAAATGCAGGGTGCCAGAGGGAGGCCCAGCCCACACTCGGCAGCTTGCAGCCTACAAGCAGGGCTCGGCTCCAGCCTGCGCTGGGCACTTCATTTCCCAGAGACAACCAGTGCGTTTTAATAATGTCTACTTGGGTTAATGAAAGTTGTCGCTTTCACTTAATAGATACATCACCATTCTTGGCCATACATATCCGTCACGCTGGGCCTGGAGTTGTGCATCCCTGCCCCGTTAAGCGGGCATGTTGGGAGCTGGGGGAAGGAGTGGGGAGGGGGTGGCAAACCTGGGGTACATTAGTGGAGAGCTGAGGTCTGGGCCAGCAGGAAGACAGAGTCCTCCTTGGGAGTCAAGCAGAGCATTTCCTCCCACTGCACCTTTCCTCCAGGGTCAAATCTATCACATCAGGCAAGATGCACACAGAAGGAAGGGAGCCTGCCAGAGAAGCCTGCATCCATCCTTTGGCTCAGGGAAAGCAGGTGCTCGGACTGTGCCCTTTGGAGGGGAGCATCGGGGAGCACTGGGGGCTAAAGTCACCAAGCGGCCTCAGGCTCTGGCCTCAGGCTCTGGCCTCAGGCCCACTTGGGAAGGTATCCCAGTCGGGCTGCTCACCATCTCTGTGACTTTGGGCTAGTTGCTCAACCTCTCTGAGCCTGCACTGCTTCAGCTGTGGGATAGAGGCAAGGACAGCGTCTGTCCCGCCGGACTGTTGGGAGCATTCCCTGGCTTTGTGCAGGCAGTTCTCAGCACAGCGCCTATAGCATCTGAAGCACTCAAGTCACAGACAGCAATATGAATTTTAAAATACTGTTTTTAAGAAGAAACAGCTCTGGAGTGTGGGCTCTGGAGCCAGACTTCCTGTGGTTCAGCTTTGGGCTCTATCACTTACTGGCTCTGTGCTATTAGACAAGTTACTTCCCCCTTCTGTGTTCCCATTTCTCCTAGTCTGTAAAATACAGGGAAGAAGTAATACCCATCTCCTAGGGTTATTGTGGGAATTGAATAAGTTAGATGTGTAAATCCTCTAGAACCGGCCTGGGACATCCTAATGAAATTTTAGGAATTTTTTTTTTTGAAAGATTATTTATTTGAGAGAGAGAGAGAGAGAGAGAGGGAGAGAGAGCTCTCGAGCAAGTTGGGGAGGGGCAGAGGAAGAGGGAGAGAAGGAATCTCAAGCAGCCTCCATGCCCAGCGCGGAGCGCATGCGGGGCTCGATCCCACGACCCTGAGATCTGGCCTGAGCTGAAATCAAGAGTCGGACGCCTAACTGACTGAGCCACCCAGATGCCTTGACAGTTTAGGAATGATTCTTATTATCATTGCTGATTTCACAGGGCCATGGGAAGGAGAGTCCGGGCTCCCTGAGCACCACCTTCCCCACTTCACCTCCTTAGTGGTAGTCACCGGGCCACATCCCAGGTGGTCTTACACATAACAGAGCTGATCAAACCCGAGACCCTAGACATTGCAATGTGGGGGGCAGGGTGAGGCTGCAGCAGAGCAGGGACCAGAGAACCCCACACCAGGTTCCTAAGCCCAACAACTTGGTTCAAGGTTGGCATGGAGGGGAGGGAACCCAGGGGTCACGTTTAACATTCTGGGGACATTCTCCTCTAGCTTTGCAGAGGCCTTAGAGCTTCCTTGAACTGCCACGCATCGACAGGCTTGCTTTCCTCTGCACTGTTTTTTCTCTCCCTTTAAATGCTTAGACCTTGCAAAGAAGGGCAGGATTTGGTGCGTGTGTGTTGAGGGGAGACCCCGAGTGTGGTGGGAGGAGGGAGCTCAGACCCACACAGCGGGCAGGTAGTTTCGAGCCAAAGGAAGCAGTTGGAGGACCTGTGTGCCACACAGCTTGCCATTCCAGGGCTCTGTAATGACCCACGGCGTGCTTCCAAGGGGCTCTCCGGGGCAGCCGTGATCCAGCCACGGGGCTTGTCCGGGGCTTAGGGGTAGAGCTCCCAGGAGACCATCGGAGTGGGTGGGGGGCCAGGCAGGGGTTCAGGCTGAGACTGGCCCATCTCCTCCTTTTACAGGAAAGGAAACCAAAGCTGAGGTGGCAGGGCGTCAACCTGCTTTATCACATTTTGGTGTCACACCCAGTGAGTTTGTGATGGTCTGCTCTGTTTCCTGATGTGATCTTGAACACTGTCGGCTGCGAGAGAAAGAGCCCAAGGCCAGATCGGGAAGGGGAGGCGAGGAGGCAGGAGTTTGCTGACCATATCGTTGCCTTCCACTGGAGGGAGCAGCCTCTCCACAGGTGGGGCTATTCCCCGGGAGCAGGACCTGGGCTCCGGCTCGCGTGCCCGCAGATGAGCAGCCCTCTGTGTTCAAGTAACTATTATTGTCATTATTAATTGCTCACTGCTATTATCATGTAGGCATTAAGTGGCTTCCTCTGTCGTTAGAGGAGTAACACTTGAGCAGCAAGGACAAAACAAGGCTTCACTCCTGCAAGAGTTTGAATTCACGTTCCTCCCTGAGGGGCTTCTGCAATTAGCTGGTTTCCAGATGGAGAAACTGAGTCTTCCATTACTTGCATAACTAAGGGCCGAATCCATCCATATGGGTCATCTCTCCTTTCCTTTCAGGACCTCTTCCTCTTTGAGTCCTAGCCCTGCTGGGTGCACAGGTGAAGGGTGAGGGGTGCTGCCCTTGAGAGCTTGTAACCACTAGGGGCCCTAAGACAGGACTGTCAAGATCATCACTCACTGCGGGACAAAACCCACTGCCGGGGAAAGGAACCCGGCCCCAGCTTAGCAACCAGGGCCAGGATGAGCCACTTGAGATCTCTCCTGAGCCTTTCCTGCCCCACCCCACCCTTCGCCTGTAGGCCAGGGTCTTAACCAACCGGGAGAGAAGGCTGGGTGACTCTGCTCCATCCACACCCTTCAGACCACCCCATGGGGCGGGGCAGGCCCTGTGGAGTCTGAGCTGGGTGCCACTTCCAGGACACGGGTGGGGGTGGGGATGGGGATGGGCGGCGCTGATCCGGGCAGGTGGGAGGGAAAGGTTGGAAGCAACTGAATGGCGGGGGCGGGGGGGTGGGGGTGTCTCCAGATCCCCCACGGGGAGCCTCCCCTCCACTGGGCAGGCTGAATAACAAAGGCATTTGTGAACTCTAATTAGCATAGCCTTAACTTCTGACTTCCTGTGTGGGGCTAGAGGTCCTCTAGCCCCGGGCTATCTATCTGAATTAAGCCGCCTAAGATCACCTCATTAAATTCACTAACCTTGCTTTTCGACTGTGTTTAGCCCCCGGTGCCCTCCCTCCGTCTGTGGGCGGTGCAAGTCTGGTTTTACTAGAGTGCGTTCCCCGGCAGGTGTTCTAGGAACACACCTCTCCCCTCCCCAAAACGGCCTTCTCAATCACAGCTACTTTTTTCTGAGCTAGTAATCACCTTGAACAATCCATCCACACAGCCTCTTGGCTCCTACTTACCCCTCCCTGCCTAAGGGGTTGGTGGTCCTGGGTGGTAGAGGGAACTCGACCGGGAGGGGAGACGCTGGGCGCACTCGCAAGCTGGTAACTAGCGCGTGTGATTTGCAGTTTCCTGGGGCCTAACGGCAATGGTGCATGGAGTGTGCTTCCTGTGCAGGGATAGGGCAGTGGGGAGGCACAGTGGAGAGACCAAAGCCTGGGGCAGGAGGGGGCGCAGGCCTAGCAGCTCCTGAGCCAGGCTAAGGATGCTCTGAGCCCCAGGTAAACAAAGGATCACTGCTGGGGTACCCAGCAGAAACACTCAGGCCAGCGGGTCAGTTATGGGATGACGAATGCAATTAGTATTATAGGAGAACTGGAAAAATCTCCCATGGAGACAGGGCTAAAGTTACTGCCAACTCTAAGTCCACACTTAATTGTGCTAAATTGAGGACCCTCCACCCACCTTCGTGCCCGTCACTCATGCTGAGGCTGGGACCCCAGGAGGGGGGCTGGGAGGAAGGGGGCGGCTTCCTTTATGTCTCACTTTAGCCTCTTGCCAGGAGGGCTAATGGGTGTCCTCCCCTGGGGCTGGGGGCTGGGTTCATTGCATATTTTCATAGCATCGATTACTTATGATTTCCTTTTGTCTATCCTGAGTGTGACGGCTGGGCTAGCTGACCAGCCCCTACCTTGCCTTGGGAGATGTGTGAGGAAGGTTTCCTTCTCACCCTACCTGAAGCGACCTTGAGGCCAAGAGTAGCTCCCTGAAAGGCAGATGCTTGGAGAGAGGGGTGGGTGGATGTGTCTGAATGTGCCTGAAATTGAGGAGGCAGCCTCACGTCTAGCTCAGCTGGGGGAACCTCGAGGTAGGCTCACCTCGAGGTGTTAAATTCAGCTGGGTGGAGCTGGGAAGGAACTGGAATCTGCATTAGCTTGTTCTGGTGGTTCTCAACTTTGGCTGCCTGTTGGAATTATCTGAGAGCTTTGACAAATACTGACAACTGCTTCTCTCACAGAGATCCGATTTAATTGGTATGGGGTTAACTCCCAGTGAGAATTTTAGAAGCTCCGCAGGTGATTCTAATATGTAGCCAAGGTTGAGAACCACTGTTCCAACTCCTTATTGTGACCATTTTCTGTTAATCATTACTAATAATGGCAGCTAATAGCAACTAAATATTACTACGTGACAGGCATAGAGATAAGATTTTTATGTAGGTAGTTTTGGTGAATCCTCAGAATCCAGTGTTGTTGGCAGATGCTATTATCATTTCTGTTTTATAGATGAAGAAGCTGATGCGCTCTGGAGGGAAGTAACCTGGCCCAAGGTCATGCATGTATTCAGCTGCAACCTGGGCTCTTAAACATTTATACAACACTGCATCCCACTTCAGAAGAGCATTCAAATGCTGGCAAGAGGGTGAGGGGTATTTCCATGTCCCATCTGTAAGAGGATCTTGTTAAGCAGCTTCTTAAGCAACGCTTCGTGTTAACAAATGAACCTTTGGGCTCGAGGACAAAAGGGACATGCCTTGGATAAAAGAGTAAGCTGGTGAGACGAGGTACTGACGTAGGGGTCAAGGGCAGGCTCCCAAAATGTTCCACTTTGCTGTATTGATTATTTTAAATAAAAGTTACTTAAGAGAACGCTGGTGCAAGGACACTCAGACCCTCCTCGGGCCCCTGGAAAGCAGGAAACAAATCTTCCATGTGAAAATATCCTCCCTATACTAAGAAGTAAAAAGACATCCTTATCACGAGATAATGACTTTAAAGTAAAAAAACTGCAGAAATTAACCTTGTTACTTAAAAAAAAAAATTTTATTTATTTATTTTAGATTGGCGGGAGGGGCAGTTGGGGAGAAGCAGGCTCCCTGCTGAGCGTGGAGCCTGATGCCAGGCTCCATCCCAGGACCAACCCTGAGATCATGACCTGAACCGAAATCAAGAGTCAGAGGCTTAACCAACTGAGCCACCCAGCCTCTCCAACCTTGTTACCCTTTACTAACCTACTACCTCAGCCCAAACACCTGTTTTCCTTATCCTATAAATTCCTCACAAATTTATTGCCTCTCTGTCTAAAATGTACAAAAATTGCCTGTCTTGGTCATTTCTTTCTCTTGATTTCATAACTGGCCTCCATGTGCACATAATACAGCTTTGGGTTTTTTTCCCTCCTGCTCATCTGTCTCATGCAGATTTAATTCCTTGTCCAGCTGGAAGACCTTGAGGGTCTTTTTTCCTTCCCTTCCCTGACCACCATTTACTCACTAGGAGAGGATATTTGCGATGCCCCATGGGCTGTAAAGCACCCGACAAATATAAGGCTCTGGTGCTATCATCAAACGGGGGATCAAGGAGCCAATCAGAGTCTGGAGGTGACCGGACTACAGACGGGGCAAAGGGGAAGAGGGAGTAGCTGTCCCTGTGGTCACCCGGAGGGCTCTCCATCTCTTTTGGAGCTGTTTCCTTCATGGCCATCTGAAGCTGCCTCAGTGGGCTGGCTCCCTGGCTCTTGTAGGTGTGGGCAGGAGCTCCATCCTCAGAGAGCAGAGAATATCAGCTCCTCGCAGAGCCCAAGGTGCTCTTGGACTTCGCAGCCTGACTCGGGCAGGGATTTGAAGGCTGGCACTTTGGGCCACAGAGCTTCAAGATTCAGGAGGAACCGACACACGTCTGAGAGCCTCGGACAACCTGTGACAGAGGTACTCGGAAGGAGGGGGTGGCTGCCTGAGGACTGAGTGCAGGTGCCGGAGGGGTGGGGGAGGGGGTAGGGACTATCCATGGGAAGGTCTGGCTCCACTTCTTCCTAGCCACGTGAACTCGGGAAAGTGCCTTAACTGAAGCCCAAATGGCCTGGTCTGAGAGGTGACAATAACAATAGGGCCTCCGTCAAAGAGTCAGGGGAAAATTAAATGAGGTAGTACACATCACATACTTAGCCCAGTTCTTGGCTCACAGTGCTCAATGAACACCGGCTGTTGTTACCAACATCATGGAAACCTCTATTATTTTCCTACTGTGTCACTGGGGCCCAGGCATGCCAGGCATATAATAAGGGCTCCATCAATCTTTGAATGAATAAATACATGTGATGTTAATTTGGATTAATTTTCTCTATCTTATACTCACTATACTCCCCTATTTTCTGGCTCTGCTACTGTCTGGTGAACGTGGGAATATATTATTGGAGAGAGTTCTTCTTCTTCTTTTTTTTACTGTGCTCATTTTAAAAATGAGATATAGTTCACATAACATAAAACTCGCCCTTGTAAAATGTATGGATCCGTGGGTTTTAAGTGTATTTACAACATTTTGCAACCATCACCATTAGCTAATTCCGGAATATTTTTCTCACCTTAAAAATAACCCTGTACCCATTAGCAGTCACTCCCAGTTTCTACTCCCACTGTGGGCGACCACTAATCTACGTTCTGTCTTTATGGATTTGACTATTCTGGACATTTTGTAGAAATGGGATCATACATTATGTGGCCCTTTTGTGACTGCCTTCTGTCAGTTAACATAATGGTTTCAAGACTCATCCATATTGTAGTATGTATCAATACCCCATTCCTTTTTATGGCTGCATAGTATTCCATTATATGCCTAGACCACATCTTGCTTATCTACTCATCATGAGATAGACATTTGAGTTTCTACTTTTTGGCTATTACGAATCAAGCTGCTATGAACATTTGTGTAGACTTTTCCCGTGAACAAAGATTTTCATTTCTCTTGGGTATATATACTCAGGAGTGGAATTGCTGGGTCACATGGTACCTCTATGTTTCACTTTTTGGCAGAAATGCCAAACTGTCTTCTGGGAATAGTTTTATTTATTTTGCTTTTTTAAATGAAGGGGATGGACCAGTTTAGTGGCTCTTCATTTTTTATTTTTTTACTTATTTTTGATAAACAGCTCTTTTAGAAATACATTAAAAACCATGGACTCCCTTTTCATGTATATATGTGAAAACATAATTCCAGAGGTTTAAGAAATATCAGAAATTGGCTACGGATCCCAATGTTTTATGATTACAGGCTCACACATGGCAGCATTTTAAGGTTAGATTATTTTCTCAAACACAGAACTCCATCCGCATTTTTGGCTTTTCCACACGAATATAGGAAATGGATAATTTGACTAATGAGTTCCGATCCATGTTCTGATTTCCATCTGGGATCGGAACATTCAGCAGCCAATCAGTCCTGTTAATTTTTGCCACCCACTCTCTAATCATCTGATTGATGTGCAGTTATCTCCCCCTGCTTCGACACTTGCTTCCCCTTCTCATGTTTGCCATCTCATGCCAGATAACCTTCATTTTTTCCCATTTATTTTTTGTGTGTTGGCCACTGTTTGATATAATTATTTTTGCAATCATCTTCTATTAGGTGAAAGAATATTGCAGTAGAGAAAGAAGGAAAAAGAAAATAAATGCTTTCCTGACAAGTTCTAATATTTTATGTTCACAAATAATCTCCCAATATCAGAGCAATAATATTATTTTCTCAATGTGCATTTATTAAAATGTAAAGTAGCTCCATCACATTGGGAACTAAAACCCTTGCATTACCTTGGCCAGAAAATATCACTTATTTATTTCAGATTATATTTCTGGAGTTTTAATACTGTTCCTTCCCCTCCCCCTCCCTCCACCCCCCCACCCCCAGCCTTTATCTAGCAGGGCAGTGAACCTGAAGGTTTGATTTCCAAAGAGCATTGCTGAATGCTCAGGACCTTAATTTGGTTTTAAGAATTGCTTTTGGTTCTTGATTTACAATGTGGTTCTTTCCTGTGTAATTCTTGTGGCTGAAAACCAAAGAGAGCTCTCCCTTTGAGGATGGCATTTTGACACCATGTTTTAAGACTGGGGCACAGCGGTGAGGGAACAGTAGGGCAGACTTAGGAAGAGGAGAGGGGGTAACATGGGGGGCTTAGGGGTTGGGAGAGCTAGATCCAATGATCTGTTTGTCTATAACATCTGATGGGACACACATGGGATTCTAGTTTGAAGTCAGGATGTTAACCTCCAGGTAGCCTAGTGAAAAAGATGCCAGATTGTAAAGAGCCATGATTTCTAATCCCACTTTGCCCTCTAACTAGCTTTGTGACCTTGGACAGATCCCTTCTGTTCTCTGGGTTATTTTTACAAGTGCAAAAGGAACTGGTGAGCTAGACGAATGGGTTTTTCATCCTGGCTGTGTATTACAATACCCTGGGGGAGCTCTGAAGACTATTTTGATACTCAGGCTCTTAGATCAATTAAATCAGAATTTCTTGTGGGTGGGTGAATGGGCCTGGACATTGTTGTCTCTATGAAACACTTCTCAGGTGATTCCATCAGGAAGCCAGTGCTGAGAACCCCTGGTTCAGAGGATCTCAACGTTTCCCCTGGATTCCTGGTTGCCCGATGCTATGAGCTGGGCAGTAATGCCTCACCAGTCACAGTTGGTGAGGTGTGCTCACAGACAAGTGGGCCACAGTCACGGGATCGTGATTCTGAGCTGGGGGGCCCTGGAAGGATCCCGAATGGAATTGAATTTCTCTCTGTGTCAGGCCTGGCTTGGGGCATGTAAATCTTCCTTTCTTTGTGGGCCCATGGTGCTGAGCAGATGGATGAGCCAGGGCTGCTAAAATACCTTTTGTTCCTTGGAGAAAGGCACCTAGAAAGATAAGGCAGGCTTATTATTTTTAGAGTGGAACCGGGACTGTTTAGCCAGGAAAATCAGGGACTTCCAAGGACATGATTTGTGGTCTTCAAGAGGCTGAAAGGCTGTCATGTGGAAGTAGGATTGGAGTGATTTTCGATGCTCCAGGGGGCTGAACTTGGGGCAGTGAGTGGAGGGTTGGGAAACTGATTCTGTTCCATTAGAAGGAAGAATTGTTGTAATATAGGCTGTGCTCCCATATTCCCCATCACCTGCTTTTATGATCATCTTCTCTACCTTGAGACTATATCTTTTTCATCTGTGTGTTCCCAGCACCTAATCCAGTTCCTGGCATTGTCCTCAACAAGTGTTTATTGTCATTTCTACGATCGTCATTAATGCCCACTTTTGCAAAGCACTTTTCTTGCTTATTTCCTTTGACCCTTCCAATGCATTAAGAGGTGGGTATATTTACTACCCCACTCTACAGTTCAGGAAAGTAGAGATTCCTAATCAGGGAGATTAAGTAATGTGTAAAATCGCAGCTAGCATGCAGCAGAGGTGGGCTGTGAATTCGAGCCTGTCTGACTTAATGCCCGTGCTCCTAACTGATGTGCTATCCTGCCTGCCAGGATGTGGAAGGGGCCGTCTGTGCAGGTGGAGGGCTCCCCAACCCTGGATGGATTCGGGTTGAAGATATCCAACTATTCGGGTGACCTGATCTGCCATGGCTGAGTATGGACTGAGTTAGAATGGGCCCAGATGATGATAGCTCCAGGAGCTGGGCAGATTTTTAAAGTCCTGGGTCTTCTGGTACCTGCTCCCATCAGCCCCTGCCTCAGCTCCACCAGCAAGCAAGGTGTTGGCCTGGTCCAGAGGCAGAGCCTCACTACCTCTGGCCCCACGTGGAACTGCTCCCTTGGCAGCTGTGGTCATCTTCGGGTAATGAGTATCATGTTCCCCTCTAGCCACCTGCCTGCATTCTCTAATAAGCCCCATGGTCACAAGCTGGGGGAGCAGACTCCTTTGTATGCCCCTGGCGATGGAACAGAGTGGGGAGTGGGGTCGGGGGGTGTGAGAGAAGATGCACGACTGCCTTGGCCATGAGACATTGAGTTAGCATCTCTGTTCATTTCACACGGGCATGGTGATTGCATCGCCATGGCTCAGGGTGCAAGGCAGAGGGTGGAGGCAGCTGATGAAGGAGGGAGTGCTCCAAGGGAGTCTTCCATCAAACTGATGGCGTAGCTGAAGGCACAGAAACAATATCCCTCAGATGGCACTGCCAATTAGTGGAAAGCTACGGGAGATGGAGGCTTGGGAGAATGGGCGGGGGAGGGACTAGCATGGGGCGAGGGGAGACAAGAGAGAGAAAGGGGGAGGAAGAGCTGCTGGGACAGGGACTCCTTCACACGATGTGTGCTGTTTTAAAGGTTGTGGCATTCTTCTTTCACATAGCCGACATCAAGCCTCCCATAGAAAGAAGGAATTTAGTTAGACACAGTGGTGAGCCCCTGTTAGATTGGCTGGGCAGAGAAGTGTCCCAGAGAACCCCTTCTCCGGAGGGGCCAGGAGTGGCGGTGATGAGGTAGTAAGGACATGGACGGCAGTGAACGTGGGAGAATCGGGCGGCTAAAACGCACTATCCCATTTATTGCCAATCACAAATGGATGGGATAGGTGATAGGACTGCCATTTTATGGATGACAAAACTGAGGCTCAGAGCAGTTTGAAGATTAAATCAGAAACTCGAGTGAGAGTCTTATCTTAACATGACTTAAACTCTTGTGTTCATTTCACTATATCATATTCTCTTCCAGACAAGATCCACTCAGGGCAGCCTGGACTGAAGCTGGGGGATTTGGGAGTATGCTTTCTGCGGAGGCTCTCGCAGGCCAATAGACCGGTGGATCTTCCAAGTGAGCTCTGGGAGGAGGTCCGCCTAGCCCAGCCAGGCCGAGGCCATCCTCTGAGCCCACAGGATAGGAGAGTCTGGGGTACTTGCAGGATGGAAATGTGCTGTCATCACCAAACAGATGCGGATTTGGTCGGTGGGCATGCCATGAAATTAGACGGTAGGTCATTCAAGGAACACAGCTCCTTCTCTCGTTTAACTCTGAGGAAGGGGACAAGGGAGAAGGAGGAGCCCCAGATTTATTGCAGAGAAGTCCAGAGCTTTGTCTAGGGCATGGGTAAGCTGATGTTTAGGACAGAAAAACAAGGCCAGATACTCATTTTGATTTCTGTTTTTCAGAATTTACACTTTTCTGCTTTCAAGAAGAATCTGCAGAGGCATATTCTTTTCTTGGAAAACCAAGACACCCTCTAAAAGTTCTTCCAGCTTGAATGTTGCCAACAAATCAGCCCTCTTATCAAATGTTTATGGGTTGTCGAGCAAATGACGATGCACAACTAGCTCTGCCCTTGGGGTCCCAACTCGATGTGTGGCACTGGGTTAGGTACGTTACACATAGTATCTTCTTCAATATGCCTCACAACCCAGCAAGACAGGTATTTTTATTCCAGATTTTAGAGGAGGAGTTCTGAAATCCAGAGAGATGAACTGACCCACCCAGAGTCCACCATGTCTAAGTAGCAAAACTGGGGCTTAAACCCAGCCCTGTCTGACTTAAAAGCTCATGCTCTTCCCAGTCTGTGGTGTGAGGCTGTGAAATATGCGAATCTCAGAACTAAAAATTAGCGTTCACCTTGACTTATCCATCCAGTGCAAGGAGACTTCCCAGAGTGTCCCCGAGAAGGGCTGTGACTTGATCCGACCGCCTTTCCTGGTGGAAGACTCATTAACTACCCAATGAGGCAGAAGTTCCAGATCCTTCATTTGACCACCCAAGGAATATTTCATAAACACTTACTATGTGTCAGGCACTGTATTGAAGCTAGCAAGCCAGGGAAGGGCCCGGCTCTCATGGATCTTGATTTCTACTTGGGGGAGCAAGAATCAGACATTTAAAAGGTAAACAAACAAGTGTTTCAGGTGGTGATAAATAGCATTGGAAGTGATGGAACAGAGCAGCCGAGGGAGCCTGGGCATGGGGACCACTTTAGATTGAAGGGTTAGGGAAGACCTTGCTGAAGAGGTGACAACTCAGCTGAGAAGGATCCATCCTCCCAATGTCGAGGGAAGAGCATCTGAAGTAGAGGAAACAGGACATGGCAACTCTTGGAGGTGAGCCTGAGTGTGTAACATTAAAGAAGGCCAATGGCCTGGAGTAAAGTCAAGCAGGAGGAGGAAGGGAGGAGCGGAGCTTGGAGAGGAAGGCCCAGGCCACACAGTCTAGGCTCCGCCCCCCTGCCCCACCGTAGGGAAGACTTGGGCTTTTATCCTAAGTGGTGGGAAGTCATTGGGTGGGTCCGAATGGGAAAATGACATGATCTGATTCATAATTTAGAAAGATGCTCTGTGAAGATTGGATTGCAAAGAGGCACTTCTAGTTGTTGGGGAGATTATTCCTTCTCCTACTGACCAAACGTGGTTTCTCTAGTAATGACTCCTATACTAAACTAAAACAAAACCCCAAATGAGGCTCTTCAAATTTTTATCAGCTATCATACTTCCTTTCAGTTCTATACTTCCCCTGGTATTTCAATTGGTACTTGGGTTCTAGACGCATCACCATCTTTATCCTTCCTCATTCACCAGTCTCTTGTTTGTCCACATCCTTTTAAAAATGTGGTACCCAGTCTGAAACAAATAATGCAAAATATGTTAAGAAAGAAAAAAAGAAGAAGAAGAATGTAGCAGGAGGGGAAGAATGAAGGGGGGGAAATCGGAGGGGGAGAAGAACCATGAGAGACAATGGACTCTGAAAAACAAACTGAGGGTTCTAGAGGGGAGGGGGTTGGGAGGATGGGTTAGCCTGGTGATGGGTATTGAGGAGGGCACGTTCTGCATGGAGCACTGGGTGTGATGCACAAACAATGAATCATGGAACACTATATCTAAAACTAATGATGTAATGTATGGGGATTAACATAACAATAAAAAAAAATTAAAAAAAAAAAAAAAAAAAAAAAAAATGTGGTACCCAGGGTGCCTGTGTGGCTCAGTCGGTTAAGCGTCAGGTCATGATCTGAGGGTCCTGGGATCAAGCCCTGAGTCGGGCTCCCTGCTCAGCGGGAAGTCTGCTTCTCCCTCTCCCTCTGCCCCTACCCCGCTCGTGCTCTCTCTCTCTCTCTCAAATAAAAATAGATAAAATCTTAAAAAAAATGTGGTACCCAGGATCAAACACACATTTGACCAGGCCAGGATTCAGAGGGACTATTAATTTCATGGACATCCACTGATGAAGAGTAGTAGACCAAATCTTTAAGGGACAGCAGTTCTTCACGTGGGACTTCTGGGTCCATGGAGAGGTCCACACACCCCAAACATGACAATGTATGCATATGCACACACATGTGTGTTATGTATGCATTTCTGGGAAGAAAGGCCATAGCTTTCACTCATGCCTCAAGTTTTTATCACCCTCAAAAACAGAGAACCACTACTTAGAAAGTTAAATCAAGGGATTTTTACATGAAGGAGAAACTACAATTAGCTTCTCCTCTAGTCCCACATTCATTCTCCTCCCGCCTGTTTCAAATGCCTTTACATGTCTCTTGATCTCTTCTTCCTGCCTCATACCCCACTTTAAATTCCTTCTCTAGCTTCTTATAAATCACCCAAACCCAGAGAAGACAAGCTCTGCTTTTTTCTTAGAGAAGAGACTAGAGATGAAGCCTGTGTCCAAGGAACAGATTGAGAACATATAGAGAAATGGGCGTAGGGCCAAGGGTTCTTTTTTTTTTTTTTCTGGACTAATAGATCTCTGGAACTGACCTGTGTGCCTGGCTTGCAGATTTCTTAAGAGCGGAGCACAGAGTCTGGTAAAGGGCTTGAATGTGAACTCATGCAAAGGGCAAAGTCATCTTGAAAGAATTATTATTCATTTCCCATTGCAGTTAATTTTGGCACCTTCATCAGGGTTTAAATTCTAGTATCATATCATATCAAAGGGAAAAAAAAGTATTTGATGTACATGTTAATTACTGCCAAGATGTAGCTACTTAAATCAAGAGTTTAATCTTCATTTGACTGTTCAGGATAGCTCTGAGTGGGGGAGGGGGAGAGCCCCTTTTGATTTGTGTTATTTATAAATAGGGGATGGGAACTTCAAGGAAAATGGCTTCCTAGTTTCTAAACCAACATTTGAAATTAGTACCCAGCTAAAGGAAAAAGAGTTAGGAAAAATCACGTTCCTCTAGGAATTCCCGAGCCTGCTTATTCTATGAAGTGGGAGAAGGTAGCGAATAATATAATTTCCTATGCTCAAAGACTTGAATCTGCAGAATGATAGCCTAATGGCAAGTGAAATCTTAAAAGCATGTGAGAGGCTTAAAAAGTAGATCTACGTAGAAAATAATATACTATTATTTAAAAGCATAAATTGCCAAAATGATACTACTCTTGGATACACTCTATGTAAGAACCATGTTGGATGCATCCCTAACGTGCATTTTTTTTTTACACTGTGAAACTATAAAACCCGTCGAAATACCAAGTTATTTGCCAAGTGATTAAATCATAGTCATTTGTTATAGTTTTACCAGAACATTGTTTTCTTGCATTTCCAAGGCTTTATCGCTTCAGGTATAACACTTTGCTCCTAATAATCCTTATTGATTTTACTATATTACCTTATATTTTTAGATTTGTCTTACTGCCTTGCACTAAATTCTAACCTTAATGTGTTATATAAAATGAGATACATCATCATGTTTCTCAAACCTTATGAAGATAATTATCTTGTCCAACATGGGTGAAAAATGCTCATTGTTAGCCAACAATGAAAAACTTGGGGACCTGGGGGCGAGGAGAGTAGTTTGTAGTGCCTGTGACTGTTGGTTGTGTTATTTCTGGAGTGGACAGCTCTGAGGTACTGTCCGTGTGCTGGCTGGGCGCTGGCTGGGGGCTGGCTGGGCGCTGGCGGGTGTGGGGACCCCGCCCGGGGGCAGATTAGAGATGACATCCAGGGTTGCATTCATTGTCACTATTTTGCTCTAGTTACTAATCTCTCTTGGGGTTCGTGGCTCCTACTGCATCTTCAGTGAACTTTGCAGACAGTAATTGTTCATATGCTACACCCTCCAGTGGAGAACCTGGTGTTCTTAAAGAAAGTTCCCACCCGTGGATACTGTTTTAATTACTCTTCTGAGAGGTGCCTTCTCAATGCTGTTAAAAATGGTGACAATAGGGGCGCCTGGGTGGCTCAGTTGTTAAGCATCTGCCTTCGGCTCAGGTCATGATCTCAGGGTCTTGGGATCGAGCCCTGTATCCGGCTCCCTGCTCAGCAGGAAGCCTGCTTCTCCCTCTCCCACTCCCCCTGCTTGTGTTCCCTCTCTCGCTGTGTCTCTCTCTGCTAAATAAATAAATAAAATCTTTAAAAAAAAATGGTGACAATGGTGACAAATTTTATCACATGCTGAACTTTGAGTACCCATTCTCTGGACCAAGGTCTTGCTGCAGGTGGGAGGAGAGGAGCTGGTTATGGCCCAGGAGTGATGAAGCTACTGAACTCCCTGGAGGGAGGGCAGCTACTGATGACCCTCTGCAGGGCAGCAATGAGAGGCCCCCATGATCACAGCAAGATGTCACACCTTCCCATCAGGAACCAATGCAATTAAGTCGGCGCCTTCATTACACTTGAGGGGAGACTACATTCCTGACTCCCAGGACCTCAAATTCTGAAAGCGGGAAATAATCACAACAGCCACACTTTTTAGAGTGCTGACTACATGCCAGACACTGTTCTAAATACTTTATCTATATTCATTCTTTTAATCCTTGCCATGGATCTCCTAAAACAGATGATATTTGGGTCTCATTTCACGAGGAGGAAACAGAGGCACCAAGAGTGGAAGGATTGGTGTACAAGTTCATACAACTAAGGGAGTGGTGGATCCAGAATTCAAACCCAGGCAATCGGACGTCCAGAGTCCAGGCTCTTAATGAATTGCATTTATATCACATGTATAGTTTATAAAGTATTACCCACTAATGATGTCATTTGATCTTCCTGACAACCTTTGGTTACATTTTAGAGGTAAGATAACAGAAACAGGCAGTCATTTGTCTATAGCAACACAGCTAAAACCAGCTAGCAGGACAGTTTTCTTCCTCTCTCCCTCTCCTCAACATGCCCACATGTTGGGAGAAAGACACACCAACATGTCATTTAAAAGGGAAGCCAAGGGCCTCTGCCTCACCAGAAATCACGTCCTTCCCTAATGGTGTATGAGACAAGCCCCCTGGGGAGCAGTATCGGAGCACAAATGGTCTGGATTGTGAACAAATGGATCAAGGGCGGGGGGCGGGGGCTCTTAGTTCTCCTCCATCTCCATGGGCATCCCCTCCAATGTGCTTTTCTCAGCTTGTTGCTCCTTCACTATAATTCCAAGGTCTTTGAAGGAAGGGACTATGTTGGTATGTTTTGATGTTGACTGCTTGATGTGCTGATGAGATTTTGCAGCCACTGGAATAATCAGAAAAACATCTGTGTGAATCTTGAATGATGAAGCAGGAAAAGAAATTAGCCAACAGAGAGAAGGAAGGTAAAAGGGGCATCGGAAGATGGGCCAACGAAGAAAGAGAGGGTGCCTGGGGTCAGGGCTGGGCGGTGTGCAAGGCATCCCCTCTTGCTTTCTTAAAATAACAGACCAGCCAAAGGAGGTAAGGAGAAACTCACTAAAAGTCAAGCTGGAAGACAAAGACATAGGGTGAAATTCTAGGTCCTCAAGAAAATGAACAAACCAACCAATGAAGTCCTTTTCCATGGATTTGGGCGTGTGTTGAGCCCCTACCCCCCAGTTCAGAAGGGCTGCCAGGTGGTAGATATTTCAGTCCGTTCAGAAATTAGTAGTGAGAAGCTGTCTTAATCCAGTAAATACTGCTTGTACTGGTCAGAATCAAAGAGACAAAAGCTCACAGGAGGAGAGTGGAGGAGGTAGTTTCTTTATCTGCAATGGCTGCTTTTTCACCTGTGGCCTCGTTAGAAGAAGGACCATACTCGCTGGTGATGGATGTGGATTTAGTGCTTTGAGATCCCTGGAGGACAGGTCAGGCTCCTAACAAGGAAAATGGCATTTTGGGTCAAATCAATAGGAATGAAGGACAAGGACCCATAAAGGGAAAAAGCCAGAATGAAAGATAGGAGGGTTAGAGAATGGTGATAAGTTTGTGCAGCTGGGATCATCTGTTATTCTCACTAAACAAATTATTCTTTTCTTCTCCTCTGATTTCCACTAGGAGAAAAACAAAACCCCAGGTCCTTCTTAGACCATGAAGCATGAATCACTTACTCCAGAAAGATGAGGAAAGCACCACCAGGTGCTCAAAAGGTAATTATAATTGGAAAGCCCACACATTTGTGTTTCATTTCTAGCAGGTAAACAGATGCATATTTCTACTGGTGTAAAAACCTGGGTCTCCCCTTCCCAGTCCGGGTGCCTTCACAGTGGGCTTGGAACACTCTCTCATGTTATTCACCTGACAGATTATGCTCCGCGCAGAGGCAGGCTGCCTGGGCATGTCGTGTAATTCAGCATTAAGTATCCTATTGATTCACTGAAGTGCTGCCATGGATGTTAATGGAGACAAATATTGTGGCTGTGATTTTTCAAAGGGCTGAGTAATTCCCAAGCATCAATAACATCTGTCATGATGTAATGTGGGGCGACCTCAAGATGCTTGACTTGAGGCCAACCGTGAGGGCAGGGCTGCTGGAAGGGGCCCTTGGATGCTGACCCTGGGCTTGGGGAGGTAGCCTGCACTCTTTCAGGACCTCCCAAGGTAAGGGCGGGGGGGGGGGCACTGGGGTGGGGCAGGGTGGTGGTGGTCGAAGCAGAGGTCACTGTTTTTTTTTTTTTTTTTTTTTTTTTTTTTAGATTTTATTTATTTATTTGAGAGAGAGAGAATGAGAGACAAAGAGCATGAGAGGGAGGAGGGTCAGAGGGAGAAGCAGACTCCCTGTCGAGCAGGGAGCCCGATGCGGGACTCGATCCCGGGACTCCAGGATCATGACCTGAGCCGAAGGCAGTCGCTTAACCAACTGAGCCACCCAGGTGCCCAGCAGAGGTCACTGTTGACAGCATTTCCTAGTGACTCATCGCAAAGGTCACTGATTATTAGAAAGCATGGGCCACCTACACTCTTATCACAAAAGCTTGCCGGGCCCTGGGAAGTCAGACCCTACCCTGTTGCAGAGAATAGGATGAATTCTCCCCTCCCTCCTCCGACCAGATACACTACGTGTCCCTGATGATAATGAAGCAGAACTCCTCTGCTCCTGCAGGAGTGGGCCTTCCGATAACAGCTCCTACCCTGTGCCCTGCTCGATCTGAGCATACAACTAATTTAGTGCATGATTCCAATGACTGCATTCAGAGAGGTTAATTTTCTTGCTCAAGGTCACACAGTGAGGCAGTCATGGACTGGGCTAGAATCCAGGTCTATTCCCAGGCACCTTTAGATAGGATCTCTGAAAACTGTTTGAATATGAATATGAATATGACCTGAAACAAGTGATATTTCCTTCCAAAACAGCTCTGTAAAAACCTCAGGGTTAGTAATTGTAAGAAATCAATTACAAACAAAACCCATTTCAGTCAAATTCTGCAGGCTGCCCAATCTTTCCTAACATTCCAATTCAGTCTCCATCCTGCCACTCACATTATCTTGCTACAAGACAAATCTGATCTTGTCACGTCTGGCATAAAGACCTCCATCAGCCCCTCTCTGCTGACAGGGTAAACTCCTTGGCATGCCAAGGGTAAACTCCTTGGCATGATCCTCACAATATCACCTGTCTTCAGTTTGATGTCCTGCTCCTCCTTTCCCAGCCACCCTGGACATGGCCGACCATTCTACGCCCCTCTTAACCACTGCATATTTTATACATGAAATCCTGTCTTCAGTGGCTTGCCCTGTCTGCTACCCAGGAAACTCCTATCCATCCTTAAAAAGAGCCAGTTCCATCCTGCCCCTGGGAACCACCCTGCCTCAGGTGCCTGGGTGGCTCAGTAGTTAAGCGTCTGCCTTCGGCTCAGGTCATGATCCCAGGGTCCTGGGATCGAGCCCTGCATCGGGCTCCCTGCTCAGCAGAGAGTCGGCTTCTCCCTCTGCCTCTGCCCCTCCCCTCTGCTCGTGCTCTCTCTCTCTCAAATAAATAAAATCTTAAAAGAAAAATAAAGAACCATCCTGCCTCTTCTGTGTAGTTAGGAGCAGCTCCTCCTCTGAGATCCTACAAAACACAACTCATCCTTTATTATATCTTCATTAGAACAACCTTCCTGCTGGACTGTGTTTATTTGTTTTCTTACCTGCTTCCGTTACAATGTGAATTTCTGTGGTGAGGGGTTGTGCCTTTCTCATTTCTGTATTCTACTTCTTGGCACATCCTAGGTGTACTCTGGGTGCTTATTCAACGAATAGGGGGATGTATATTCGAATAGAAAGCTTTTGGGGCAGGAACTATCAGTAGGGTTTAGGGCGCCTATGTTGGCCCTTGTGAAACACATACTTCTATAGTCCTGGGTCCAAGATGGACCCTCATGGGATTGAGACCTAGAGGCAGAAAAGCAGTGCCTCAACTCAACATCATATGGCAGGGCTTGGGGGGCGTGCCCTCTTACTACCAAGTTCTTTGAAACCAATGGGCCTGAGCTTAACGTGCAATCATCGTCCCCTCAGGGAACAGAGGCAGACATTCTAACAGAGGAAATAGCACACCCTACTTTGATAAACACCAGACCGATGAGCAAGATTGATATTCAAATATCCAGTCACTGGCATGGCATGTGCGTTGGCCAATCAAAGAGAAGTCCTTTCGGCAAACATAGCTCTTTAGGTGCTGGACAGTAGGGGGTGTCTTCCAGGAAGGTCTGGGAATAGTAGAAGCATGTTGGGTGAAGGGGCGTGGAATAGTCACTCTTTACCAGTCAGTATAAAAATATTTCAGTATTGTAAGACCTGGCCCTGTTATTGCCATACTGGTGCATGCTAGCCTGTTGATAAATACAACTAAAGAATAGCAAAACATTGAACCCACCCTCAAAGGAAGGTGTGTGTGGGTGCGCGGGTGCGCGCATGTGTGAGTATGTGTATATGAAGGAATGAGGCAAAGCTTTTATAAGAAGGAAGCATTTGAACTGAACTTTTAACTGATACATGTATTTCAATATAAGGAGAAGGAGGTGCAGAGAAAGGAATTTCAGGCCTAGGGAACTGAATGAGTTCACAGAAACGTGAACGGGTCTGTTTGGGAAAGGTGATCACATGATGCTTGGAATCGCCGGGGGCTATGGGGAAGGAGAGGTAGATGGAGGCCAGGTTGTCGAGGACCTTGAAAGCCATGTAGCAGCACTGTTGGCTCACCTCTGTTCCCCCAGGGAGCCCTCTAGCCAAACCTTATTGTCGGTCAGGCTTCAGGGTGGCCCTTGCTGGGACAACCGGTGGTACTGTCTTTACCCAGTCTGGGGCTGTCACCTGGTGAGGAGGACAAGCTTCTCCTTAATTAGGAATGTCATGGCAGCCTCCCTGGCTCCATGGTGACTGACGTTGCCCATCCAGCTGCCATGTGGCCAATGTGTCCTACCACAGTACATCATCTCCTAATTAACAAATCTTGTCAGGTCCAGCGGTTGGCTTCAGTAAACATGCTCCTAGCAGCTGTCACTGGGACCCTGCATGGGGCCTGCTGCCTCATTAGCTCGAGAGAAGGGAGATAGCAAGGGCAGCAGGGCGGAGGGAGAGGGATGTTCTTTGTGGGGGGGTGTTGGCAGGCTTAGAGGATGTCAGATGCTCAGAGAGAACTCACAGGGCCCAGTGGAGGTTACAACTCAGAGCACCGTGGGCTTCCCCTTTCCTTGGGGTATGACAGGATAGGGGGGTGGCAGTGTCATCAGAATGCGAGGCCAGGAATCGGGAGGCCTGGATCCTCAGTCTGTCTCTCCCACCACCTAGCAGGACTAGGTGTCCACCTATTTCCATATGTTGCAGCCCTAACCCTCAATGTAGTGGTATTAGAGGGTGGAAGTTTGGAGGGAAGGAGGTCTAGATAAGGTCATGAGGTGGAGCTCTATGTTGGGATTAAAGCCCTTCTAAGAAGAGGAGGAAACAAGATCTCTCTCTACACACATGAAGGAAAGGCCACATGAAGACATAACCAGGAAGAGGGAGGGTCCTCACCAAGAATCCAACCATGCTGGTACCCTAATCTCAGACTTCCAACCTCCAGGACCATGTCTGTTGCTTAAGCCACATAATCTATGGTAAGTTGTTATAGCAGACTGAATGGATGAGACAAAGTTCAGTCTTCTCATTTGGAAAAATGGGGATGATCCCAGCCCAACCTACCTTGCAGGCTTGCTGAGTGGCTCTAATGAGAAAACAGACATTCTGAAGGATAAAAACCCTAAATACTATGAAATAACAAGTCCAAAGCATGGTTCTAATTTGGGGATATCTGGGAGCATTCTTTGCTCAGGCAAGATCAGTCCTATGGTATTTCTCTGAACATAGCTCGCCTGTCTTTCCAGGGCCTCCTGCCTGCATTATCTCATCAGTCATTGTATCAAGCCCTTGCTCTCCCTCTTGAATCCTGCCAAATCCTCTCCCTCCCCAGAGGCCCTGTCCACCCTCACCTTCTCCATGACAAGGAACTTGAGAAGATCCCAGAAGGAAATGCTCTCCTTCCGCTGCTAGAGTACCACCCTGGGCTTTGTGGGCATATAGCCCACCTTCCAGTGGCTGTGTGGACATACTTTGCCCCCCCACCCTGGATTTTTTTTTTTTTTTAAAGATTTTATTTATTCATAAGAGACAGAGAGAGAGAGAGGCAGAGGGAGAAGCAGGCTCCCCGCTGAGCAGGGAGCCCGATGCGGGACTTGATCCCAGGACCCTGGGATCATGACCTGAGCCGAAGGCAGACGCTTAACCATCTGAGCCACCCAGGCGCCCTCCCCACCCTGGATTTTGAGCACATGTCTAGACTCTATACCCTGAGAGTGCAGCTGATCAATGGCTATTGAACAGGAAAAGCAATATACCTCATTCTTGCAGCTCTCATAAGCAATGGTGGGTGATCTCATAATTTTTTTCAACAATTTGTTCTATTGTTGACATTTCTATAGACCTCCTTCTGAGGTCTAATTTATGTCTCCCTTGGGGCAGTGCATATCTGTTTCTTCTTTGTGTGTCCCTACCAGAAAATAGACACTGGATTGCCATTCTTTCCTCCTATACTAGCAGGGTGATACCATCTTCCCCTAGACTTTAGATTCCCTGACTGCAGCCTGTAATCTGCTGCCGGCCCCCTGCCCCCAGCCCTGGCTCCTTGCTCCTGTGCAGGGTCTATCCTGGGTAAAGTCTGAGCAACTGAGGATGTCGTGAAAGTGCCTGGTTGTAGCAGGGAGGCAGACTTTCTCAACCCGGCAGAGGCACCCAACCTACACAATTCGTAAATCTTTGATAATGAGCATTTACAGGGAGCTGGAATGACTGGCCATGAATGCAAGCTAAAGATTTTAATTAAAATGCCTCTGTCCCTTTAGTTTTCTCCTTTCTTCCCCTTTGTCCCCAAGCCCCCATGGGGCACATTTCTTGCTCTTGCACCAGGCCTGTGCAAAAAGAGTGTGTCTCATATTTCCTTTGATGAAGTTGCTCTCTGGGGGGATTGAGCGCTCTTCTTTAGTGTGGGCCCACCGTGCGGGCTTGGTTGGACAGAGGCTCTGCACACGTGGGTGGAGGCAGACCAGAAGTTCACTGTGCCGGCTGGAGCCAAGCAGATGTCTGTACCCCAGGAAGCACAGTGGGGATCCAAGCGGCTCATGAATAAGTGGCAGCTGCCAGCCTCGTGAGCTTCCTAGGGTGAAGCTCTGGGGTGTGGGCCGAGGGACCAGCTGAGGGACTTCCGGGCCAAAGGGGTGTTTCTTGGGCCTCTCGTGATACTTTTCTTTCCAAATGCCTAAATGGAGTGGGGAGCAAAAGCAGCTGTGAGGAAAAGGCTTTGCATTGCACTCTCTGGGTGGAGGGGCTGCCATGCTGGAAAATACCTTCTGTTTGCTTCTCCCGATTCACACCCTCCTCCCCGTGCCCTAAGAATCTGAACTGTGTGCACTCCATCAGTACAATTCCTTGCCAGAGGCTCTGGATTGAGTCTGGCCAATAAGGAGGCCTTGGCAGGACATTGGAGAGAAGCAAGACCATGAGGCTGCACTATTGCTTCCCCCGGATCTTTCCCTGTGGGATCACCAGGAGCTGGTCTGTCTCTTGACTGAAGTTTACAATTTCTTGTTAAGGTGGTCAACCTATGAGATGCTCTCCTTCCTGCTTCTATTAACCACCCCCTCCCCTCATCCTTATAGGCATGGGGTGGTAGGGGCTGTCTCTCTTTCTAGACCCAGGGTCCTCTGTCATTCCTTGTGTACTCCCTGAGCACAACTTTATTAAACTCTCTCCAGATTACCCAGTTCACGTGTGTCATCTGTTTTCTGCCGGGATCCTGACAGAATCACTTCTCTTCCAGGCCACTCCTTTTCACTGGACGCATGGTTAGAGGTATCCTGTTGGCTTTAGCTTATTCCTGAGATGTCAGTTTTGATGTGGAACAGAATGCAAAGTCTTGTTGGTGATAAAGGGCCCCATTTCCAGGGAGTTAGATGAGATGGGTTTGGAAAAATGCTAGTGAGTTTGCTTCCCAGGACCCAGTGATAGTCCTCAAACTTATCCAAAGGTCTTTGTAGTGTAGAACAGAAGCCCTCTGTGTGTGTGTGTGTGTGTGTGTGTGTGTGTGGGGTGAGTTGGGAGGGAATGGGGTTCATTCCTCCCCAGAATGTTTTATGCAGGCTATGGTACTATTCTTATTTGTAGATAAGGCCACTGCACTTGAGTGACCTGACAAGAATTTGAAGGGCGTGCTCTGGCTTACGAATATTTAGCAAAGAACTAAAGCAGACATTCTAGCAATTGGTGGGAATCTCTCCCTCTTTCATTCCATTT
This sequence comes from Halichoerus grypus, assembly GCF_964656455.1. NCBI lineage: Eukaryota > Metazoa > Chordata > Mammalia > Carnivora > Phocidae > Halichoerus > Halichoerus grypus. The sequence goes on along the minus strand of NC_135722.1, from coordinate 90,028,031 downwards.
TTCTTTTGTTTGCTCCCTGTTGACTATGAAGACTGATTTCGAGGATTTTGTGGGGAAGTGAGTAAGGGCATTGACCTCGGGGTAGGAAAGACTCCACTAAGATAGAGCCTCTTAGCCAGGCTTCCAGGATTCTTCTCATTCAGGAATGGTTTACCTCCCTACTTTGCTCTGGAGCCAGCCCCTGAGTAGGGTTTCTGATCTTGGTTTAGCTGACTGATTGCCTCATTCCAGGGCCTTGAACTTTTAGAAGCGTGACCTGCCCTCATGCTCACCTTTGACTCCTGACTGACCCTTTTGCCCAGGAGTTTGGGTTGGTGGTCTCCACTCCACAGGTCCTAGACTCAATTTACCAGTACCATCCACAGTGGCCCGACATAGTGAGCCTGTCCCCGACCTGACGCTGTGACCAGTTATACTGTGGGTCTGTTCATCCCTCAACATACCTCTTTCCACTCCACGTCACCCAAGCGGGGGTTCCCTGACTGACTGGGAGAGAGAGGCACTTTCTCCTTGATGTGTCCTGCCTAAGATGTTAGCTTCCACCCTGACCAGTATTCCCCACACCAAAATATGGAATGAACCTTTCTTCCTGCCCAACATGCTACAGTAGCTACTTCATTCTACCCTACATCTAGCAGGCAATATTCACTCATCTGCTTATTCACTTATTCTTTTGCTGCGGAGCAACCTCTAGGTGCCTGAATTTGCAAACATCATCTCATTGAACCCTCACATTATCAGGTATGTTCTTTTCTTACTGCCATTTTACCCAGTTGGAAACGGAGTCAGGAGTGGCTTGCTGGGGGCCACACAGCTGGCAAGGGTTGGAGCCAGGGTTTGAAGCAGGTAGTCCGACACTGGAACTTGTCCTCTCAAACCCCAGCACGATGTTTCTACTTGTCGACAATGTGAAATTGCTCCTGTGTACAAGTAAAAGGTCCTGGGCTGATTCCATCTCTCCTTCCTCCCTAAGCCACACTGCCATTGGCTCTGCTCAGAGCAGGTATAACTGTGTGTGCACAAAGAGAGATGAGAGAGATGAGGAGAGAAGCCTTGAGAGAGACGTGGGGGGCAGGTGCAGGGGGAGCCACCTTGCCCAGAGATGATTTGCATCCGTAGCTGAAGGGAGTGCATGTCACGCTGTCACAGGCTTTCCCTGTATTGACATAATAACAATCCCTTACATTTGTGTAGCACTTTGTAGTTTTCACAGCATTTTCAAACCCATTAGCTCATTTTATCCCCACAACTGTCTTGCAAAGAGGCAGGAATTATTATCCTTATTTGCAGATGAACAGGCTCAGCGAGGTTATGTAATTTTTCCCAAGTCGGGGATCCTGGGTGAAAACCTGGCTAGCTGACTCCTGGTCTTATGGTCTGGGCCTCGATTTCTTCTTCATCATGTTCTGATTTTGAACCATCTGGGGGAAGGGCTGGCTTCCTAGACTTCCAGAAACCCCTCCTTCCTGGATTCCAGGCCAACGAGACTATATAAAGCAGTGGTTCTCACATCCTACTAGGCATCAGAATTACCTGGAAGGCTATCACAGATTTCTGGGCCCCACCCCAGAGTTTTTGATTCAGGAGGTCTGAGAGGCCCAAGAATCTGCATTTCTTTCTTTCTTTTTTTTTCTTCTTTAGAGAGGGAAAGAGAGAGGCGCGGAGGGGCAGAAGGAGGAGAGAATCTCAAGCAGGCTCCATGCCCAGCACAGAGCCCGACACAGGGCTTGATCTCATGACCCTGAGACCACGACTTGAACCGAAATCAAGAGTCGGATGCTTAACCAACTGAGCCACCCAGGCGCTCCAAGAATCTGCATTCCTAACAAGTTCCCAGGTGCTGCTGCTTGTCTAGGGATCACACACTCTGAGAACCACTGATACAAGCAATGTCTTGTGGATATTTAACTGGATTTCTCTCACCTGGGTTCATATTGTGAGCTAAAGAAATCCCAGACAAATAAAGAATTGCCCCTGTGGGTCTCCCCCTGAGGTGAAAAATTTGTGTGTGTCTTGCTTCACTGACTGACTGCTGTGTGGCCCAGAGAATGGGAAGAAAACCTCATGCTTTTTGGCTCATACACACAAAAGGAAAATGTCCACATATGAGATTATTAATTCATTGTTCAATTAAGTTATGATCTCTAAAATTATCACAATATTTGGCTGGGAGGAAGGCAGCATTGAATAGCTTGTTCCACGTAATGTGTGAATAATGTAACTTTATTACTTCTCTCGCTAGTGAGTAATTGTGACTGACACACTGGCAATAACACAGATTACCTTCTTACCCTCCCCTCTCCCTACTCCCAGCACTGTTTACTTTCTTATCTGTATCCTCTCTTGCTCACCCCCTCCGTAGTCCCAGCCCCTTTCCCTGTGCTGCTGCTTTTCTGTTCTGCTTTACAAAGTGGGATTGTGGAGGAAGTAACGTACTAAGTGGGTCCCAGGAGACATGGGGGAGCACCACGTCCAGGCCCCTTGGTCACACTGGTGGGAGATCTTGTAAGGCCTACTTACATGTACTTCTTCCTCACTTTCCCTTTCTCCCAAGTCCCTTGTATGTCCACTCAGGGGCAGTGCGTTACAGCTTAGCTGTTCACAACAAGTGCGAGCTGACTTGGGCCCACACTCCAGCAGGGAGCCAATTGTTGTAGGGTGGTGGCAGGGTCAATACAACCTGCCAGAGGTAGGATTATCTGTGTTTTCTTATTTTGTGTCCCTTTTCAATGCTTCTGAATCTAGCTGCTCTCTCTAGCTTGCCAGTTCTGGAAAAACATGGTACTCATCTGAGCCCCTCATTTCTTTTTTTTTTTTTTTTAAAGATTTTATTTATTTATTTGACACAGAGAGAGATAGCAAGAGCAGGAACACAAGCAGGGGGAGTGGGAGAGGGAGAAGCAGGCTTCCCACGGAGCAGGGAGCCCGATGCGGGGCTCGATCCCAGGACCCTGGGATCATAACCTGAGCCGAAGGCAGACGCTTAACGACTGAGCCACCCAGGCGTCCCTGAGCCCCTCATTTCTGCTCCCAGGCGCTCTGGGCATTCAGGCCATGCAGGCTGTGTTTTCAGATCCTTGGACAGCTCCCAGCCTCCTCAATTGCGTACCAGTTATAGGTGTGAGGAATATCCTTATCAATCCTCATTGGTCCTTCTTTCTCTATGCTACTGGGATCTAAACATTGTGTGTGTGTGTGTGTGTGTGTGTGTGTGTGTGTGTGTGTATGTGTTTAAATCACTCTTTAGCTGTTAAATTTCAGTTTAGACACTATCTTGTCTTCTTTTTAATCATCCATCAGTACATATTTTTGTACCAGCAAATATATTTATTTAGGTAGAACTAGGATGCTGACAACTTATCTATAGTGTAGACATAGAAAGGACAGAAAGGATGGATGTATCCAATAGAAATTTGTTTCACATGGTTCAGTCATGTTCCTGCCGCAAGGTCCTTATTCAGACACCATTTCTAGCCTTCTCCCACCTACAATCTACACCACGTGAATGAGACCTGGTCACAGGAGAACCCTTCTCTCCTGCTCTGGAGGTCTGGTTTAGTGAACTGGAGCTTCCTCCAAAGCTCACATTCAAAGGGAAAACAGTCTCTTTTTCTGGAATGATCCAGTGTAGAAGGCCAATTTGCCTGCAGACTGTGTGTGTTGCTTGTCCTGCTCTATCAACTGGTAGGGCAGGATTGGACTCGACTTACTTTCCCTTACTGAGTGGTGAGATCTACAAGTTGAGCATGAACTTTTGGTCAGACTCTGTGATAAGCACTTGACATGAATTATTCCATTTAGTCTTCCCAATAATGGAATGAAGAAGGTGCCTTTTTTTTTTTTTTCTCCATGTTTTACAACTGGCCAGGGACAGAGCCAGGAGTCTCCACTCCAAAGCCTGTACTCATCACAGTACTATAGTTGATGGCCTCTCTGCATGAACATCTGGCTTCATTCCTATGCCTGGGACAACAGTGGTTCTAATCAAGGTGAAGCAGATGATCACCTCAGAGGGTGGGTCAAATGGGTAGGGTAGAACAACTCTGTGGAGTCGAGAGGAAGGACCACTTGAATGAGAGAGGCTGGGGGACTTCATGTAGGAAATGAGGTTTGAACCTTGGGTCCCAAGTGTTTAAGGTTTGCCTTTCTTCTCAAAAAAGTACTAAAGGGAACCAGGCATCTTTGGTTAGCCTTGCCCTGGGTATACCTGGTAAACCCTGCCAATCAAAGTTGGAGGATCAAAGTTTTCCCTTATTCAGCCCTATTCACACATTTCCAGTCAGCTGGGACCACCTGCTCTCTGTTCAGGAAAGAAACAGATTTCCCCAAAAAACCGCCCTCAGCCCTGGGCTACAGGTTTGGCCCCTCTTGGTTATGGTGGCCCTTGATAGTGTTCTTTCCATTATGTCTCTTGCCTCTCTAGTCCTCAAGAGGGGCTCATTTTTCTATGAGGAGCAAAGGGGAGAGGATCTGTGCACCCAGGGAATAAAGCCAGCACAGTCCTTCATGCAGCCCCTAGTTATAGTTGCTATACTTAGTTAAGAAGTGGGGACACTTCCAGCTTTTGGGCTACTTGTTCTGAAATACATCAGAAGTAATGCTAGATTTGAGGATGAGCACAAAGAACATTTTTCCTCACCTTAAAAGAAGTTCTAAATCTCAAAGACAGGGGCATATCCCGGTCTAAAAGTCCAGAGCAAATCACTATCTCTAGTTTTTTCCCTCCCTTCTCCCATAGAGATTGGATTTGAGAATTACATTAGGGTTAGAGAATCTTCTTCATTAAAAGGGATTGGGGGGGGCACCTGGGTGGCTCAGTTGGGTAAGCATCTGCCTTTGGCTCACGTCATGATCTCAGGGTCCTGGGATCAAGCCCTATGTCAGGCTCCCTGTTCAGCAGAGTGTTTGTTTCTCCCTCTCCCTCTGCTCCTCCCCACCGCTCGTGCTCTGTCTCCTAAATAAATAAATAAATAAATAAATAAATAAATAAAATGTTTTTTAAAAAGGGATTGGGGGGTTGGGTGGCTTCAAGGGCCATAGGAGAGTGGGGCTGGAGGGCTGAACACCACCCTCTGAGAGGTCTGGTGCAGGAGATGGTTGGAAGAGAAGAGACTGCGGGGAGGAGGGTGGGTAGAGAAAACTAAAGGCTGGGATGCCTTCTCAGCTGGCCATTGTGTATCCCTAGGGATGGGCATCCCTGCCAGATCACAGAGAGTAGAGATTCTGGTCAGGAGTCAGATAGACCTAGGTTTTGAGACATGGCTTTGACACCAACTGGATATTTGGTCAGGTTGTGAAGCCTCTTGGGGATTCAGCTTCCTCACCTGTAAAATGTAGATAGAAATACCTGCTCTACCCATTGCAGGAGGTTGTTGTGAGAGTCTGAAGAGCCAATGAGTGTAAAACGCACCTTGTAAAGAGCAGAGTGTGGCCCAGGCATGAGGTGTAAAAGAGAGGTCCTGCCCTTCTGTGAGACGTCCTCCTTTGTTTCTCATCTCCGGTGAGAATGATAAAGAATGTGAAAACAATGAAGAATTCTGGGGAATAACTTGTATATTTTTAAGTCACAGGAAAGGCCAGCAGGCCTGCAGGTAGTGAGAGGGGTCATTATAGGAAGTGATGTATCTCCTATAAGACTCAAGTATCTCTGAGTCAAAGTCTGCTCTCAAAAGCCAGCCCCCCTCGTGTGGCAGACATAGGAATTTCAGCTCTGCTACTTATTATTTTTACGACCTTGGGAAAATCACATAAAACTCCAAATTTTTTGTAAAAATGGGAATAGCACTATCTTTAGATATCCATAGAGTTATGACATAGGGATATACAGGTATACATAGGATATGGCATGTACTAAGTACTCAATAAATGTGGATCATTCTTGTTATTCTTGAGCTAATTATCTTTGCTGAATATGGAGAAAATACCCATTTCAAAGAGTTGGAAGATTAAAATGAGAAAGCATGTAAGCAGCACCTGTGTGTCCTATAAATGAGTTGTCTTTCTCTTTCTCCCTTACCATACTTGTTCTCTTGAGGGCTCAGTACTGCCTAGACCTTGGAATTGGCCCTAACAAGAAGGTGGTTGAAGCCATGGGATGTGTAGAAGCTCTGCCTTAATACTGGGCTCACATTGCAGACTGTTGAGTGTATCTCATCCTGCCTCCCAGATCTCACTGCCCTCTGGTTCTTCTATTGGTTTCTTGTCTTTTGTGTTGCCATCCCAGACCCAGAATTTCTGCCTGCTGTGCTTCTACACCCCTTACCAGTGTTCCCTTACCAGTACTCTCTTAAAAGTGCTCTCTTGGGAAAGACATGTATCATATGACCTCACTGATATGAGGAATTCTTAATCTCAGGAAACAAACTGAGGGTTGCTGGAGTGGTAGGGGGTGGGAGGGATGGGGTGGCTGTGTGATAGACACTGGGGAGGGTATGTGCTGTGGTGAGCGCTGTGAATTACGTAAGACTGTTGAATCACAGACCTGTACCTCTGAAACAAATAATACAGTATAAGTTAAAAAAAAAAAAAAGAAGAAGAAGACGATAGCAGGAGGGGAAGAATGAAGGGGGGGGATCGGAGGGGGAGACGAACCATGAGAGACTATGGACTCTGATAAACAAACTGGGGGTTCTGGAGGGGAGGGGGGGTGGGGGATGGGTTAGCCTGGTGATGGGTATTAAAGAGGGCATGTTCTGCATGGAGCACTGGGTGTTATATGCAAACAATGAATCATGGAACACTACATCAAAAACTAATGATGTAATGTATGGTGATTAATATAACATAATAATTTAAAAAAAAGAAAAAAAATAAATAAATGTAATAAAAAAAAAAGTGCTCTCTTGGTTTTAGTACCTGCCAAGGATCCTTTTTTTTGCTGCTGGTTATGGTCTTGGCCTGATGGGCTGAGCTCTCTGTGCCTTCCAACAGTGGGGGAGTATGGAGATAACACCACAGTGGGAGTCCAGATAACCTGGGCTTGGATTTAAATTGTGGCTTAACGACTCACTGGGTGACCTTAGGCAAGTTGCTTAATGTCATTGAGTCCGTGTCCTCATCAGTACATTGAGAGTGATGTGCACTACATGTACATCTTTCTCATTGCATTATTGAGGGAAAAAAGAGATGACATGTGAACGAACCTAGGAGGGTAGGTACTTAGTAAATACTAGGTTACCTCCCTCCTTCCTCTTCTCATTCCTCCAGTCCAGAAGCCTGCTTAAGGGAGGGGTAAAGGGCAGGGTGGGGAGCTTGCCTTTCCTCAAGATAACTCAGACCCTACTTTTCATCCCTTATAGCATCACTCTCATCTCCTCATTATATTCTGGAAAACCTAGATCCAGCCTAAAGTAGGATTTTTAACTGGACCTATTTTTAGGAGTGGAAAATAGAGCTTCCTCATGGATGTGCTGTGTTAATTTCCATATGGGCTGATGTCAGAGTAACTGGGAAATTTCAGTAATTAGCAGTAGCAGCATTAGTGAATCATGTTGAACCACCCTCTGCTCACTCCTCTCTTTTGCATGTTCTGAATGCCTTTGCTAAGACTGTCTTAGCCTCTTCTGGCCCTTGGCCTCATGTTCCCACTGCAGATGCCATGTTTCCTGCTTAGCGCACTGGGTCAGTCTCTGTCAGCCTCTTCCCTTCTCTTCTCTAACCTCTTGCCCAAGCCTCTGCCTACTTGTTTGACCGGAATCCAGCAGGCACACTTAACTAGCTTGTCCTCTTGCAAATTCCACCTATGGGTTTATTTCAGTTCTTAGTGCTAGAAGAAAGGAAAAAAATGAATCATGTCTAAATCCTGATAAAAATATGGCTTAGTGGTGTCTGGGCTGACAAAATCCTACTTGGAGAATGGGGACCTATTTCTCTCTCTAGGGCTGGCTACCCCTGAATGGGGTCACTTAAAAAAGGATAAAAAGGCGGAGAAGGATTTTCCTTAGCAAAAATAATCAGTGGCTCCAACATCTGTCCATCCATCCATCCATCCATCCACCCATCCATATATTCAATAAATATTTACAAAGTGTCTACAATTTGCCAAGTTTAGCACTGGGCTTTGGGGACACACAGATGGTAGCTGGGAAGACTGACAAGTAAATCGATGATCACTGCACAGTGTGACACATGTTATGAGTGTACTGGGAGCATGAGGAGAGACATCTGAGTCAGTGGGCAGAGAGGAATGGCTTCTCCGAGGAAGGGGACACTTGAAATAAAAGTGAGGAATGAAGAGAATTTAGCTTGGCAGAGTCCCCATTCACTAGCACATGTGTGGTACCAGGATCAGTAAGGTCCAGAATCTTTATAAAGTCTATACCTGCTCCAGTGTGTGGGGAGAATTGTAATGTACTGGGAATGGGGAGATCAGAACAGGAATGACAACTGACTTTGCTTTGGAATTCAGCATTGACTTCTCAGAGTCACAGAACTCAGAACATTGAGGTAATATCACTTCCTCTTGACAGGATTTTCCCAAAACATGCTAGAGAGACTGGAATAGAAACACCTTGCTTATTCTTGAAGAATCCAAAGTTCCATCACTTTCCTCTTTCATTCCATCACCTCCTGTTGGAAAACCTTGTCTGTCCTCCGCCCGCGACTAAAGTCCATCTCCTCAGGAGAGCCAGAGACTCTCATGTTTCACCAACCCTCCTTTTCAACTCAGCTTAAGACTATGAGAGTTGTTCTGTATTCTATAGTGGGTCTGACCTAGGCTCACAGAGTCTACACAAGGCAAATGATTACTGTATGGATATAGGGCAATGTTAGCGAAGAGTGGACATACTCAGATGAGGGGAAGCCATTTTGCTTTAGATGGCCTGGAGAGAATATCCATTCTGTGGATAAGTCCCTCCTCTTTATTTTTCCCTCACTTACCCTATAGTTCCTCATCACAGCAGTCATTTGGTAGCCAGTTGTGGCCATGGATCAGCTGTGGTGAGTGGAAGCCCAGCTGAGGGCTTGAAATTCACTCAGTGTAGGAACCTTGGTGAGAAGGCTGCTGGTGTGTGTGGGGGGGGACTGCTGTATAAGAGAAGAGCTGGGTGGTGCCTGAAGCATCATCCAGTCTCCCACGGCCCCAGTGACAGAAGGCACAGTGTTTGGATATTGATTTATTACCCATCTCCTTTTCTAGAATATATAAGCTCTGTTTTGCTCACTACGGTATCCCTAGGGCCCGGGACAATGCAGTTTAATGATTTTTTGCTGTTGTTGTTGGAGGAATTAAGATTCTCAAGTAATATGAGAGGAATCTCCATTTGTCCTGCTGGTGTCTCTCAGTCCTGGGCTGTGTTGTTCAAATCTGCAGTTTCTTTGTGACTTGGCCAGCCCCCAATCATCCCAAAGCCCAGTCAAATGCAACACTTCAGTGCTAATGGATCTGGAGACTAAAGCTCTGGAGGGCCACCTCTGTCAGATGAGATTTGCCTTCAAAGGCCACTGGCTCTGACCTTTTGATAACATTTAAAAAAAAGAAACCTTATGTATTGACTGAATCAGTTCTATCTCCAATGAAAGTCTAGGTAGCTGTTTGTATTTCTGTTTGAATTTTTTGGTCCTTTCTTTTTCCACTTCTGGGTAAGCATGAAGGAAAAATAATTCCTTTGCTTGACCAAACCTAATTTAAAAGTTGTTTGTATTTTTTTTTTAATGGAGCCCAATCCCTTAAGCCTTGAAAAGTAACCTCCACTGAGCTCAATAAACCATTTCCAACGTGGCAGCTTCTAATCCAGGAGAGTTCAGGAGGCAGATGCTAAACAACCGCCAATTGCATCCCAGGACAGTTGCCGGCAAGTCTCAGGGTTCTGCAAGCTGGAGATGTCATCAGCTAATCCCGACTCTACTCTCATGTCCGCTGTGCTAGCTGGCTTGCCTTGTGCAATTAGTATTCTCCCCAGTGTTGATTTTGTTCAAATATATTGGGCCCATCAATCACCCACTTTCCAACTCATCTGTCTGGATCAGTCAATTACAGAGTTATATTTGAGCCACTAGGATTCTTGTGGAATAGACACAAGAAGGAGCTAAACTCATTTCAGGTTTGACCTCTGAGGCTGGGATCTGAGAAGGCTTAGTTTGCTTACACTTCATGGCCATCCAATCCAATCTGGCCTGTAGAATAGAAAGGCCGCTTGCTTAATTGGGAACACTTTAATATAGATATCCATTAACTTATGCTAAATTACAGTAAAACATCTATGGAGGAACTTGATGTGACATCTGCATGAATACTAAATAAGTTCATTACGATCAGTACTGTGACAATGAATATGAAATGAACGTGCCCAGAGAAGACAATTAATCTCCCACCTTCCCAAGCCATTACTGTTTTATTTTTCCCTGCACTGTATTAAAAAAATAAGGCATAGAATCTCTGTGATTTTCTGAGACCATCACTTCCCTTCAGCTGCTGAGTAGTCCCTGTGTGCTCCTATCATTTGTACAGTCGAGACTGGCTTGGGCCTCCCTGAGGAATAGCCATGGACAGTGGAGAGAAGGGGGTCTTAGGGTCCCACTTTGGTGTGGGAAAGAAGGCTTTCAAGACTAACTGAACTCCACACACACACACACACACACACACACACACAAATTGAGAGTCATCCTCATCTGGAACTAGCAAACAGACTGTCAGTTCAGATTAGCAACATCAAAAGCATTCCAATCTGCTCCCTGCATATATTACATGCATAGATCTGAGGGAAGAATTTGGCCTCTGAATTAAGTCAGCTTTTCCTCCTGGGCTGGGCTGTCTGCACCTGAAAAGTATGGCTAAGAAAGTCCAGAAGTCAGATAAATACACCTCATAGCACTTGGTCTGAACCACACAACTTAGTCTTAAAGGTATACCCTCTCATGGTGCTTTTTCACATAAGCTCTTTCTGAATCTCAGGGTGCACCATGGGGACCTTTTTATGTAGGACTATCCCTAACTACGTGCCCATGAAAGAGGCAAGTATGAAAAAATATTTCTGAGTTCCCCACTCTGGTTATTCTTCCTAGGTCACAGAACTCTCTTCCTTGCTGGCTTCTCCTCTTCCCCTTGACCTTCACAGCACAGTCCCCAGGCTCCATCCTTGGATCTCTTCTCTTGGCCTGTACTCTGTCTCATGGCTTTAAATACCAAATCTGCTCTGATGTCTCTCACATTTATATCCACAGCCTGGTCCACTCCCTTAACTTGACTCACATATCCAATAGCCTACTCCTCATCTCTACTTGGATGTCTAGTGGGCATCTCAAATTTGACATGTCCCAAAGAGGACTGATCTTCTCCTACAGACCTGCCCCTCTGACAGTCTTCCTCATCTTTTAGATGGTGTTTTTATCCTTCAGGCCAGAAACCTTGGAGTAATCTTTGACTCCTCTCTTTCATACCCACGTCCAATCTGTCAACATAGACCGTTGTCTCAAAATACATACATAGACCAACCACCTCTCACTACTTCCTCTACTACCACGTGGTCCAAGCTACCATCATTCTTGTCAGATGACTGCTATAGTCTCTTCATGGTTCTGGATTGAGCAGGACATCTACTCCAGAACTTGCCTCAGAGGAGCCTGTTAGTGGCCACAAAGTTATTCTCTGCCACTCTCAACAGAACAGGATTCAGTGTCTCATGTGGAGTTTTACAAGTTTTGGTCACAAAAATCTGAGCTAAAGGATACCTTTGATATTAGTAACAGTAGGAAAGTAGGAAATTGCTATTCCCATCTAGACTGCAAGCAAAGAAAGTTCCAGCCAGTGGGATATATCTCACCAAGATTATACTCAACAAGGGCCTCTTGGCTTCTTATGGGGAGATTGGGATTGCATGATGATCCACCCCATCCTTGCAGCTAGCTCCATTTCCCTATTATATAACAAAGGTCTCTTTCTCTCTCTCTTTGTCTTCTTCCTTCCCTCCTTCCCTCTCTTCCTCCCCCAATATCCAGAATGCTTACCATTTTTAAATGATAGATGCCATTTAAATATTAGTTTACAGGATATTTTAGAACTCAGAGTAAGTCCAATACTATATAAAACCATGTGATGCTCACCGGACTTCCCACAAGTCCCCTTGCTTGGATGTGCATATCCCCAACTTATACTCTTTTTTTAGGGCTAGAATGTCAATTCTGCAGTTCTGAGTGGCAGCCCTGAAAGGGCTCTCTCCATCACACAAAAGGTAGGTGTCCAGTGGGGAGAAGTCTCCCTTGAAATGTGCAGGTGTCCTTGGATGCTTCAGATAGAATCCAGGTCTCAGCAAGCAGCTGCTGGGCCACTCACGGACAGCCAAAGGCCCTTCTGGAAAGGGAAGATCTCCTTCACCCATGGGAGCAGAAGGAGTGTCAGCAATCTTGTTAGCACGTCAAGGAACAGATTTTGACAGATCCTTCCCTGCTTTCTAGTACCAACTTCAAAATCCTCCCTGTGCCGATCTCCCTGGGGTTGGTGATTAGTTCTCACTGTTCCCTCTTCTGAGACAAGCAAGAGGCTCTGTTTGTGCCAAGCCTCCCTGTAGATACTGTGGCTATGCCCATCCAGGCAAAGCATTCCTGGGAGACAACACTGAGTTTGCTTTAGGACTCCAACAGGGAACAGGGAGGGAGGATGAAATTGCCTCTCTCTGAGAGCAGATCACCCACTATGTGGCCCAGCTTGAGCTAAACTCACGGAATGTGAACTCTGCCCTCCTCTTTCTATTCCTTCTCTCTCCTCTGCCTTTTCCAAGCAAACTCTCAGTCTAAGAAGAAGAGGTCTGACTTCCTTGGGTGACCACCATCTCCTAGTTAACATTTGGGAATAGGCCATAAGCAAACAAGAAGCCTCAGAAAAGTCAAGAGCACCTGACAAGAAAAGTGGTTATAGACATATTGGAGTTTTAGGGAGTGATGACACAGAAGGCGGTAGGATGGGACTGGAGAGCAGCATAGTTACAGTCTTTTTGAGGCAGGGGATGGATGACATAGTGTCTTTATGTCCCTTCCAGGCTTATGATTTTGTATGTGAAAAATTCTAAACAGTATACCCATCATTTATTAGGTATCAAGCATCTCCTCTGTGTCATGCTCGAAGTGAAGAATTCAAAGGTGAACTAAGTATGGTTCTGGGTTCAAAGACCCTATAATCTAGAGGAGTAAAAAAGCATTTGGGCATTCCTCCCTCCCTGCCTCCTCTCTCTCCTTCCTTCCTTCCTTGTTCCTCCCTCTCTCCCTCCCTCCCTCCCTCCCTTCCTCCTTTCCATCCAAGGCAAGGCAGATTGTACTAAAGGAGGGGTAGCTCTGGGCTGAGGTGAAGAGCACAGGAATTAGGTTTTCAAACTGGCTCTGCCACTTACAAACTCTATGATATTGGGCAGGAAATTTAAACTCACTTAACTTCAGTTTCCTTACTTATATAATAAGAACATTCATGATACCTATCTCACAGGGTTAGTGTGAGGATTAAATAAAATAATAAGTATTAAATTTCTTCACACATAGTAGATAATTAGTAACTATTCATTGAACAAATGAATTATAAATAAAGATATGTTATGGAAACATAGCAGAGAGGTCCACAGTTGAGAGGGACAATATTTGAGATGGCCTTGAAGGGTGAAGAAAATCCTGACAGGTGTAGATGAAAGCTATTTCAGACAGAGGGAACAGCATGAGCATTGAAGTGGGAAAGCTTAGGTCTCACTTCCTGGAGAGGCAAGTAGTGGGAAATAAGACTGAAGATATGGATGGAGGCTATACTGGGGCAAATCTTGATTGCTATGCTAGAGAGTATGTGCTTGATCCTCGGGCGACAGTGAATCATTAGTGAAAGGAGTGGCCATGGTTTAGGAAGTTCAATGTGGCAATTAAGGAGTAGGATTGTACTAGAGATTAATTGGAGACAAGGAAATGAGTTTGGAGGTAACAATAATCTCAGTGAGCTTAAATGAGGATCTTGACAAAACTAGTGATAGTAAAAATGAAGGAAAGGGAAACAGAATCAACAGAGGCTGGTGACCAAAGGGATGTGGAGAATGAAGGAGAGGGAGAATCAAAGCTGACGCTGAGCATTTAGGGAGAGATCAATTAGAAGACCATGATACCAACTATAGTTCATGGAACACAGAAAAAGCAAGAATTTTTGGATGAAAATAAGTTATGCTCTAGATGGTGAGTTAGGAATTTTGTAGGAAACCCATGTACAGATATTCAATATATAGCTGGATCTATCTATCTATCTATCTATCTATCTATCTATCTATCATCTATCTATCTATCTATCTAAAGTGCCTGAAGCCCAGGCCATTGTCTACAAATGGAGATAAGAATGTGGAGCCATTCTCTTAGGCGTGATGAAGGGTGTGATTGAAAAGTGGCTAAAATAACTCTTAGTTTATGGGACTAACATGCTGACTTGAAGTGGATCCAGAGGATCCTGAGAATAGGGGACTGGGAAGCCAAGTAGGTAGAACAAAAAGATGAGGGATTCTAGAGTGTTCACCACAGTACAGGTAAAATGTGTTGCTTCTGGGCTTCGACTGAGGAAAGCCAGGGAGGGAAGTAGGTAAAATGACTGAAGGCCAAGGGAAAACCAGAGAGCAGATCAAGAGGGAGTAAGAAAATGGGTAAGAATAGAGGGGGATTTTGACAACTGAAAATCTGAATGTTTAGTAGCTCTGAGTTGTGAATTTCAAGATGCAGAAGGGTTAAAGACAGAGGTCACTGGAGTGAAGAAGGCTTGAAACTAAAGGAATCAGGAGCTTGGGAGGATTGGAAGTCACTGAAGGTGAAGGAGGTGAGGCAACAGAGAAGGGAGGGCTAAGAGACTGATGCTCACATCCTTGAGGAAGTTGCAGTCATGTCCAGAGCACCTGTTGATGAGGTAAGAAGGATGGAGAGATGGTACAATGGATGTAATTATTGAGGCAAAGAGCTTAAATTGAAATGGTCCTGGGGAAAACAATATCCAGGATGAATTTATTGATTTCCTCCTAAATGCTTCAAAGAGTTAAAGCCTAAAGTTGAAGGGTCAAAGGATATCTATGCAACAAGTAATAATCAGTTTAGGCTATAAAAACATGAAATAAGTTAAGTGCTACAATGTGTGGTACTGGCCACATATAGCTTGAGTCTGACCATCCCACTTGATAAACAGCAAACATTCCAAATCTCATGAGGCAGCTTCTAGCCCAGGAGAGTCAAGATACACATGGTGGAAGAGGTGGACTTGGGGTGACTCTTGAGGGAGGGGTAGGAACTGAAGGAAGAAGAGTACTCCAAACAGTGGGAGAGAGAATAAATGAACAGAAGGGGAATGAACAAGGCAGATTCTGAAGCTTGTATAGGAGGGGTGCAGGCTGGGAGTTATAGAGGAGAAAGTAGGAATGATAGTGGGACCAGAAGACGGAGGCATGCACACCGATGTTATGAGAAGTCAAAAGCGACAAAATATCCCCAGGTTGGTTTTCCTGTGGTTACAGGCTTGGGCCAATTGAAGCATTTAGTTTAGTTTAGTTTTTTTTTTTTTTTTTTAAGATTTTATTTATTTATTTGAGAGCGAGCGAGAGAAAGCGTGGGTGGTGGGGTGGGGGAGAGGGGCTGAGGGAGAGGGAGAAGCAGGCTCCCAGCTGAGCAGGGAGACCAACACAGGGCTCGATCTCAGGACCCCGAGATCACAACTTGAGCCAAAGACAGATGCTTAACCGGCTGAGCCACCCAGGCACCCCAAAGCATTTAGTTTTTTCATGGGCCCCAAACATCCTCATCTACGATCCCCAGATCCTGAATATATATCTGTCTCCTAGTATTTGCCATGTGGCGCGGCTGGCTGGTAAGGCAGTCTTTCTCGCTCTACTGTCAGCCATTGCAGGACAGAGACCACCATCTGGGCACCCCCCTCAGTCTATAGGGCTCCACGCATCCTGCAGAGCAAGATCTCTGCAAATATTTGTGGCGGAATGATTCAATCAATGAGTAACTGTTGGGCACAAATCAGAGGCTATGCACTTAAACTGGACTATAGTGCTTAGGCAGGGGCCTCCCACATCTGAACAGAAAGCATCATGGCACAAGGTGAAATTCTGGGTTTCTAAAGAAAAGAATATAGGAAGGACTCTCGGAGCCTTTGTTAATTAAAAACACGAATAGCTCTTCAGGGAACATTCCCTGTCTCCCATTCTCTTTCCTTGCACTGAATGGCAGATAAGGTGGTATCTTTGCCTATGCTTTGGACCACATTTAATTAAATGCCTACATTGACTGCTTCCTCACATATCTTGTTTTATTTCCTTTCCTTCCTTCCATGCTAAAGAGGGCCAGGACTAATACTAATGCATATGCCGTTAAACCTTTTTAATTAACTTCAACTTCTTCCAGAGATTTATGTTTAAACAGTAAATTTTTTGTTGATACTCAAATACATAGGCGGCACTCAGGATGATGTACGAGTACTCTTGTCCTCAAAATGATTCCTCATGAGTTACCACCAGAGACATTTTCATGAGCCTCTTTTATTAAAATAATAATACTCAGCAAAGCAATAATGCTTTACAACCGGCAGCTAATTAACCTGCCCCCCACCCCCACCTCCCCAGGTCAACATTAGCATCTGCAGGTTAGCGATATGATCGCCCAGTGGGTCTCCCGCGTACCTTAGAGTCAGCACTGAATCCATCTGGGTTTGTGCTCCAGCATCTGTGAGTAATGATTTTCATTTAAAACACATCTTTGTTCTTGGACTGTAACTCCATCTATTATTTCCGTTATTTATTTTGTTCTTGTTTAGGACCTTCCTTGTGCCAAGTATCAGTATGTCTGATCTGCAGTTGACCTCCCCAAACAGAATTTAGCCATGCCTTGAAAAATCCAATGGACTTAAAACTTTGCTTAATTGCAAAATCCATTTATTTTCCTGTAACTCTAAATTTGTGCTCCAAGTATTTTTAATCACGATCTATGCTGTCAATTGTGATTGCTACACAGCAACACCCTGCCAACCAAACCAATCTACCTACCCAAGTTCCCGTTCCATTCTTCATGTTGAAACAACACATTTCCCACCAGCCGCTGTAGTTATATTCCATGTTGTACCATCGACGAGCCAATTATTTCAATTTTGGCATCAGATTCAGAAGAGGCCTTAATGATCCTCAATGGTATAAACTGAATTTTTATTCCTACAGCAATTTAGTAATGATGATGACATTTAAGCACTTAGAAAGTATTTCTCATCTTCCCACCATTGACAAACAGGAGGCCAGATGATCATTTTAGACACTTTTCTGTGCAAGTCCAATGGGGACCTCAGCCTTGGCACCATTTTGCAGTAATTATGGAACCCAGACTTACCCCTGCAACTCTGCTGGGGGCTAGAGAAAGAAAATCCCCCAGATCCAGGGCCTATCTGCTGGGGTTTCAGTTGGAAGTTAGAACAAAGTCCCAGGTCTTGCACACCTATTTTAATTAACTCATTTATTCACTTATTCAACAAATATTTAATGAGTTTCTACTAGGTAAGGAAACTCAGCCCCTGGAGAGAGACTGAGTTGTATGAGGTATGCTCTTTTTCCTCTAATCAAATTCAACCCCAACCGTCTAAGTGAGGCCCAACTTATTTGAATACTTCATTTATGCACATGTTTACTCCACTCATTCAGCAAACATTTACCAGGCACCTTCTAGGTTTAAGGGGCTCTTCCGGGAGCTGAAACATTTACAGAAAAAATCTAATCTGTCAACAAATCCTGTTGGCTCTTCCTTCAAAGTAAACTCAGAATCTGATCTTTCTCACCCCCCACTGCTACATACTGGGTCAAGTTATGATGATCCTGCACCTACATGATTGCCAGAACCTCCTAACTGGTCTTCCTGGCTCTAACCTTGTCTTCTGATATTCTCTTCCCCAAAAAGCAGTCTGAGTGATGCTTTAAAACTAAACTTCTGTTCAAAAGCCTCCAAAGGTTTCTCATCTCAGGGTAAAAGCCAAAACCCTTTTCATGATTTACATTACCCTACATGGTCTTGTTTCCTCTTTAACTTCATCCCCTACTCTTCCTTTGGTGCCTCTGCTCTGGTCACTCTGGCCTCTGTGTTGTTCCTCAAACATAGCAGGCATGCTCCTGCCTCAGGGCCTTTGCACTTGCTGTTCTCTCTGTCTGAGATGAGCTGCCCTTAGTTATCCCCATGGTTCAGTTCCTCACTTCCTCAGAGCATTGCTCAGTCATCAGCTTCTCAGGAACTGACCACGTTATTTAAAATTAGCACCCCACTCCTGCATTGCATCCCTGTTCCCATATCCTTTTACCTGCTTTATTTTTCTCTACCGTGCTTATTCCCATCTGAGATATTATTTATCTTACTTATTTGTTACCATTTTGCCTCCCCCACTAGAATGTCAACTCCATGAAGACTCAGATACTTGTCTGTTTTATTTACTGATTTATCAATGCCGGACATACAAATATTTAATAAATATTTGTTATGTATGGATACATACATATGTATAATAAATATATGTAATAAATAGCACTGTCATAGTCTTAAAGAAATATCTGATCAAATAGGAGCCGTATCTGAAAATAAATAATGAGTTATATTTTCAGAGAGCTAGAAATAAGAAGCTATGGTAGCTCAGAGGGGAGGAAATTTCACTTTGCTTGGTTGAATGAGCCTGCTAAAATCATGGCCCTGATTTTACTACAGGTGTGTACTATTGGAAAAGAGCTCGAATCCACGTTGCAAGGACAAAATGATCCCTTGCCACAGGACCCCTTCCGCGCCGCCCCCACCCCCCCCCCGACCAAGGCTGGCTCTTGGGAATTGGTGAGGGTATGTTGGGCAAGGTTTCCCTGGGCCTTGCTGGCTGTTCCAGCTGGGGATCCCTCTCTGTCCCTCCCCAAATTTCACAAACAAATCCCAGGGAAAGCTCAACTCCATGTTTCAAGCAGGGAATATTTCTCAGGCTTGTGCTGCTTTTTACAGATGTCAGGGGAGGTATCAGGGGGATGCAAAGGCAGTGTAGTTTCTAATGGCTGATTCTGACAGGACATGTCAGGTTAGCGCTAGTCATCCCAGAGCCTAACTGGATCTGGAGGATAAATCTCTTATTTTGGTAGCGCTTTAAAATAAGTGGCAGCAGTTCATGCATAATTACTTCTGAATTATCTAGGGGATTCATCAGGTTTGATTATAGATGCATAATGAATTTACCAAATTTGTGTTTATTAGGGAGATATTAATTCCATATGAAACCTCACAATTCATTCATGTGCCATTTGTTTTCATTCCTTTTTTATAATAAGCTAATTAGTTTAAATTATTTGTACTTGTACAAGGTCCTGAAACACATATAAGGAATGATTATACCGGAGAACCCAATAAATGGGAAGCTTTGGAGGCAGCGTTAATTGTGATAAAGGGTTCATAAAGCAGTAGATGTTCAATTTCCCCATTTGGGGTGGTAATAATAGGTCTAATCATGACACCTCCATAAAGTCGTGGGAAGTCCCTAATTAACGTTTTTGAATTCAGATATTTCAAAGAAAGTGGAGGAAGTCATTGTGCCATCGGGAGAATGAGGCAGAAAGGGAAAGTCGACCTTGTTCGAATAGCAAGGCCTTATTAACTCTGGGCCAGGAGGAAGGAGGGTGTATAGGGTGTCTGATCTGTCTGGAGAATTCCTGTAAGAAGAACCAAAGCTTCTGGGGGTCACCGGCAAGCTGGGATTTCAGTTCCTCAGAATGGAAGGATGGGCTTCTTCAGATTGGGGCCTCAGTATTTTTGATGATTTTTGGTTCTTTATGTGGAATTGACACCCTCTGGCCAATGAGCCAGGACTGGAGTCTCTGTGGGTTGATGGGCAGTAAACTTCTTTCCTTAGGGCATGAGGAGGAACCAAGGCAGGAGAAGGGGCCTGGATCACGCTTCCTCAGGAATCGATGACTGTAGTCTCACAATTACTACCGTACTTGGGCACGAGGTAAATGTCAGGCCCAGTGTTAGGCACTTTACACGCATTGTATCATTCTATCTCCCTGACGCCCAATGGTGTGGATGCTCTCATTGCCCCTACTTCACAAGTCAGGGGAGTGTGGACAAGAGGTCATGTAACTTACTTGGCCAAAGTCATCCATTCGATCAGGACACAGTGGGGCTGGAACTCTGGGGATCTCTTGATTCTGAAGCCCTGCACAGAGTTATTATGCAGTACAGCCTCCTCTATGTCTCCCAAACGTCCTGGCTGTTCCTATAACCCCATCATGATGACCCCTGTTATTACTACTCCAAATGGGGAACTTTGAAGAGTTCCTCTTTTCCGAAATCTTAATTTTCTCCAATTGCACATTTCTCAAAAATTGAAATCTCAATTTTTCACTCCGTGGGAAATCCACCGGGTCAGAGGCCTTTAGATTTCCCTCCCCAGGGTCCTCTTCTGTGGAACAGCAACAGAAGGATCAGCTACCTCACGGGTCTCCTCCTGCCATTAGAAAAAAGCTCTACAGGGGTTAATGGCAAAAGAAGTTCTACTTTGGATGAGACACCAGTTTAATTTATATTTGATTAAAAAAGTCATTCATTCATGCATCCAGCAGCGGTATTTGTTAAATGTCTCCTACATTCTTAATTGGGTTTTGTTGGGGGAGGGGAGAAAGGGAGCAGGTATAATAAAGCTCATGCCAGACACTTTGTTTATAATTTTCTTGGAAAGAGTATATGTGCACACCTGAGAAGTTAAGTAAGTAAGAGAGTGATTGAATAGCCAGGCAACTGAGAGATGCAGTGAGCTTTCTATGGTCCAACGGGGGAGACAGCCCTGGGGCCTGATCCAGTAAGGCTTCTTAGAGGATGTAGGATGTGGAGTGCTCATGGAAGGGTGGGCAGGGCCAGGGTAGCAGAAGTGGCCCCAGCTGCACCCAGCCAGGATGCCAAGCTCCTGGCCTCCGTCGGTGACTAGGTGCTTGACTGTGGGGGGAGTTGCTCTCTGGTGCCTCATTTTCTTCCTGGGAGTTGGAGATAATGACAGCTCACATGGGTGCCATGAAATTTAAGGAGGGAAGTGGATACGAAACTGCTTTGACAGATGCAAAGTGCAGTGCAAAGGCCGGATAGCGCCCAGCAGAAAGCAACCCCAGAGGCAGCATTTTATACACGTGCGTCTCCAAGTGCCACACCGGAGTTCTTTGCAAGATCACTGGACGCTGAGGCCCAGCTCTGTCCCAGCCAGGGCAATGAGCAGAGCCCATCTGACTAGTGGGAGAAGCTGGGCGAGATGTGGTAAGACCAAGGCCTGATCCTGCAGGTTCACTGACTCGCCGGGTGTGTGTGTGTGTGTGTGTGTGTGTGTGTGTGTGTGTGTGCATGATGAGACCTGGAAATGGGAAATAGTCAGGGACAGGGAGGCCCTTGACGTTTCTCTCATCTCTTGTGCTATCCAATGGAAAATGACACCTTTGTTCCACAATAGCCATAATCAGTCATACCTAAAAGGGTAGTTGAAGAGATATCTTTTAAGTGCCTATATGGGGATCCAGGGGGAGATCTCATAATGTCTCCCCATAGGGGAGCCTGCCACACTAGGCCCAAAGCCCCACACATATCTCAACCTTAGTCACAGGGAGGCCACAACCCCCCATTCTAGAGTTTAATGTCCTTGAATCTTCCTATCATGGGCCTCTGGTTCCCAGGGAAACCAGGACCTATTAATTTCTCCTCTGAGAATCTCTTTGTCTTCGGATCTCTGCATTCAGTTTCATTAGGCTGATGAGTGAGGCTTGTAGTTAGGACACCTGGAGAGGGTGGGGGTGGGGCACCTTTTCTACTGGGGACACTGAGTGTTTTACTACAAGCTGCCAAAGGATGTTTTCTCCTTAGCATCCAAGATTTTTACTACTTCAGAGCTAGGAGGAAGAATCAGTCCCAGGTAGATGAATCCAGAATATGTAAATTGAAAGGAATTTTAAGTGAGTGACGTGTCCTTTTTTCTGACCTCTGCATATCTGCCTCTAAAATGTTAAAGATGGCTAGAGGATTGGTCTTTCTGGGAAGACCTTTGAGAAAGGAATTTCCACTGAGAGGAGACTGTCTATGGTAACAAAGATGGAGAGGAGCTTGTATAATCTAGGAGGCTCCATTGCTTTGGAGGGATGCCCTTCTCTTGCCCCAAATAAGCACACGATGACCCCACTCCCCCTTCCACTTCTGTCTGGAGGGGGTGTTTAGCTTGGACCACGTCCCTCCAACTGGACAGCCAAGGAGCCTGGCATCGTGGGAAGTTCTGAGCCCCTCAGAAGTACAGACTCTTGACTCTTGAACTTCAGGAAAATCTCTCTTCCCTTTGTCTTCCACTCTGCTTCAGTGCTTTCGATTTTATTTTAAATCTTGAGTGTTTTAAGGATTTGCTTCTCCAAAGCTTTTGCCTCCTCTCCCTACATATTATTACTGACCTATTATGTAAAAGGACAGGGGTTTGCAGAGGGCCATTCATTTACCCCAGAGGTAACCCTTCCTGGCCTTTTGAAAAAGGCAGCTAAATGGCTGGATTTTAAGGGATGGGAGAAGGCCCTGAAAGACATTCCCAGCTCACCCCTTGGCCAAGACTGTGCCAACCATGGGTCTCACCCACAGCAGACATGTGGTGATGGTGCACATCTGTCCGTCCCTTTGTGTTGATGGCTTGGGATCTGGAAGTTCTGCCAAAGATCGGGGAAATGAAAGGGAGAGGGAAGGATGCAGGGTTGGGGTACGGGAGGAGGGCTAAGAGGGGGATTAGTCACTTGAGTCAGGATGATTTTTCCTGATGTCAAAGCCTCATCCAGAAGAGCTTTTGCTGTTGCTTGCTTTTATCTGGAAAACAATATGAGCAGCATCTCTCAAAATTAGGTCACAGCTTGCAAAGGCAGGGGCCCGCCAAGGTGCTAACTGCCTGAATTCTCAGTGGGTTTACAGAGCTCTCTGCTCTGACAAATGCCTTCTTTGTTCCCCTGAAAAGTCTGACTTGCTGAAGCCTTCACGCCTGCCTCTTTTCTCCTTCACCCTTGCACTCCCCCCACAAACAACTGAATTTGGAAGGTTAAAAAATCACTTCACTTGTCAACTCAAACACTTTCCCTCCTCCTAAGTTGTTTCATTCCCTACCCAGGGAAAGAAGCTAGTGTGTTATCACTCTGGGGACCAGAAGCCACCCCGAGAAGAGAGTGGCTCTGCAATTTTCCCAGTACTATCGTGGTCTCAGGAGCAGGGTGTGCTGGTCTACCCTGGAGAGTACCATGAAGGTTGTGCCCCAGACATGTCAGTGGGCTGCAGAATGGGGGGTGGGGTGGGGAGTCCTGGTGGCTTCATCTTCTTAGGCATGTCTGGGCTCAGGTCTCTGTGTGGCAATAACATGATAGGAATCCCACCCACTCTACTAAAATTGGGCAAACAATAGCAGCAGCAACAACAACAGACATTAGCCCTTGTTTGAATTTTGAGGACAAAATTAACTTTCTCTTATTTTGTTCCTGATACTGTTGGTGACTAGGGTGTCTTCCTAATAAAACACCATGACCCTTGAGGATGGGTGGGACTGGGGAAGGGGTGAAAGGAGATGTTAGAAGCTAATTAGAACTCTCCAGAGTGGGTGGAAATGAGAATGTGAGTTCACTGGACTGGGGGAACTGTCCATTATTTATGCTCTGCCGAGGAGTCAAAATCTGGAGACATCTCTGGAAGTGGAAACACAGCAGGTGTCTCACGGGAGGAGGGTTTGAATGTGAGTGGGGTCAGGCAAGACTGTGCAGTTTGGACTCTGACGTTGGAAAGATGCCTGTTGCTCCTTCCATTTGTATCTGTGATATTGAGGGCCAATAGTTTAACCATAGTCTCTGTGCGTCTTCATTTGTAGAATAAAGTGTCTTCATCTCCAGAAAAGGTTTTAATAAGACAATGTATTGAAACTCTTGGCATACAATAAGCCTTCAACAATTATTATTATAATTTTATTATGTTTTTGGGAGGAAACAATAAAAGATACAATCACTAAAGTCTCTAGAAAAACTTGAACAATGACTTCAAACCTTTTTATCTCAAGTAGTAGATTATTTTTCCGATGAGATTTTACACGGAATCTCAACATATAAAATTGGTACAAGGGGGGTATAAGGCAGTTGGTGGCTGGCAGTGGCTAGGTCCTGTGCACTGCCTGCTCAGCCTCCCCACTGATTGTCTGCAGAGGCAGTCTGGACCTTTTGGGAACCCCAGTCAGAAAATTGCTGGTGGATTATTTCCAAAAAAAAGTACAGCTCAGCCTAACACCCAGCTAGTTAGCATGTTTTAGTGAACCAGCCACACCAACACAGAGAGAAATGGATCAGATGCCTCCAGGTGGGGCAGGACACAGGTTTGCCAGGTAATTGCTGGTGGCACTGATGCCCAAAGATGTGCATTTTTGGAAGAGAAGGAGCTGAGCCTTTTTCCTATTCTCACCCAGAGTGGGGTCAAGAATTGTGGAAACCCAGGGCCTGCAGATGGGTTGGGGATGAGGTAGAATAAGGAGATGGGGGCAATAATATAGAGAGAGTCTGTCTCCACGCCAGAGAGCACTCTAAGTGGGCTCTGGAGAGGAGTGAGGGTCAGTTGGGATTTCTGCAGGTGGGGTGAGGTGGAGCTGTGCATCTTTGTGTTGATGCAGCAACCTGTCTTGGTGATAGTTTTGTAAGTTTATTGCATTTTCCCCTTTTGCTTCCTCTTAGTTTTCAGCAAAACTCCTATCTGGCTTTACTTCTATCTACTGGCAAAGACAAGGAAATAGTTTGACCAGATCGAGGCAAGCAAAGTTGGCAGAGCATAATTAATGATCAATTCACAAAGATCTCCCCCTGGATACCCACTAGTTTAGCGGAGAAGATGGGCATTGCCAAAGCCCAAGGGTCACCGGTCCCTTTGTGGCTCAGTCACAGCTCTCTCAGTTCAGGAGGAGTCTAGTAGGCTCCTTTTGCCATGGGTCTCTTCTCAGGGAAGTATTTTTAAGATTTGCTGCTTTAATCCCCCAATGCAGCCATGTCTGTTATGGAAATACACAGAGTAAGAAGGTGCTGTCTTACAAGAACGAGGGAACTTTTCATGGTTCTGAATAATGTGGCTCCCTACTTCACTTTTGCACATCAGTAGGTACACCCAGCTTCAAGGAGATCATTATTTTTATACATTTCAGGACTTGGTACCTTAATTCTCTGGGGGAAACTCATAACCCCAACTTCCTAAGCTACTCCTAAAGAAGAGCACAGATACCACTTTTGTCCTATGCAGGCTTTCTGGCCTCCTTGTTCCTCATCTTGGGGCTGGAAGTGACTCAGGATTGTACCTTGCTATTTCCATGATCCATTGGCATCTCAGTAATGAATGCTCACCACCACAGTGCCCTCATTTAGCCTAATAACCTCAATAAGGTAATATTTGATCTGTGTTAAGTATCTGATTAAACAACATAAAGTATTTAACCTATTGATCTCTTATACCTCGCCAGACCTACATTCCTGGATGTACTTTAATTACTGACTTGGGGAGATTTCCTGAATGGGATTTGCATCTCGTTAAGATCTTTTCTTTGTCTTTAGGGCTTCACAGTCAACAGCTTTCTCTTCTTGTTGCCTCTAGGCTCTTATTCTACTTGCTGCTGCTCCACTAGACACTGCCTGATTCTGCCTGAAGCCTGACAACATTTGGTTAATCTACCAGGAGTAGGATCCTTTATGTGACCATGAATCCTACCGCTTATTTAAAAAAAAATGGATGATCACACAAACAACTGGACTTATTATACTTTGTCCACTCTGATCTTTGGGGCGTGAGAAATTGTCTGGAGTGACAATCTCATTTTAGGCAGTTGGTCCCAGCTGTTGGGTTGACCTACCCTTATATTTCACAAGGAGAATAGGCCAGTGGGCAAAAATCAAGAAGATCACAGAAAACCATTTCAACTGGTCTATTAGTTAACTATTGCTCTAGTCTGAACCACCTCTTTGAAAACTATAGAAAATCATACTTTTTTCCTTTTGCCTGCAAGGATATAGTCATGAATGTTAATAATAATTAGTTGATTTACATGCTGTCTTTTCTTCAAGAATCTTGAACATGCTGGGTTTGTTTATTTTTTTCCTCTTATTTTAAAATTGGCTCTACAAAGGCTGAGATAGCTTCTCCACAGGGCCTCCCAAAATGAGAACAACACCTCATAGAATTAAGAGAATTCAATCAGAAAATTTCGTGTGGAACACTTACAACAATGCTGGCCACCTAGTAAGTGCTCAATAAACAGTAGCTATTATTATTATTGCATCATCCAAGAAAGCTCTGTGACTTAGGGGTTGGCCATGGTCAGGCTGGGAAGAAAGTACCCTGGCCCAAGTGTCTGTACACTTTGCCAAGCTCACCTGGTGAAGACTTCCCACTCCCACATCTACAGCCCCTATCGGCTCATCATAAATTAGACTTGAACCCAAACACAGTAGCTTGTGGAAAAGGCCCTGAAAAGGCCAGTGTCCATCTCCACTCAAGCCATCGCCTAACATCAGATCAGAAGCAGTCAGAACGGTTCTCTAAACAAAGGTTCTCAAAGGATATCTCCCAAAGGGTGGCACACTTGACAACAGTGTGAATCAGAGGACTTACTCCAGACATTTGAACTAGAATGTCTGTGAGTAGGGCCCAGGTATTCACAACTAAAACAAGCTCCTTGGATGAATCTTATGTTCAATAAAGTTTGAGAACCACTTCCCACCAAGTGTCTCCTTTCAAGGCCACCCTCAAGAGCTTGCAATCAACTTCCAAGAAAGTCTTGAGGTTGTGAGGTTCTTGCTCTGCAGGGGCACCTGACAGCTTCCACATCTCACCACATCTTCTGGTGTTAAAGGTGGGCGGGGCGGGGGGGGAGGCAATACAAATTGAGTGTGGCCAACAAGCAGGGGCAATTCTGCAGCCTCGAAAGAGATTGTGGCTTGGAGGTCCTCCTGACAGCCCTTCCAGGATCTGGGGCAGATCATGGGCACTAGCCACGCCCCAGGGAGCATGCAGGGCCAAGTGGAAACCCTGGTGGGAAGGGACAAGCCTTGCAGTGCCCACAACACTGCTGAAACAGAGGTCCATGGCCATCTTCATTGCCTCTGTAAATACCTCAGGGCCCATTTCTAACTCTATGTTGGCTTCCCTCCATTACTTATGATGCAGTTGGGATGTTTACTCCCACTTTCCAATGATGTCACCTCACAGAATGCAAACTCTGGTGCATATAAAACAGACAATCCACAGAAAACGTGATACTGCTGGAACACACACTCATGCATACACACTTACATGCACTGCATCACTACATTTATTCCAAAACCAATAAAAGTGATTTCCAGATAATCTGCTATTTTGGATTATCTGCGCCACTGCTCATCTCCATTAGCATGGCTAATTGAGAACTGACTGTGTGTCTTGGACTGTTTCCAAGAAGGGAACCCATTGCCTGAATGATAAGAGTTCCTTGAGAGTGCCAAGTAAACAGCTGGAAACATCAGGTTGATGCCCATTGGAGGAGGAGCAAACTTTTAAGGATGACCTGACCATTACCAGGCCAGAGAAAGCAATCTTGTTCAGCATGTTTCATTGATTGCCAAGGCAGTAAACCATAAAACTGTCCCACAGCTAGAACATGCACTGACTCTGAGAAAGATGAGGCTTGGTTAGTAAAGGATGAAGCCATTCCAAGAACCAAAAGAAGAAGCAATATGGTTTTCCCTGGGCTGTGTATTAACACCATCCAGGAAGCTACAGGGGATGGGAGTTTGGCAAACAACCCTGTTTTGCTTTGACTTTTGCATAGCAAGGATGAGATAGAGGCCAGTGGGGAGATCATCTGAGACCAGACAAAAGGCATGGAAGGATTAATGCTCTAGAGAACCCAGACTCTAAAGAAACCACCAGTGTTTATGTGCCATACACACACTCTTCTGTCACTTAATACCTTGGTGAAATACCCCAAATAGATCTCAAAACCAAAACATATTAAGAAAAGAAAAAAGAAAAAAGACAGCACAAAGTTGTAACTGCCTTCTGGGTAACTGTGTTTTGGTTGGTGTCATTTTTCTTATGACATAAACTCCCAAATGGCACAGACGCTGTCTCTTAGAATAAATAGCAACTAGCAGTGGGTCATGCCTCCTGTAGGTTCCTGATAAGTATTGTTTGGTTGTATGCTGTTTATCACAAAGAGAACAGATACTATTGTCAGACAGGCTCCCGAGCTGCTTTTTGCGAGAGGAATGAGAGAAGTCCCCTATAACTTTTACAATTCTGTGTTCTGTCCCAAATAATAATGAGAAATGAATCACCTGGGCAAATGCACAGGTATTTGAAGGAGGTGATATATATATTACTCAGGAGGGTCAGAAAGCTTATGTCTGGGGTTACTCTGGACCCACAGGGTTTTCAGTAGGTCCCCTGGTAGCCCGAGGCTCTGCTGACTCTGTTTCTTCCAGGTCACCACCTAGTCCCGCCCCCTATCAGAACCAGAGGATGTGAGCTGGGAAGATAACCGCAGAGGCTTCTGAGGGCAGCTAGCTGTCTGTCGAAAGCCTTGAGTATGGGTCCAGACATAGTGGTTTTTGCCATTGGCTACACAAGATCATCTGGGGGAGCATAAAAAATACAGATACCCAGGCTCTACCTCCAATGATTCTGATTTAATTGGTCTGAATTGGGCCCCCAATGAGGGTAATTTTAAAAAAGTACCTAGAAGATTCTATGCGCAAGCAGGGTGAGAAAGTCTGAGCCAGAGGCTCTACTGTGATATGAGTGAGCTGGGAGGGCCTGGCTCACTTCACAAAGCTGAGGATCAAACCCAGCCTTTGAAATCGCACTCTTCATCTTTATAGGATGCCGGGAAATAAATGGCAGTGGGGTCATGGGGCAGAGGTGCAGATGGGAAGGGAAGAGGGAAAGAGAGAAACAGAGGGAGAGAGCGCGCCAAAAGCCTATTGAGAGGAGAGAAAGAAGGCTGACTTTCCCTGAAGAGTTTTTTTGCAACCAGTGTCTGAAAGGTGAAAGCTGGAAAGTGTTATCGCCTCGTAGTGACTGAAGTGCTTCCATGCCGATCACAGAGGAGTCAGGCAACTGGGGGACAGTAGCATCAGGGACTCAAACGACAAAAAATGCATGGCTCTGACCGAGAGCCCATTACCCTACCAACTGAAAGTGACTTCTTGACCATCCAAGAACCCAGAAAATGGGGCAGGCCCCTGGAGAAAGGTGATGTTAGAAACTAAGGCAAAGCGGACCATGTGACGTAAGGGGAAGCATCCTAAGGGCAGAAAGATGGAGACCCCATACATTGCCTCTGCTTCACGTGGGTTCTCAGCAGGAGGGGCTTTAGCTGTCTAGAGTGGAGCAGGTGACTTGTTCTGGTTCCTTCTTTCTTCTTTCTTTGTTTCATCTCTCTCCTTGCTCATTTATTTCTACTCAGAACAGGAGCCAGGGATCTGCTCTCCCTTCTCGACCTCTCCTCGGCAAAGAGGCTTGAATGAGCAGGCTTGGCCCAGGAAGGAGCATTGGGAAGAGTGCCAGTGAGTTCATCTGCGCGATGGATGGGGACCCAGAGGGGGGAGGGTGCTGCGGGGGAGGTTTCCCTCTCTCCGCTGGCTTGAACAAGACAAAGCCATTGACTGCTTCTCTCCTACAACTCCTGGTTCTCCCTAGGGAGGTGCTGGTTTCTACTACACAGGGATAGACGGAGTTGCTTGTCATAATTAAAACCTCTCGGGGGAGTGGATGCCTCTGTGTTCTTTTTTGGAAGCTGCACAATTAGCTGGTTCCCAGGGGAGTGGGGAGCACAGGCTTCCCAGCATGGGAGAGGCACAGCACCTAGCCCCCTGCATTTCCACTTCTGAACGTATCACTCCCTGTAGCCAGTTGCAGATTCCTTCTGAGCAGCTGGAGGAGGCTGAGAGAACTTGGACCCTCCCTTTGGAGCTCTCTGGCAATTCCTAACCTCTGAGCCTGCTCTGATTATAAACATAGGAGAGCTCCCACGGCCCTGTATAAAACTCTGGAGCAGGCTGGCAGAAGAAAACACGAGGGTCACTGGCCTGGAGATTGGAGGGAATTTGCTGAGGGATTTGTGTGTGTGTGTATGTGCGCGTGTCTGTGTGTCTATTGGAGCCTCTGCCCCCGGCACAAGGGAAATTAACCAGACTCTGCCTATGTGGGAATTCTGCATGGCAACCTAATCAAGGCTTAGTTTTTCATTAAAATTTCCATTAATACTGGAGCTGTTTAGAGCAAGTTGAGTGGAAATATCCCTAATGCACCTTCCCCCCTCTATTACCAATCTGAGGATCAGGGAGAGGTTATGTTGTGTACTTTTGCTAAGGCCATTTCTAGTTTCCCCGACATTATTATCCTCGTCCCCAGCACCTATCATACACAGCGTGCAAAGCCCAGAGAGGATCCCACAGAACCTACCCTTGTCTGGTGTGACAGACCGGAAATGAGTGAAAGAGAAGGCTTGCAGAGGTGTGGAGTAACGCCTAACAGCCTTCCGTCTCACCCCGTGGAGTGAAGTACAATGAGATGTCAGGGAATGGATGTCACTTTTCAGCCTTGAGATGTGCTGCTCCAAGTGCTCCCCACCTCGTCTAAGTGAGATTGGGCTACAGCCATCCCAGAGGGAGGGAAACCAGAAGGTCTTCCGCTGGGGCTGGGGATGCTGAAAGGCTCAAGGAGGCCTCACCCTCTTGCGATCATTTCTGTATCAGAGCTATCCAGAGTATCTCCATGTCTAGTAGTTCTGCTGTGCCCTTTCCACAGCCCCAGTGCCACACATCTTTTGGAGACGCCCACTGTCGCTCCCTGAGTTGTGGGATATCTTGGAAACTGGTGCACTTGTTCCAGATCCCTCAAAGGTCGGTTCAGTGACAACTTGTTGAATGACATCCTTTTTTACCCTCAGCTGCGGCAGCACAAAAATGCTTCCTAGTACATGAACACTCTCTGCTCTTAGGGATGCCCTTCCGGCTTCACCCACAAGTCCTGGGGCTCATCCTTCAGTGGCCAGCTGGAGAGCTGTCACCCGGCAGAATCAACTGTGATCTTACTCTAGGTGTCCATAACCTTCAATATGTTATTGATAACACTGTGACTATTTGGGGGGGTGTCTCCGTCCCCTTCACACTGCGAGCAGAGACCGTATTTTATTCAGCCTGTATCCTCCATGTTAACTAGCAGGGCTTATAATGCCACTGGCAGTTGCTCATCAAGTTTTGTTGAATTCCCTGCCCCTGTCTGAGGTGGGCCTCCGCGCTGTTATTGACAAACCGACTGATGTGCATTCAGAAGAAAATCCAAACACAGCTAAGCCAGTCTGCAACTGGTGTTTGTGGGAGGCTGCGGTGGATGCCTCCTAATTGGGCCACACATGCGTCTTGAGACTATGAGAATATTTAAAAATAAAGTTGAGTATGGTAGCTCTCAGCCAGGTATGCATTTCAGGAGATATTTTAGTGATCAAGCCCTAGCGGTAGAGAACGCAGGGTTTGGAAACATTCATGGGTTTGAGGCCCGCCTCCAACACTCACGAGCTGTGTGACCCTGGGAAGATTTCTTACATTCTATATGCATCCATTTCTTCATTTGTAAAATGGGATCATAACAGAGCCTATCACCTAGGGCTGTTATGAAGATTACATGAGGTAATTTATATGAATTCAGAATAGTTTCTACATAAGCTATGTAAGTATAAACTCCCATTGTCTTTACAGTTGTTATTACTGAATCCAACCTTGTGCATACAGTACTTCTGGAAGTTTTTGTGCATACAGTACTGATCTGGACGTTTTTGTTTTCAAAGAGCTGCTCAGGAGATTCTGATTTGCACCCTTGGTTCCTAACCAACTGTCTATTGGCTTGTCTGTTTCATAGACGTGGAGAAAACAGGAAGTGCAGTAGGATCCTGGTTGACCAGGAAGAGCGCAGATTCCTGGAATCTAAGTCTCACTGGCAAATTAGTTCAGCTTAGCTTGCCATCTTCCTCCTCCGCATATGGCTGACAGCCTTCTGTCTCACCTCCTGTCCAGGCACCATTTCCTCTTCCTGCAGGAGTGAGAGCGAGCAAGGGAAGTGTGTGTGCAATCCACCCACTGCATAACCAGCTACTGAGAAATAGTGGGCCAGCGGTCGTTAGAACTCTGGGAGCTGCCGAGCCGTCCAAGGGTTTACCAAGATGGGACAAATCTAACGAGAAGAAAGTTACAGCAAAGCTTATTGAACGATAACCCATTTCCTTCACTTAGAAGCAATGAAGAAACATTTTTCTCACTTCCATGGCACAAGGAAAACAATATCAGTGATTTGTGCTGCCTGGTTATCCAGTCTCTACTAACTTGGCTTATTTTCTTGCTGCGAGATATGAACACTTAGGGGTGAATGTGGCTCTCTTCTCTCTGGTGAGTTTTTGCTTTTCCCATTTTTATTTGTATTGACTGTGAGGTCTTTCATCAGAAGGATAAAAAAAAAAAGAGCATGCTCTTGAGGAGCCAGTCATGAGCTTATGTGTTGATCAATGGGCAGTGCTTGTGTGGGTATGTGCATTTTGGGTCTGCAATACGAAAACATCTGTTGAAAGATTCCTGGAGAGGGAGAGGCCTCAGGGTCAGGGTCCCCCTAGTCCTACAAGATTCAGATCTCCAACGTGGATCCTAGGAAATGCTGCTACAATCAGTGAGAAGCTTGTTGAACAAGGCTCTTTCATTTGTCAATAGCTCTGCATCTTTTTGTCTCATTTATTTCACAAAAAGATATCACTTTGGATTAAAAAAATGAAGAGAAAAAAAGTTCCAGCCACTCCATGATGGAGCAGCTCAAGGAAATAACTTTTGAAAGTCGAGAGTTAGAGGAAATTTAAAAAAAAAAACAGAGAATGTGCTTCTAATGAATTCAATCACAGCAAAAGTCCATTTCTATTCCCTTGAATTCTAGACAATTTCCAGTTGCAAATATCTTCCAGAAGTACTGTATGCACAAGGTTGGATATTAAGTTGCTTGACAAACATTTCGGATCAAAACTGCCTGCCTAGAAGTGGCTGCTGGAAGAGCAATAATGTGGCTGTAGAGAGAGCCGGGTTGTTTGCACATAGTTGTAGCTTATACGTTTAACGGAGTTTTGCAGATGGGAATTGCCTGGAAAGCAGCAGGTTTTTAAGGATGAATTTTCAACGCCTGAAGCGAGTTGGCGGGAAGATTAGGGGAGAATAGAGAAGGGCGGCCTCTTCAGAACCTGCTTTCCCCCCGAGGGGCCATGGCAATAATGACTTCTCCTTTGCTGGGACAGACTCAGCAAACATGCTCCTGC
Source organism: Halichoerus grypus (assembly GCF_964656455.1). Lineage (NCBI taxonomy): Eukaryota > Metazoa > Chordata > Mammalia > Carnivora > Phocidae > Halichoerus > Halichoerus grypus. The sequence goes on along the minus strand of NC_135722.1, from coordinate 89,994,706 downwards.
TCCCAAACAGAATCTCAGCTCAAGCTGGCGCAGCTGGATGGATGGGCATCCTACTCGGATCCCGAGACCCCTCCTGGGGGCCTCATTTAGGATATTCACAGCTGAGGTTTCTGAGAAGAGTGTGAGTGTCACGTGTGTGTGTGTGTGGGGGGCATTTATTTCAGAGAACAAATCAGCCTGAATATATACATAGATTTTTAAGATTTTATTTATTTATTTGACAGAGAGAGAGAGAGTGAGCACGCAGAGGGAGAGAAAGAGAGAGGGAGAAGCCGGCTTCTTGCTGAGCAGGGAGCCTGGCATGGGGCTCGATCCCAGGACCCCGGGATCATGACCTGAGCTGAGGGCAGACACTTAACCGACTGAGCCACCCTGGCGCCCCCAGGCTGAGGATATTTAGGGAGACCTCCTCACTTTGGGCAGGTACAGTGACCCTGCAAATGTTTCACAACAGTCCTGGATCTGTCTGGTCTGGGGATTTTGGTGTTTCCTGATCTTGGGACAAAGCCGTTAAAATCCTGGAGCCCCTGCATCCTGGAGAGAAACCCTGCAGCTTCTGTTCTCCAGGACCACACTCTTTAGTGATCACGGATGTCAGGAATCTTGTCTCTGAGCAAACTCAGCCCCTCAGGAAGGGTGGATAGCAGAACCCTTGGCTATGAAAAGAGGTTGAGCTTTCCTCTCCCCAGACTGCTTTTCCCTCCCCCATAGTCTGACTGGCTGTCCAGGCTTGGGGACCCTCCCCAGGGGGAGAAGAGCCCTGTCAAGCAGTAGTGTGGAGGCCTTTCCTCCTGCTCTTCCTCATTAATTTCCTCCCGACTCCCCAGGATGACAAAAGGACCCCTTCTTGGTTTTCATCATGGCGGAGAGTCAGCCAGCAATGTGCCATTTGCAGGCTCAAATCTATAAAGAGCATTTGGCAGTCCATTCGTTTTTTTAAATTTAATTCCCCCAGGTGACTCACCTGGGTTTTTAATAACTTTCAGCTCCATTTTAAACCCCTAGCCCTGAGAGTGCAGCTAAAAATCTATTCCTGTGGGAGTCGGGTTATTGTAGAGTTAAGGAAAGTTTCCCTCTTCCCTTCTTGCCCATGGTTGAGGTTGCGTCCACCGAGAGCAAGAAGGTCTTGGATGAAAGGGGGGGTCGGTGGGCGGTTGCTGGGGATGTCCTGAGGCTTTATTCCCCTGTTAGGATTTTCCATCCCTACTCCTGGCAAAAAGTTTTCTGGTATAGAGCTAACTAGACTGTTTCATCACTCCAGCTTGTGGGCTCTTTGTTCTTTTGCTTCTCCTATATGGCCATGTGGATCTTTCTTTTGTTTGTTTTGGCAGGGTTTTCCTTTTTTTTTTTTTTTTTAAGATTTTTAAAATTTATTTGAGAGAAACAGAGAGAGAGCATGAGCAGAGAGAGGGAGAAGCAGACTCTCTGCTGAGCAGAGAGCACGACGCAGGGCTCTATCCCAGGACCCTGAGATCATGACCTGAGCTGAAGGCAGTTGCTTAACCGACTGAGCCACCCAGGTGCCCCAAGATTTTCTTTTTTTGATGACTATGGGAAGTGGATAGACCCATTATACAGATGAAAGTAAAAGGAACCTCTAGATCTAGTGTCCTGGCCTTGAGGCAAGGTCTCCCCTGGGTGATTTCAAACACTTACGAGGTCTTTCCCTTTCTCAGGGCCTTGCTTCTCCTTTAGCTTTCAGATCTTGGACCACCTCCGGAAACTTTTCCCTATTGAAGCCCATCTGTTTTTAATACACTAGCATATTTCCCCATCTTTCTGTGTATTTTGTTAATTCTTGTATTAGCTATGTGTATTCAAGGACTCCTCTGTTAATTGTGAGATTTTAAACTCCTGGTTTGGAATTAATCCATCTTTTCTAGTTTACGACTATAGGTCTCAGCAGCACACACTGAGTGCTTGCTAGCTCTGTGGTTGACTCATTCAAGGCTTCCTGTGACTCAGATTACACAGACAGCCAGCAAACTTTGGAGGACTCCAGGGCTCAACTGTGGGCTTCCCCTTCTTCTCCACTTAATGTTTTTCCTCCCAAGGTAACTGCATGAAATCCCAAGGTTTCATACCATTGATATATAAATGATTTTTAAAATTATAAATCCAGCATGCACCTATCCTCTGAGCTCCAGATTTGTATATTCAACTGCCATTTTGAATCTTTTTTGGGAGGTCTAATAGTTATTGAAAACTGTAACATGTCCAAAAAGACTTCTAACCTTTCCCCCCCAAGTCTCGGGCACGTTGGTAGATTGCAATATCATCCATTCAGCTGCTCAAGCCTCGTATTTAAACGTATGTCTTGATTCCTCCCTTTTCTTCTCCCACCACATCCAACATGCCAGTAAGTCGTATTGGCTCTTGATCCAGAATACATCTAGAATCTGTTAACTTCTCTCCACTGCCAACATTCCAGTTCAAGCCACCATCAACTCTTGTGTGGGCCCTTGTATTGGTCTTCCCAACCGATCTCTCTGCTTCTTTTCTTGCTCCCTAACATTTCATGTACCCGCACAGCAGGTACAGTGACCTTTTAAAAATAAAACAGTATTTGACCAAATTCAATGTCCATTCATAATAAAAGTTATAAAAAACTAGGGATAGAAGAGACTATCATAACTTTAACAAAGGGAGTATAAGAAAAACCTGGAGCTTATATTACACTTAATAGTGAAAGACTGAATGCTTCTGCCTACTCACCATTTCTATTCAACATGGCATTGGAAGTCTTTGCCCTTTGTTGTGCAATAAGATAAGTAAAAGAAAAAAGTATACAGCTCGGGAAGGAAGAAATGAATTGTCTTTATTTACAGAGGACACAATTGTCTTTGTTTAAAACCCCAAAGAATCTACAAAAAAAAAAAAAAATCCTGGAATTAATAAACAAGTACAGCAAGTTTGCAGAATACAAAGTGAGTATACGAAAGTTAATTGCTTTCAGTACGAAGTCAGAACCATGGGATGATGCCTACTTTGGCCCATTCTTGAAGACTACAGTTTAACTTTTATGGAATGTAATCAACAATTTAATGGAAGGAAATAAAAATTTATACCTTTAATGAAAACAAAAAGAAGAGTCAATTGCTTTCCTATATACCAGCAAAAAACAGTAAGAGTTTGAAATGAAAACAACAATAATTCATAATAGGAAAGAAGAAAGAAAGAAAGAAGGAAAGAAAGAAAAGAAAGAAAGGGAGAAAGAAAGAAAGGGAGAAAGGGAGAAAGGGAGAAAGGAAGAAAGGAAGAAAGGAAGAAAGGAAGAGAGAAAAAAAACCCAGACACTTAGGTATAAACCTAACAAAATAGATACAGGATCTTTATGTGGAAAACTACAAAACTGATGAAAGAAATCAAAGAAGATCTAAATAATAGAGAGACACTCCATGTTTGTGGATTGGAAGATTCAGTATTGTTAAGATGCCAATTCTTCCCAACATAATCTATAAATTCAAAACAATCCCAATAAAAATCCTGGTAAGTTATTTTGTAGATAGAGGCAAACTGAACATAAAATTTATATAGAAAGGCAAAGGACTGAGAATAGTCACCACAACACTAAAAGGAAGAACAAATTTGAAAGACTCATACTACTCAATTTCTAGACTTACTATAAAGCTACAGTAATCAGGACAACATGGTGTTGGGAAAAGAAGAGACAAATAGATGGGTGGAAAGAATAGACAAAATAGACCAGAAATAGACCCACACAAATATGTTCAACTGATTTTTTCACAAAGGCACAAAGACAATTCAATGAAGAAAGGACAGTCTTGTCAACAAATAGTTCCAGAACAATTGGCCATCTTTATACAAAAAAAGAACCTACACATAGGTCTTACATCCTACATAAAACTTAACTCAAAATGACACATAGACCTAACTGTAAAGTATGAAACTATAAAACTTTTGTAAGAAAATATAGCAGGAAATCTATGTGACCCTGGATTTGGTGATGAGTTTTTAGACGCAAATAAGAAAGGTAATTTAGATTTTATTAAAGTTAAAAATTTTGCTCTGCTAAAGATACCCTTAAGAGACTGAAAAGACATGTCACTGACTGGGAGAACATATTGGCAAATCACATATCAGATAAGGAACTTGTATCCGAAATATATAAAAAATCTTAAAACTTATCAGTAAGAAAACAAACAGCCCAATTTAAAAAAAAAATGGGCAAAAGATCTGAACAGACTTCACTAAAGAATACATACAGATGGCAAGGAAGCATATGCAAAGATACTCAATATCATCTGTCATTATGGAAATGCACATTAATGAGAATACACACTTATTGGAATGGCTACAATTAAAAAAACTGACAAGACAATGCAAAGATGTGGAGCAACAGGAACTTTCATTCATTGCTGGTGGAAATGCAAAATGGCACAGCCACTTTGGAAGATGGTCTGGGATTTTCTTACAAAGCTACATATACTTTTATCATAGGATCAAGTAATTGCACTTCTGGGTATTTACCCAACTGATTTGAAAACTTATCTGCACATGACAATATGTGAATGCTTGTAGCAACTTTATTCATAACCATCAAGAACTGGAAACAACTAAGATGTCCTCCAGTAGATGAGCAGATAAACAAACTTGGGTAAATCCATACAATGGAATACTATTTGGCAATACAAAGAAATGAGCTCTCAGGCCACGATATGGAAGAATATTAGCTACATGTTGCTAAGTGGAAGAAGCCAGTCTGAAAAATCTATATACAGTATTTCATTCATTCATTTGACACTGGAAAAAGCAAAACTATAGAGAAAGGAAACAGGTAAGTGGTACCAGGGTCTTGCAAAGGGGACGGGGTTGAACAGATGAACCACAGGGAATTTTTTTTTTTTTTTTTTAAGGCAGTGAAACTATTCTGTTCATACAGAATACTGTATGATACAGAATACCACTGTAATGGTGGTGTGGTATAACTATATATATATATATATATATATATATATATATATATATATATATAATCTTCATCCTTAGTTCCAGGCACAGAGCTAGGAGGATACAAAGATAATAAAAACAGCCCTACGAATACTTAGGGAATTTGCTATTTAGCTAGATAACTGGTAGAGTATTTCTTTTATCTATAGTAATGAGTTCCTCCCTTACTTGTTACCTAACCAAATTAATAAATCACCTGACTAATAACTGGTTAAGCAACTAACTCACTCCCTGTCTTGTGTCCTAATTGTTGTGTGTTAACCTTTTCTTGAGTCTCAACAATTTTTAAGCCAATTTTTAGTAATCTTCTCTTCATCAGACTATAGAAAGTAGTATATATAATAAAGAGGATTGAGTTTCCTCCTCTTCTGGCCCTTGTCACTCTCGAGGGACAGCATTACAGACAGAAATGACCCCCCCCCCAATGTGCAGCTGGAGCCAGGAAGGAGGAATGCAGTAGAGGGCTCAAATAGACAAAGGAGAAGCAGATCTGGACAATGGGTATTTGGTTGCATTCAGCTAACTTGGACAGCCATACCTGCAAAGACATGCGGGGAAGGAGATGACCCAGACAAATGAAGTTCAAGGAAACACGGCCATATTTGGCTTGGAAGGGCAGAAAGAGAAGTTGGTCAGTGAGGGAGCTGTGCTGCGTGTGCAGAATCTGAGCCAGTCCCATCTGTTATCTGGTCAGGACAGGCGGATTGCGGACAGAGTTTGGGCTCAGGCAGGCAGCACCGGGAGGGAAATTTATGAACAGACCTTTAACTCTCGTCACTCTGTAGCCCGGCAGCTCTGGAAATTAGATCCAGATGGATAGTATTTTGATAGCTTCTCCTGACCAAGGAATTTATGTTAATTCTTGGGACCCAAGGGGAAAAGGGAAGCATCTAAAGGCAAGAAATTCATAATTGCTTCTTAATATGTTTCCAAAATTCATCTGTGTTTTCACTTGTTGCCACAATTGGGGCTGGCACCAGGACGGGAGAAGGAAGAACGAATGGGAGCCCAGGGCCTCACTTATCACACATGTGCCTTCTGTGAAATTCCTGGAGCAGAACGGTGAGGACTTTTTGGAATATTCTCCTAATCCAGGAACAATTCTAGGTTAGGGTCTGTAGGCTTTTCCTCCGCTGGGAAATTTATCAAACTCGCTCTGCTCATAGAAGTATTTATTTATTTATTTATTTATTTATTTATTTATTTATTTTCTAAAGATTTTATTTATTTATTTGAGAGAGAGAGAGAGTGCACAGGAGAGCAGGAAGAGAGAGGAGGGGAGGGGCAGAGGGAGAGGGAGAAGCAGGCTCCCCGCTCAGCAGGGAGCCCAATGCGGGACTCAATCCCAGGACCCGGGAATCATGACCAGAGCCGAAGGCAGATGCTTAACCGACTGAGCCACCCAGGCACCCCGCATAGAAGCATTTAAAGAAGCTCTAAACACCAGGACAGATTTTCCTCCCTCCATATTTAGTTTTTTTCCTGAGTCAACAACAGGAAGTTTTGAGGGATAACAGAGCTTAGTATAGACCAGTAAGGCTCATCTATTTGAAGGCTTCTCTGAGAATCAAGCTACTTTGGTCATGACTCTGCCATTAACTGTGTGTTCTTTGATGAACCACTTAACTCTTTCTGGGTCTCCATGTCCTCATGCATTAATGGAGAGGTTTGCATGGCAGGACTTTTAAGCTCCAATGCTTCAATGCTTCAGTGCTTGGGTCTGCATTGGAAACAGTGTGGCTCTGGTGGAATGTTATAGAAAAAAGAGGGGGGCAATTATTTTCTGAGCAATATTTTGGGAATTCTGTAGCTTGGAAAGAACTCCAAAGACTGTGTCTTCTATCTTCATGTGACATGTATCCCCCGTTTACATTTCAGGGAGGTGGGATTTCACAGGCATACTAAGGAATCTCTGCCCAGGATTTCACAGCCTTTACAAGTACTCGCTGAGCATCTACTGGGTACCCGGCCCTGTGCTGGAAAGTTCTGATTCCATTCTGAGGTGTCTGGACAAAGCAGCGGCACCAAGCACAGGCTTGAACAAGTTCAGGTTGTCAACAGTTAAGAGGAGGGCTGGTGCTCAGTGTACATAGTGAGGTAGAGCTTCCAACAGTCTGCCCCTTTGCTCTCAGAATCCAGACGTTGTGGCTCAGTACCCAACCTCTTTCCTCATCCCATCCAAGAAACTGTCCCCTAATAATGACATTACCCAAGCCCTTGTACTGCTTGGCGTCCCACAAAAGGAAAATATTCTTTTCATTTCTCTTTCAAATTTTGCAGCAAGGGCATTCCAAGGGGCTAGTGGAAAAGGATAGCAGGGGCTTTGCTTGGGGGCTAAGAATTTTAACTTCTGCTTAAGAGACTGCCACAGTTGATGGATTCTAAGAAGCTGATCTGCCTTCTCTGAACCTTCCCTCCAGTCCTGCAGCCTGGGCAGCCATGAAATCATGTTATTCGTGTTTATACCATTGGGTGGCTCGAGGAAATGGCACAGTGAGTTTTATTTCTACCTACAAGAAAGTAGGGGACGAGTTGAAGTGGTGCAGGGTGTGTTAACCAGAAAACAGATTAAGGGGTCTACCTTGGGTCAAGAGGCTCTGTTGGGTCACTTCCAAGCTCAGTGTTTGTGGAAGGCCCTCACCTCCGGGCTTGCTGTCCCCCCATTCCAGCTGGCCCCTTAGATCCTCTGAGGGAAGGACACCAGCACCACCCCTCTCCTGCTGATTTCATTTATCTCTTAAACACACTATCCCAGTTTTGGGGCCTTTATCTACACACTAGTCTCATATAATCAAGTCCAACTGAGCCAAAGATCTGACCTTTTATGTTTCCAGCTACTGTTCATGTCTTTAGAAATGGATTTTTGCTCTTCCACAGCACTCAGCATGTTTGACCTAATGGGCTGGGCCTTCCTTGCTTTGCTCTGTGATTATACACTTGGCATATTATTATTATTTTTTTTTTAAAGATTTTTTATTTATTTATTTGACAGAGAGAGACACAGCGAGAGAGGGAACAGAAGCCGGGGGGAGTGGGAGAGGGAGAAGCAGGCTTCCAGCTGAGCAGGGAGCCTGATGCGGGGCTCGATCCCAGGACCCTGGGATCATGACCTGAGCCGAAGGCAGGCGCTTAACGACTGAGCCACCCAGGCGCCCCGACTTGGCATATTATTAATTAGGGCTCAATTCTATATTTTAAAAGCCCACAATTTTAGACTGAGGCTACAATGAAAAACATTTAGCATTGGCATACGTCTGCTTTCACATGGGGGTGAAGGATGGAGTAGGATGTGGGGAGAGAAGTTTGCTATCGTAGGATTCAAGCCTGCAAGGCAGCAGTGTTAGACAGGTTTTCCTCAGTTGGGGTGGTGGGGACAAAGGGGTCAATCACCAGCATGTGGTGGGGGGCATCCCCATCCCTACTGTCTATTTCTGTCACTCCCAGGAACAAAGAGCCTGCTTGCTGGCTGACTGGGAGCTGGTCATGGTGGAGGCAGGGAGTAAAAAAGAGATGAGCGCGCAGGGTCAGTTCATGAAAGGTTTAGTAAGCCATGCATTGGAGTTTGAACTTTATTCTGTAGGCAACGGGAAGCCATTTGAAGTGGGGAAATGATCACTTCAGCAGCTGTATGGGTAATGGATTAGTGAGGAGAGATTTGCCACCTGGAGGTCACAGCAGTCATCCAAGCAGAGAAGAAGAAGAGATGTAGCTGGCGGAAGAGAACACACTTGTTGACCGAGAGATGGGAGAGGGAGGTGTTGGTGACAGCTCCGTGCTTTTGGTTTGAGAAACTGAATGCACCATGAGGTGAACACCCAGAAGGAGGAATCCAGTAGGATAAGGAAGTCTGAGGAAGGGAGAGCATGATGGGTTTGGTTTGGGGCGTACTGGGTTTGGGATGGTTTGGGAACATCCAGGTAGAATGGTATGGACCATTTGGCCATATGGGTCTAGTGCTCTGGAGAGAGACCTCACTGGAGATACAAATGGGGGTGTTATCAGTGTCAGGGTGGTAGTGGGCATCATGGCAAAGGGGCAACCACCTCAGAAAAGAAGCACAGAACTGCAGGGAGCACAGCATCGAAGGATCAGGCACAGGTAAAGGAGCTCTGGAAGGGAGGAGACTGAGAAGTCCTGTTAATATCTTGGAGGGAGTTCTGTCACATCCATCCTTCTCTCAGTCATGGAAACTCCCTCCCAAGGGGGGCTACTCACACCCCCCAGAGCTGCAGGGCTGGCTCTGGAGAATGACTTCACCCATGCTGCTCTTAGACCACCGCATCTTAAACTAGCAGCTGTAGACATGGTATTTTATGGTGGTTTTTGTTTGTTTTTTTGGGGGGGGATGGAGGAGGTGCTGGGAGTTTCTCTAAAGATCTGCTCCTGAGAGTCTGGGGATACATGTTCTGGGGAGTCTTTGAGTTTTCACATCCAAGATACTCTGAGGTGGCTTTAGACTCCAAGCATGTGGACTTGAGGTGCCTGCGTTGGCCTGTCTAGACCAGGGATATAGCTCAAGCTCACATGCAACCCAGTGCCGTCCGTGCCACCGTGGGGTGCCATTTTTGCTGCTGTAACATGTTATTTTTATTAGAGCTGATGGTTTTGTTTTTTTAATAGCTGCATTGAGATATAGTTCTCATACCATACGATTCACCCATTTAAAATCTTCAATTCGGTGGGTTTTAGTGTATACACAGATTTGTAGGACCATCACCATAGTCAATTTTAGAACATTTTCATCACCCCAAAAAAGAAATCCTATTCCCTTTAGCTGTCATCTTCCTATCCTTTTGATTAATTAATTCAAAAGATTTTATTTATTTTAGAGAGAGATAGAGAGCATGAGTGGGGGGAGGGACAGAGGGAGAGGGAGAATCTCAAGCAAACTCTGCGCTGAGCACAGAGTCCGACGTGGGGCTCGATCCCAGGACCCTGAGATCACGACCTGAGCCAAGATCAAGAGTCGGAAGCTTCACCGACTAAGCCACCCAGGCGTCCCTTTCCTATCCTTTTAGACTTAGCCTCCACCCCTGTCTCCCCAGTGGTAGGCAGCCACTAATTTACCTTCTGTCTCTGTAGACTTCCCTGTTCTGGACATTTCATATGAATGGAACTATACAATATGTAGTTTACTGTCATTTTTAAGGATTTCATCATCCCATCTGATTACTTCATCTTCACTCTGGAGGGAGGATATAGGCATTAAGCGCAATGCTGGGTGCTTTTCTATGATCTCATCTAGTTCTTTCCACCTCCCCAGGAAGGTAGCCTTATCAACCCCATTTTACAGAGGAGAGAGCCGAGGTTAAAGAGATTAACCGCCTTGCCAGAGGCCCCAAGATAATGAGCAGTAGCCCCAGATCGGCCTTGGGCTCTGTCTGGCTGCAAACATTCACTGTGTTGCTAAGTGCTGCAGCAGGGACAGGGTGGGAGAGAGAAGACAAGCAACCCACAGCCGCCTGCATGCGTGGGCTCTTCTCCACTGAGTCCCACGGAAGCTGCTGGAGCAGCACGAAGATGATTCCAGCAATGACCGGATGCTTACTCAGGGGCTGGAGTGAACTTCCCTCTTTTACTGCTTCTCCCTGACGGCGAGGGAGTGGCAGGAGTCTGAGCCCGCAGGAACCCTGGTGCCCTGGGAATGTTCTGGACCAGATGACTCAGGCTGTGGTCACCACCAAGCCCTGGCCCTGTCTTCGGCCTCAGTTGCCAGGCCCTAGGACACAGCTAGACACCCCATCTGCAGGCTCCAGCTTCATGGAGCTTTAGAATCAGAGCTCCGCTACATCCACTGCAGGGAACTTATCATCTCATTATAAAGGGTAAGGCATATTTTTTCAGTATGGTTATACGTGGTAATGAAGCATGCAGAAAACCACACAAGATAGATGGCAGCTTTCACTAGTGAAGCCGAAAACTTGGTTAACTTAATAGTCTATTTATTACATTCACTCTCTGAGCTTACAGCACCTGATTAATATCTCCCATCTTCCCCCTTGCTGTACAATTAAAACTAGTAATATGTGATTGCACAGGCTGACTCCAGCATGGATGGGCATGGATTCTGGGGCTGAGAGAATTAGCAGAGAAGGACTTTTCTTCCTGGGTCAGCATGGTAGAGGCAGATCCCTTGCAGCTTCAATGAGAACTGCTTCTAAGGAAGTAAATGAACTTGAGCAGAAAAGGACCCTGATGCCCTTCACCTGGTCTTACCATTCCTGTGCTAAACTTGCATAGAGTGGCAAAACTTGCATAGAGAGCGGATATCAGCGGAGGTGGCCATGCGCCCTTGAATCAACAGAAACATGCCTGGGCCTAGCCTCACTTACTAAGACAAGCTGTGAAGCAGAATTAGATGACACTAATGATAGAGCTACTCAAAAGCCACTCCCAACTTCCTGTTCCCTACCAAGTTCTGACCAGTGAGATAGAAGGAGAAATCTGCTGATGGATTTCTCGGGAAGATACTTGGCTTTCTTAAAAAATGTAAAGGCTTGCAATGAGAGTTTGCTAGAGCTTCTCCTTCCTCCTTCTTCCTGCACTGAATATGGATGTGATGCTTGGAACTTTGGCAGCCATCTTGTAAGTATGAGTATGGAAAGGCAGCATGTGGATGTTGATAATGGGAGAGGCAGTGTATGTCTGGGGGGTCGGGGTATATGAGAAATCTCTGTATCTTCCACTTAATTTTTCTGTGAGTCTAAAACTGTTCTAAAAAATAAGGTTTATTAAAAAAATAGAATGTCGGGGAGCCTCGGCGGCTTAGTCGTTAAGCGTCTGCCTTCGGCTCAGGTCATGATCCTGGGGTCCTGGGATCGAGCCCCTCATTGGGCTCCCTGCTTGGTGGGAAGCCTGCTTCTCCCTTGCCCACTCCCCCTGCTCATGTTCCCTCTCTTGCTGTGTCTCTCTCTGTCAAATAAATAAATAAAATTAAAAAAAAAAAAAAAGAATGTCTTTAAAAAAAAAAAAGAAGAAGAAGTAACAGGCTATAGATGGTACAATAGGGAAATAGAGGGAGCCTGGGCTCTGGATTATATTACTCAGCTGGTAGACCAACTGTGAGACCATCTACATCTGGACTTTTTGTTAAGCAAACAATATATGTCCCTATGGTTTAAGCCATAGTCAGAAGGGCATTCTGTTCCTTGTAGTTGAAAAACATTCCTAAATAATGTAAATGACTCTCACTTATTGAGCCCCACGTGGATGCCTTTGGTAAGTGCTTTATGCTCATTGTGAAGCTTTACAACAGCCCTTCAAAGCAAGAGCTATTATAGCCTCCATTTTGTAAATGAGCACACTTGGGTTTAAGTGTATTAAGATCACACAGCCAGGAAATAGCAGAGTCTGGGTTTGAACCCAAGAGTTAGTGCTCTTTTTTTTTTTTTAAAGATTTTATTTATTTATTTGACAGAGAGACACACAGCGAGAGAGGGAACACAAGCAGGGGGAGTGGGAGAGGGAGAAGCAGGCCCCCCGCAGAGCAGGGAGCCCAATGCGGGGCTCAATCCCAGGATCCTGGGATCAGGACCTGAGCCGAAGGCAGACGCTTAACGACTGAGCCACCCAGGCGCCCCTAGAGTTAGTGCCTCTTAACCATTAGACAGTTGACCCTTGAACGTCACGGGTGTGAACTGCGCAGGTCCACTTATACATGGGTTGTTGATGGTACAGCCGTATAAATGTATTTTCTCTCTCTTATGATTTTCTTACTAACATTTTCCTTTCTCTTGATTATTCTGTTGTAGGAACACAATGTAGAGTACATATACCATACAAAAATACGTGTTAATTGACTTATGTCATCATTAAGGCTTCTGATCGACGGTAGGCTATTAGTAGTTGAGTTTTTGGGGTGTCAAAAGTTATACACAGATTTTCAACCGCATGGGTGGTTGGCGTCCCTAACCCCCCACATCGTTGTTCAATGGTCAACTGTACTGTATCACCTCACAGATCATTCACCGGAGTCCTGGTGCATGGGGATGAGTGTTGCTTAGAGTCTGGCTGACGTAATAGCACTGAGCGTACATCAAGAGGTTTGTCCACCTGACCCTCTGAAATGAGGTGTACTTCGCTCTCACGGGTGATTTGACCTGTCCCAACCTACCACAGAGAGTCTAAACACGCCACATTTGTTTGCAGGTTGAAATGAGTCAACTTAACCTAACCTGCCCCAGCCAATGAGACGGTCCAAGAGTGACAGGATGCAAGGAGCAAAGTGCCCAGAGAAACACTTGAGACCCCCGCGGAGCCTGTGGAGCCCAGCAGAGCCCCCCTTGCAGCTTGTGAGTCCAGAGCAGGAAGCAGCTGCTGCCATGGCATGAACACTGAGGAAGAGACGGCTTTGCAAACTGGGTCTGGTTCTCCCAGAAACACTTCCGTTGCCTCTTCTACTTGGGAGGAAACAATCCAAGTTTGCAACTGTTCTCTGACAAGAATTTTCCCTGAAAAACACGTGAATTACTTGAGACTCTTCCCAATTCCCTGAGGTGCCTACTCCAGGCTGGCTGCATAGCAGATGCTCAGTGAAAATCTGCTGCCTTTGTGACCACTCAGGGTGACAGAAAAAAATGTTCTCTAAATGAATAGGATTCATCCTTACATTCCCCAATGAAAAGGCAAAACACAGCTACTCTCTTGGTGACATGTGTCATCCAATGATACTTAGCCTGCTAGGGACCACTTATTGATCCTCTCCTGTTAGCCTACCATGCACCGACTCTTCTATTAGATCTCTCTATATAGCCAGTAGCCAATGGAGGGAGTTGGCCACACAGCTAAGCGTCTCCCCCTCCCAGCCATCAGATCATTATTTAGCAGGAGGTAAAGTTTTCCCCTCTCTCCTGCCACCTCTAGAGCAGAAACTGTCTAGAGAGGGGAAACAAATCCGAATAAACATATGCAAGAACTGGGGTTTAAACATCCTGTGCAGATTAACTTATCTGCAGTAATTGCCTTAACTAGGGGATTTTTAATGCTTTTCAAAGTTTCTTAGAGGAGGGAAAAATATGCAGAATGAATCTTATAGCAGCCAACAGAGGAGATACTCAGAGCAAAAAAAAAAAAAAAAAAAAAGGGTATCAACCATAAGAAGCCCATAGCTAGGAAATTTTAAGGCACCGATTCTAGGGGATTTAATAAGAATGTAATTTGTATAATTAACCATTCATCAATGTCAATTTCATTAAATGAATGCCAGAAATATTACCTTCAGCAGCACGACCTAACAGGGTTGGAATATATTATATGAAAAATGAACACTTAGTGGTTCCCCCCTCACTCTGTCTGTCACAGCAAGATTTGCAAGGCTGAGAAATAATTTAAAGGGTAGTAAATGAAACCGGCTAAGGCAAATGTGTGCATTTTGGTAACTAACCTCCGTCATGATGTATGAGAGTTCATGTCAAAACGTTTTCCTGCAGCAATGACTAAAGGGACTTGGAGCTCCTTCCTACGTGGTAAAAATGTGAGAAATAACGTCAGGAGCTTGACAAAGGTACTCCTTGTCCCCTCTTTCACTAGACTGGCTATCTAGGGTCCAGGCCCAAAAGCCGTGGATTTTTGCATCCAAAATTTGCAGACATTCCCCAACACCTCCAAGAGTAGCTTTGCCCTGGATCGCTTACATATCTGCCCAGGAAAGTTATGACTGATGCCCAGTAGAAGGAAGTCATTCTGAGTTTTATTCATGTTATTCAACAGTCATCAGGGGAACAGAGGGCTTTGAGGTAGGTGGGCTGATGAAATATTTGTAAATAGGACTTATTTCCAAGGTTGCTCATGAGGGAGGCCGTTTATGGGGATTTATTCATTTCGGTTCACCATGGGAAAAGTGGAGAACGGAGGGGGGCAATAACTTGCTCACGTGCGTGCCCATGGAAACATATGCGCTCATACACCCACACCCACACACTCCAGATCGGCCCTAGAACCTGGAAGTCAAAGCTCGAGCTTTGCAAATTATTGTCACCGGAGTTCACATGCTGCCTCACACATAGTAGGTGCTCAATCAATATTTGTTTGTTGAGTTTCTTTTAGTGTTAATCCCACTCACGTTCTCTTCTGTTTCAGGGCACTGCAAAGCTAATAATATTGGATCAGTATTCCTGAGGAATCTGCCTTTCAGAATCCTGGGTCCTGAGAGACAAGAAATACATTGCAAACAAATCAAATGTACCTTAAAAAAATGAAATCACGTAACAGAAAGATTTTTCAGAAGGTTTTTTTTTCTTATACATTAGATTTCAAACATCACACAACCTAGTAGGAAGAAAGAAAATATTAGTTTGGGAATCAGGAGATCAGATGTCGAGATTGGACTAAATCTTCATAGTCGTTTCTGGATTTAAAGCTCTGTGTTATCTATTACTTGATGCAAAGCAATAAAATATTCCTCCCTCCCCTAACCACTGAAAAAAAGTTATCTGCAGGACCTGAGTGAACAGAAGAATAGGTGTCACAAAGATAGTGTGGAGTGTGTGTCCAATTATGTGCACTAGGCCGATGGGTCCTCAGGACTCAAAAATCACGAACGTCTACTCCTAAAGCCTTTCTTGAATATGTTCTCTTTTCTCCAGCCCCACGGTCATTTTCTCTTCTTTCCAGCCTGGCATGGGTGACAATGAGAGGTACTGCCTCCTTTCTGAATTACATTGTCCTCATCTGTAAAATGGGATCATCATATTCCCTCCCAGGGCTGCCATGAAGATGAAATGAGATGGGCATAAGGTCCCTTTTCCACAGATGAGCAATGATCTCTGAGTGGGGAGCTCCTTGGTCAGCCTTTTCAGAGGGGACAGGAAAGCTGGTCAATTGATTCAGCTTATGATGCTATGAAGTCACTATGTTACCCTTTAAGGGTATTGGTATTTTAAGAAAATACTGCATTCATGTTTAAGATCATAAAGAGAAAAAGAACGCCCATAGAATTTCTCATACCTTTCTACGAGATATTTTTAGAGATAAGAATCCATGTCAAGCCCTTCCGTCTATATCGTAGGGGTACCATGATGCAAATTTTCTGACCCCCCCAACTGGGACAGATGGTGTGACAAGAGTTCTCGGAGCTACTTCCAAGGGCATATGCTGGATCCGGGAGGTAGCAATGGGATTCTGAAGCATGGGAATGTTTGAACAGGGTGATGGTTTGTGAGTAAGTGGAACAGACTACGTGACATCAGGAGAGTCTCTGGGGTCTCACTTGGAGCTGTGGATTTGGAGCGTCCAGTGCCTTTTACTTAGGGCATCTCTGACTTTGGGTATGTCACTGGACCTCTCAAGCCTCTGGTCTTCTCGGCAAAATGGTAAGCACAAGGGTACCTGTCTTACAGAGGGGTTGGGAAGACAACATATAATGCTCTTAGCACCTGGCCTGACACACGGTAAGTGTTTAAACGTTAGTGATTAGCTAGGGTGTCAGCTGCGGAACACAGGGGCCACAGAGACCTCAGGAATGTGGGGCTCCAGCCCAGGAGCTGAAAATGAGTATGCTGATATCAGCCCCTTTTCCGTTTTGTCTGCGAGCAGTTAAAGTAGCCAATTAGTCTCTATTCAGCGCCACAGGCAGCCTCCTTTCTCTCAGGAGGTAAACTTGCTTATAGAGTAGAAACAAGATGTATTCTTGCAACACAGGCCAGGCCCCAGACAAGCGGGTCTGTCATTAGTCTATCGGGGGCAGGAGGTGATTCCTGCCTGGCCCCTTACAGGAGCTGTGGGGGGCTGTGGCCTCAGAGGTCCTTCCAGGGTCCTGGGTCCGGCTCTGGGTCTTTCTGAAGACAGTCATTGGTGGAGCAGCTCGCCTGTTGAGAGCCTCACGCCTGGTCAGTGGGTTGCCCACGTCAGGCAGGGCTGCTCAGAGCCCGGGAACAGGACACTCACTGTGCAGGGCTGAGGGGAGGGAAAGGGGTGTGATGAGGAGGAAAGAGCCATGGCTGGAGTCGCTGACGTGGCCTCTGTGTCCACCTCTGCCACCAACCAGCTGTGGACCGCCGAGCTTGAGGACTTATTTCCTCTGCTCTAAAAGGAGGAAAGGGAATAGCTCTGCTTTTTTACACAGCAGAACTCTTTTCACAAATTAGATCTAAACAAAAAACTGTTACATAAAACAGTGAAAGCAAGACCTACTGGTTACACCAGCTCCCCCGGCCCTCCCCTGCCACAGTGGTTCTAAGGCATTTCCATGAAACCTCAGGGCTCTGAGGAATGTCAGGGAAACCATCAGTGGAAATTGTATCCATTATTCTATGACTTCATCTGACTAGTTGTGTCCCTTCATTATTTTGATGAATATCCCTGTGAGATAATAGAAAAAAAATGTATTGGTCTCTGCCCCCAGTTCCTGGCACAGGAACTCCCCAGATCTCCTGAAATCCTCGTAATTTCATAAGAGACAAGTGTCCTTTGTTCTAAGGAGGCAACTCTGGGTGGCCTCCTGGGTGGGGGCTAGTCACTGGAAGCTTGGAATTTTCAGCCTTGCCCCCCAATTTCTAAAGAAGAGAGAAGGGAGGAAGATTAGAGTTAATGATCCACCATGCCTATGCGATGGAGCCTCCATAGGATCCCAATGGCTTGGGGTTCAGAGAGCACCCAGGTTGGTGAACATGTCCACCCCAGGACGGTGATGCACCCCATCTCCACAGGGACAGAAGCTCCTGTGCTTGGGACCCTCCCAGACCTTGCCCCATGTACCTATTCATCCAGCTTTCATCTATATCCTTTATCATGTCCATTAATAGACAGGTAAACAAAAGTAAGCATTTCCCTGAGTTCTATGAGCCACTCAAGCAAATTAATAGAGCCTGGGGAGGGGGTCGTGGGGACCTCTGACTTGCAGCCAAGTCAGGCAGAGCTTGTGGGTAACCAGGGGACCTGCTACTTGTGATTGGCATCTGAAGTGGGGGCAGTGTCATGGGACCCAAGCCTTAACCTGCAACCTTATCTCCAGGTAGATAATGTCAGAATTGAGTTGAAGTGTAGGAAATCCCCCCCACCCCACATATTGGAATTGGGTTTAGAACCCTTGAATCCAGGCAAGTCTCACTTGACTCCCAAGAAGATCAAATACAAAGAACACATTTTAGAATGAAACTCATTTCTTTGGGTAGGTCTCCTCTTTTGTTTACATTTTCCAAGCAGGCATTTAGAATGCCAGAGTGACTTATAGTTATCCTGGTAAGCACCGAAGCTTGTAAAGGCCACCTGATCACTTTGCTTTGATATTCATTAGTCACTTACACCTATGAAGAATGGAAAGATATAGCAGGTTATGTGTGTGTGTGTGTGTACACGAGCGCGTGTGTATGTATGTGGTGTGGGTGCTGGGCCCAGGGCGGATGGGCCCTTGGGAAGTTGGAGAAGCTGCTGGTCCAGGTCACTAAGGATCCTCACTCATCAGGATGGGTTTCTTTGCCTTTTGTCTTACAATCTCCCCCCCACCCCATTTCCTCTTCTCCTTTCCTCCCTCCTCCTTTCTTCCAATGTTGAAGCAATATTAGACCCAGTTTCCCTACAGATTTTGGGATGGTAAGAGATATTGGAGGAGATGCAAAGATGAAGGGCACAGTAAATCTCTTCAAGGAGCTCCCAGCCCGCTGCGGGGAGCGGGACCTGCAAGCAAGCCCAGTGCAGTAAGGATTGCGAGATGGCCGCAGGGCCCCTGAGAGCAGAGGAAGGAGCATCTAGCTCCGCACAGGGGAGTGAAGGGCAGGGTGGTGGGCACACAACCAAATGCAGAATCTCTCTCTCAAACCCAGCACGGTGTGGACTTTGTGCAGAACTTCTCAAAGGAGATCTGGGGGGAAAAACTCCATGGGAAGGAGACAGGGTAGCTGCCTTGTCAGGGGAAGGATCTCCCTGGCACTGCCGCACTCCACCTCCATGCAAACTGATGAGACGAAGGGGTCTGCCCCAGTGCATAATAATAGCAACAACAATTAATAATCTATATTTAATGAGGTTAAATTAATAATTATTTTGATTATGACGTGTTTTGCCCCTCTCTTCCCCTTGCCAGGGCAGGCTTGGCGCTTCTCAGGATTACAGTCATAATGGTAACAGATAAACCTTAATTAAAACATTCCAAAATACAAAGGCTGAATTAAAATGCTGTGACATGTCATTTCCATCTCATTTTGATCTCTTGCTTATGACGGTGAATATCTCCCCACTGTTAGCAGCATCTTGGCTGCTCGGAGCCGTTGCCCACACATCATTGTTTCCAGAGCCACTCTACACTGCTCAGGATGGGATGGCAAACTCACTGGAATCAGGGACCACTGGAGCCTGTTCCTTCATGCTAGCTCTTCACACAGCAGTTTGTACCTGATCAGTGCTGAATCCAGTCCCCATGGGAAAGCCTCACTCATTTGGTGCCACTCCACCTCTACCTCTCTTCCATGCGATAGCTCGTTCTCATGCCTTCTAGACCCTGGGGGAGGGAAGGGAAGGTTCTCTGCTCTGGCTCTGTGGGTACTATTCCAGCAGTTTCAGTAAAGCCCACCTCAGGCAGCCCCTGACTCCATAAACTTTTCCTTTCCCTCTGGTCCTGCTTGTTGGCAGGGGTCTCTGCATTCTTGCTCACTTTGAGCTTCTCCCCCACAATCCATCTATCTGCTCATGTTTTTGGACTCATGGCTCAAGTCTAGAGGCAGCTTTCTGTGTATTGTGTAGCTTCTCCAAGGTCATCTCCAGACTTCTTTCAGTGGTTGGCATTCTTTCATTAATTCATCGATGTATTTGTTCATTAGTAACCACTTACGGACCATTCTAGGCATTGTGCTTGGTGCTGGGCTACAGAGACAGAAAACATCAGCTTACTCTCATGAACCCTATGAAACAACGGAATGGAAGGTATACAGACAAAGGGAGTCAGTCCTGTGTGCTGAGTGTTTGTGGGAGACAGGCTGGCTGCTATGACAATGGGGGGGGTGGTGGGCCACTGAAGAAGGAGGACGGTGGGTGAAGGACAGTTTCCTGGGCTTGTGACCCTAAGCTAAATTTTGAAAGGTAAGTACGAGCTACCAAGGAGATGATACTAGGAGAATGGTCACATTGAAAAAGGAAGCACTGCATTCAAAAGCATGAAGGCCCAGGAGGGCATAGCATTCTTGGAGTTGCAAGTCACGAGTGTGACTGGCTGTGGGAGTCAAGGGCACGAGAGGCAAGGGGCAAAGCTGCAGATGTAGCTAGAACAGGCCTAACTTCAGGACATGCCAAAGAGGGCTCAAGTTCATGAATGGGTACTTGAAAGAAGCATGCCACAGAAAGGAGCTGATTAATTTACGCAACATTATCGCAAACATTTGCTGAGCCCTGCTTTGTGCTAGGCAATGAGCTAGTCATTATTTTCTCTCCTGGCTTTCTTGCTAAAGCTAATTCACAGAGTTGCCCTGATTCAGATGCCATATTTCATTAAAAAATCCCCTTCTGACTGGCACAAAGAGGAAAAAATTTTCACTGTCCCCTAAACATAATAGCCCCCAATTCACCTAGCCCAATGTTACTTTTAAAATATTTTAATTTTTGAATCACTAAACCTTAGAAACAAGGCAATCTCACCCCATTGGAAGTTTTTGTGTGGGAAAACCACTAGAATACAGACCAAGGCTTCTAGGAATTCCTCTAGCCCTTTGGAGTTGCCCGTTCTGGAAACAATATAGTGGTGGCAGTGGGTGGGGAGGGGGGAATGACAGCATTCTCTATTAGCTCCAAGAAGATTTTCCAATTTACCAGAACATTCTCCATCTACTGATAAGGAAAATCTGTGTCCTATGATGGCCGACCGAGCCAGCGAGAGAGTCCCAGTCCTTGCCCCGGGGCTCTTCTGGGTTCTTCTCCCTGCCCTGCTTCGCCCCAAAACTGCCAAGTATGCAGACATAGCAGTGTATAAATTGCCCCTTTTGTTTGTGCTCAGAGCTCAGACCTTTGGAGCTCACTCTCCTCTCAGCCCACTGGCGATAAATAAACCTTCTATCCTCCAAGATCTCCAAGTGCCGCTTGGTTCTTCCGTTGGCGATCCAGGTTCCGTAACACTACCATCTCTGATATGTTCAGTTAATTGATTGATTGATTAATTGATTCATTCCTGCATTTTTTTTTCCATTTCTAAATTCAACAAATTTACATTGTTCCTCCATGCCAGACATTTTTTTGGATGCTGGAGATACAAAGATGAATGCCACAAGGCCTCTCTATTCCCAGAAGGCTCACAGTCTAGTGAGAGAGCTGTAAAAGTCCATGGATAATGGTGGGCAGAGGGAGAAGCGGTGCAATGATGGGGTGAGCAGGACTTTAAAGAGCCCTGAGTCACAGATGTCACTGATAGCAGAGGAGAAGCCCTCCCACCTACCCAAAAGGAAAAAAATATCTAGAAAACTAAAAGAAAGGATCCAATGCTTATAAAAGTTATCCTGGGCACTAGTTAGATTGGAGAGATAAATAATTATATTTATGAAAATGTCAAGGGGAAGGAGATGCATTACTTCTTTTTTTTTTTTGCATTTTTTTTTTTTTTTTTGCATTACTTCTTTAAGAACAACTCCTTGCCTCTCCTCGTATGTCAATACCAAGAAACCTAAAATAATTTGGGCTTTAAGATGGATGGAGCTGAAGAGATCAGCATGATTGCCAGCCCCGTCAATTAGTAACGCAGAGAGCATCCTTCTCCCCACTGTCCGGTTTCCACTGTCTGACTACCTCCTCACCCAACTCTGGCCACAGTCAGATGATCTCAATGAGTGCACTCAATAACCTTCCTTTTCCCTACGTGCACCCCGATGTTTATAGCAGCAATGTCCACAATAGCCAAACTGTGGAAAGAGCCACGATGTCCATCAACAGATGAATGGATAAAGAAGATGTGGTATATATATACAATGGAATATTATGCAGCCATCAAAAGGAATAAGATCTTGCCATTTGCAACGACGTGGATGGAACTGGAGGGTATTATGCTGAGCGAAATAAGTCAAACAGAGAAAGACATGTATCATATGACCTCACTGATATGAGGAATTCTTAATCTCAGGAAACAAACTGAGGGTTGCTGGAGTGGGGGGTGGGGTGGGAGGGATGGGGTGACTGGGTGATGAACACTGGGGAGGGTATGTGTTCTGGTAAGTGCTGTGAACTGTGCAGGACTGTTGAATCTCAGATCTGTACCTCTGAAACAAATAATGCAATATATGTTAAGAAAGAAAAAAAGAAGAAGAAGAATGTAGCAGGAGGGGAAGAATGAAGGGGGGGAAATCGGAGGGGGAGAAGAACCATGAGAGACGATGGACTCTGAAAAACAAACTGAGGGTTCTAGAGGGGACGGGGGTGGGAGGATGGGTTAGCCTGGTGATGGGTATTGAGGAGGGCACGTTCTGCATGGAGCACTGGGTGTTATGCACAAACAATGAATCATGGAACACTATATCTAAAACTAATGATGTAATGTATGGGGATTAACATAACAATAAAAAAATTAAAAAAAAAAATAACCTTCCTTTTCCACTTAGAACATGATTGCATACATGCTGTATGAAGAGATATTGATTGCAAATACATTGTTGACTGGAAGATACGCCTCTGTGGAAATGCTGGGGAGGGGGGCGGTGAGGGAAATAAAATTAAAAACAGAGTGAGAAAAACCTGTGGCCTCCGGTTGGAAACTGCTCAGATATTTGAAGCTAGCAATGTTTTGGTTGCCTTTTTCTTTCTTTCTTTCTTTTTTTTTTTTTCTAGGAGTTCGAAATGTCAATATTGCATTTACCGCTGAACAAACTAAAATCATAACAAATATAATAAAAGGAGAGAGTAAACCTCAGCTTTCTTCACAGAATGATTGGCATTTTTGAGCCCTCGATTGCTTGGGCCTTTATCTTGGCTGCGTCAGCTCATAATTAAACAATACAGGAAGGAATTGTTGTTACTTGTTTTCAATACATAGCGCCAGTTTTCAGTAAGGAGGACAGTGCGTATTTTATAAATCTCTGTTGATGTCCCAGTTTCCTGGAAGGAAGGAAATGTGTGCATTTTATAAGCTCTTTTCTTGTCTCTATCAATGCCAAAAGACTACGAGATGACATGGTGGCTGTCACAAGAAATTTTTGCTTAATAACATCGAACACTAACTACCCAGAACTCTCTAGGCCCCAAACAGCAGTGGGAAGATGATGAGGAAGGAAATAAAAGGGGAAAAAAAGGTTGGACAGGATAATTTTTTTTTTTCTGTTTTCAGTCTTGTTTTTGTTTGGCTGGCTATAAAGAAGCTATGTAGAAATGATGTGTGTGTGTGTGTGTGTGTGTGTGTGTGTGTGTTTGTGTGAGAGAGAGAGAGAGAGAGAGAGAGAGAGAGAATGAGCTGTAATGATGTATTGGGCGTGAACCACCCCATCTTCACCAAGTGATAAACTGACCTGTGGTCCTGCTGGAAATGTCAACAATCTGTGATTTGCTGTTTTAGCGGCTGGAAAAAATCCTGGAATAGTTATGAAAGATGATTTTCAAATGAGCTAGTATGTTCTGCCAGAGGCTTCTGAGATTAATATGTGTAGGAATTTGCTTCATCTAGATGGGGGGGGAGAACAGGTCACCTGGAGGATGACCCGAATCAGCCAGACTCTCACGTTCCACCCAGGAATTCAGGAACCCCGAGCTGCTGACGTGTCATCTAACACCCTCTCCTCCAATGTGTGCAGGAGATCACAAGCTCAACCACTCCAGCTCCTCCCAGCTCCAAAGAGGATGTTTCCTCTGTTCTGAAGGGGAAGCCTTCAGACTTTCTAGCTGCCTGTCTTATCACCTAGCTCTGTCTTACCTTGACACTCCCCAGTGGAGACATGTCTAATGATCTCATCCAAACCCAGCTGGGAAATTGGAAAGGATGTCTTGTTAGCCAGTTCCTCTGGTAGCTTCCATTGCAAGGGTCCAGCTTTTAGTTAGTTTTCTTCAAGTCAGTGCAACTAGCTACCTGCCTGCCTGTCACTTTTCTGTGGCTGCCTGGGTCTCCGCGGAGGATATCCTGGGACTGACAGGTTAGCACCGAAGGCATAATCTGCGATTCAGATTTCACACTGCTGCACAGGGAATAGGTACCCCTGACAGGTAAGTGAATAAATACGGGAAGACACTTGCTATTAACTGCAAATGGCAAGCAACATATTAGGAAGCTGGCTAGTGAAACAGAAGCAGGGGCATGAGAGCCGACTCTCATTTCAGTCCCTATTTATCTCTCTGTCTCAGTGCTCTCCTAGAGCTTGGACCTTCCTTCTCCAAGTCCCTCCCAAGGCACGAGGGGAAACCTGGGAAGGAAGCCTCAGCTGCACTCCAGAATAGACCTCTGTGGGCTTTATTGGCTGTGTAGCCTATGTTGAAGATTATTGACAGCTAGTGCCCGTTGCCTTTAATTCGTTTATTTGCTGACCTCTTATAGTCCTTCTCTTTACTCTTCACCAGAAACTCACATCCCAGCAGGGAAGTCCTTCAAAGCCTAAATATTTAACCATTTCTTTGGCTCCAAGGAATGTCAGAGAGAAATTAGTTCTATATAGATTATTATTCTTTTGTCATTAGTCTGAGAGCAGTTTTATTACTTTTAAAATTTTTAAAAAAGATTTTATTTATTTAT
This sequence comes from Halichoerus grypus, assembly GCF_964656455.1. NCBI lineage: Eukaryota > Metazoa > Chordata > Mammalia > Carnivora > Phocidae > Halichoerus > Halichoerus grypus. The sequence goes on along the minus strand of NC_135722.1, from coordinate 89,970,120 downwards.
TTGTCAGAGAGAGAGAGAGCACAAGCGGGGGGAGCGGCAGGCAGAGGGAGAAGCAGGCTCCCCGCTGAGCAAGGAGCCCAGTGTGGGCCTCGAACCCAGGACCCTGGGATCATGACCTGAGCCGAAGGCAGATGCTTAACCAACTGAGCCACCCAGGTGTCCCTGAGAGCAGTTTTAGAGCAAGAGAAATAGTCCCCCTTTCCTCAGTTCATAAATATTGAGCAGAAGATTCCCTACTTTCCTGGGAATACTCTGGAAGGTCCTTGATGGGGAAAGTGTTGAGTAGTTCTCTTTGAGAAAGATGGTGATTTCATGCCTTAAGTTTTAGGGTTTTCTAAGGCCTGACTGTCCCTAGGCAACCATGTGGGAGAGTATCTTGGCTCTGAGCTTTTATCCCTGTGAACAACTTTTCTGGACTCAGATGATTTTTCTAGCTGGCAAGTGAGAAAGTAGCAGGCTTTTCTGACTAATCTCTGAACTAGGTAAGGACAAGGCCTTGGAAAGTTGTTTCTACGCTAAAGAAAGTTTCCATTTGATGTGAGAAATCTCCACTCTGTGACTAGCTGCTGGTATGGATCCAAATACATTTTTATAGTTAACAGTAATAACCAGGAGGATTTTCTGAGAAATGCCTGTCATTTCTTTGGCCCATTTTCTTTGGAGTGAATTGTCCCCTTCTTGTCTATATTCTTCACACTAAATCTTTGTCAGCTATGTGTGTGGCAAATAACTCGCCTTGCTTTGTAACTTGTTTTTCACTTTCTTCACAGTGTCTTGATGAACAGAAGTTCTTAATTTGGTTAAAGAAACACATATGGCCAATAAACATATGAAGGGATGTTCAGCCTCATTAATGATCAGGGAAATGCATATTAAGGGCAAATGAGATACCATCCTCACCCATTTGTCTGTTAGAAATTAAGAAGTTCAACAATATCAAGTGTTGGTAGAGTGTGGATCTACAGAACCTTTTGCACATTGCTGGTGGGAGTGTGAAATTGTGTAGCCACTTTGGGAACAGTTTGGCATCATCTTGTGAAGTTGAACATTCGAATACCTTACAACCCAGCAATCTCGCTCTTAGGAAAATACACAAGGGCAACTCACGCACATGTCCACCAGTAGATATGGATGAAAATGTGCATAACAGCACTATTCATAAACAGCAAAACCCTAGAAACCATACAAATATATTCTGACAGGAGAATGGATAAATGTACCGTGGTGTGGTATATAATACAATAATAAATCTCAGTCAGAAGGAATGAGCAATAGCTACACGCAACAATATGGATTAGTCTTAGTAATAGAATTTGAGTAAAAAAAGCAAGCCCCAAAATAGTAAATATTGCATGTTACCCTTGATATAAAGTTAAAATCAATCCAAATCAAAATATTATTTTTTAAAGAAAATATGTAGCTATAATAAAACTTCATTTGAAAAAAAGAAAAGGAAAGCAAGGCAATAACAAACATAAGATTCAAGATGGCCCTTTGTGACTTCGGGCAGAGGAAGATGGGGATACGATGCAGACTGAGGTCAATGCTCTAGTTTTCTTGTTTGTTGGTGATTGAATGGACATTTATCAAAGTATTTAAAAATACACAAATGCAACAACAGAAACAAAAAAAATCAGAGAATCAATTAAAATATGGGCCAAGAACTTGAATATTTCTCCAAGATACAAATAGCCAACCAGCATATGAAAAGCTGCTCAACATCACTAATTATCAGAGAAATGCAAATGAAAACCGTAATGAGCTATCACCTCACACTCATTAGGATGGCTACTATCAAAAAATCAGAACATACAAGTGTTGGTAAGGATGTGGAGAAATTGGAAGTCTTGTGCCCTGCTAGTGGGAATGTAAAATGGGGAAGCTTCTATGGAAAACAGTATGGAGTTTCCTTAAAAAATTAAAAATAGAACTACCATATGATTCAACAATCCCACTTCTGGGTATGTATCCAAGACATTGGAAAGTAGGGGCACATGCACGTTCATAGCAGCAGTATTCACAATAGCCAAGAGGCAGAGACACCCCAAATGTCCAGCTACAGATGAGTGAATGAACAAATGTAGGAGGTACATACAATAGGATGCTATTCAGCCTTAAGAAGGAAGGAAATTCTGACATAGGCTACACCATGAATGAACCTGGAGGACATTATGCTAAGGGAAATAAGCCCATCACCGAAAGACAAACACTGCAGATTCCACTTATATGAAATATCTCAAGTAGTCCAATTCATAGAAACAGAAAGTAGAATGGTGGTTAGCAGGGGCTGGGGCTGGGAGAGATGAGGAGTTGATATTTAATGGGTATAAACTTTCAGACTGTGAGATGAAAAAGTTCTGGAGCTCTGTTTCACAGCAACATGAACAGACTTAACACTACTGAACTGAGCACTTAAAAGTAGCCAAGGTGGTAAGTTTTATGTTCTACTTTTTTACTACAAGGAAAAGAAAAGGTGGGAGCTATCCCTATAAGCACTCACTAAATTACTGCCAAATATTCAAGAGAAGAATCTCTGGTTCAGTTCAACATTTAAAAAAAAAATTATTACAGAAAATTCCAACATATCAACCTTGTCCCTCCACCAAAACAAAAGCAAAAACAAAAACAAAAACAATCCATAAGTCACAAACAAATAAGAACAAACACATAAATTAAGAAAGAAATAAAATAAAAAGAGCCATTCATGGACTAAAAATGAGAGTATGTGATTAGTGGCTGTATTTAGTTCATTTGTGTCTCAACACGAGTCACTGGTACTGATGAAAGGGAGTGAGGCCACAGATGGAAAGCTCCCAGATGCCCCTGATCTGGAGTGAGGAAAACCTTGGAGCATGTGATTACAGAGTCTGAGCAAGCAGGAGAGGGACTGGCCAGATGCTATAAGCTTTAGTCCCATCTATGTCCCTTCTCCTTGATCCTTGTGCTATTCTCTGGGCAAGATTAGGCTAGCATCTTTGACTGAAGAAGTTCTGAATGCTTGTTTATTGCTTATTAAAAGAGGTAATGAAACTTATTGGATTCATATTTTATTTACTGTCATCCTATGAATTCATGGGGTGGCTCATCAAACAAGAGATGATCCTATTCAACTGGATTACCTATTTGGCAGTAACAAAGACCTTCCTCCCATGAGCTGGGTCCTGAGATGACCACACCACTGCCAATCTTGGAAGAGATCAGAGCTAGGTACAAAGGATAATGAGAATACATAAATGGGTATAGTTACAACAGAACCAATTTTTGGATTTGACCAAATTCAAAATTGGTTTATGTTATGTATATGTCCAGTAGTGGACATGGCAGACAATTCTCCCCCTCTCCCTGAATCCACACCCTTTGCAATGTGACTTTGCTGATTTTCCCATCAAGGGGTAGAGTCTATCTCCTCATTCCTCAGATCTGAACTAGCCTTATGACTTGCTGTGGCCAACAGAATGTGGTGGAAATGAGGGTGTCTAGTTCTGAATTGAAGTTTCATGCTTCCTTGCACCCCCTTGGAGCCCTGCTGCCACCGTGTGCCCGGCCTGTGAGAACCGGCTGGATGATGCCAGATATATGGCCCAGTGACCTCCGTCACCACTGCCAACAGCCACACAACCACCAGACATGTGAGTGTGGCCACCCAAGATGACTGCAGGTTAACGACAGATGGGTGACTGAGTCCAGTTACATTTAGCTGATCCTGGCCCAGGTTAGCAAAACTGCCCAGCTGACACACAGCTCGATGAGCAATAAGAAATCCTTATTATTTTTCAGTGCTTAAGTTTGGCATTATTTCTTACACAGCCATAGCTAACCGATACTGAGAGGATGATTGAGAAATGTCTGTATGAATATGTGTAGTTTTTCATATTCAGACAGCTTAGCAGACTAACACATACAAAACAACATGAGAACAATAAATGGTAATAGAAAATCAAATGTGAAGTTGTGTGCCCCATCCGTAACGTGGGTCGGCAGCATGGCTGTTGAGGAGAGCTTCACTGAGCAGCCACCCTGTGGCGATTCCACACCCGCTAAATAGTCCTAAGAAGGGCAGTGACTTCGGGGGAACGGAAAGAATGGCTTGAGAGGAGTAGAAAAATCGGAACTTGGTTAGAGCTGGTTCTTTGGTTTTAAGCATGGCTGGGACTCAAGATGGGGAGCAAAGTCAAAGGTGGTTGTCAGCAGGCTATGCTCGAAATACAGGGTGGATTGTGAGAAGTCCTAAGATGGAAACTCCCTGTCGGGAGGGGAATAATGCTTGAAAAGTCAACAAGGATGGGCGCCTGGGTGGCTCAGTCGTTAAGCGTCTGCCTTCGGCTCAGGTCATGATCCCAGGGTCCTGGGATCGAGCCCCGCATCGGGCTCCCTGCTCCGTGGGAAGCCTGCTTCTCCCTCTCCCACTCCCCCTGCTTGTGTCCCCTCTCTCGCTGTGTCTCTCTCTGTCAAATAAATAAATAAAATCTTAATAAAAAAAAGAAAAGTCAACAAGGAAAGAAAGACTATGCTGGAATGCTGTAGAAGCATGTAGCTCATGGTATGGGACATGGTTCCAAACAGAGTGGACATACAATTATGTGTGATGTCACACATAGACACATGCACACAGGTGTGTGTGCAAACACATACACACACCCATAGCTAGAGTGCTAGAGTATAGCATTCTAAGTCAGGTGAGCTTCCAAAAAGAAGGAATGTCCATCAGTGGCAGTCTCTATCACTTTCCATGTTAGTATAAACTGAGGCAGGTTACCTCCTAGTGAAGGAATCACATCTGACATGAGAGAAAAAGAGAAAGGAAATGAGGACATTTCTGACCATGCCCTAGCCTGCGCTGCACCCCCTGCACTTACCTTCTAGATACACCTTTATAAAACTCAGATTCTCTGGTTTCAGGTCTCAGTCTCCTAGTTCTTGCCCCTCCCTGGTACCTCACCCCTGTCTTCCTACCTCATCTCCCAGGACACTTGGAACCTATCAGTGGAGGGAGGCAGGCCAAGGCAGCCACGGGTCAAAAAGGCAGAAGGACAGAGGCGTAGCTCACAAAGAAACCTTCGGACAATTGGGAAGTTGAACTTGGCAGACTGCAGCAGGAGATAGGAGCTGTGGCTCCATCCCTAAGAGGCCACATTCATTTCCCCCCTCCTCCCTTTCAAAGTCATCAGGCAGTAAAAAGAAATTGCAGGGATGGGGAAATAATGAAAAAGACTCCCCCCTCCCCAGCCTGGGTCAGAACTCCTAGCTCATCAAACCCTGGAAATGCTCACTGCAAATGGCTGTTCTTGTTTTATTGCTTATTTATGGGAATCTATTTAAAGTGAATTGCACTTTTCCAGTGTATCCCAGAGGGCGTGTGCTGGAGTTGTACCTCCCCTGGCTGTGGGGCTGTCTGGACTGGGGATTCTGCCTGATTGTGTCAGCATCACGCTCCACGACATTCACAGGTGGGGACGGAAAATACTGCAGAGGAAGCAGGGAAAGTGTGGAGAATGATTGCCTGGGCCGAGTCAGCTCTGGGTGGGTGCAGGGAAAGCTGCTCTGAGGGCAGGTTTGGGGGCCGTGACCAGGCCTTCAAACAAAGAAGAGTCTGCCTCTTTGGATAATGAATGGTGCTATGCCTTTCTCAGTCTCTAAAGTTTATCGGGTTCTACCCTAAGCAATGTGATCTTAAGACAGTTGCCTAATCTCGATGAGCCACACTTTATTTTTTAAATCTGTAATAGAGGTTAAGAATAGAGGGCTGTTTTTTTTTTTTTTTTTAAGATTTTATTTGTTTATTTATTTGAGAGAGAGAGAGGGGGAAGAGAGTGAGCGAGGCCTGGAGGAGTGGATGGGGAGGGAGAGGGACAAGCAGACTGTGTGGTGAGTACGGAGCCCCATTTAGGGCTCCCTACATCTCCCAACCCATGAGATCATGACCTGAGCCGAAACCAAAAGTCAGGAGGCTTAACTGACTGAGCCACCCAAGTGCCCCTAGGCCTGTTGTTAATAATGAGGATGCAGATTTTCTGTGTATGTAGAAGGACTTACCTAGTATAGGTAGGTACTCACTGATTGTGAAGCCGCCTTCTAAGGACAGCTGGAAGAGACAGGTTAGCATCCCACCTAACCTCATCTTCTGGACTTGTGCACCATGCCCTGGGGTCTCTCCAAGGGATGAAGTCTCCCTCACTCCTTTGCTTTGCTTGGGAGATTGCAAGGGTCCCTGTGCCCAGAATGCTCCATGTCGGGGGTCAGCAAACAATGGCCAAATCTGGCCGCTGTTTGTTTTGGTACATAAAGCTGTATTGGAACACAGCCAAGCCCACTTGTTTGTGTTCTGTCTGTGGTGGCTTTTGCACTATGAAGGCAGAGATGACTAGCTGTGAATGAGCCAGAAATATTTCCTATCTGGCCCTTTATAGAAAAAGTGTGCTGGCCCTTACTCTATTCATGGATAATTTCTGGGGTTGCTCTTATCTGTGTGATCAGAGGAATCACAGATCTATAAAATGTCAGAGGGATCTGAGAGAAAAAGTGAGGTGTCCGAGATCACCAAGCCAGTGTCTGAGTTAGAAGCGCAATCAGCTTTCCTGAATCCTGGCCCAGGGCTGGCTGTTTTGTCTGTACTATTGCAGAGACCCAAAAGCCACTGGTATTAGCTTCACCACCCTCCACCCCCCAAGTCTCTCAGTCACATGGCAGCCCGAATTCCATTTGGCTGGTAAAATTGGCATCAGTCCCTCTCACATTCCCCAAGGCTTCACCTTCTATGCCCCTCATCAATGCACTCCTGTCTCTCCAGGCTCAGCAAACCCTTCCAGAGCCACTGGGGTCCCCTTGTCCCTGACTTCTTTACTAGTCAGCAGTGTCGGTCACCACTCATCTTCCAGAATTCTGATGAGGGCTGGGCCAATTCCCTAGTGTGGGGTCTGTCTGTGTGCCTCCATGTGCCTGCCTGTCTGTGGATTTCCACATCTCTGGCGCTCTGCAGCACTGCAAAGGGGGAGCTGGGGCAGAGATGCAAGAGGGGAAGAAAGTGGGGAGCGGAAGAATCCTCCATTGCCCATGGAGACATGCAAGCAGGTGGCCAGATGTAGAGTCACCTGGAAAACTTTATTTTTTAATTTATTTTTAGTGGGATGGCGTGAGATTATCTACAATTCATGGGGACATTCCCTGTTCTTTGGCGCGGCTGCCTCCTCTGATGATTTCATGAAGAAAGCCTTCATGGCTTAAAGTTTCCTTCTTGATTAATTCATTCTTCTCCCTTTTCTTCTCGAACCTTCTCCTCTTCCTCCTTGAATCCCTTGCTTGCTTAACAGCAACATTGTCCATCCAGTTTCTTAGGCTGTAACTTCCTAGTTGTCCTCAACCTCTGCTACTCCTTCATTCCCAACCTCCAATCAGATTCTGAATCCTGCCTCTGCTTCCACAGCCTTACCTCAGGCACATCACCTCTTACCTTGACCTCTGGACCCACCTTCCAAATGATCTCCCCGCCCCCTCCAGGCTGGTTCTCCCTCCTGACCATCCTCCATCAACTGCCAGACGCTGCCAACCACCATACCACACCACCAACACACCACACCCCATAATGGGGCCGCATCACCACAGGATGGGCCAAACCCGTTGTGTCGTTCATATGACCCTTGGTGAGTTGACATCAGGCTCCCTTCCTGCCTCAGAAGCAAGCGATCCTCCTACCTGCACCGTGTGCACTGTGTGTTGGCGACACCGAATAGACTCCATTATCCAAACATACCTCAGCTCTCTGGAGACCAAGGTCAGGAGCTAGACTAGAGTCCGACTGCCCAGGGCTCAGACTGTGGATCTATTGTGCAACTTCCCTCTAAGCAAGTTCCTCACCCATCCTGAGCCTGTTTCTTCATCTGCATTAGTGGAGACAGTGATGACCACCTGGGGGTTGCCGGAGGATAAAATGGTGTAATGAATGGGAAAAGGCTGGACAAAAAAATTCATTAAACGGAAGTGTTGGCTCCTTCCTTTCAATCAGCGGCCTTACACACCTGCTGTCCTCTTGGCCCACAATGCCCCTTCCTTGCTTCTCTCCCTGGCCAACTTCTACTCATCCTTCAGGCTGCTACTCTAGCATGTTCCCTTCAGGCTCCTCGTAAATGCTTAGTCACTTCTTCCTCCTGGCTTCTGCAGACCTTTGTCCCCCTGGCTCATGGCCCTCCTTATTTACTATTGGCATTGTGTATGTGCTTATTTATCCAGCCAATGACAGGGCTACTAGAAGGCACGGACTTCGTCTATTTTCCTGGGACCAGAGGTATACGGTAGAGAGCACTAGTCTTGGAGTCAGAGATCCAGGCTGTGGCACTCTGTCTCTGACTTGGGCAACTAACTCAACTTCTTAGAACCTCATTTCCCACCTGGAATGTGAAGACAATAATTCCCACTTGCCAAAGTACCTTTTGCAGGCCCTGACTCGGAACAGCCACGGAATAAACGTTGGTTCTCTCCTTCCCTCCTGGGATTAAGTCCCGAGACTGGAACACAATAGATGCTCAATGCCTTTGTGTTGAATGAATGAATAAATGAACAGGGATTATGAATAAAGTGCTGGATTCTAGAGCCATGTGCCCATAGGAGGTCCGAAGATGTGGACCAATCCCAATGACCTGAACTCACGTAGAACTGGATGGAAAGAGAACACTGGTTCTCTCCTCCGGGTCCAAACCACAGATTCTAAATGTCCAGCCAGTCTCACGTTCCTGGGGGCTCAGCCTCGTCTATGGCTTTGGAGCGGGTCCCAGGGGGCAGAACGTAGTGCTACAGATCGCTTCGATCACCTTCTCTTATTTTACGGCAGATTACGTCCCGCTCAGCTTCCAAAAAGCAGCCATACTCCTAGTAGACATTTTCAAGTCCCCACCGGGGGGCAGGAGAAGTAGGAGGAGGAGAGAGCGAAGGGAAAAGAGATGGGAAGGACGAGGAGGAGAGTGGGAGCACGCTCCGAGAGCCGGCATGTGTCAAGAAGTGAAGACGGGATGCTGGGGAAGTCTGAACAAACGCAAAGTCAAGCACAATAATAATTTGGGCAAAATGGCAAATGGCACAGCTGAGGAGGAAATAGCATTGTGAATGTAAAAACTCCTAAATGGAGCGCAGATGGGAGGGAAAAGTGTAATCTTCTGGAAAAGCCTCTAATTGTCTGCCCACACTAATAATTTCAGCAAACGCTCCCTCTCTCCCTCCTGCATATAATTACACCATTCCATCTGTCTATCAGCAGGTTTTTTACCGTGCCTTACTGCTACCACATTCCCATCTCATGGAGAGATGAAGGTTTTTTGAAGATTTAAGAATCCTTCTGACACGTATCCTGAAGAAAAGACACTCAGGGGAGACAAATCCCTCTCCCAGGCCTGCTAAGACTCTATTTAAAAAAGTCGTATAATCTCTTCAAATGCTATTACGGAGTCAGAAAGAGGCAGGGCCCCACAGTCCCCCCACTTTGGGTGTTGTCGTCTGCAGGCCTGTCTTGGTGGGTCAGCCCTGGAGAGAGGACCGGTGATCACCAGCTGCGGCCAAGAGGGGGCTGGTGGTGATGGTCCCTCATGGAGACACTGGTCCCATCCGTGTTTCCTGAAGGTGGCAGGTTGCCAAAGCATCTGCTCAGGGCTGTCCCTTTACTGTGTCTCCCGTGTCAAAGGCAAGGTTCTGCTGCCTGAGGAGGAAGAGGGGGAAGTGAGGAGGGAGGGGCTGGGAGGGGCTGGGAGTGTCCTGGCCCTCGGTGGTAGCTCAATAATGCGGGCATGGAGAGGGCTGCCCAGTGTCCCAGTCCCGTGTCTGAGTGACTCTGACTGCCTTTGGTTTCTCTCCCTGCTCTGGCAGTGAGTCCCAGAGAAGACAGGTGGCCTCATCATGTACCCCAGTAGGAAAGGCTCCAGGTTTCCCGCCCAAGTCACTGCCTCTTTGCATGCAGGAGGGAAAGTGTTTCCCATTCCCCACTGCTTACAAAGGGAACCCTGGGGGCTGTGATCTCCAGAGTGACTCCTCCAGAGGAGAGGAGCCTGCAGGTGATTCATCGGTGAGTTTCGCTTCCCTGTGAAAGATCCCACCCTAACTCACCTCCCCACCCCTTCTGATAAGTGGGTCCTAATCATGGGGAGGGTGGCCAGGAGAGGGGCAGGCTAGGAGAAAGGGGAAGTGAGACCAGTACCCTATATCTTCTGAGGGCCGAGAGGTGCGGCGGTGACAGTGGTGGGCACCAGTGGGGCGTGACCTATCGCCACATACAGACTGGAGACTTTGGAGGAGGTGATGGCAGAGTCAGGGCCCCTGCACCCAGCTCATCCTCACACAATCTGATATCACCTCCAAACCTCCACCAGAACATTCCCGAGGATGAAGAAAAGAGTGTACTCACATCATAATCCATCCGACAAAGAGGGATGGTGTTCCCACAAGGGGCTATAGAACAAAATACAGCACGCTTCCAATTCTCCAGGGTAGCGATGTCCAAAAGAAATCTAACGAGAGTTACGTGTAGAATTTGAAATTTCCTGGTAGCCCCGTGAAATGCAAAAAGAGATTGTGGAATTTATTTCAATAGTATGTTTCATTTAAGCTAATGTATCCACAATATTAATTCAACGTGTGATCATTATAAAAGTTGCTGATTAGATTATTAATTGGATATTTTACTTTTTTTTGGTAGTGAGTCTTTAAAATCTGGTAGGTGTATTTCTATTGGCAGCATATGTCCGTGTGGTTACTGTATTCATGCAGATCTTGAGCTTATCAGGGAGAGAAAAATGTAGGTATACTAATTATCGTAATACGTGCATAGTAATTATTACTGTTTAACTCTAGATAATCATTGGCTAAATACTTTCACATACATGATCTCATTTGATCCTCCTGGCAATTTTGTGAGATAAAGACAGTCAATACCACTTTTTTAAACAGATGAATACAAATGAGATTCAGAGAACCGAAGTGACTTTGTGACCTGGGAGGTAACTTAATGTGCTTCTCTCCTTCTTTCTTAAACACAGCTTTTAGGCCTGACCTTATATCGCTTATGGAGGAGCATCCCACCGGGGTCTTGACAGATGGGAGGCACTTGGCCACAGACAGATGGGCGAGGGTAGTGGGGAGGAGATTTCTTGTTTGAGGACCAGCCACGATCAGAGTAGAGTAGAAAAGTACAAGCTCCTTACGGAGCAGAGCAAGGGCCCAATTATCTGTGGAGCAGGCCAAGTGTGAGCCAGTAGTTAAGGATAAGGCTGAAGAGGTAACTTGAGACCGGGTTGTAGGAGCCTCTCCAAGCAGAGGGAGGGATTTGCATGCTACTGCTCAGGCAGTGTAGACGCACTCAGGTGCATTGCATTCACGCAACGTTAACTGAGCACTTACGACATGCTATGATGGTTTTGAAGGGGGAAGTAAAGTGGCCAAAGCTTTGCCTTAGATCACGATCACGTGATCTCCCAGTGTCACCCGGGGTGGATGGCCCTAGAGGAAAGGGACAGAAGTGGACACTGAGAAGGGGACACAGTTGATGAATTAAAGGTCTACAGTGGCATGGTAGTCATGGACATGGAAAGGAATGGATGGATGTAAGCAGTATTAAACATTCATTGTTGTGACTTCGAGGATGCTGGAGGAAGGCAGTGGTCACATCTCATTTCCAAGGCTTTGAGCTTGGATAGCAGGAAGGACAATGCTACCACAAACACAAGAAGGGATGATTGCTACGCTGCTAGGGAACACTTCCCCGCGAAGCTCTTGGGACTGCCCAGGGTGGTTTGGGGCAGAAGGACAGGTACAGGGACATCTTAATATTCCCTGTCCCCCTCACAGCTTCTAGGGTCTAGGAGAACATAGTTTATAAATTATGTTTGATAATTTGGAACCATTGATCTCGAATAAGGTGGAGTTCGTTTCCTTTTAGGATCAATGAAAAGAATAGCTTGGCTCATTCCCTCCACCTCCCTTGCTTCCTTTGCCCTCACACTCCCTCCATGGCAACTCTGGTCGGAGAAGACTGTATGGATTGTATGTGGCTCCCACCCCTCTGCCCTTCTCATTAGCACTGCAGCTAATGAATTGTGTGTAACCCCAAGCTCATGACTCGTCTGTAGAATGGGGCTAATACCCACAGGGCTGTTTGGAGAATCAAATGAAGTCTTGGATGTGAAGGGCTCTGCAGCATTACTCAAAGGCTGCTGCCTTTCCAACCTCCTGCTTCTTACTAGTGCCTCACTCTTTCTTGCCTCCCATATTTTGTACATGCCCCCTTTTGCCAGGATTCCCTCCCCTTCCCCTCTTCCTTACTAGCTCCTATTTATCTTCAAAAACCAGCTCAAAAGTTTCTTCTGTTCAAACTTCCCAGATCTGCCCCCATCCTGCCATCAGTTACTATATCAGCGCCTCCTTCTGCCTTTTACTATAATTTGTTATGAGATGTTATGGAATTATAATCACTTATGTGTCCATATCTGTCCCCAGACTGGGAACTCCTCAAGGGCAGGCCAAGTCTCTTATTTATCACTGCTTAAGATTGCATCACGCCGCCCCTGGCACAGTGCCTGACACATGCTAGCTACTCAGGAGACGTCTGTAGAATAAAGGAGCGTCGTCTAAAGAACCACACGCCACAGGCACTGCTCCTGGAGGATGCGGCCCAGAGTCGCCATCTTGAATCCAAGGTCCCACATGTGCAGGGTCCCCAAACCCACCTTTCGTGGTTCTAATTCAGGAACACAGGTTACCACCTCGATCCCTTCAAATCCTCCTCTTCCAGCTCCAGGGCTCAGCAGAGTATCTCACACGAGCCTGGAAATTCTTACACTCCCGAGATGGAAACACCACCCTCCTACCACTTGTGTAGACCTGCCTGCCATGAGACCACCTCCCAGAGCAACCTTGTCTCCTGAGCTCCTTACATTCTTCCTTTGGTTTGCTCTCCCTTCCACACGGCCCCTTTCTCCCTAAGCACCCGGCCCAGGGCCCCTGAGCAGCAGGGCTGGAAAGCTAATTGAGGTCACCACGCTGTGCTACATGTACCATAATCTCCTTCTACCAATTTCTGCCTCTGGATGAGACTGGGCTGTGCTGGCCCTCTTGCCATGACGAACCCCTCCCTAGCTGGACCAGAGGGAAACTAGGGGGTGCCATTCTCAGAGGGCTGGGCAGTTCGTCCCAAGAAGCATCCGGGAGCCCGTGGGGGCAAGATATTGTCTGTCTGTGGGGTTCATCCCACTATTCAGCACATTAAATCTCTTCTCCTGCAATTTCCTCCCTGCCCCATGATGTCCAACAGGGCTAAATTTGTGGTGGGTTAATATCACCCTGAGATCTTCTTCACAAGCAGGGCACTCATGCGCACACCTTCCTCGGCAGTGTTGGGCTAATGAGCTCCGTCCCTTTAAACCCAGCTCCTGTCTCAGCCCTTCCAGCAACTCTTTGCTTTGTGGCCGGCCGGCCGTGTAGACAAAGCCCCGAATTAAGGCCTCCAGCTTCATTTCATTTAACGAGAACCCACAAAAGCCAGCCCAGTAGTCCATTCATCCCAAAATAGCCTCTGAAAGCCTGGGCACATGTCAGTGTCTCTGCAAAAACCACACGGTATTGTCATGAAAGGGCCATTTGAACAAAGTAGCTACAGAGAAATTATCTCAATGTATTTCAATCACTTCCCAACACCAGGGTTCATTTCTCAGTAACACAGTCCCTTTGACAACAAATGAACTGCACGATCGGATCAGTGTGTATATGTGTTTGCATGTGTGAGGACCCCCCTCCCAGTGACGAATGCCTATACGAGCTGACGTCACCAAGGACGGGTCTCTGCACCACGGAACACGACATGCCGAAACACGGAGCGCCCTGGGCTCTGTGTCATGGTGGGAGAGACAGTGGGGATTACGTTCCCACTGCTACAGAAGGACATCTAAGAGAAGCAGCAGGGAGGCGGGGGGCATAAACGTTCTGAATCAATGGCCCTTTCTCCTTGGTGGCTTTGAGCTGGCAACCTGTCATCCTTCAGCCAGCCCGTCATGTTGAAACGGAGACTCCTCGGAAAGTCATTAGGTTGGGTACCTTTCAAAGTAGCTTCTCTCCTGTTGTGTGCAGGAACTCTTACAGCGTGCTAACGAGCAAAGGGGAGCAGAGGACTGCAGAACTCTCTTTGCAAGAGGAGAGAGATGGAAAGGCGGAAGGCAGGGGAGATGCGCTGGCACCCTGCCCGCCTCACCTCGAGGCGGCTCCCACAAGGAGTCCTAGAGTCCGCTCCCAGCCTGGTGAGCAGCCACACTCCATCCTCCCTGGGACAGTGTGGACAAATCCTTTGCTGGCCTGCGCTATAAGGAGGGAAGGCAAACAGCCTATGAAGGTGTCACAAAAGATCCCTCGGTGTTTTTCTGTTACTGTTCTTGATTTATTTTGTGAAGATCCTTAGACTAGTCAATGGTGGCCAGGTCCTGGGTTCTAGGGGCGTGTCATCAACTTGCTGTGTCATCTTGGGCAAGTTCTGTAACATTTGTTAGGCCTCAATTCCTTTCTTTATAACAAGGTCATAACATACCTCCCTACTTAACTTATAAATAGAGCATGGTGACTGCGAGGGTGGGCTTGGAGCCACAGAAACCTGACTTTGAATCTGGGCTCTGCCGTTAACCAGCTAGATGATCTTGGGAAAGCCTGCACAGGTTCCCGTTTCCCATCGAGATCCTCATCTGTAAAATGGGGGAGAAGAAGACCTGCCTCACAGATCTGTTGTGAGAATGAAATGATAATGCGTGGGAAACGCAGAGCATGGGGCTTGTCATGCAGGATGTAGCCTACTGATGGTAGCTACAGGTATTTATACAAGCTTGTACTAGTACTGAAAACAAATTAAGGCAGGCGAGCTCTCCTTGAAAAGTGCACAGGAATTCACAAGTGTATGACATTATGATTACTATTATTATTATTGTGTATGTCACACCTTCAGGTGAAGTCCAAGTGCGGTGGGCGTCACCACATTACTCAGTGCCCAGACAGCCGTGGACAGGAGCCTCCTCTGACAGGCTGGCACCAGCGAGCGGGAGCGAGCGGGAGCCCCAGCCCTGCACTCTCACTGGCTCCTCTCCCAGCAGTGGCCCTACAGCCTCAGTGGACCCTTTCCAGAACAAAGCAGAGCAAAACAAAACACCTGGGGGCTGCCAGATGGAAAACACTGGCGTTCTAGAACGCTGGCAGATTCCCTGCCCCGTCCTGCCCCGGGGACAGACACAGTCCTCCCAGCCGGGCCCCTTGGGTATGCCCCCGTGTGTCTCTGTGTGCCCTGTAAAAGCTCGCCCTAGAGGGCGGGCGCTCGGCAGCCTGTGTGTGCCATCCCATAGGGAGCATGGCGTCCTCTGAAGGGGGCTGATGGAACTGGGTGCCACCTGTGCCCAATCTGTCCATAGGAGGCGGCAGCCTGCAGGAGGAAATGAGGCCCAGGTCCGCCTTGCTCACTGAAGGGTGGTGACAGCGGCAATCTTTTATTCTGGCTGGAGCACCTGATGGACAATTGTTGCTTTCCCTCTTGATGAGCCTCTTTAGTGTCAGAGGGACACAAAGGATGGTATATGGTGAGTGTGGACCAAAGTTGAGGAGGGCTATGGATGGCATATTCTCCCAACTATGAATACTGATTAGGGCAGTGGTGCCTGGGGCAGAGTGGGAACCACTGTGACAGGCTAGGAAGCCTGGATTCATTCCAGCTGTGCCACTTCCTGCCTGTTCATCTTGTCTGGCCTACCTCACAGGCCCGGCCGCCATGGATGGTTGTGCAGGCTGTGTACTGCCCAAGGCTAATGGTTGACAGTTGCATAGACTGTGGATGAATGGAGCCTCAGAGGGCTGTACTATGCAACAGCTTTGCTCATAAGGTTCTTGTGAGGAGCAAACAAAATCACTGTCAGCAGCAACAGCAACATGAGCGTCCTTTACCTGTTTTGTGTCAGGCTCTGTATGAAGCCCTTGACATTTTACCTTCCCTCACACCCTATAAGGTAGGTACTGTTATTACCTTCCTCCCAAGTTATAGATGAGAAAACTGAGGCCAGAGAGATTAGGCAACCTGTCCCAGGTTAGTCAGATAGGGAGTGATGGAGCTGTAACCTGAACGCAGGGCCATCTGATTCCCAAGACCATTGCTCTTGATCTTCATCCACTATGCAAAAGAGATTAAGAAACAGCATGGAGCCAGGATGCCAGGGTCTGGGCCTTTTGACTGGTCCAGGGCCCCTACCTCAGAATTCTTTCTCTCCAAAGGAAGGAAGGAGGAAGGGGAGCTCTTGCTGAATTTGGTAGAATCCTTCTTCCCAGTCCCCGTCATCCTCGTCTCAGGATTCCTCCCTTAACACGGATCATGACTCTTACTCAGGAACCAGTGTTGACAGTGGCTGGGCTGGGAACATATGGGTTCTTTGCTTCACCCCCACTTTCCCAAAAAGGAAGGAGAAATGGAGCTTTCAGATTGTTTGGATCAATTCTCCAAAACTGCCAGGCCTGTTTTTCCAGAGAGATTGCCACCAGACTCATTCCCCCTTCACACACACACACACATACCCACCCACCCACACCCACACACTCAATTAGATAGGACTCCATAGTCACATATTTGCACACTTTGGGTACGTCACTTAGAATCTGCTCCTTGGTATGGAGGTCCAAAAAACTGAACATGTATGTCCATTTAACTGCAGAACCAAATAAGCACAGAACAACAGCTAGGCAAAGATGTGTGCATGGGAAGGAGTGGAGGGTGGAGGATGGGGGTGGGGGCAGGAAGGAATGAGCACTATCAGCACGGAGGCCTGGAAAGGACTGCAGGGGCTGGCCTCAGCACACTGGGGCTCACGGTCTTCTTCCTGAGAAGGTCTGGCTGAGCGATCTCAGCAGAATACAACCTTCAGCTTCGGGGCCATGGCTCTCCAGTCTTCCTCCAGGAGGTCGTCCCATCCACGCGCACATGCATGCGTGTGCATCAGGCTTACTCTCTATACACAGACGGCACTTTAGTTTAAGATGTCTCGGTTTCCACAAGTTGGGGCAAAGAAGGGAAGTCTGAGTCCTTCCTGAGACCCGGGCTTCTATGACCATCTGGATGTCTGCATTTGGCTCCATCACCTATACCAGTCCCAAAGCTCACCACAGAAACCACATTAAAATTGGAGACTAAACAAGCCAGGCGTCCATCAGAAAGAAGGCACCTGGGGTTCACAATGGGCTATCACCCACAAGGAAACAATATTCTCACAATAGGCCATCACCCACAGGGTGATACTCTCTTCCTCCAACCACGTCCCTGGGACAAAAGTCTCTATCCTCTGTCACTGGCCAGTTTCCTGCCTCTATAAACAATCACCAAAGTCCTTGGAAGATAAAGCTGCATGATCAGAGTGGGAGGAACTTTGGGGCCAAACTTCATAAGTGGGTAGTAAACTGATAGCTTAGCCGCTGAACATAGTTTGCTTTGGGTCAATAAATGGGTTTGGTTTTCCAAAAAAAGTTGTTGGTTTTTTTTTAACCCAAGAAGATACATGTTCATAGGAAGAATACAACAGTACAAAGAGGTTAGTCCTTTTCCATGGATACCAAAATTATCACCAGTTTCTTATGCATCGTTCTAGAAATTTTACATACATCTACGTACCTGCGGGTATACATAGATAGGTAGATAAGCAGGTAGATGGATAGATACGTGTGTATGTGGATAACTGGAAAATACACCATGGAGGATTACAGATGGCCCCAAAGATTTTGCCACTTCCTCCACAGAAGGTGGAGAAAGAGATGTTGTGTCACTTCTGAGACATAACCTTAAGAGATCTGCTATTTCTGGTTTCAGGTACTTGCAGTGTTTCCTCTTGGAATCCGGCCGCCATGCTGTGAGAAGCCCACATCACATGGAGAGACCCCAAGGAGGAGAACTGAGGCAGTCAGCTAACAGCACAACTGAGCTTGAGTCACAGTGAGTACCAGTTACCAGCCATGTGCATGATCCAGCCCAGTCAAGCCTTCAGATGACTGCAGTTGATACGAGACAGAGCAAATGAACCACCAGACAGAACCCAGTCATGCCACAGAACCACGAAAGATAGCAAATAGTGGCTTTTGTCTTAAGTGACTATGTTTGGGGGTAGCTTGTTACACAGAAATAGAAAACTGAAACATGTCAACTGATTTTAATTCATTTTAATAACCACCTACTAATACATTGAATAGCTGTACCATAATTTTATAAAACTCACATCATTAAGAAAGGGCATTTATGTTATATCTACTTCCTTGCAGGGATAGAGTAATGGACATCTGATATGTGTGTATTTGTGCACATGTATAAATAGGTTATCTCTAGGCTAAATTCCTAAAAATAAAATTCTTATTAAATGATGTGTGAATTTAAAATTTGGATAGATATTGCCAAATCATTCTCCAAAGGGAGCCTACCACATTTTGTATTTCCACCAAAAATGTATGAAGGAGCCAGATTCTCTATACCCTTGCCCACAAGGGTATGGGGATATAATCAAATTTTTAATCTTTTCTTGGCTGACAGATTAAAAAAAATTAACAGTGTTTTAGTTTGCTTTTCTTCAATGATGACTGAAGTGGTATGTCTTTTGATATGTTTATTAGCTTTTTTCCCCCCTTCTTTTTTTGGTGAATGTCCTTTGCCCAGTTTTTCTACTGGCTCATAAAAACTTTCTCCTTTATTGAATTTTAAGAACTCTCAGATAACAAAATGAAAGATATTAGCCCTTCATCATTTCTGTTACAGATATTTTTTTCACAGATGATTTTTTAGCCTCTGACTTTGTGTACAAACACACACACACAATACATTTTATTTTTCTCTTGTTTTGTGGTTTTATTTATCTATCTTTCATCCAGGGGGAATTCGTTTTGGTATAAGGAGTGAGGAAGGGATCCTATTTAATTTTTTTCTTCCAATTATCTAGCTAGTTGCCCAAGAGCATTTAGTAATTGATCTTCCTCCTCACTGCTTTGCTATACCCCTTTCTCATATGCTATCTCCCCACATAGACATTTGAGTCTATTTCTGGGCTCTCTGTTTGGTTCCCTTGATCTCTCTACTGGCAGCCAGTCCTAACGCCTGCTTCTCAGCTCTTCCAGCCTGCATGTCCTCTGGGACCGCAGTTTGTTCTTGGAGCCAGTATCTAGGGTTTGTTCTTGGAGCCAGTGTCTAGGGTACTCGGCCTTTGTTGCCACCTCCAGATATGATGCTTCCATTTCATTCTATTTTAACCCATTCTTTTCTTCCATAGACTCCTTACAGCACTTTAGAAAGTTTCACTTCCCTGGATCATATCCCCCCGAGCAGAGAAATGTCTTTCAGTAGTTGCTCTTAAGCTCTTCCTCTTGGTCACTGTGATTAGCTCTTCTTGCTTTCCCGGAACCCTTCGAACCCTGAGCCAACACCTCCCTCTCCTTGCCTCCTCTGGGGAAAAAGTTCTCTTTTCATGGGCCATCCATACTCATTCATTCTCTTGCCTGTTCACTCACCTGCAATATTACATGGGGTAGCTTGGTCGGGTAAGTGGAAAGTAAACCAGGAGATGGATGGGTCTCTCGTAGGTGTTCCTGAATAAGGTGATGATTGCCACAGGTCCTAAAGTACCCGTGTGTCACTGATGATCAAGAAATAAACTGTCTTGCTCTTCCGCCGACTTTTCACACATGAAAGAAATCCCTGGCCAGGGAGTCAGAAAATATTCATGCCGCTTGAAAACTCATCTGCCTGGGCTGCTTCCCTTTTCTTCCTGGCAGTTTACTATGTTAAATTGCCACTAAAGCAGGCAAAATGAGTATGTGAAGTCAAGCATCTGAGAAGGCCTGGAAAGTCTGAAATAAACAATATTGGAATAACAATGTCCTACTCACCAAGGGCATTTAGCTAGAAAAGCACTCCTGCTTAGGAATTCTATTTGTTTTCCTCTTGGAAAATGGGAAATTGGATCTGTAATTCAGCTGTGAAGCCCCTGTTTTCTCTTGAAAGGGAATCACTGGAGGGGAGGACTGGAAATGGAGTCCTTGATCTCAGGTCTCAAACCCTGGTCCAGGGCACACAAGACCAGAGTCATCACCATCAGTAACAAGAGCTTATTTAACAAGTTGCAGTTCCCAGTTGGGGTCTCCTCTGGTTGGGAAGGCATGTGGTTCAAGGTCCGGGAGAGGCACCCAGAGCAGATGAGCCAAGAGCGGCAATCTTAGCTGATAGCTCCAGACCTCCTTCCCCGTTTCTCCAGTGCCTCCAAGGTCTTACCCTCACCTTCAGCATGACCTCCATGGACTTCATCAACACCCCCTCCCTCGACTCTCCAGCTTTCTGGCAAATGTACCATTCTCCACTAAGCCAGGTCTAAGACCATGGGATCAACTATGATCTCTCCCTTTCTTTTTCATTCTCCCCTCCTTCTATCCAAACTGCCCCTATATTCAGTGTTTCTCCTTCAGGTGTCTCTTGAATGTTTCTTCTTCTTTATCCCACTGTGATTGCCCTGATCCCTGCTAACCCAGTAGTTTCTGACCTCCACCCTGGTACGGCCTGTGTCATCATGGCCAGATGGATCTTTCTTTAACACTGTATCCAGCCTCTCCCTCCTGGTCAAGAGAGAAGGACAGCGATGTTTGAATGCCTACATTGCGTGGGGCACTGTGTTACACTCTTTGCTTATTTAATACTGTCAGCAACCTTATGAAATGTGTTTTATTCTCCTTAAGCAAAAGGACCAAGAAGTTAGAGTAATTCCATGTCCGTTCCCGGCATCCAGAACTCTCCCCATAATATGGCTCTGATTTGACTATTTGGCCTTATCAGTACTCTATCCCAAGAGGAACTTGGTTCCAATCAGGCCTATCTCTTCTATAGGAGGAGTAGGGGATGGAGGGGCAGGCCATATGGCAGAAGGGCATCAAGCAGAAAAGGCAGAGTTCACCCCTAACTGGGTAAAGTCCAGACAACGAGTGGTTGTGGTGATGGTAGGAGCTGTTATGGGCTGACTTGTGTCCCCCAGAATTGATTCGTTTAAGTCCTAACCTCTCGTGCCTCAGAATGTGACTGTATTTGGAGACAGAGTCTTTAAAGAGGTGATTATGTTAAAATGAGGTCATTAGGGAGGGTTCGAATCCAATCTGACTGGTGTTCTTTTAAGAAGAGGACATAGACGCATATAGAGGGAAGACCGTGTGGAGACACAGGGAAAAGACAGCCATCTTCAAGCCAAGGAGGAAGGCCCCAGAAGAAACCAACCTCAGACTTCTAACCTCCAGAGCTGTGAGAGAATAAATTTCTCTTGTTGAAGCCACCTGGTCTGTGGTGCTTTGTTATGGCAGCCCTAGCAAACGAATACAGGAGACCAAGCAGGTTCTGGCCTAAGAAAGGCAGAAGTGGGGCAATGGGGCATGAGAGGAGGGGATGATAATAAGAGGTACCATTACTGAGCATCTTCTATACGCTGAGCGCCACACAACTACACGAACATTTCACATTCACTACCGCTAATCCTCACAAGTACCCTGCAAAGTAGTAACCGTCGCAGCCATTTCAGAGCTGTGGGATCCAAAGCTCAGAGTAATCGTAAATATCCCTAGGAGACACAGATAGTGAGCATCAGCTCTGGGATCTGAACCCCACACTCCTCGCTGGGAAGCCTGTGCTCATTCTACTGTGCTCTGCTGTGTTCATCAGCAGGAGGGCTGGCATGGGCGGACCCCAGACCGGTCCAGAGGCAGCAGAGTCCTGACCATCAGGTGGGCTTTGGGAGCCATGCCTTGTCCAGGAGGGCATGCCCACCGAGCTCATGGGGCAGAAACACACGACTTCACAGAGTTGAGGAAGGGAGGAACAGCTCAGTGTTCTTTCCACCAAAACACAGAACCACCTCCCTTTCATACTTAAAGTCAGCATGGTCTTGGAAGTACCCGAATGGGGAGCCAGCCTTAACTTCCTGAGACCGCTCAGTATCATTCAAGTACCCCTCCACGGCATGCTGACATTCGAATGGGATGAGAACACAGTCCTTAAAGCTCCAGTTAATGTGTATGCAGATGGGAGCTTGGGGGACTATTCCTCTAAATGGTGCTCTACAGAATAACCATCACCCTTCCTATCTCCGGGGGGGGCACCCTTCTCTGTCCTCAGACATGGGATTCCCTCATGTCAGTGTGGACTTAAAGAGTCCCTGGCGCCCTGAGGGGAAGCAAATTAGTCTCACTTATAATTAAGTGTCTCAAATAAAGGTTTGGTTTAGGTTTAATAAGAAAAGTGATTCCAAGTCAAACAGACCACAATCGATTATTAAGAACAGAATTACCAAAGTTCAACAACTGGCACAAACATGAAATCTTGTTGCAGAGTTGCTAAACCTCGCTAAATACCATTTTAATAATTAACGAGGCTTTAATTAATGCATGGCAACAGTCTCAACCTGCTCTATCTCTTCGCAATGAGCGGGGTGCGAGGGGGAGAGAATTCTGTGGGGAGGATTCATGTGGGGGAGCAGGCACGTGGGCCCTGGGTTCCAGGTGCGCCCCCTCCTCGGGACAATGCCTCTGTGCAGCTGATAATGGCAAGGAACTGGCCAAGCTCACCTTCCCTCAAGAGAAATCAGTGGTCAACACTAATCAAGTTAACCATTTAATTGTCAAACACACTGGTTTCTTGCGTTCAGGTTTCAAACGTGAACCCCAAGTGCTTTTACATTCTTAGAGAAAAGACCCTGCTTCATCTTTTCACCAAGCGTGTGGCAGAGGGGTGGAGTCACCACAGACTGATCTCTGTCCTGCCTGATGCGCGAGCAAGTAACCACCTGGATTTAAGGAGAATTTTTTTTGAAAGATTTTATTTATTTATTTGAAAGAGAGAGAGAGACAGAGCATGAGCAGGGGGAAGGGCAGAGAGAGAGGGAGAAGCAGGCTCCCCTGCTAAGCAGGACCCTGGGATCATGACCTGAGCTGAAGGCAGATGCTTAACTGATTGAGCCACCCAGGTGCTCCTTAAGGAGAATTCTTGAACTAACTTATTAAATCAATGGTTCCCGCACAGTTGGCAAAACACGTGTCGTGTTTGCCGTAAGGATAAAAAACAAAGAAAGACTTTAGTCCTGTCCCTAGTCCCACGTTAATTCAGATTTAGTGGGGATGGGCTAAGAGGTGCAATTTAGTAAGGTGCGGATTTCTAGTACAGTCCCCATTGCCTCACGATGCTTTGTTGGCAAAGGCCAGGCCTTCTTTAAGCCATAGAGCCACCCTCCCACCTGGTCGACCTCTCCAGGTGATTCTGCCACATGGCCAGCCATGGAGCGCTTCATCGTAGAAAGCAATGACATTTCTAAGAACGTGATATTCCAGGGACATGAGAGAGCTAAGGCTCCACTGGAAATGCCGCCCTTGGGGTCCAGGAAGGCTACTCCCTAGTGGCACTGACCTACTGCTTCTTAGGGTAAGGGTCCTTGGCTTTCACTGTCGCTGGCCAAGCCCCTATCTCAACGGTCCTCTTTGGATAGGAAAGATGCCTGGAAAGGGGAAAGCAAACAGTGAGCTGCAGTGTTCCTACTTCACGAGCATTTTCTTTCTGTGTCTCTGGTGAGTCAGAGTTTGTTTGAATGTGAATTATCTGCAATCAT
The DNA here is from genome assembly GCF_964656455.1 of Halichoerus grypus. Taxonomy (NCBI): domain Eukaryota; kingdom Metazoa; phylum Chordata; class Mammalia; order Carnivora; family Phocidae; genus Halichoerus; species Halichoerus grypus. The sequence goes on along the minus strand of NC_135722.1, from coordinate 89,946,481 downwards.
AAAAGTGACAGTACAGCTGGCTGCTGGGAGCCTGGAGGAGGGAATGTATGTTGCAGATAAGGGGGTGTGGGGAGGAGTGTGTATGTGCGTGTGAGTGTGTGTGTGTGCATGCACACACTGTGGGGCCAGGGCTGTCCTCACCAAAGCAATTCCTGAGGGGGGTCTTTCTGAGTAAGGAAAGGGCTGAGGGGGATGAGTCCCTCAGAGTCCCCTCTGTCTGCTCTTATGATAGCAGATGGCCAGGACCTCTTCAAGCCAGGGAGCCCCTCCTGCTGCCTGTCCCTCCTCCCCAACCCCATTGGATTTCAGTCCAATGCCAACCTGTCCCCTCTGTTCCCTAAGGATGTGGGAGAAGGTAAAATGGAGGCCCATGGTTGCTACCCGTGTTCTCCTGGGGCTGGCACCTCCACCCCAGGAGCCAGGACACAGGTGAGGGCCTGGACATGATGCCCTGTACCCCTGACCTCAGGAGCCATTGCTTCTGTCCTGTCATTGTGTGGGGTTTGTGGGAAGGAGAGGAGCGCAGCAGGGTGTCTTCAAGTTTGGGACTGTGGCTTTCTGAGGTTGGAGACAACCTGCCCCCTCCCCTGAAAAAAATAGTAGAGAGAAGAAGCAGGTGGAGATAGTGCTGCTTTTCAGCCAAGGCCCCTTTTTTTCCATACTTGTTCTTCCCACAGACTAACAGGTGGCCCAGAGACCACTCAAATACCCCTGCCACTCATCTGGAGAGAAACCACAGTTCAGGTGTTCCAAGGGTTTCTGGTCATTCACCAGACACTTACTGACAGTCTCCTAAGCTCTGACATGGTGCTAGGTGCTGGGTGCTGGGTACTAGGTTCTTGACTCCTGGCCTCAGGGAGTTCAGAGTCTGATAAGGGTGACAGATAAACAGTCAGTTGTAATGCAGTGCAAGAGACACGAAATCGGGTAAGCACAGGGGGCTGTGGAGGTGCTGGGAGCTAACTGAGGCTGGGGTATGGGGGGCGAGGACAAAGTGTCTCAGAGAAGCCCGTGCCTGCACTGATGTTGGGATGCCCAGGAAGGGAGACATTCTCATGTAGGAAGTCAGAGACAACTGGTGGACCAGCATGGTGGAAGCAAGGGGAGTTGGCTGAGGTTGGCAGAGGCATGAGGGCTGGATGGGTTCCTACAAGTTTGCATGCCCTCACAAGGCACAGGGGAGCACTGGGTGCTTTCAAGCGGAGGAGCGACACATCTAAGAGTCAGTCAGGAAGGGCTGCAGAGGCCTGGGGAGAAATGCTGAAGGCCTGGCCCAGGGCGCGGCTGGCAGAGGCAGCGAGGATGGGAAAGGCTCCAGATGGGTGAGGACGCAGACTTAACAGGCCTTGGGAACTGATGGGACTTACATTCTGGGGAGGGAGACAGACATTAGACAACTAATTACACAATTAATTATGCAATTACCCCTGTGAGAAGTGTTCTGAAGGAGAGTAGAAGGGTGTGTGGGCCCATTAGCGGAGGATAGGCTCTGGCCAAGGGTGCCGGGGAGGCTTCCTTGAGGTGAGGTGGCGGGTGGGACAGGGAGCAGCACAAGGAAGGGGCAGGCGGGAGGAAGCACGGTGCTTGGAAGTCCTTAATGGCCAATCTGGCTAGAGCCGGGGTGGGCCAACCATGACCTGTCAGCCGATACAGCGGTCTGCTGTTTCATCAATAACAACTCTCTTTGGAAGACAGCCGTACCCATCCGTGTACACCCTGGGTGTGGCTGCTTTTTCACACTGTCAGGCCAGGACTAGTGTAAGGGAAGGGAGGTGCCCGGGTGCACCATTTAAGGAGGACTTCCCCTAGCCCAGCCCAGCCCTGGTCTTGTACACCAGGCACCTTCCTTGCCTCATGTTACTCCCTTCCTACAGGGGCAGAATTCAGTACAGTCGACCCATAAACAATGTTAGATTTAGGGGTGCTGACCCCCCACCATGTAGTCAAAACTCCACGTATACCTTTTGACTCTCCCCAAACTTAACTAGTAATAACCTACTGTTGACCAGAAGCCTTACCCATAACATAAACAGTGAGTTAACCCATATTTTGTATGTTATATTGTATACTATATTCTTACCGTAGAGTCAGCTAGAGAAAAGAAAATGTTATTAAAAAATCATAAGGAAGAGATAACACATTTACAGTGCCGTATTCCTTTATAGAAAATAAAAAAAATCTCTGTATATGTGGACCTGCGTGGTTCCAACCTGTGTTGTTCAAAGGTCAACTGAAATTGCAACAAAGAGCTTCTGGTGGCGAAGTCTAAAATATTTGCGCCCTGGCCCTTTATAATAAGAAAAAGCTTGCTGCCCCTCTGGCCTAGAGCACAGGCCAAGCACTGATGCGGCTGAAGTGCAGCCCAGCTCCCCCTCGCACTCAGCTCTGCAGGCAGAAGACACCTGTGCGAACACGTGGGACTCTGCAGGGGGCCGGCAGAGGGGGGCATCATTCCCAGCTGCAGGAACATGCTCAGTCCGTGTCCAGGGCAAGTAGGAGGTGCTGGGAAGTGGCTGCCTTGGAAGCCCTCCACAAATGATGGATAGGGGGCTTGTGGGGACAAATAGCCCAATTTCCTTGCTTCTCAGTGGGGAGAAGGCCATGCCCCAGAGCCACCTGGTGGGACTGAACGCCACCGCGCGCAGCGGTGTCTGACTTGACAATGAACCATTCGCTGGCCCGTTTCCTTCCCTTTCTGGCTCACCACCCCCATCCGTGTTTCCTGGGATCACTCCCCAAACAAGCTATGTGCATTTGAATCCTTGTTTCAGCATCTGCTTTGAGGGGGACCCAAACGAAAGGGTGGGAGGTCCCTCAGCTGCTCCAAGGTGTGTGGGAAGACATATGTACCAAGTCCCACTGTAGAGAAACGAGGCCTTCTGGATAATTAGCAGAGCTTTATTTGTATGATTTTTTTTTTTTCCTCCTCCCCTAGGCCTTAAGCCACAGGATGAAGAACTGGGCTAAGTTTTTTTTTTTTTTTTTTAATTCTAAACTCACATACCACCTTTCTGTGTGACTGCATTGCTGGGGACTCTACACTCCTAACAGTTGACTCCGTGTGCAAGGCTACTGCCCTTCCACCCCAAGAAAAACGTCCAGACAACTGATACAGTTTCTGTTTTGTCATCTGATAATTCTGTTTCCTTCCTCCTTAAAGAAAACTGTGCAGAGAAAGAATCACTTGAGAAAAGCAATCTTGGCTTACTACTCCATCCATCTGTCTTGGAAAGAAACTCAACTATTCCGTGTTTTTCAGTTTCCTTCCTGAAGGTCTCAGTGCACATTTGGCCAGTTTGGGCAAGTTGCTAGGCTTCCGAGCTGCGCTGGCCAGCCCCTGACGGGTCCCCAAATTAAAATACGAGTTTTAAGTAAGTGCTCTCCTTTTCCTGGGAATTGTTGACAGCTAAAGACCACATGGGCTCATCAGTGTGATCTTGAGGAGAGAAATGATCAGGGCAAAAGTCTCCAAATGGAGATGAAAAAGCTTTTATAGTGACAGGGAAGAGATATCGCAGGCTACTTGAGCAAATGCAGTTTGGGAATAGAGGGGAATGCGGGCCATCTTGTAAATAAAAAACAAGAGGAAAGGGACAGGGAGCACCTGAAATGGTACAAAAGAGAGACGTGAGATGAGGTGAGAAAAAGGGAGAGAGCAGGGGGCCACAGGGAGGGGGGGGAGGAAGTCAGAGCAGTGGCCATCAGAGAGCCTTTCGAAGAGTGAGGGGATACGGAGCGTGTTCAGACCTCATGGAAGACGAACCCGGTGGTGGAGGCCCTAGTGTTGCTGTGTGAAGTGTGCAGAGAAGCTCTTGGTGTCCCTTTGAAGAACACAAGAGCAATCTGCGGGGTTATTGACTAACAGAAAAATGGCTCCTCTCTGACTCAGCACAGGATGCAATTTATCTTCGGACAGACCCTCAACAGGTGTCTTGGCAAGAGGTTGGGCATGAGGAGCGGGAAGGATGCGGTGCGAGGAGTGCAGGGGGGCGGTGAGGGCAGGGATGGGAGGTGATGGGAAAGAAGCAGAGAGAGGAAAGGAGATGGAGAGAGGGAGGGAGACTGGAGAGAGAGAAGGAGGAACACAGGGAGGGAGCAGGGAAAGAGAAAAGAAAGGACAGATGAGAATTTGGGAATAAGACACAGGGAGAGAAGAGGGGAAGGGATAGAGCTGGAGGAAAGATTTAGAAAATCTCAAGCTAAGAAGAACAAAGCAGCTGCCAGGTGCTGCACATGGAGCGAGGTGTCATTTCATTAGCTTATTTAATCCTTACTCTGACACCACAGTGGCGTGATCACCCTCCTTTTTACAGGTGAGGAATTGGGGGCTCTGAGAATTTGCCCCCAAATCATGACACTGAGGAAGTAAAAAGGTTGGGATTCAAACTCAGGAATAAAGGAAGTGTAAGATGATTCACGATTGGCTCCATTCCAGGGGAACAGGCTAGCTTCTGCTTTTCTGGATCTCCGGGCTCTGGACCAAATCACAGGCCATTCATTCCTATACTGCACTGTAGCATGTAACCATTTAGGCCTCCAACCACCAGGGGGAGCTATCTTCCCAGCAGAAATAGGAACCCAATTGATGTAAGAAATAGCCAAGTTAGGCAAAGAAGTTATTTGCTAGCTTGCCTTTGTGGGGGATTAGTTTGGTGATCAGGGAGGGCATCAGCTGAGCAAGCTGACTCCTATCAGCTGATTTTTACTTTATCCTGGACTCCATCTAAATGGGATTTACCTGTTAATTCTCAATCAGTATCTGCTTTGCTTCCTCTGCTCAACTTGTACTCATGGACTTGTCTACTCTGGTTCTGTCTGTCTCCCCTGGAAGGCAAGGGTGTGTCTGTTTCATTCTGTTCTCTTGGCCCAGGGCTGGCATCCTACCTGTGCATGAATAAAGCAAGTGAGAGGATGAATATACGCTTGAGCAGGAAGGGATCTCCAAGAAGCCTTTAATCCTACCAAACTCCAGTCAGATGGGAGTCTCAAATGTTGCTTTTAACAAAGAGTTTTCTTTGCTCATTGTGGATCTTCATGTTGGATATCACCTTCAAGACCGCCTTCTTGGTGTTTTGGTTGTTTAACCAAATGGTGTCTTTTTGTGGGGTGGGGGTGGGAGTTAGGAGGAAGGGAAGACATGTCTTGTTTTGTCCTGGTAATGATAATAATAAAAGCTCCCTTCCCAGGCTGTCATGCTGTCCAGGGAAACAATGGATGTGTGAACGCAGTTTGTAATCTAAAGCACTCTGGAAGTGGTCACTGTCCTCTGGAGTATACCTGTTCTTCACCCTTCTGTAAATTCTCTTACAGGGGCGCCAGAAGCTGGGTGAACCACAAGTGACAGAATGTTCTAATCGTTGGCTACCCTTCACCCTCAACCTATCGAACTGGAGTCTCTGGGAGTTCTCTCTGGAACCTGGGCCTTTTAAAACCTCCCTCGGGCGGGTCTGCAGTGTGGTAAGGCTTGGGAATCACTGTTCCAGCCCACCTTCTCCTCCATCCCCGTTCATCTCGGTCTTCGGGTTGCCCACCCACCCCAGCCTCTGGCCCCTACCTCTCTCGGTGACTTCAGGGTAACTGCGCAACTAAGAAATCAGCTTCCATCAATGCTGCTCTTCATTTTGAGCCACAATATAAAACACTTTATTGTGATTACAAACAGCAAAGTTATTTTCTGCCGAGCTTCAGCATCCGAACTTAATAGCATGCTGTAATGCCACCCTGTGCTGATGTGTGGCATATTTAATATCCATCTTTCTTAGAAATAACAGTGTTCAGAAATTAGAAGGGACTTGAGCAGCGAAATAATTAATGTGGATAACCATCATAAATGCCTCAAATGGAACAAATACAGATGGTAGTGAGCCATGATTGCTAATATGCTAACCTGTTTTGACAGACCTTTACATTTTTTTCCTTGGGAAGTTCGTGGATGGAAGTTAAAATCACTCTTTCCTCGTGACAAGAGCCCAGTCTTTCTGGGTCAAGGATTCATGGCACTCCTACCTGGGCCAGGGAGCCCTGCAGAGCTTAGGCTAAGAGAAGGGGAGCATCCTGGGTCTGGGCCTCTCTTTCATCTAGGCTGTCTGAGTCTGGGCTGGCCTGGAGTTCCAGACGGACATCTACCTGTCCTGCACGATGGCCCTGGGCGGGGGGATGGGGGGGCGGGGGAAGGGCAGGGGCTCCCGACTGGGCTCCACTCAGTGGGCAGTAGCTCTTTGAAGATCCTAGCGGCAAGCAGGTGCAGGTTACAGAACTTGGCTGCACAGAAAAATATCCAACTCCTCAAACTGGCAGGGAAAAATCTACTGAGAGAAATGTAGGGAAGGGGTGTCTGGGGGCGGGGGGCTACAGCTCACACAGCTCCTCTGCCCTCTAAGCAGCACTGGAAGCAAAAGGGCCATCCAGGCTTCTCAGGATAACTTAGAGGTCCCCAGAGACATGCTGGAGGGCAAATCAGGGGAGGGTGGGGAGAAGGAACCTGGTCTCTACCGAACCCCTACAATAGGATAGACACTGTGCTCTGCACATATTTTATTCACTCTTCCCAATGATCATCGGAGGGGAGCATGATATTTAAGACAAGGGAGCTGATAATCAGACATAAGTGACTTGCCAAGTTCACCAGGGCCTCTAACAGAGCTTCTGGGCTCTGGAAACACCACCCTGGCCAGCCCCCATTGCCCCCACCACTGGTGTGATCCCAGAGGGGCATCACTCAGTCATTCTGCCCCTGAGGCCAAACCCTCCCTCCTCTTTGGTGCTGAAACCCAGACCCTGTCTCCCACCAAGGACATTAATCCAAATAGGTGTCCCCCTTCCCTCTAGCACCGTAATTTATCCTTGTCTATTCAATCATCTTCTTACAAAAATGCTGTAATACCTCTAAGTTTTAAAAATGGAGACACCTCCCTTGACCCTGGTTTCCCTCCTGCCACAGCTCGTTCTCTGTGTTCTCTTTTATATAATTCAAAAGAGCTGTCTCTCACTGCCTCGAATTCCCCTTCATCCATTCTTTCTTGAACCCACTCACTCAGATTTTGTTCCCAGCACTCTACCGAGACAGTTCTTTTCAAGGTTACTGCCAGATCCAATGGTCAACTCTTGGTTGACATGGTTGATCAGCTCTTCCTATTTGAATGCTTTCTTTTCTCAGCCTCTGGGAGAGAAATCTCTTTTGGGAGAGCAATCTCTTTTGCGTCCATTCCAATCTCACAGGAGGAGTGTTGGTTCTTCCCCATCGCTATTATTCCCAAATGTTGGAGGACCTCAGAGCTTCCTCTGGGTTGTCCACATGCACTCCCTCGATGAGCTCATTCAGCTCTATGGCTTTCAGCCCCATCCACATGCTGAAGACTCTCCCCTTGCTTGACATTTCCCTCTGAATGTCTTACAGGCATCTAAAATGTAAGCCAGCTAAAACCACCTTCTGCTTCCCAGCCTGCCCCCTGGACACCCTGCCCCCTGCCTGATCCCCATATCAGTAGATGGCAACTTTGTTCTTCCTGTCGGCTCAGCTACAAACTTACAGGTCATCCTTGCTGCCTCTCTTTCTCTAACACTTCCCATTCATTCTTTTATCCAGAAAATGACTATTTCCCCACCATCCCTCCTAGCTGCCACCCTGGTCCCAGGCAGCATCATCTTGCACCTGGAAGAGAGTATTAGCTCCTAAGAGGTGACCTGCTTCTATTCTTGTCCCTACAGTTTTCTGGGCCCAGCGGCCACAGCCATCCTTGCTCAGGGTAAACAGAACCTTGTTGCTCCTCCGTTCGGACGCTTCAATGGCTCAGGGTCAGGCTTTGGCCCCCTTCCCTTTCTGATCTCAGCTCATGCATCTCCTCTTTACTTACTCTGCTGCAGCCACATAACCTTCTCGCTCTGTCTCAAACACATCAGGCACGCTCTCTTCTCAGGAACTCGGTCCTTGCTACTTTTTTCCTGCCTGCCATCTCTTTTACTTGGTCTTTTTTTCTCTCTCTCTTGAACTTACCATTACCTGACATCATATATTTATTTGTGGATTTTCTCTCCCCTCTTGCTAGAAAGAGGCCAGGGCTCTTACCTGTTTTGGCCACGACCGTGGCCCTACTGCTCAGAATCAGAGGTGCCCAAAAGCAGGCACATAGTAGGTACCCAGTGAATATCTGCAGAGGGGATGAATTTAAACTCAGTGTGACTTTGGAGTCCCGCCTCGGCCAGCACCCTGCACAGTGCTGTTTGCGTGCAGAAGGGGGTACGCCGGCAAGATGCGGCAAGATGCTTGGCTCCCTGGAGATGACGAGTTCTCCATGCCCCCGAGGCTCCAAATCCCTCCAGGAAGGATGTAACCACAGTAGTTAAAAATCAGACCCCAAGGAAATATGCTAGATTTCAGGATGCATATGAGGACATAAGAACATCAGATGGATAAAACGTGGGGAAGACCTGATAATTATTTTCAATTTAGGTCCAAGAGGCTTATATTCATGTTCTCTCTCCTGTCCAGCCTGGGTGAAGACATTCATCATGTAAGCAGAGACACTTTTGGGAGTGAATGGGGAGTTATTAGTAAGTATGCCAGGATGATAAGCACAAGCCAGGACTGTCCTAGGCAAACCAGGTATGATCACCTGAATCGGGGAGGGGAGGAAGGGTCTGGCTTGTGGCCAGACCTGATAGGTATGGAGATGATGCTGGAGGGCTGGGGTTGAGAAGATGTTGGGAAAATGGAAGGGGGGGGCAGAGAGGGGACCAGGAGAAAGGGAGCAGCTGGGAGAGGGCAGAGGAATGCTGGGGCATCTGGTCTGACCCCTGAGAAGGCCAGAGGCTGGAAGCAGCTCTGGGAGAGGGTCAATTTCCCATGCCCGACAGAGGAGAGAGAAATGGGATTCCTAAGAAAGAAGCGAATTGGGCACTAGCTGAGCTGGGAAGGGTGGGGCCTGAAATGAGAACAGCTTTGGCAGAAGCCCAAGTGCTTTCCAGGGCCAACTGAATGAGGAGCAGTACGGTGGTTTGGAAAGAACACTGAGTCCAGACAGACATAGTCTCACATCCTGGCACTCAGGAACTCGGACTGTGGGGGTGTCCCTGACTCGGCTCTGCTTCAGGTCCCTCGTCTGCAAATTGAGGGTTGATGGCACCTTCCTTAAGGAATTCTGGGGGAATAAATAAAACCTGCCAGGCACCCAGCACAATGTGTGCATGGCGCATAATAGGTGCTTCTCTGGCAACGGGGAAGGGGTGCTCCTCAAGAAGATGATGATAGGATGGCAGACTGAGGCTTATGTTGGGAGAAGTTGGGTGGATGAGCCAAAGCGTCTGGTGAGGAGGCCTGAGCACTGAAGGAGGGGTGATGGCCAGATGCTCTTATAGCTTTCTATGGCTGCACACGGAACACGGTATTGCAGTGTTTGGCACACGGAGGACGCCTTCAGTTGACTGATGTCCTCATGGGCAGGGACTGTGGTTTTGTCATCTCCATCCCAGGCATCCGGCTCAGAGCCCGTGGCACTGGTACATGGTGCTGCTCGGGGAACACGGCTGGGCTTCCCCACTGAAACCTCGGGAGAGAGAATCGCAAGCCGACTCCACACTGAGCGCAGAGCCGGATGTGGGGCTCCATCTCAGGACCCTGAGATCATGACCTGAGCCCAAACCAAGAGTCGGACGTTTGACTGACTGCACCACCCAGGCGCCCCAAGAGGGCTGAGCTGGAATGGAAGGCAAAGGGAATGGGGCTGAACCAGAGAACACTGCTCAGGTGGGGGCTAAGGAGAGGGAGCCCGAAATGGTTAAGCAAAGAAGGGAGGAGACATACTCTATTTTATCCCACTCTGGGATGAAGAAGTAACAATTTCCTAAAACCAATTCTCCCTGGGCTCCTGACCCACATGGTGTGTGATCCTTAGGCACACGTATCTGCACCTCACTGCTAAGCATTTCCTGGGTGCTTCTTTTTCATGGTTTTAAACTAAAGGCCCTTGGAGAGCAACCAAAGCGAATATAATGTTATCAACTCTGAGTTTTTTGAGAGTAGTGAGTGTGTCTTATTTGTTTATATTCTTAGTTCTCAGACGAGTGCCTGAATACATAGTAGATGCTCAATTAATTTTTGCTGGATTCCATAATGGCCTGGCCCAATCTGAGAAAGGGAGGGAGGAGGGGAAACAGGAAGAAAGGGACCAGTACAAGCGCTTGCTGGGACTTGGAACCTGGGAAACAAGACGGTAAAAACCATCCCTGCTCTCTCCCCCTCAAGGGTCCCTGGGTGTTTTCTTCTATTCTAGAACACAGCTGCAAACCCCTTGCCTGCCGATCTGAGTGCTTTCATGAAGCTCCGTGGTGATTAGCGGAGGGGAGGGCAGCTCTCCGACCACATGTGATGGAAACAGAAATGCCGAAGCTCTCTTTTGAGCCTTTGTGCCTCACCTGGTTCTTTGTCAAAACCAAGGCCCTCGCTGAGGCTAGAGACAGACATTGCACGTACCCTCAGGGACAGACCTAAGAGATAGTGAGGGGATGAAAGTCACCCCCACCTCACCCCTCAGAGGGAGGTGTCTTTTGCCATTGCCAGGGGAAGACTGGTTCCCGTGTAAGATTTCCTGTTTCTGTCTCCTTGACATGAGTTTGTTCTCTCTACACCTTGGACACTTGTGCCATGATCCACTAAAATCCTCACAAGACAGGCCCCTAGTCCAGTTCACACACGTGTGCACGCGCCCAGGCAGACGTACTGTCCTAGCTCATTCTTCTCCTGGACGAGATGCAGAGTGAGTGAGCGAGCAGATGGACACCCTGGAGGTTCTGAGCCATGTCACTCCCTATCAGCCCTCTCCGCAGGTCCAGGCGCGATCTGGGAGGGGCCGCCGATGAGATGGGTGGGCTCCATGAATTCCCAGCTGGAGCCAAACTGTTCTCTCGCCGAGGGCTAGAGAGGTCTCTTCAGCTGCTCAGTAGACATGTCAGGCCAAAATTGAATCCAGGTGTATGTTTTAGCCGCCTCCCTTCTTGAGGCTTTTCTCCTCTTGAATTCCAATGAGACGTCTTTTGAAGGCTGAGCTGGGAGAGCAAGACCAACACCTGCTTACGTACCCAGGGTTCTTACTAGACTCTGAATAACTGAAATAACGGCTTTCCTGCACTCCTCTTTATCACAGATCAACCAGTCAATGAATCATACTTTTGATAAATATTTCCAATGCCTATACTTTGTGTCAGGCAGGGTGCTAGGTGGTGGTGGTAGGTATTTTCACTCCTGTCTTTCACATGAAATCACTGAGGTTCAGAGAGGTGAGGGTTTGAGGGTAATCCCTCAAAAGTGGACAGTGGCTGATTCAGCAGTCAAAGGCCTGTCTCGTGGTGTCTGCCTAATGGGGTGGGTCTCTAAGGCCCTTCTTGGAACCCTCAGGCTCCAACTGAACCCAGTCTGACAACCCCAGATACAGACTAACTTAAGTTTCTTAAAGCTCAGACATTCAGTGATTCCAGGGGATCCATTAAGGCTAAAATCCCTCACAAGTCTAGGAAAGATCTCTGACATGGTTTCTAGAAATTTCCTTGTGTTTCCTTGAGGACTTCTCTGGGGATAAATTTTGACCTCATGGCAGATCCAAACTTCTCCAGATGTCTCTTTATGAGCGTCTCCAGTCCACCTTTCCAGCTTTTCCCCCCACCCCTATCATTTCCTTTCTCCCAGTGAAACTTTGTATCAGACTACCTGCCATGACTGAACTTGCCATGCGTTCTGTGCCTCCGTGCCTTTGCTTATGCTATTCCGGTGCTAGGAACACCCCCTTTTCCACCTTCCCCCTAGAAGACCCCTACTCATCCTTCAAGGCCTAGATGCCTCCTCCCTTCTTCCTCACTTCCCATCCCGCTAGAAAGTGTTCTGCACCTCTAAGTGGAAACATGGGGTTTTCAGCCTGAGAAGGCCACAGAGTTGACAGATCTTAAAATTAAACAAGTCCATGGACAGTCCCTTGGCTTGGTGCTGAGTCCAAATCCAGAGGAGCTGGCTTCTGTGTTGACTTGGAGGCTGGAAGGCTGAGAACTCCCCCACGAGAGCCCGACCCTGCCCGGCTGGCATTTTCCCCTCTGCCCTGCCCCTCCCTCTGCCTGTCTGAGTGTCTGGCTACTCCACCCTGGGTGAGCTGTATTTTCCTGGTCCTCCCTCTTCTAATCTCCCTGTCTGCCTCACAAAGTGGAGAATTTGATTTTCCTCACGAAGGAAATCAGATTTGACTTCACTCGATGCATTTCCACAATGGCTACTGAAACACTAACTGTCTGTGTGAGGACATAGGGCCAAACTTGTGACTTCCAATGGGGGAGGAAGGGGGTGGGTGGGCATGGGGGCAGGCGGTGTCTGAGGGGCTCATCTGACACAGACCCAGGTGAAGCCATCCGCAGGCAGCACGAGGCTGGTCTGAAGCGGAGGGTCCCCAAAGTCCAGTGGTGAGGAGACCCCGAGGGAGCAGGGCCGCCCCAGGTGTGAGCATTCCCCCTGCAGACCCCACACACAGCAGCTCTGGAAGAGGCAGGACAGAGCTGCCTGGGAGCCTCCCAGCACATTGCGCACAACAGTAGGACAGAGGCAGTCCATCACTGGGCATGCCGGACTCACAGAAGTGGGCAGATGATAGCGGCTGAGAGTGGTGGCGTAACGATGCTGCAGGCAGGGCCACACACAGAAGCTGTGGTCGTCACAGCAGGGAAGCCCGCCCCCCTGAACCACACAGAGGTGCAGGGTCAGAGGACCTCTGAATAGCTACGTGACCTCGGGTGAGTCACCGGAAGCCCCTGAGCCTCAGTCTTCCCCTCTACAGAAAGGTTATGTGGGTGTTCTATTGATCACCCCATGCATGCCTCCATTGTACATGTCACGCTGACCCCCGTGTTAAAAAGAGGTGTCCGTGGAGGTGTTTTCCCCACTAGAATGCAGGCCCCTAGAGGGGCAGGGTGTGTCTTATGTGTCTTACTTACTGCTTTATTCCCAGTGCTAAGCATCCTGCCTGGCCCATACAGAGCTCATGCTTGCTCACCTGAGCTGAAATGATCTGTTAAATTGCTGGCCACCTGCTGTGCACAGTTATTAGTTTCCGGGATGACTGATGCCAAGGTAGGATCCAAAAAGCCCGGGACCACATTGACTTTATATAGGGTGGGCAGAGAGGCAGAGGACACCCTGAGTACCTCCAATGGAGTGAGGGCTGGTAAGGCTTTAGAGGGCAGATCTGTCTAGTAAGTAACGTGGTCCCCTGGGACAAAAGATTCTGTACCCCCCAGTCCCTCCTGTCCTCTGTGCTGATTCCGTGGCCCCTCTCTTCTCCCGTGGTAATGCACACAGGGCTGGGCTGAGGCTGCAGCCCTGGGCTCCGTGCATCTCACAGAAACACCCCCCATTCCCTGGGTGCTGTCTGTGTTCAGGGCGGAGCCCAGGTTCAGAGCCTGAGGGGTGGGAGGAGAGGCGCATGGGCTGGGCAGTGGGTTCCCCAGTGGCTGAGGAGACTCGCAGCGAGGCGGCTTTGGAGCAGGCACGCATGCCGGTAGGCTGCCTGAGTTGCAGGTGGGGCAGAAGATGATGAGTGGGTCAGAGTGGTGCTGAGTAAGAAATGGCCTGAGAGAGTATGGGAAACAGACTTCTAAGAAACACAAGAGTTCCTTCCTCCTGGCTTAACAACAACAAAAAATCTAATTCTTTTAGAGAAGGGAGATAGTACATCATAGATAAGGTATGGAAAGAGAGAAGGAGGAAGTGGAGTCTGGGAAGCATCGTTTTAGGGACATACAGCAGGAGAGACGGAAAGTCGGAATTTGGGCAGTTCTGCGCGATGGCCAGGGTCAGAGCCCTCCCTGAGCCACAGGAGGGAAGCAGCGGGTCGACCGGTGCTTTTTGCTGCGTCAGAGAGTGATTCACCTGAATCTGTCGGGGGAGTCTCCCTGTAACCAATGTAGCCGGCAGAAAGACTGGGGTGGGCTCCCTGGCATTTTGCTGCAGAGATGGTGGGGAGCCCCCGAGGCAGGCTGGCAGGGAGCCCACAGGTGGCGTGGGCTGGCCAGAGTCAGAGACACAGCCCCCTGGGAATGGGCCTGCTATGTGATGGGAGATCACTGCCGCCAGAAGCACAGGGAGATCCTGGTTAGGGATGAAAACCTAATAATCGCTAATAGCATGTCATGTTTGTCTAGTGCTTTTAACCTTTTCCAGGTCTTTCACATTCAAAAGCTCATCTGCTCCCAAAACCATCCTTTGAGGTATCCAACGGACACTTTTCTGCCCTTCCCTTTCTTGACATTTCTGTGACATTTGGCTCTGTGACAGCTCTCCTCTGAAGACACCCTTCTGTTGTCTTCTTTCTGGGACACTGTCCTCCTGATTTTCCATCAGCTTCTCTGACCATTTCTTCTCAGTGGCCTGTCCTGACTGTTCTTCCTTTGCCCAGTCACTTTAATGCTGACGTGCCCCGGTGCTATCATGAGCCCCCTTCTTGCCCGGAACGCACCTCCTGAGGGTAGTCTCATCAGCCACTGACACTTTCACATCTGTCTCTCACCCCTGGCTCTGCCACTCAGCCCCGTGGAGACAGGTGCCTCTGGATCCTCCCACCCGGGGGACCCCCAGTCCCTCAAGAGTAATGAGCCTAAACTATCTAATCACATTCTCCACCAGGTCAGGTCCACCTCTGCTTCCCACCATCCCAGTGCACCACCAACATGCCCTAGTTGTCCACTCCAAACCTGGGGGTCATCCTGGCCTCAGTCCTTCCCCTACCCCACACATCTGGTTAGTCACCCTCCCAGCCTGACTCCTCAGTGTGCCTTCAATCTGTGCCCATCTTCACGTGTCTATGCTCATACCCTAGTTCAGGATCTTGCCATGTTTGCTGAGGTGAGTGATTCTCATTGCTCATCCTTGGCGATATTTGGCAACATCTGGAGACAATTTTTTTTTTTTTTTTTTTGGAGAGGGAGGTGGGGAGGGGCAGAGGGAGAGGGAGAGAGAGAATCTTAAGCAAGCTCCACTCCCAGTGTGGAGCCCGATGTGGAGCTTGATCTCACAACCCTGAGATCATGACCTGAGCTGAAATCAAGAGATGGATGCTTAACCCACTGAGCCACCCAGGCGCCCTGACATTTTTTTATAGTATAGTTTTTATTCATATTAAGAAAAGATTGAATAGCCAAATGGACATGAGTAATTATTGTCCACATGAAAGACTATATGTTATCATTTCTAAGACAAAATAGATTATTTTGTGTAGACATGACACAGCTATATTTGGTTTATAACCTAATTACCTCATCTGTCTATCACAAGGTATATCCATTTATCTTGAAACCTATGTAAGTACATACAGTACCCTACAGTTGATACACTGGCATATGTTTTTGTCTTGAGAGGGCATCTGATTCAAATGGGTCATAATCGCTTTAACATTCACATTGGATTTTGTGAATGTTATGCCATCCATTCACTTTCAGCTCTTCAAAACCCATGACCTTCAAATATCAGATGAGGTGTTTGCTTAAATGCAGATTTCTAGTCTTGGTACAAAGCACATTAGGAGAGACATTTTTGATTGTCATGACTGAGTGGTTGCTACTGGTATCGAGTGGGTGGAGGCCAGGCAGGCTGCTGAGCATCTTACAGTGCACAGGATGGCCCCCGAGACCAAGAGCTCGTGGTCCAAGATGTTGGCGGCACAGAGCTAAAGAACCCTGGGCTGGGACTACACCCCACTTTCCTACCTGGGCTCTCTGCCATCAGATCCCCCTTCAAGCTACTCTCATCATTGCCTGCCAAGAGAATTCTTAACTGACAAACAAATCTGCTTGCATGACTCCATTTCCCAACTTCTCAGCATGGTCTGCAAACTCTCTGGGGTCTGGCTCCTGCCTACCCGCTCTCGAACCCCTTCTTCCATTTCTCTCCCAGCCCTGCTCCAGCGAAACCGGATAACGTGCAGGTCTCTGAGTAAAGCCTGCTCTCTCTTGCCCCTAGGACTTTGCTCACGTCTCCCATGACCCTGTCCCAGCGCCCAGCCCACCGTGCCCACTGCTGGCTCTTGGCCAGTGCTGACTTGTCCCTCAAGACTCACCCGGATGTCCCCTCCACCATAGTTTGGATGAGTTCTGATGTCTACTTCTCACTTTTCTGCAGTCTTCTTGAGGCGACTTAATCATCCCTGCAGACCCAGTGCCCCACACCGTGCCTGGTGAGCGAATGGGGACAGGAAGCGGACTTGGCTGCACTTCACATACCTTGTTGCTGGAAAGACCACGCCTGGCACTCAGGTCTTTGGACTCCCAAGCTATGTTTCGCTCGTCAGACTTGATGGCTCCAAGGAGGCCACTGGTAGGTCCTGAGCTCCCTGACCCCCGTCCTCCCAACCCACCCCCAGCTCCCAGGCAGAGAAGAACAAGAAATGAATCATGCTTGGTTGCTGCCGCCTCCCTAAGCGCTTGCATTTATTCACAAGCTGAAAGACAAAAGCCTGGCCCCCCAGCATATGCCCGATCAAAAGCTAAGAACAAAAAGGCCTATGAAAGAAAGATGCTGGCAACAGTAGCTACTTTGATGCAAGCAAGTCTTTGAGGGAGCAACTGAGGACTGAGCCCCCGGCAGGGAGGAGAGAAAAAAGTGGCTGCCAGAAGGTTGAATGAAATCATGAAGAGAGGGGCCTCACTAGCTGTTCGGCGGCCAGTTTCCAGGGAGCACCAGGAATGGGGGGGAATCTCATTAATCTCACCTCCTTGCTGCCCTGCCCTGAAGCCTCAGCAATCTGCTCCATTAGGAGACGGAGGATTCATTCCTACAGGAATGGCGATCAGGGCTGGAAATTCGGGAAGGACGGTCACAAGCAATGGCTAGCATCATACGGTAATTAATATGAAACTCTTATCAACAATAAAATGATTTTATAGTTTATAATAATGCAATAATTTAATCCATTATTATATTGAGCCCAGCGATGGATGGATGCCCAAATCCTGGAGTAGGTACTCCTTGTCATGAGATCACACTGGGAAAATATAAGCACACGGAGGAAAGCAAAGCAAGGCTTTAGGGTTAGCTGGGCTTGGCCTCAAAACTCTGGAGTTCTCTGGTCAGGTGGATGAGACTATGTTTTCTACTAAGCAAGTCAGGCCTAAGCAGCTTCATAACAATGGCCAATCCAATGCCCCACCAGCCCCTAGAAGGCTGGAGCCAGAGATGGAAAGACGATGAAGAGTGAGCATTTCCCTCTGATTCCTGGGCTGGAGTTGGCCTGGGAAGCTGTGCCCAGAACCAGGACCCCACTTCTGGTTTGGCTGCCATCAGAGCAGAGGAGAGGAGACAGGAGATACTTTTAGGAAGATGACCTTTGAATGCCGGGATGCTGCCCATCAGGAGATTCTGCCTCAGGAGAATGCTCAGGAGAGTCTTGGGACCTGACCCCAGACGGCTCTAGGGAGAAAAGGCAGCAGTGGGGAGCCCCTCATCTCACCAGAAAACCAAGAAGTTAGCATGAGGTTGAACCCAAGGTCAACAGCAGTGCATAAGTGTTTCATTAGGGAACCCAGACATTTTGCTTACCCCCTGTATTCCCATTTTGGTGAAATCCAATGTCAAAGGAGGAGGATTGGACCCCAGCATGGGTAGTGAAGACATGAACCCTGGGCTCTGGTGGCATCTGGAGACACACAGAGCCCTTCACCTCGGACGTAGGAGTACAACCTTACCATTCAGAGCTGTACTTTCCAGGACCTTTGTGGAAAAGTCAGCTTTGGTACCTTCCAGTCTCACTTTTGGCTTTGGGCTGCTGTACTTTTCAGAAACTTTAAAGCAAGGCGGGGAAGTACTTTTAGAGATGATAAGGACCCGGGGGCAATGCACAGAGAGCTGAGCAGGGGTCTTGGACGAGAAGGAGGACCATGATCATGGCCAAAGCACCCTGTCCAAGTAGCCTCCAGTCCCTCTGACCTGCAGGAAGCAGCATCATCAGCTGGGGACACTTTAGTCCTCCTCCCTCTTTCCCCTGGAGGGACTCGATGTGCTGGGAAGATCAAACCAGCACATATCCTCTGAAGGATCCAGATTCTTTTCTTCTCCCTCTGAGCTGTCACTTGCTGTAAAAATGATCATTGATATTCAGCCATTATTCTTCCATTATCATTAATATTCTTAAAAGGCTCTTGGAAACACATTTATACAAGGCTACATGATCAGTTCCTACATTTACTTTCAATTTAAATAACGGCTTTAGCCAGAGTTTTGATGTGCTGTTTACTTTAATTACTGTTCTGCCCCTATCTGTGTCTTGACACAGTGTCATTTAATATTTTATGAATTTCCTTTGGCCCATTTTTTCCCGATATGTGTGATTCTAAGGGGCTGTGGATGCAATTTTTTTTTTTTTAAACTTGCACTTTTAACTTTTCTGAGGCTTGCTGTAAACAAGACGTGGCATGTCTATGGATCCTCTTCCCCTGGTGATAATGGGAGGGAATAAATAAACCAGTGGACAGCTGCTTTACCAAGCTGGCACAGGGATGCCAGGGTGCTCGGGCCCTGCTGGGGGCTCACAATGACGGGCCAGCAACTTCAGACGAGGTGGGACGCAGCCCAGAAGAAATCAGAGTCTGCTTCCCAAAGTGTGGTCTGGCAGCTCGGTCTCGCCTGGGAGCCCCACCCTAGCACCCCGACTCAGAATCTGCATTTTAACAAGATCCCTAGGGGATCTGTGTGCACATTCAAGTTGGGAGAAGCACTGTACCACAGGAAATCAATCAGTGGGTGGCAAGAAAATAAGCTCCTCTCTGCCTCTCTCTCAAAATTCCCAGGCTTTCCTGGAATAAAATCTATGTTCCCAGGACCTGCGGCCGATTCTCGGGCCCCCATTCTAAAAAAATACTTCCACTGTTGTGTTCCTTAGTTGCTTCAAGCTTTCCCCCATTTTTCTGTCCATTGATTTGTTCATTTAAGACATCTTTATGTAGTATGGCCATGTGCTGGGAGTTACCAAAAGGGACAAGGAAGACGCGGAGTGCCACCTGTTATAGCAGTAATGTGTGCCAAGCGCTAAGGCCACATGGAAGGGGAGACTCATGGAGATGCCGGGGAAGGTGTCTTTGAAGAGGTGATTTCTGAACTGATCCTTGAAGATGACTGGGAGTTCACCAGATGGACGGGAAGGGGTGGTTGGGGAGGACAGTGTTGATTGAAGCCAAGGGGCAATGGCTAAAAGACACAGGTGTGTAAACGTTCAGGTGGAGTTTATGGCTGGCATGGCATTCTGGTCTGGTCCAGCCCTGCTGCGGGCACTAGTCAAGGGCCGTGCTTGGAGCAATCACGGCATCTGTAGCCTTGGGGCTCATCAGGGGGTGTTTCCCCATCCTCTGGAAGAAAGGGCTTTCCCATTGGGACTGTGGCTGGCTGCTGACGGACAGAAGGACCTGCACTGGAACTTGGAGTTGGGGGGACGCACCAACTCCTTCCTACCAGTCACTATCGCTGGCCTTTGATGAGCACCCTCGACCTCTCTGTAAAATCTGTAAAATGGGTTCCTGGGAAGGCTGGATGAGATAGAAGATGTGAAAGGAACTGACACTTAGTAGGCGTGTCCTAACACAGCTGCATCTGAGCTTGAATCAGAGGTCGATGGGCAGGGCAGGGAAGTGAATAATAGCAAAGACAAGGAAAAGAACATGCCAGGTAAGCATCACTGGGGCCCTAGAGCAAGGGAGACCGGAGGGATGACCAATCAGGAAGAAAGAAAGGGAGAGCTTTCACGGGCCCCATTTCCAGCCTCTTCCACCCACTCTTTGTTGGCACCCAGCGACAGATCAACACTTCTGCTGAGGAGGAAAACCTCTCTGAGGGGCGGGCCAGACCGGGGATTTGCTCTCAGCAATGTGGGCTTGCTGGAGAAGGTGGCTTTGGAGGGAACAGACAGCTGTCAGGCTGTGAAAATGGGAAACGAGAGAAGAGGAAATCGAAACCTGTAACTCAGATTTAAGGATAGATATTATTTCCTTGTCTCTTTCTTTCTTTTTTTTTATTTTTTATTTATTTTTTAATTTTTTTATTGTTATGTTAATCACCATATATTACATCATTAGTTTTTGATGTAGTGTTCTCCTTGTCTCTTTCTGTACAAACAGAAGTAACTTGCCCTTTGGGCAGAACCAAACCAAAGAGAAGACATGAACACATCACAAGTGAATAAATCCAGCTAAAAATTACTTCTCCATTTTGTCCCTTCTCATATACGGCATTTATCATGGGTCACAGATGAGGGGATAATCTTAATTTAATGGCGAAAATGAAAGGAATCACTCCTGATGATGAAGGTACAAAATGAACACCCTAATAGTTCCAGATCCTGACGGTGGGTATCAGCAATTGATAGCTGTGTGGGTACGTCCATTAGTTTCCCTGCATTTATTAGACTTCAGTGCTATGTCGATTCCTGATTTAGCTGGAGAATTTGGAGGAAACTGCCTAGCATGGTGCCTACCACATGGTAGATGTTCAATAAATATATTAGCTTCTCTCATGGCGTAGTTACCGCAGCTGGCTGGCTACCCCGAATTTGTGTGAATTTGGTCACAAGGGGGACTGTCTGGAGAAAGCAGATGGTCTGCTTTACTTTCAGTCATAATCCTAGCAATCATAGCACCATTTATGGGGCAATATACTACGTGCCAGAAGTCTTACATACATTTTCTCATTTAATCATCTAATCAGTCCTATGAAATAGGAACTAGATTATCTCCATTTTGCAGGTAAGCACACTGAGGCTTGGAGAAATGAAGTAATTTGAGCAGTTGTAAGAAGCTCAAATGTAAATGCTAGAGCTGGGGTTTGAATGAAGGTCCATCTCTTGTCAACCAATCCAATCCAAGCTCTTTTGAGTCTTTATATCACCTTCTAAAGAGAGAACTGGAGAGCTGGAAGGACCCTCGGAGATCATGTAGGGTAGTGGTTCTCAGGGGAGACATGATTTTGTTCCCCAGGGGACATCTGACAGTGTCTGAAGGTATTTTTGGTCGTCACAACTAGGTGGAGGGGTGGGGGGTGTGTGCTACGGGCATCTAACCGGTAGAGGCCAGGGATGCTGACAAACACCCCACAGCGCCGAGGACAGCCCCCCACAACAATAGAGTAGCCTACCTGAAATGTCTGATCCACACCAATCTGATTGACAGACAGGAAAATTGAGGTGGGAGTTGGGGCGAGGGTAGGGTCAAAGGTCATGCTTACGTCACTGGGACAGAGGCCCCTGGGGACCACCAGACTTCTCCCACAGTCCTTCCGCCACCTGTGCTCTCCAGGAGCAAGAGCTCCAAGGGTGTGTCCTACTCTGGCTGTCAGACGGCGTGGTATGGAAAGGCATTATCTAGTTATCTAGGGAGCCAGCAATTTGTTACATCAGAAAACATTATCCTCCGGAGTAGTACCCTTATTTGTTTCTTTACTCAGAAAAACAAAAGAAGAATCAAGTTTTCTCAAGTAGTAAGATTCCTACTTTGCTCCCTTTAGCAATTTTCTCATGTGGGTTCGGTGGAATCTGGGAGTGTGCTGTGCGGGAAGGTGCTTGCCAAGGGGAGAAGGAGCCTGTCCTCCTGACCAGGGGCTGCTTCCGAGGCAGTGGGGGCTGTCAGCGCATGGGGCCAGGGCCCCGGAACTCGGGAGGGAAGGAGGACACCTTCAGGACAGAGCGCCTGCCGCCGGCTTTCCGAGCAGGGCACTGAGGACACAGTGGGCGGGGCGAAGGCAGAGTGGGGTCTGGCTGGCCCTTCAGCGTTCTCATGACCCTGTCCCTCATGCGTTGCCACCCAAGCAGCTCCCACGGTTCTGGGGGGTCTAGGAGAGGGGCGGCATGTGGACAGGAAGGAACAGGGGCTTCTGGGTCACATGTGGATCCTGGCGAAAGACCTGGGCAAATTCTCTGCATCTCTAAGTCTCAGTTTCCCTCCTGGTACAACCATGGCAATCAGACCAGGGGTGGTGGGCAGAGTGGGATCACCGACAGGTACACTTAGCACAGCAACGACACATGGGACCCATCAGTGCTTCTCTCCGCTGAGTCTTCCAGCATATGAGGGCCTCTGTGGACACGGTGAGCTGCAGGAAGGTCCGGTATGCCGAATGTTGGTCAGGGCAGGGGATTTAACATGCACTAGTAGACCTAAGGCTTCCTGTGTGCTAGTTACAAAGCGTGCAAGGCCCAGGAACAAAAGCTGGAGTGTCTTTCATCCCAAGGCAAGAAGCTTCCCGCAGCCCCCATCAGCCCATCCTACTCACCCCACCTTATCTGGTCCTTTGCCTGTCCTTTGGGCCGGGCACTCCCTCTTGCCCTGCTCACCCAGGGTCCCAGGCTCAGGCAGCAGATGGAAGCAGGCTTCCCAGAAGCTCCGGGCCAGACCCTGCCCGGTGGGCCTGTGCCTACCTCGGTGCCCTCGGTACCACGTGAGTGTGACACAGGATTTGCACAGAACGTTAATGGAACCCTGTAGTTAATACTCAGGCTGAGTGTCCTGTTTTTTGTTTTTTTTTTTTCTTCTAGGCATGCAACATTATGGTTCAATATTTGCTGGGTGGTAATTAATAGCACTTAATCTGTACGTCTTGAGCTTGTTTCCCATTTGTTAAGAAATGAAGTCACTGTAGCCACCCCATTTTTGGCTCCTTCCCTTCTTTTTCCTTCCCAGAAATGTCCTTTCCTACTTCAGCCTTAGCAGGTCTCAGGAACAGAGGGCCAAAACAAGACCAAACGAACAAACAAAAAAACACATAAAAGCAACAACAAAAACAGCAACCACCCCAGGAAGCGGTTCACGGCTGCATTCATGAAGCAGTTACCTGAGAAAAAAAATTTATGAAAAAAGAAAAGAAATGGACTCCCTTACCCACCCCGCTCCATCCCCTAGGCCCGATCTGGTGTCAGACAGAAGCCCCTTAAAGGCAGAGAGGGGTCTCCTGTTTCTTCTTTCTTCCAGACAGTGTCTAGTAAACAAAATACTCTCCGAGATAAAGCTATCATTTATCGAGTGCCTACTGTCTTCCGGGTGCTTGGCTCTATGTTTCATTTGACTCTCCTGACACCTTAGCCATCGCGAACGGCAGGTACGTATTATCGCCATCGTACAAAGGAAGCATGGTTCGGAAAGACCAAGGAACTCGCTCAGGGCCACGCAGCCCAGCAAGTGGCAGAACGGAAACTCTACTCCAGCCTGGGACGGCTCCAAAGCTGGGCTCTTCCCGGCGTTCCGTGCTCCCGTCTGTATGTGGATCCCACCAAGGCGGAACGCCTAATATGTGATTTGCCCACGTGTGACTTGCCCACAGGGCATCGGATGATCCTCATAATAGTATTACATCGACCTCTTATTGGCATAGCTACGGGCTTCTCCATAAATCACTTTCTTTTCCTCCGCTTCCACAGCCTTGTGGGATGGGCTGAGCGGCATCACTGAGTTACTCTCATTTTAGGGAGACAGCAGCTGAGGCTCTGAGATGCTGAGCAGCTCTAGAGTAGTACTGGGGCTGTCGGTCAGGGTGCTCGGCGGCACCGCCGGGACCCCTACCTGGGTCTTATCATGCCAGCTAACACTCTCTTCCCAAGGTTTTGTCACCTGGCTCAGCTGCTTTGTATGATAGCATCCTAGTGGCATCTGCATTTCAGGTGGGGCTGAGAAGGAGAAGCAAGCAACAGTCAGAGGCCTTGGGGGGCTGGGAGGTGAGGTGGCCCACACCAACTACTCCTGCTTCTGGTTCTCAGGCTGGCAAACACCTACAGTAGGAACGTGGCAAAAACCCCCCTGCAAATCAGGCAGCGTGTGTCAGATTTTAAAAACCTCAGGGAGTTGAGGGCCAGCAAATAAAATGTGCTTCATTTTGCCAGAGCTGAGGGGATTGGGCAAGAAGGAGCACTTAGAATTTTGACACTGCACTTTGATCAGTTTGACGGGTTTAATATTATAGAAATATTTCATTGTTTCAGCACAGACGGGGAAATCTAATCATCCATCCAGCTGAACTCTATGTTTGTCATGACCCACGGGAGGGGAGGGGGCAGAGAAGGAAAGGGAGAAAGAAGAAACTGATTTAAAATCCAACTTAACCCGAGGTAATTTGGCCCATTAGTTCAAATTGTGTGTGTGTGTGTGTTTTTTCCTCCCTCCCTCCTATTTTATTTAAGTCGCTGCTCTGTTTTCAAGGTATTATTTTTAAAAAGTGGCATCTAATTATGTTTTCTCTCCACATTCATTTTGAGCAGGTAATGAAAGCTACGGTGGGGAGTTCTATCTGATTAATGGGAGAAAATGCAGATGGCACTGAATTGAAGCAGCGATGTAAAATATGGTTTTATAAATAGGACTGAAAGAAACTAAAGTGGCCTATCACTAGATTCAATGGAGATAGTATTCATTCTACTCTGGGTGCTGCGATCATCTGGAAGTCGTCTGGAGAACAGCCCGTCTGGAGATCCCTGACTAGCCTTCAGCAATCACTCTTCGCTCTGACGTGGGTGCGACACGAGAGCCTCTCACTTACAAATCTCTCTTGCACCTGGGAAGCCCTTTGTTTATATTTGCAATTTACTCCTATGGGCAAAGCATTGTTCTCTACCAGCATCCTCTTTTATCTTGGAAGAAAAGACGAATGAGACCTTACTCTGAAGCTTGACTGAGACTCCAAGATGGAGGGGCCAGTAGAGGGTCACTTGGTGCCTTGATGGGGCAGGGAGGCAACGAAGGGGCTGAGGATAGGGCACAGAAACGAAAGACAAATTCCTAATTCTGCCTCACCAGGCTCAGATATATCCTTTTCTTGTTGGGAGCAGAGAAGGTAACTCTTGCTAGATTGACATTAAAATGAGGTCATGCTCCTTGGAAAAAGCCAGACTCGTTGAGCAGAAGATGTACATTGTTCCAGGAGCGTTTCCCCATGGTAAAACAAGTGACAAGGCTCTTGGAGATATTACCAGACAGTGCTTACTTTGGGGTTCTGAGAAGAAGGGAAGTGGCAGACCAGGGAGAAGTTTTCACCACGAGGAGCTCATTTCTGCAGGCACTCAATGGAAAACCACCCCCAAGCATTATGTAACACAAGCCATCCTCTCTTCTCAACAGCAGGAAGAGGCAATTCAGGTCAAAGACAAGGCGTTCTTTGCTATACAAAGGCCTCTTCTTTCTTCCCTAGTTTCTGACCTTAAGCTGTGCCTTCTCCCCATCTCCACTTTTGCCAGCCTTTTGGAGCACAGATCCAAGTTCTAATCCAGATCCCCCAAATGCTATTCAGCCAACACCTACATGTGCATATGGATGTTAATATGTATGTAATTTCACTGATGCAGTATTGTTTGTTCACCCGTTAGCCCGCTAGCTTCCATACAGCAAGTACAATGAGTCTTCCAGGGGCCTGTAATGCAGCCAGATACGGGGCTCCAAGCTTCAGGTTCCCCATCAGAGTGTGTTGAGGGGGACAAGTGATGGTTTCTTACATCTAACCAGAATTCTACAAGTGCATCGAGATTCTTCAAAGCAAATGCTTCAGAGTCCAAACAGGGCCCTATGAATGGGATGAATGGGAACAGTTAGCACATGGGAGAGTTTATGACCCAGGTAGGGATAACGGGATATTTCGGCAATCAATTGTAGAATCTTGTAGGTAGAGAGGAGAGATCAGATTATCAAATGCAGATAACCCCACTCTGGTGGTTCTCATACCTGGGCACACATCAGAATTACTTGGGGAGCATATGAAAAACCCAGACTCTTGGGTCTTCACTCTTGGAGACTTGAGTGCCATAGGTCAGGGTGAGAGGTCCAGCATCTGGTCCCCAGCGAATTCTAACACCGCTGCTACCAGGGAACCATGGAGTTCTTGTGTGGGTCCCAAAGGAAGAAACAGAAACCGAGGACATCTGGGTGACTCATGCAAAGCCATAAGGCTAGCGAAGGGGGAGGATGAGACTGCCATTCCCTTGCTCTTTCTATTACTCCTACCTGCCCTCAATTAGCATTTCACTCACAGAGAACCTCCGGTCACAACGTGGGCTGAGAGGGGAGAATTATTTAGAACACATGTGAAACTCTATTTACACCAAGCCTTAAAATGAACTTCCCATTCTCCAGCTTCAGCTTCCAGAATGCAACCTTAATCTAGTTCATTTGCATAAGCTTTAAAATAAGCCTTTAGAACAAATGTAAATGGATCTTCAAAGAACAATATTATGATGGGTTCAGTGTAAATGACTTAAAAACATATGGACGACATTTCTTTAGGATTTCCCAGGGAGTCGTGCTGTCTGTCTGTATGCAAGGGAGTTTTATTATCAAGGCAAAACTGGGGTTTGGGAGGAGAGTGGTATTCACCGAAGGATAATAAATCCTAGCGTCTCGGTAGTTCTGATTTAGTTTCACGCCTCAGCGGGCTGGACTGTTAACATGGAATGGCCAACACAGAACAGGACTGAATGTCTTCATCAGGCTAAACTTGGATCCTAGGAGCAGCTCACGCCCCAGGTCATGGAACACAGGATACAGATGTCAGAACCGGAAGCAACCAGAGATTTTCCATTCTTCTCCCCTCACAACAGGGATGACGAAGCCAAGGATCAGAGAGTGCAAGTGATCTGTCAAGATCACACAGCCGGTATGTGGTTGAAGTGGGACATCAACGCAGGTATGTCTAATTCCAAACCTACTTTCTTTCGAATACATCACCCAGCTGCTCCAAAGTGATCACACAGCGGTTTTTAGAACCAGCTGGGCCCAACACAGCTGCAGCGAGAGGTTACACGGCCAGAACTTTATTGATCAAGAGCTTTGCCGCGTCCCTGCCACACTGTTTGCTGGGCAACAAGACTCCTCTCTGAAGAGGCAAGAAGTAGATACTGAAGATGACGGATCTGCATGAAGCAAAACCCAATAACAAGGCACTTTCGGGTCAAAGACTTGATTTGCTGTGGTTTGGAGTTTCTAGGTCAGCACTCGGAGCCCTGCTCAGCTTATCGAAGATGAGGTCCTCAGGAAGGACCTCCTCGGAGGGAAGCATCAGGAAAACCAATTTAAGATCCCTTTAAGAGACGGGACAGATGGAGATAGGGGCTTGTTTTCTGCCCACAGTTAGTATCTTATCTTAGGGCCAGGCTGACACTCTGAGGAGCTGGCTATAAAAGGCCCAGCTGGAGAGATGGCTTGGGGAGGGGAGGCAGGCTGCTAACCTTGGGCAACTCAGTTAACTACTGTGGGCCTCAGTTTTCCCTTTTCATAGAACAGGGTGGCTGGATTCGTTTTGTAATATCCTTCTGTGGACAGGTATTTGCTGGTTGCATAAGAATCACCTGGCTTGTTTGTTAACCTAGAGCCTCTCAGGTCCCAATTTCAGGTATTCTGATTCAGGAGGTTTGCTGTGGCGCCCAGCAACTGTTTCATTCACTCATTCACAGGTGTTTACTGCACATGCAGGAGATGTTCTGGAGCCTGTGGTAGGTACTGGGAATTTAATTGTCAGTGTGCACTGCAGGCGAAGAACTCTACAAGGCAACCGGGGTACATAATTGTTTAAGGAAGAATTCTTGCCTGGTGAATGGCAGTGTGGTATCACATACATGGGATTCAGTCAAAATCGGGTCTGAATCGTTGCTTTGCCACTTGCTAGGGGTGTGACCTTATTTGTGCGATTCCCCTAACCTCTTTGATCTCATCTGTAGTATGGGGATATAATCACGGTGCCTTCTTCATAAGAGGATTGTAATGATAAGAGATAACCGGGCTGAGCTGCTTAGCACAGTTCCTGAGCAGAGCCGAGGCTCACCAAGGGCAGGTATGCACATGGATGCGTGGGGCTCTGAGGGGTGTGTGTGGGGTATGTACGTACATGAGAGTGTGAGACGCACGCAGGCAGGCACGTGCGGCCTCCGTCGGGGAGGGTACATTGGATGGGGGCCTTCACGATGGGGAGGATTTCGACATGGAGAGGGGCGGAGGGCCGAGGAAGGCAGAAGTTGAGCTGGGGGAAATGGTGAACAGGCCACTTGTGAAGATGAACCTGGGAAGCTAGCCTGGCAGGGAGGGCCTCAAGTGCCAGGCTAAGGAGGCTGGCTTATCTTTAGTGAAGGGACACAATTAGCATCAGTTTCTCTTTTGAAACACACAAACTGATTTTTTGGGGGGTGGGGGAGCAAGACTTTTGACAAATATTTGTTGAGTAAGTGACTGAGATGTTGAGCAGGGAACAACATTTCTGGAAAGATCATCTGGAGGGATGCAGGCCAGAGAGGATGGAAAGGAGGCTGGAGGCAGGGAGGCCAGGGCTGTTGTAATATTCCAGGGGTGGGTGACAGGCTGTTGGGCTAGAGGGGCAGGGGGAAGGTGACAGAAGCAGCACCACACCTTGGTGACACACTGGAGGGAAAGGTGTGAGAAGAGGCAGAAACCTCAGTGTCCAGTGTGTGTATCTGGAAGACTATTGAGGCCAATGGGGCCACTAACTGGGGCTGAAGAAAAGAACTCAGAGCCTTTCTTGACCTTCCAGACAAAGCCAGGGCTCCCTGTCCTATGACAGACCCATGGTACCAGCCATAGTGTTTGGTAGACGGTAAGAACTCCATAAACCTTACTCTTCTTACTATTATCTATGACACTTATGACCATGTCAACATTTCCAGTCTGTTCTTCCTGCTAGACTATAGGCTTTGGAGGCAGGTACTATGTTTTTCTTGTTGCCCACGGTGACCCCAACACCTAAAATCATGTCTGCCACATAGTAGACATTAAATAAAGGTTGAAAAAGTAATTGTGAACTGGTTTCCTATGGGAAGTAATTGAGTCTGTTCAAGACCTACTAGGTTGAGGTTATGGAATCCATCCTGGTGGAAATGTCCACCGGGCAGCTGAATATTCAGGCTAGAGCTTCCAGTTTCAAGAGGAAGACCCCTGGTGACCAGTGGGCACCTCTGTCATCCCTGACATTCACCCTGCCTCTGGCCATCCCCCGGAGAGGCTCTCAGGGATCCTCCCCCAACATCACCCTCCCACTTCCCAAGCCCCATATTCCTGGTTCCTCCACTAGAGACTCTTTGGATTTGAGCCATGGTGATATCTCTGTGATACAGGATGGCCTCTTTTGCCTAAAGAAAAGCACTCTGAAATTGTAGGCTTCCAACTGAAGCTTTGAGGTACACCCTATAGCAATTCAAAAGGACAAAAAAAAAGAGAGAGAGAGAGAAAGAGAGAGAAGCCTGAACAATTTCCTAGCTCATTAAAAACAGCATTTGGTTCACTTTTCAACATCTGAAAAAAAAGACAAAGTGGAATTTTACAGTGTGGTCACATGAGTTGAGACCAGTGAAACATGACCAACGTCAGAAAAGAGAAAAGAAAAGGAAAGTAAACAAAACAAGACAAAACAGAACACCAGAGAACGGGTTGCCTTAGAGTAAATACTTGGTATCCTTGCTATGGTCATTCCCAGTGGTTCTTAGATTCTCCCCCCAAGTCCCCAAGACCTGTATGAAAACAAGCTTACAAGGCTAAAACTGGAGATCAAGCAGATGAGAAAAAAGTATCCAGGTAGCCTCAGGTGGTCTAAGCACTGAGCTTCGCTGCCATGGGAGGCTGGAGTGAAAGCAGAGCCCACGGGGGCCCTCTGGATTCTTCCAGCCCCTCACTGCTTGACACAATGTGGGTTTTCTTGGCTTCACCACTCACCCGCATGATGCAGAGGTTGCTTGTATTTACAAGCAAAGAACCATCCAAAAGTTCTGGAGGCCAGGCCTGGTGTTGGGTGCTGATTTTGGTACCAGCCCCAGCCTTACTCCTGAAAAGGACAACAGTAGAGGCCACCAGGGCCAGCCAGAGTTATGCTTGGCCTCTCTGTAACTCTTGATGTTGTCAGCCTCCCTGCCATTCCTGTAGGTTTCCCGCTCTCCTCCTTGTCATAATTCTCCCTTGCTTTTCCTTGTCCCACTCCAGCCACTTTTTGTCAGGCTTCTTTGCAGTTTTGTCTTATTCTACCCACCCTGTAAATGTTGCTGCTCCCTGAGATTAGGTCCTCAGAACTTTTCTGAAGTTTGCCTACATTCTCTCTTCTCTTGCACTTATTTAGCAATATTTTTAAAGACGCTCAGATGTGCCAGGCACTGTGCTGCATATTTGGGGATACGAACATGAATGATGGGTCCTTGCCCTTAATCAGCCTGTGGTTTAGTGGAGAAGCAGGTTCATAAAGCAGACATAACGTGGTGTTGATATGCTGTACGAGGTGTTACGGAGGTGCCGAGGAGGAAGTGATCCACTCTGCCTGGTGCATCGGGACTGACTTCATGCAGCAGGTGGTGATACGTCAAGACTCACAAATTCATATCTCTAGCCACGACCTAACTCCTGTCCTGTGAGCTCCACACTGGAGTTTCAAATGACTTAACAGATCTCTCCACTGGTGTATCCTGCAGCTACATCAAACTCAAGATTTTAAAAACTGAACTCTATCTTCCGTGCATCACCATTACCAGCCACCTCGCCACCCAAGGGGGAACCTCTGAGCGATCTTGAACCTCTCTCTCTCCCTCACCCAAACACATGCTGAGGACTGTGTCTCTGTGAAAGTTCTGACCTGCCTCCTTCTATTTCACCATGATCAGACCCTTGTTATTTCTCATCTGGAGTATTTTGAGTACTGCGATTGCTTCCCAGGGCATTGGGCTCAATCCCCATTGTGCTTATGAATCACCCAGAGAGCTAATTATAAGCATATTTTCTAGCCCCCTAGCCTGGGAGGCTGGCTCGCTGGGTCTGGGCAAGGGCCTCAGGTGGCTCCAAGGTGGGTGGTTCGCACGCACCACGGAGCTGTGCTGTCTCTGCCTTCAGCCCTTGTCCTGCTTTCACACGTCTGTGCTGCCACCAGGGTATATTCTGAAACACAGCCATGCTCATGACCTGTGTCCTTCTTCACGTGGCACTGACTGCCTTTCATAAAATGACCAGAATCCTTGCAGCAGTGTAACTAACTTGCTTTCCTTCCCTCTCAATGAGCAGTTTGGCCTGCATGGCCTCTAAGTACTTTGCAGCTCTGGTGCACTGGATTCTAAAATCTCAAACCTCCTAGCCTGTCTGCCGGACGTAGAGCTTGGTGTGTAACTTCATCCCAGGCTAGCAGACCTCACCTCCCTACTCCATCCCGACAAGCAGGGACTCTCAGCAAGTCATACAATCATTCGACACTTTCGAGTGTTGTGAGGATTCACTCAAATAATGGCAGCAGAGCCCTTGGCTCAGTATCCAGCATGTTTCTAGACTTCGATCCTGAAAGCTTTATTATCTCACACCCTTCCCCGTTAGGCATTCCACACCCCAGTTATGCCGGACCACTTACTATTCCAGGATTAAGTCATGTAATCTCATTGTCCACAATCTGGATTGCCCTCCTTCAACTGGAAAACACCTATTCAACCTTCAAAGGCCTTCAGAGGGCTTTCTGCAGTTGCCACCGTGCTCACAAAGAAGGCTTCGGATGTCCTCTGTTGGGGTGTGAGTCCCTGGTATGACTGGGAGTACATCACCCTCAAGCTCCTCGAAACTAGACGCTGTGTTATTGACCTTGGGATCTCCACACCTGGCAAAGTATCTGGCATTGGATAGGCACCCATTAAACATCGAGGGAAGGAATCAGTAGGGGTGAGGGAAGAGCTCTTTGCAGAGACTGGAGAAAGGACCCCTGCACCCCATTCTATGTGCTGCAGAGCTGTTCTTTGAAGAAGGTTCCCTGAGTGGCCTGAGATGCCTGTGGTCAGCCGGAAGCCTATGCTAGAGAGGGGCACTGCCCTCCTGACCTGTCCCTCTGGCCGTGGATGACTTTCTGCTCTCCTCTTTCTCAGTCTCCACCGGAACCATGCCTAGCACTGCGGCCCCTGTGAAGGGGTGCTCCGTTAATAACTGCCTCCCCTGTGATTGATTGATCTGCTCCTTGAATCTGGTGAGGTTGAGCTTTTAAGGCAAAAACAGCAAGTCACTGCAACGCTGAACTGTTTTATGCCATTCCAGGTCTGGTGACTCCGGGGAGGCCCCAGGGACCCTCTCCTCCTGGGGCGAGATGCTGCCTCGGAACTTTCTGGCCTCCTGGGCATGCAGACAATCTCACGGTCTCACTGCCCACTTCCCCTCATTTCCTTTTCCGATAAGCTGCCCCGGCGTCCGTGGCAGAAGACAGTGTTAGCCCCAGGAAGCTGCAAAAGCAATAAAAGAGCTAAATGTTTTCTAGGTCACCGCCTGATCAAGTCCCCACTTAAACAATAATCTTGCCATTGCATCTGCAAAACCCCAGACTCAGGCCCCAAAAGGTTATTTCATCAATAATTCTTGAGCTTGCCTACGGGCAGAATTATTCCCAGCAGGCATTTCAGGCCATCTCTAAACAGGCTCTGTGGAGGAGAGGCTCCCGGTACTTAGGCAGGAGCCATTAATATTGCTGAAGGGAGAGGGTGGGGCAGGAAGGGCAGGAAGTGTGTGCTGTTGGGAGGGAAGTGGAAGATTCTTCCAGAAGGGGGTCGGGGTGCGGAGGCTGCGGCTGTTTGGCCCTTGGTTGGGCACCTGCCTTCGGACAAGAGAAGCTACTTTTCATGTTCATAAATGTGGATTAAGCCCGGGGCAGGTGCACCATCCAACGTCACGATAAAAAGTTCCACGGACAAACCCAACCCTGCATGGATCTCTGTGGAATCTGCAGCCTCTGGTCACTCATCCCCCGCTCCTCTGCTGGTGAAATGGGCTTCTTTGATTTACTCAGTGTATTTACCAAGCAATTTGCAAGAGCAAGTAATTACTCCTCAGTTCATTGAATCATAGGTGGGAGAGCCACTTAGGTCATCTTATTTGACCTCCATCTAGCTTTCCTGGGCTTCCTTGGACTTGTGTTCCTTTTAGCATTTAATCTCCTCTGCCTCCAGTCCCCAGGCCTCGCGTGGAGTGCGGCCACCTCCCCTGGAGAGCCCGGGGCCTGTGCCCAATTGCTTCTCTAAGCTCTGAACTTTCTACTATTGTGCTTTCCATCTCCCGCGCCACGCTGAGGGCCATTGCACCTCGTCCTCCCGGCTTTGGAGCCGGTGATTAATTCCCTTACTTCATTTATACTGTTTTCATGGAGGTATTTATAGACCATGATTGTGTTCCCTCGGAGCCAGATCTTTTCTCAACTATATAAATTTGGCTCTCTTGCTCTCTCCTGATACGACTTATCTTGCTAATCCCTAGAACATTTGTTGGTATTTATGCTTGGCTGGGATTTTCTACACCTTTGCTAAACGGCACCAACTACTAGCCTTGTGCGAGTAACCCATTCTTCGACATGCAATGGGAAAGGCTCATCCCCCCCAGCCCCACCAGTTTTCTCTGGGGGACACCAGGGGCTGAAAACCAGAAAGATGGTACAAGGGGAGAGGAGGTGAGTAGATGGTTCATAATTCTATTATAAGACCATCTCCAAAGGAAATAGGATCATTGTTCAAGTGACTTCTTCACCAAAGTACTGTTTCAATTCTGCCCCCTCTACCAAAAAGTCTTTCTTAAAAAAAAAGTCAACAATTATTTCCCCAAGAAGGAAATAAAAGAGAACTCCCAAACAGTCTTTACAGGGGAAGGGAGACAAATTAAGGGGGGGGGGGAATGAGAGAGATGGAAATCATTGTGATCATTTCTATAACTCCACCCTTAATGTGCTCGGGCTGGCTGCTGAGGCTGGGGAAGGAGTCCAGAATGATATTCATCAACTATCTGGGCCATATGAGACCCTAGAGATGTCAGTCTACCCTCATTTTCTACATGAGGAAACTGAGTCAGGGCTGTTTAGCAGAGTGTGAGCGCATTTTGATGTCATGCATCTTGGGTCCTAATGTCTACTCATCTGTTTATGAGCTATCAGAAGTCCTTGATTAAACTTCCCAACTTTGGTGAGCCTCAGTTTCTCATCTGTAAAATGAAGGTTGTACTACCCACGTTGGGGCTTACTGTGGAGATTGAAAATAATGAATATAATCAATCAGTCCTTGGTGCACAGTAGGCACGGAATAAATGCTAATTGGTGCTAAGGCACAGAGCGGTGGAATGACCTGTTCAAAGTCACCTTGGTAACCCTGGGGCCAGAACTTGGGTGTTTTATTATCCAGCTCAGCACTTCCACTTTGGCGCCACCTTGTCAATATCTGCCCCAGTTGAACACACTCTTATTCCTTGAAGGTGCCATGAAAATGTTCTCTATTATGACACACTGTCTTTATCAGTGCTTGATGCTCAAATACATACAGGTTCAAAGTCCACACTGGAGCTTCAAGTGAGGTCAGCTAGCGAGAGGCCCTCCTATCCTATCCTCTTTGGAAACAAGGGCCCAGATCGGAGAGGTTTGGCTGAAAGAGCTTTAGGAATGTGGTATGAACTTGCCAGTGAATATAACAGCTAGGCCTTTGAGGGGCTACTGGGTTGGTCCAGAGTTACCAGCCCAAACCAGAATGGAAGAAGTTCCATGGAACATTTTGCTGGGAAAGAACCAACCTGTATCGCCAAACACTCTGCTGGGTGATTGATTGATTTTTTAAAGACTTACTTATTTTGAGAGAGAGAGAGAAAAAGACAGCACGCACATGCGAGCAAGCATGAGTGAGGGGAGGGGAAAAGGGACAGAGAAAGAATCCCAAACTGACTGCCCGCTGAGCGTGGAACTTGATGTGGGGCTTGATCTCATGTCCATGAGATCGGATTCGTTAACCGAATCGGATGCTTAACCAACTGAGCCACCCACGTGCCCCTCTGCTGGGTAATTTATAAACACTATCTAGTTTAACTTCCCTCTCCCCATACCAGGAAGTAGGTATAGTGTTTTTCATTTTCTAGATAAGGAAGAGGAGGCTCAGATACATCACAGGAGTTGTATAAGCAAGCAAATGGCAGTGTAAGAATTAGAACCCAGGTCCTTAGTGAGTGAGGCTTATCTCTTTCTATTTTCCTGAGTGTGCTAATAAAATACTCAGTGGCTATCACTCTAGAGATGGCTCTCATTTACATGGCGCCTATCTCTAAGGAGCTAAAAACATTTATAGATTTTTATAAATCCAATTAAGTTTGTTATCTTAATATGATCTTGTCTAGTTTCTCCACATGGAGGTGTATACATGTGATTTGGACAGGGAAATCAATTTGGATCATTTAGGCTAAATATATTTTATCTTCTGTCTATGCTGCAGACTTTACTAAAATATTGATGAACTTCCCCTTCATGTGGACAGTGTAGACAAGCTGCCTGAATGCATTCTGTGGAACCACAGGACTCAGACAGGTTGACCCTCTACTCAGCTCATCCAATCCACTCCCTGGAACTGAATGCCCCAGGAAGCGAACCATCTTATTCTGAAAGGTCTTCAAGGACAGCCTGCCTCAGTAAACCACCTCCTTGTCTAACAATTCTTCACAGTCAGAAAGTTTTTATACATAATCGGAATGTCTATTGCTTTGAGCAAACCACTTTTCCTTCTGTTCTATTCCTGTTGGCAATGGAGAACAGCTGGGAAGTTTTCAATATCTCTGTTATGAACTTGAAAGCTGTTTTAAAAACACTCTTCAAGTCTCTCTTCCGCTGGCTAAATAAACTTGATTCGTTTAGTATTTGTCACAGAGAGAGACCATTTTCTACACAACCAGCCCTTTGATAAGAGAGTTACAATAATTTAGGAATGTGAGATCTTAGGGGGCAAGAGTGACCATTGGTTAAAAAGCTGTGCACAGTAATTATTACAATACCCACTGCAAGTGAATTCTCACCAAACATTTTCATTGAGTGAAAAAGAGAAAAGAAAGAACGAGAACTTAGTGCTAAATCCCAGTGTTTGTCTGAATATAATAAGAAAGCCAGAGAGGAAATAACTTGAAAGAGTAAGGTGAAAGAGTATGAATAGAAAAAGAGAGACAAAAGCCCATACTTGTCAATTAGCATTTATCTGTAAACCAATGTGGGCGAGTGCTACAGTCAGTCAGAATGGGAGCTTGAGAGCAAGAAAGAACTAGTTTCAAATCCCAGCTCTGCCTAGACGGTGATCTGACCTTGAACAAGTTACTTCATATCTCCTTGTGGTTCAGTTTCTTCTTTTGCAATAAAGAAAAAAAGAAATCACTGAGTTGTGAAGATGGAAACGGATACTGTATTTAAACATTTCCCAGGCTCTTGGTAGGTATGCAAAACGTTGCAGCTCTTATTAATTCTCTTAAACCAAGTAGCTGGCTAGGGTCATAGCCACGTAACTAGTTATAGTCCTTAGGAGCCTCCTGGCTTTGGGATTCTGTAGATTCTTCTCCTAAGAACTGAAATAATTACAAATTGTCAGGATTAGTTAGGCATTTATGAGTCCAAGAGATCCTAGGTGCTAACTGGTTGGTGAGTTAATTATGTAGCTGTAGAATTAACATGATCATTACTGTGCTAATAATAATGATTGCATAATAGCATTACCCTTACAGAAGAATAAGCCCACTGGGTGTTGTACCTGAAAACGGACACGGAACTATAGAACACTGAACGCTTTCAAGTTTAGGTACAAATTACAAACATCTATTGTGTAAAGTATCATCATTGTTCTAATGATTAATATTTCCCCTGCCCCCTCAAAGGTTCTCTTGTCAAAGGAATGCAAATTCCATTTCTTCTGACAAAGAAATCTAAAGCCATGGATTCTCCTAGCTCTACCCCTGAAGGAGAACTCTTTCAAAGGGGAGAGTATGAAAAAGAATAATTGGTTCTACATGTTTCCTTGTGGGTTTTAAGAGAAAACGGGGCTGGAATGGGCAGTGCTGGAGGTGGTGAGGAGATGTTGGTATAGATAAAACCCTTTCTTTCTCTAAAACATTCACCCTTTGTTGAGGAAAGTAGCAATGAACTGCAGTAAATCTAGCTTTCTGTGCTCTTCCAGAGTCTCTTGTGATAATATTAAATTCTGTGATAGCAGAAAAGCCTTGAAGTTTCCATGTGGCCAGTGGGTATGAAGGCTGTAGCACAGATGTAAACCCTCCACCAAAGGTTCTGCCTTCCTCCAGTCAATAGAGACATGAGGGTTTAGGGACGTGACATTAGTGGACTCAAGGAACAGTGTACATCCAATAAACCTGCTCTATAAAAGAAAGAGGAAAACAGGCAAAAAAAGTTCCCCGAGGTATAACATGTTGGTAAATGTTTGCTTGCCTACTGTCTACATCAGAGGAAGCCTCTCAAATTAAAGTGACCTAGCATCAGAGACCAAAGCATCACTCGCTGCCTCAGAGGGTTTGTGCCGTCTCTGGTTCTCAGCAAGCTAGACTTTCCAGAATAAGACAGAAAGGTCCTTTAGTTATCCCAGGGAGCCAAAAGCTCCATCCTGCACCACGGGACATAGGACCCCCTTCCCGGCTATCCATACTTACAAAATAATGCTGGTAGCCTAAATTGTGTGTGTGTGTGGGGGGGGGGGAGGAGTGCGGAGAAAGATAACAAAAAAAAAAAAAAGGCAATTTTGTTGTATGATCATTTTTAAAATAAAAGTAATTAAAAGATTACTGTGGGACATGAGTCTTCTCCCCACCTCTCCAGATGGAATGTCTACATTGATTCATTTACTCAGTAACGACTTGATTTTCTAATTTCTTGGACAGTATAGATCTAGTTCAGATTATATGAAGACCTACTGAGGAGGAACAAACTGGGAGCATAGCCTGATAAAGCAGAGGGTTGCGAACCTGGGCACTGGATCTGAGCTCCTACCTCTCCTCCGAGTCCCCTGTATGAGGCTGGGCGAATCCAATCACCACCTGTCTCCTGGTCTATCAAATGGGAATTGTCACATCTGTTCCTCTCATGAGGCTCCATGCATTTTCATTGCATGCTCGGAAATGATTAGATAGAAGGGTCCACAGATAGTATTAGTCTTAACTATAATGGTCTTAATAAATATTTAAGCTACCCAATAAGGGAGTACATGGTGTTGGAGGATTTGCTTGTGTTCTATTTAACGCTGGGACTGAGAAATGAGGGTAAGAGCCTACCTTGTCACTATTTATCTTTCTTAGTTAACAATGTAAGATATATGATGGCTGCTAAACAATTTGGTGGCAGAACATCATAAATGAAGTCTGTTTTCCCTGGAAACTGCATAACCATTTGAATTAATTTAATTTGAAATATCAAATTAAATTAAACTGTAGAATAATCCCCAAGGGAGAGCATATTTCATTTGCAATGTCTTTTGATAGAGTATTCCCTGCCAAAAGTTTTGCTTTGCATCTGGCTACAGATCTAAATTTATTGCATTAGCTTTGAGAAGACTTTTAATAGAAAGCAAGATTAAAAGAAAACTTGATGGGAAATAAAGATGTTCAGTGCTGAAAACAACATCTCTGGGACCTACCTCTCTAACTTTACCCTCTCTGTTTGTCTGTCTCTGGTCTTCAACTCAGACCACGTAGTCAGGCTGGCTGTTTACTTCGAGAGCTTTCTTTTGATAGTGCTGATAAACATGCACAGAACATTTCAGAAGGGGAGGGGCGAAGTCTACTCAGTTTATGGGCTATCTGGTAGGTAATGTCTTCACCAGATCCTGATGAAGGGGATCAACATCCCTTGAGAAGCAGAGCATGGGGATCAGAAATAAATGAAAAAAAGTCCCCTTAAAAAGTCCTGGTGAGTCTGGGCATCCAGTGGTATCAGGTGACTGTGCCGTGTTCTTCCTGAATTATCTCCCCTTTTTCAGTAGTCTCTCCTCTCAATGCAGTTCTCTATTAAAGGCTTTGGGTCTACAGGTTGGTAGGAGAGAGCCGCTGGTGAATCCAACAGTTTCCTAAAATATAGGTCACCTCAAATCACCACTTAGGAAATGACTGGTCTCTTTTTCCATGGCAAGACATTGAAGAAAATTGCACTGAGCAGCTGCCTAAAAGTTGATGCAGTGGGAATAATCTATATCTTCTTCCTAGTGAGCAAATACACAGTAGGAGAGGCAGATGTGAAGGAAAAGTGTTTGCTTGAAACAAACAAGCCTGGCCCTTTAAGGAAGGTTTGTGCCAAGTTTAAATTGGGCCCAAAGAACCCAGATAAGAGTGTCTTAATCAAATAATAATTTAAAAAAAGCATTAGGCTTTAATCTCCAGCACTTTAGTACCCTCCTAGTTTGTTTTAAATCTTGATTGGAAGAAATATCCTGACAAGAAAATTAGTAGTAAGTCAATAAACTTGTGGCCCAAAGACAGGGCCTTAAGTAACCAGAGGGAAAAAATTTTCTTCCAGCACCAGGCCCTGGCCGGCCCTCCTACAGCCACAACCATGGGCCTCAGGCACTCCCTCTTGGTCCCTGGTGCTGAGGTGGGTGGGGAAGTTCATTATGATTTTAGCCATGAAGCCCTGAAGTGCAGGTAATCATATTTAAAAAGATAAGGAACACGACAAGAGAAGAACCCAGCTTCATGAAGAAATTCTAATTTTCAGCAGTCATGGGTGGAAAAATCAATATGGCTCTCTGATGCAAAATGAGAACTCGGCTTGATAAAGCTCCCTCCTCTCCCTGCTCTCTTTAAAAGAGAAACACACCAGCAAGTTGAAAAGAAAAAAAAAAAAAGGAGAAAGAGAGAGAGAGAAAAAAAAAAAGCAAACCCAAACAAGACAAAAAACAGATAAGGAGAAGAAAATGGTCTGCACAGGGAAAGGTCTGCATAGTGACCCCGCCTCCCCAACCCCTGCACCCAACTCACAACCCCACCCCCTTTGCTCCAGAGCGTCCCCCTGGCAGCCCCTAATCCCAGTTCTCCCTGTCAACATGTCTCTCCCTGACAGCTTCAAGTAACTCTTCTCCACGCCACTTATTTACAGTTTTTCCCACTCCCTCACTCCTACCCTGCATGTGTCCTTGCCATCTGCCATTCGCAGAGAGACAGACAGACAGACAGATGGACAGACAGGGAGAGAGAGAGAGAGTGCTACCTATCAGCCTTAATGACCCAGCCACCCAATCTGGGAGCCTCACTGAGGAATATTACATAGCATTCAGTTGTCATCTTGATATATATTAAAAAAAAGTTTCGTTTATGGACTAGCAATGGAATTGGGGTTCTTTTATACTCTATCATAAATTTAGGGTAGCAGTTTTAGACATATCAGGAGATTTCTGTTTTAATCACCGATTATGTCTTTGGCCAATAAAGCTCATATTGTTAACATTAATATATACATATTTATAGCTCGATGGAGCTAGACATCATTAAGGAGAAATGTTCATAATAACAATGATGGTAATCATTCAAAATAAGATTCCCTTGATGTCCTCCAGCAGCCTACACCACCCCAACTCTGCTATGTAAACTATATGCTGCTGAGATGTTATTGTGCCCACCCCATAGTTAAATGTACACCCTCTGAAATGGCCTGTCAAATGCAATAAATGGTCAACAGAAGGACAGCGGACATCTGAACTATTCTGTACTCTAAAAACCGTGTTCTAAAAACTCCAGTTTGGGAGGCGTTCAGGAAGAGGAAGGGGCTTGCCAGGAAAGTACGCAGGACCCCTGGAAGGGGGTCCTGTGGATGATCAGGTCAACAGCTGACCGAGACCAGGCCAGATGTAGCATGGGTCCAGGCCCACGGAACACCACTGGCATTATCTCGCGTCCCTGGAAGAGAGTGGAACCATCTGTCGCGTTGGCTTCAGCAGTTTAAATGCAACAGTCTCCCCAAGGAGGAGGGGGCTGCAGCTCTGTAGGTGGCAGGGGAGAGAAAAACAAAAATAAAACCTTTCCTCTGGATCAGTCTGACATCTGCCTTCCGTTCCACCTCCAGTCCCGATGAGCCTGTGTAGCTTTCCTGTTCCTTGGGGCCGTGAACACTCTGAATTCGGTTTGGAGTATATCCACAAGTGCCTGCCGAATTCGCTGGTGGCATCCTGTGTTTTCTCTCCCCAGTTAGATTCTGAGCTTCTCAAGGTGCAGGCTACCCCCTCCTTTGACTCCTACCCTGCCTAAGCAGTTCTGGGCAGGTGCTCACTGAAAGAAGGGATCAAAGAACACATCTTCCAGAGCCTTCTGGCAGGGAAAGTCAGCGGTACTGTGGAGGAGCTGCCTTGGGACTGGAAGTCTGTTTCTTGAGGGTGTCACCTGAACTCAAAGCATTGGCTACTAAGAGTGTCTGGCCAGACGCAGCTACAGAGACGCAGGGGCTGTCTCCCCAGAAATGCAGCTCCAATTCTCACATTTTTATATGCCATGTTACACACATCATTTCTGAACCTCTCAGAAGCCCATGCATTTCTGAGCATTGGCAATCAAGCATAAAGTTCTGGGGCATGCTGTGAAATTTCTGAAATGAAAATCAATTCCATCTCCAGTTCATGGAGACTAATGTGGCATTTACAACATAAACAATCACTTCTGTTAGGGAGGGAAATTAAAAGCTGTGTTACATAAAGGCACGATGTTTAAAGTTCTGGTGGAAATGGACACTTGGCTTTGAGATGATTACAAAGGAATTGGAAAAAGGAAGAAAAAAAAAAAAAAGAAAGAAAAGGAACACAAAGGAAAGAAAAGGACAGCTCCAACAATTGAGAAGTGTAACACAAATTTGCTAGGACCGAAGCCACAGGCCTCAGCTCAGACCCCTAGGGGAATAAAGAAAAACCTTGGGGATTTCCTAAGGAACGTGGGGAAGGTATTTCAAGGGCTCATGAAAGTCATGTTCATGTCCTTTCCCTCTGGTGTTAGAAGACACAGGAGTCTTCCCGTGGGAACAGGCTCAAGCTTCACATGATGGGCAGTGACTCCTGTGGTCCTTGGGTGCCTTCAAACCTCGATCTGGTGATACTTCATTACATCAACCTTAGTCTCCCTGTTCTTATAATAGAATCTCATGGGTTTCTGTGTGCAAAATCTCCAAGTTTATAAGATGAAATAAAAAAGGAGGGGGGGCAAAAGAGACTACTGGAAATTTAAAAAAAATAGCCTGGAATTAAGCTTGGCTTTGTCCCTAGCTAACTAAGGAACTCAAGGCAAGGATCCTAATCTCTGAAGACTCAGTTTCCTTATCTAATAAATTGGGAAGTTCGACCACGTGATCTCTGAAGGAGATTGGCTCTAAAATTTTATATCTCTCTCATTCTGCATTGGACTACAAACAACCATGCTGTTGGCCTCATTTGCATGGGTGGTGGAGAAAGATATAAGCTGTTGCCAATCAGGAGGTGCTCATTTGCATGATGGCTGTTATTCACTAATTAGCCAGAAAGACTTCCAGTACAGCCTTACAGGAAGGCACCAGGGTTCCCGCTGTGAAATTATTTAACTGGGCTCCTGGTTTTGGCTATTAAGACTCTCAAAGTACTAGCCAGTAACTAACTGACTTCTCTATAAAGCTGCCCAGGCAATTAAGAACATTAGCATAAAGAAATCTTTCTCAATTAGCTATTTTTAGAGTGGGCTGGAAATGCTGTCTTGCAGTCTTCTAAAGATTTTTATCACAGTACTACACTTGTATTACCAACGTCACATGTATATTTTCATTGTTTTTGTTCCACGTCAAATAATTTGTAGTAATACTATTTTGAGGGGTAGTAAACCCCTCACTCTTCACACCACCTCAAGAGAAGTCAGATACATGTCTGATAGAGGCAGCCTTTGTTGATTCTAATGCGAACACGGGAGAACCCAGGCTATGGTTTGTATACATATTTCAGCCAATTATCCCATCAGACAGCTTGATTTGCCTTGATCAGAGAAGCAATTTGTTAGATATGCCCCCCCATCCCCCAAAGTGCTAATCACCTTTTCGAGGTAGAAGATGGATGGGAAACACTGCACAAATTGCTTGCCATCGCCCCAAAATGCTAATCACTTACGAACATCTAAATTATGACTTGAGACCTTGCATGATAAGGTAAGAAAACAGTGTCTCTGCATACAGAACTATTATTTACCAGTGTCAAAAATAACGATCACATTTGCATAACTGTGGGGCTAGATGACAATTTCTCCCTCAAAACTGCTTCTGTGGCAAAAAAGCTTTGACTGATAGGAAGTGTGGCATGTTGTTATTTTTTTAACCCTTACAAGATGGAGTGGAACCCTTTAGAGTGAGATGTTTGAGCACTGGTTTGGAACACAGGAGCTACCCAAGAAAACAAAAGTGCTTCTTTGATTATATTCACTTTGGGTACATCGGGTGTCATCTTGTGTAAGCCAGTGGCCTCCGAAGTGGGTTGTGGGCACCACAGGAAGTCATTTGACCCTTAATTCCTTATTGCCTATTTTGCAGAAATGGTTTTTTTAATGCCTATAATACACTAGGACTGGAATACACGGATATAATTCACATAGAAATGCATATATTCTGGGTGACTGCTGAAACTTTTTGTTGATGGAGGTTAGTGATAAAAGAAAAATCTTTGGCAATCATTAGCAAACAACACATATTGTGCTGGCCAGGAGGATGACCTGCTGTTAAAGAGAATTTTCTAGAACGAAGAGCTCATTAGCTCTATCTATAAAAATACTGCCAGAGATGATACTTCTATACCATAAAGAAGCCAGACTATAAGCATTGGACATAAATATATCTAACGTTTCATACATCTTTCTATTCAGACAATAAAGGAAGATGTTTTTCTGAAAAGCTACAGTTATCCATAGAGTCTCTCCAAGTGAAGGATCAGAAATTCTGTTCTCTTTGGGGGTAGGGCAACACATCCAGAGTAAGATAGGATGAGGTGTTTTCAGAGAAGAACGGCCAAGATGGGAAAGTATTGGGAAGTAATACCAGATAAGTTAGCCCAAACATAGGCCTAGAGTCCATAGGCACCCCACACCCACCCCCAGACTCCCTATGTAGACAGACCTCGGAGATTTCCCATGCAACTGATTTTTATCTAGTATTGCTCTCCTTATCCCCATTAGCCTTTTGCTCTTGCTCCCCATTCATTGAATCACAAATGTTTACTGGGTGTTTAAGATGTGCCAGATATGGTCTTGACAATGCTGAGATTCTCTTTTCCTCCCTACTCTCTCTGTCTGGGGGTCAGCCGTAGGTCTCCATGCTGGAATTTTGGGAGGCTGCCAACTCGTGGCTCCCATTTATTGTTCATTGCCCCCCTACTGAGAAGCCTGGATCATCAAATTGGGTTCAGACAGAGCTCTAACAGCAGGAGGAGAGGTGAGACCTCTCATTGAGAGTGGGAGCTTTCTCTGACCAGCCTACCAGCCTCGACCTCCCTTCTTCCTGGTAGCTGGTTCTTTCAGAGTGTTATATTCTATTGTGTTCTTAACAGTTTGCATTTCTATGGACCATCAGCAACTATCTCATTCATTTTCAAGAACCTCTTTCTTCTTTGGTCTTGAGCTTGATGCCAGAATGACATAAAGAAGCACCTATGAATCCATGGCTGTTCTCACTGAGCTTATACTATGGTTGGAAGAATTCGTGCTACATAGGAGCACTATCACATAGCAGGACATCGGTAAGTGCTAGAGGTCTATTCAGGATCTGC
Source organism: Halichoerus grypus (assembly GCF_964656455.1). NCBI lineage: Eukaryota > Metazoa > Chordata > Mammalia > Carnivora > Phocidae > Halichoerus > Halichoerus grypus. The sequence goes on along the minus strand of NC_135722.1, from coordinate 89,901,986 downwards.
TAGGAATTAGGAGGCCATTATGAAATACTAGCAAAAGTCTAGGACTTGAGGGGACGCCTGGGGGGCTCAGTTGGTTAAGCGGCTGCCTTTGGCTCAGGTCATGATCCCAGGGTCCTGGGATCGAGTCCCACATCGGGTTCCCTGCTCAGTGGGGAGTCTGCTTCTCCCTCTCCTTCTGCCTCTCCTCCCCCCCGCCCACCTCCGGTCATGCGCTCTAAATAAATAAATAAATAAAATCTTAAAAAAAAAAGTCTAGGATTTGAAGCCAGATGCCATGCTTCTGGTCTCAGTTCCATCACTCACTAGTGCTATGGCCTTGGGCAAACTTCCTCTATCTCTGAGTCTCAGTGTCCTTATCAATAGAATAGGAATGATAACACCTATTTTTTTTTTTTTTAAAGACTTTATTTATTTGACAGAGACACAGCGAGAGAGGGAACACAAGCAGGGGGCGTGGGAGAGGGAGAAGCAGGCTTCCCACGGAGCAGGGATCCCGATGCGGGGCTTGATCCCAGGACCCTGGGATCATGACCTGAGCCAAAAGCAGATGCTTAACGACTGAGCCACCCAGGCGCCACCAATGATGAACACCTATTGGCAGGATTGTCTTGAGGATTCAGAGAAACAGTGGATGTGGACATGCCTTATAAGCTGGAAAGTGCTATACACACTTCAGGAATTACTGTTAAAGGAGGCTGATCAGTCCGGTTCGGGGTAAGAAAGGCTCTATTCTCTTGTCCATTTCCACACTCTAGGACCAATACTGTTAACTATAATTGGAAGTGAGAAGCTGAAGGTCACTTGCTCTACCCATTCCTTGGTGCTGGACCACGGGAGACACAGGGATGGGCATGGAAGGGGCCCACTTCCTCCAACCCATCCCTTCTTCTGCAGTGTTGGCTAGGGTTTGCAATCCCTGTCCTGACCAGTTGGAAAAGGAATGGAAGCTCTGGGCAATGATGGGGCTGACAGGGGCTTGCGGCCATGCAGGGCCCAAAGGAAGAGGGATGGTAATCAGACTGTCAGGCTCCTGAGCTCTTCCCAGGCAAAGGCTATTGACAGACCTTCCAGGAGGATCACTGGAAGAGACTGTGGAGGATCATCCTTCAGGACATTTTGACGCATGGAGGCCTGTGGTGTATGGTGACTTGCTGGCAGATCAACAGCAGAGGGCAGTGTCTAGAGTCCATTTTTCCTACCTCCTCCTGGGAGCAAAACAACCCCAGTCCCACCCCCTGCTCCACTGTCCTTCAATGGGAGGTTAGCAGTAAATGCCCTGAGGTGTCAAGATTAGTAAATAGGAAGAGATTTAGAAAGTAAATGCAAGCCTAACTCACAGAGCAGATTATTTGGTTATACTGTTATTATTTTGGGACATAGTTGCTCTTAATGTGGACTAATCCTGTAGAAATGTAATTACCGGGTAGTTTCTGTGTATCACTAGATCTTATCAGGTAGACCAGTGGGCTCCCCACTCAGCCCCTGGGGGCTTGAGCAGAGTTATCATCTGCACTATTTCTTTTTGGTTTTATCTTCATTACTATAAAATCTCTTGGGAAGTCTCCCCAGGAGGGAGCTCCCCGCTTTCAATCTCATTTTCTGATCTGCAGTTCTGAATTTCCCATAATTGAATTTCGTCTGGGTCTCCTGGTGGTTCATCTTGGCTTGCTCACCTTTCATTTCGTGGCTCCCCTGGTGAGTGCTATGTCCTGCAGCAGGACCCCTTGGCTGGGGCATGGGGTTGCGCTGGCTTGCCGAAGCAGACGGGCAACATTCATTAGAAACAGTGTCCACCGAGACAAAAGTTACCAGCTGTGTTTTATTGTCCATTCTCCCACTCTTCTTTAGCTACTAGCAAAGGACACTCTGAATATGAGAAAATATGGCCACCTAGAATAAGCCCCACATTTCCTAGCCTCCCTTGCAGCTATGTGATCAAGTCCTGGCCAATGGCTCTGAGCAGAAGGGATGTGCACAAATTCTGGACTAGGCCCCTGAAAGAAAGAGACAAATGCTTCCCTTCTGTGTGTCCTCTTTCCATTGACTGAAATCTGGGCATGACAGTGGGAACAGGCGCAATCGCTGTGGACCAGAGCTGGGAGTCATGCTCTATTACCCACTTGCTGACTGCCTGTGACAGAGAAATGAACTCTCACTTTGGTTTGTAAGATTAAGCTGGGCCTTTGTCACATGACCCGACTGGAGACCTTTGCTACGGCGATCGTCAGCGGAGGGCCCGGGAGTGGAGACTCCTGTCATGTTCTCTTTCATCAACCTGCTCAGCAGGCTCTCCTTGGCCAAAAGTCAAGTAGGAGCAGGGACGAAATGCTATGGAGGTTGAGGTCATCTTGCAACAGACCCATGCTTGGCCCTGAATTTCTGCTCTGTTTCTTTGTTTTCTTTGGTTGTGGCTGATAGTGCTGGAGATATTCTCTCAGAGGCCACTCCTACTCAGGGCTCTTGGGATTCAAGTCTGAAAGTGTGACAGGGGCAGGAGCCCAGGAGGACCAGCCCAGCTTCCACACACCTTCCTCTTAACGTGCGGCAGAGAGGAAAGAGGGCCGGGCTGGGTCAAGAGCTGATTCCAGCTCTGCCGTGCTCCAGCTCTGTCATCTTGCACAACTCCCCTCCTCCTGGCGCTAAGGGAGTGAGTCAGGCCAGATGATTTCTGGAATTCCTGCCAACTTCAGCATGCCAGAAAGTGACTATTCCGCCACCTGCCTTGTGACTGCCGTGTCGTCCTCAGTACATGAAGCAAATAACCTCAGGAATGTCCCTGTCTGCGCTCAGGTCTCAGCAGCTCCTCTCCCTTCTCGTCTTTTGCTCCGCATTGAACAGAGCCTGGTGTAGGGGAAGGAGGAGAGGGCAGGAGGTGGAGAGGGCGAGGGGCATCATCGAAGTGACAGATGATGGGGTCCTTCTCTTGAGGAGTCTAATCCCTCTAGAGCCACACGGCACATACACAGTGCCCATGGAATAGCCTTGTAAGTTACCTAAGAAATGTGTCCCTGTTGAGGGACCAAAGCACAGGTGGGGTTTGGCAGGAGGTGAGTGAGCCACGAAGCCTGCTCCCCCTCATTCCTGCTGTCTGACCCTGAGTGAGTTTCCAAGCGTTCGATCCTCAGTCTCCTCACTTGTAAAGTCCGGCTAATAGAAACACCCCCTCACGTGCGCAAATGTGGGGACGGAACGTGCTAATGGGCACAGCGCACAGCAGGTGTGAGTAGATTCTAGTGCCCTCTGCCTTTTCTACCCGATTACATTTCCCACTTCGTTTCCAGCAGATCTTCCCACTGCCTTGCCTTCTGCCTCTTGAACCTTTTCTCTCTTTTCCCGTATCTTCTTCCCTGCCCCCCTGCTGCCCCATCCCCGCTCCAGTAAAGCTCTCCCATCATCCTGCCTTAGAGAGGCCAAGGCAAGGTGGGGTGATCCAGATGCCCAGTGATATTTCAGAAGCTTTAATTAAAGGGAAGATTATGCATGCCATTTGAGTTTTAAAAGGGATTCAGATCAGAATGAATAAAATGCTAACTTTCCCCCTGTCTAACCCACTCACCCACATACCCTGGGGCAAAATGAAGCATAACTCAGTTTCTCCACAAAAGGCATCAGACAGCAGGTCATTCTGGTCAACAGGCCGACAGCAGTGCCCCCAGCCTTGGCGAATATCGGTTCTGTCGTGCGTCATGCCTCTCACCCTCTCTTTCCTAGCTAGATGTAGATAGGAGAAAATGATTGTATTGTGCTGTGCTCTGCTCAAATAAAACCTACAGAGATCTGTCCTTCCAACGGTGGGGGGGGGTGGGGGGTGGAAGTGGGGACTCAGCGCTGTGTCACTCTCTGCAGAGACACTTCTCCAGAGGCACCAAGGACCTTCTTCTTTCCTATCCAGCTCTGATGCCCACCTCCTTCTTCGTGACACCCCACTGCCTCATGAGGTTCCTCAGCCCTCGGGGAGCCAATCACAACTGGATCTCAACCCTTAAAACAATTCTCCACTTGCTCTAGGAGTCTCAGTTTATGTGATCCTTCGTCACTTCTCTGCTCTCTGGGAAGGCAGACCCTGCACGCGGGCTTTATCATGTCACACACGAGTGAACATACTACTCAGCTGTTTTGGGCTTGTGCTGTCAGCCTCTGGGGCCCCATCCACACATGTGGCAACTTCCGTGGTCCTACGTCAGTCTCAAAAGGGTAGCTCCTCTTTAGACAGGACCTTGGGTCCAAAGCCCCACACTCCTAACCTGGGTCCTCTTCCATGAGCTATCCAAATGTCATTTGCCTCCATGTCTCAGCTCTCTTTGTCAAGCACAAGAGTGCCTTGCTACAGTGTGAAGAATTCAAAGGGACAAACAGTATACAAAGTAAAGGAAAGCAAAAGGTATCAGCTTGGAGACAGCTCAAGGGGGACAATCATGGCCTTTCCAGAGATAAAAGAAGGAAGCCATTCCTTAAAGGTCAGAGGATGATGAAAGTATCTAGAATGCTCAAAACCGCTGTGGCCACAGATTGGTAACTGAGAAGCCCCTGACGGTCCCCAAATACCCCTGGCCCAACCATATCCCACGGTTTTGCAAACTCTTTTTAGTGACTAGGTGTCAGTTTTCCCATCTGTAAAATGGGAGACCATGACAAGGGACAACCTTGCGGGGCTGCCCTAAGGAGAACTGTTTTCAGGCTCATCTACAGATTTATCTACTTGCTCCAATCCCACAAAGCAAAGCCTCTGTGCCCTTCCCCACTCTCGTCCTGGCATTTCTCCGCTCCAGGGAGGCTCCCAACTGCAGGCAGCGCAGAGTAGAGCAAAGAGCCCATGCCAACCCTGCTCAAGTCCTCCTGAGGACCAGGAACGGCATCAAAATGAGCAAGCTCACAGCCGCAGCTGCTCAGCTGGCCCTCACGGAGCACATGGCTTCCTGATCGGAGGTGTGGGTAGCATTGCATCTCCGTGGGGTTGTGGCTCCACATTTAGCTATGGAATCAACAATGTTCTGATAATTGCTGGGTCACCACTGTTTACTTCTGCAGTTACTTTCATGTAAGAAAACCCTTTTCCTTGGGGCTCTGGGAAGAGGGCACTCCTACAATTTTCTTCACTGTCTCCCTCTAATGAGGTCCAAGTTCAGGCAAAGGGAGTCAGGCAGTTTTAGAAGGAGCGACACGACAACAAATTTGACCTCGGCTGGGACGGTTAAACATAACTCTCTCCTCAGGGTGATGAATTATTTCTGGATCCTGGAGCCTGGCTGAAATGTGAGAAAGTGAGTAGAGCTGGGTACTCCAACAAGGTTTACGTTAACCATTTCTTTTCCCAGTTAAATCTTTTTTTTTTTTTTTTTTTCTTAATTTGCTCTCTGAATAGGGAAGCATTCCTCTGGCCAAGCCCCAAAATCCAGTGCTCTATAGTTTCCATTTTATAGATTTTTAAAAATATTTGTTTATTTATTTGAGAGAGAGAGAGAGAGGGATATCGGAGGGAGGGGCAGAGGGAGAGAATCTCAAGTAGATTCCCCACTGAGCGTGGAGCCCGACACCGGGCTCAAACTCACAACCCTGAGGTCATGACCTGAGCCGAAGTCAAGAGTTGGATGCTCAACTGACTGAGCCACCCAGACACCCCTATAATTTCCCTTTTAACTTTATGTTACAGAATCCATTGCCAACGATCTGAGATTGGCCACACTAGAAGGCTGTTCTCAGCCGACTCAATTCACTTCTTTGTTTTGCTGTTTACTTCCAATTCCCATATCCCAGCCCTCCAGGAGTGGCATCTAGTATCATTTCATCCCTAATGTTGTGAGTGGGTTAAAAGGATCACATCTTAGAATGCCTAAACTAACTGAAGCCTCTCCCCCTCCCCCTTCCCCCCCGCTCCTCCCCTGTCTTCCTGGCCCTCGGTTGGCTGAGAACAGTAGGAACCCATAACAGACAGCGTGTCATCCATTGCTGACAGCCTCAGCGCTATAATATGGGCCTGCCAAACCCATTACAGTAATGACAGCATTGCAGAATTAGAACACTCACTCCTACATAGAGAAGAAAAAAAAAATGGGGGAGAGAGGGGGCAGGGCTGGAATCTTGTGCTACTTTGCGTTCTTCCTCTTTTTTCCTCCTGGGATGTGGCATTATTCCTCTTTCATTTTCGTTTAGTCCATGAGGAAGATGAGCAAGCGTGCCACCGTGCATCCACGAACCAGCACGTGTGTCTACGGGGAAGAGGATGGCGTCACTGGGGTCTTGGGGAACCGTCCAAGAGATTATTGTGCCTCGTGGTGAAACTTGCAGTACCATTCCATTATCGTTTCCCCAAACAGGGCACGCTCACGGACGTGCTTTGCTGGGGCTTTTGTAATCTCAACAGGCACTTATGGAATTAACTTTCTGCCTTGGGCAGGGGGAGGGGGGTGCTGCAAAATTTAATGATCATCTCTCTGACTGGGGATCATAAAGTGCTGTTGATAATTATGATAATTAAAGTGATTTGCTTACAGTAATTAGTCCCTAGGACTCCATTGTGGAGGTAGGAGAGAGGGACTGTTCCATCTGTCATGTGGGCAAACTGAGGCACAGAGAGCTGGGGTCAAAGACAGAGCACTGGTCCTGTCCGGCCACAGGAGACTGGTCCAGGTGCATAGACTGAGGGCTAGGTATGGAGGAGGGGGTGCCGAAGTGGCAGCTTCTGGGGTAAGGTGGATGGACATTCAGCAAGAGATACAGGGGACTGGTTTCATGCAACAAAGAGATGTGTCCTGCCCCGAGGCTCCTGGAGCTCCTGCTGCGTGTGGATGTTTAGGAACAATGCTGGAAGCATATCGGTGGAAATGCTGGGTTTCCCAGGGGTATCAGGTTCAAGTGGGGAGACAGAGGGACCGGTGGTATACAGTAGGACACGGGAAGAGACAGCAAGCCTAGGAATCAGCCTCCCTCTCTAAGCTTTATCTCCTAGGCACCCAGCCCAAGGGTCAAACAACCTCTTGGAAAGGCCAAGGGCATGTCCTACCAAATCTGATGGGAGAGGGCTGGTGACACGCTCGGGGCAAGAAGCAGCCCATGCCATTAGCGATCAGGCTCCAGTGACCTGAGGGAGCCCTGCTGAGCTCTTGGTTCCGTTGTGGCCCCTGAGACTGCTTCTGGGACAGACATTCCCAGGGACTGCTGAAGCCAGGAATGTGGGCAGATAACTGACTGCAGGGCAGCAAGGAATGATGGAAGGGGTCCTGAGCCTTAGGTCTGAACCCCGGCCCCACTGCTCGTCTAGGTTGCTTGTTCTCTATAAGCACTGGTTTGCCCATGAATGGGGAGAGTAACACACAGGGCTCAGAGCAGCTGTGGGAACCAGTACATGAAGCACCTAGCCCAGTGCCCAGACATTATCGCGGTATCGAAGTGCTGGGGACATGTTCGTTTTTTTATTTTTTTAAACCAATCAACCTAATTATATATATATATATATACACACACACACACATACACACACATATGTATATATGTATATATACACACATGTATAGGTATATACATAAATATAAATTTTATATTTATGTATAATTGACATAAAGCTTTATATTAGTTTCAGGTGCACAATATAATGATTCAATATTTGTGTACATAGTGAAATGATCACCACAATTAAGTCTTAACCTTCATCACCATATTTAGTTACAATGTTTTTTCTTGTAATGAGAACTTTTAAGATCTACTCTCTTAGCATATACAAATATACAATATAGTATTATTCATTATAGTCACCATGCTATACATAACACCCCCGGGACTTATTTATTTTATAACTGGAACTTTGTACCTTTTGACCTCCTCCACCCATTTTGTATCTCTTACCCCACCTCCAACAAGCAACCACCAAATCTGTTTTCTGTATCTAGGAGTCTGGCTTTTTAAATTTCTTTATTTTTTTTCCTTAAGATTCCACATATAAGTGAGATCAGATGGTATTAGTCTTTCTTTGTCAGACTTATTTCATTTAGCATAATGTCCTCAAGGAGCAATGGCAGAATTTCCTTTTCTTAAGGCTAAGTAGTATTCCACTGCACACAGACACCACATCGTCTTTATCTATTCATCCATCTATGGACACTTAGGTAGCTTCCATGTCTTGACTATTGTAAATGTTGTAATGAACATAGACATGCACACATTTTTCAAGTTACTTCTCATTTCTTTAGAATGAGTACTCTGAAGTGGTTTTGCTGGATCATATTTCAAATAATTTGATTTTTAATTTTTTGAGGGGTGTCCATATTTTTTCCATAGTGGCGGCACCAATATCCATTCCCACCCACCATGCACAAGGGTTCCCTTTTCTCCACATCCTCACCAACACTTGTGACTGACTTCCAATTTCTTTCTTTTTACTGTTTTAAAGGACCACCTCAGACATTCAAACTGTACAGATGTTTATTGAGAACCTCTTCAATGTTCAACCTCGTGCTAGAGAGGTTTGAGAAAGGAAAGTTGCCCCTAAGAGCCCCATAAAGTCATGAATGTTGAAAGACTAAGTAGAATTCTCTGAAAAAATTGACTAATGCTATGTGGCTGGCAATTAATGGGTGAGGTAAGGTTCAGGCATAAGAAACTCTCAGAAGCCAATGCAAGGCAAGAGGTAATCAAATATTAAATTATCTAGTGATAATGATAATTTCCTAATGTCCCCAAAAGCTATAGGATGAAGTCCAAATAATCTTCATGGCATCCGCAGTTCCCTGAACATCTCTCCAAATTTAAAACTTTATGGCTCCTTATATCAGCCTTGTCCAGTAACTATCACTAATTTTTTAAAAAATTTTATCCATCCATCCATCCATCCATCCACCCACTTATTCTATAAATACTGAGTGCTTATTATGTGCAGGCACTGTATATCCCAGGTCTCTGAGAATGCATGTGAATCAGTCAGGCAGGCTGCAGCTCTTATAAACTCATGGTTTAGTGTGTTGAGAAGAGACATAAAGAAATAAGTAAGATAGGTTAAAACAATGAAAAGTGCAAAGAAGAAAGTAAAACAGGGTAATGAGTAACTAGAAGTAGGTTGGAAGAGTACTTGGGATGGGATAGAGATAGGACATTTGAGTTGAGACCAGAATGGGAGAGCTCTCTCCCCAAAATGGGGGGAGAGTAGAGCCAAGGACAGAGAGCTCCAGGTGGATAGAACAGCAAGTGTGAAGGACTGGAGGTGGGAATGAGCTGGGTGTCTTTCAGGGAGGCTGCCATGGCTGGGGCTTGATGAGTCTGGGGAAAAAGTGGCACGGCATGATGTCTGAGCAGAAGGCAGGGACTAGAATGTGGTGGGCCATGCCAACCATGGCAAGGCGTCAACATTGCTTTCTATGTGGGTGGGAACCAGTGAAGTGTTTTAAGAGGAGTAATGCGATCTGCTTTGTGTTTCAAAATCTTGTAAACAAGCAGTACTTATAGTTTCCAAAACACACATTTCCATGCCTCTGCATAGGCTGTCTCCTGGGATCTCCTTTCTGCATCTTGTTTACCTGTCAGTCTCCCATGCAGACTTTGAGATCTAACTCACGAATCTCTTCCTCTGTGAAGCCTTCCCTGACCTTCCCGTAGGCAACGTCTCCTGCCATTCCCTCCCTTTTCTTCATCCTATGCTTCATACACACCTCTAATATCGCACAAAGTCTAATACATTGCCATTACCGGCTTACATGTGTCTCCCCTAGCAAAGGGCCTGGAACACGGTAGAGGCTTAATAGATTTGATAAGGGCCAATAGTCAGAGTAACTCCATGGAAGCAAATCTTAAAGGATGGATAGAATTTTGATAGATGATAAAAAGAGGCCAGCGTCATACAAATCTTGCAATATCTGCTCAAGTCAACATGAGACATGATTGGGAAGATACTGTCATCAAGAAGGGGATGAAAACCCCACTGAAAACCATGCAATCTTCTCCTCTCTCCAGTATAACACCAATACAGGCAGTTAATGAGCATGATAGAAGTTGACTTGCATATGATATTCATGCATTTTGCATATTTCCATTTAACACTGAAATGCATGGACAAACTTCTCAATCCCCTAGTTCCTTCCTTCACTTAGCAACTTTTAATTAAAGGTCTCCTGATTCTCCTGCACAATGCTAGGCCCTGTGAAGGATGAGGAAGTAGAAATTTGTCCTTGGTGAATTCATATGCTCTGGATCCTAGGGAAGACACAGAAAAATACAATCATTCCCAGCCCGGGTTCTGGAATCAGAAGAGATGGGTCTCAATATTGACTCTGATTAGTTGTAGGACCCTTGGGCAACTGACTTCACCTCCCTGAGCCTTGATCCCTCATTTATAAAATGAGGGTAATAATACATACCTAGTAGGGTTGATGCGGCAGAGTGCTGGGCACACAGCTAGAGCTCTGTGAGTAACCATGTTGATTGTTTTTTTCTCTCCAGATCCCTCTATGGGAGGATTTGCAGAAACCATTAAAAATTCCTAGTTAGGCACGCCTGGGTGGCTCAGTCAGTTAAGCAGCTGCCTTCGGCTCAGGTCATGATCCCAGGGTCCTGGGATTGAGCCCCGCATCGGGCTCCCTGCTTAGCGGAGAGCCTGCTTCTCCCTCCCCCTCTGCCTGCTGCTCTGCCTACTTGTGCTCTTTCTCTCTGTCAAATAAATAAATAAAATCTTTAAAAAAAATTCCTAGTTAGACTTTTTGCAGGTGCATCCAGATTCCTTCCTTCTTTCCTTCCTTCTTCCTTCCTTCCTACCTTCCTTCCTTCCTTCCTTCCTTCTTTCCTTCCTTCCCCAAGTCAAAGCCTTCAGAGTCTGAAGAGCTGGCTCAACTTGGAACAGCAACTGAGCAAGCAACCAGGGAGCCTGAGTTGGGTGAGGGCAGTCTGAGCCTCCCTGCTGCATGCTCGCCAAAAGCCTGCCTCACTTGCTTCTCCAGTTATGAACAGAACCCACCCATTTACTTCCTTTCTCTTGTCCTGCCTTGAATGTGCCCCAGAGAGATCATACATTGATTTCCCCCCTGACCTACAGACACCCGGAAGAGCCTTCTGGTTGCTCCCAAGACTTCCGCCCCTTCGTTGCCAGCCAGTCACTTCCTCTTCTCATTACTATAGCCTCAGCAGCACATGGGGTCAGTGAGTGGGTTGAAAGAGCTCAGACACATGTATGGTGTGATTCATTTGCGCCAGGGGATTCTGAATAGATAATAATCGTCTGCAAGTGGCAATTAACAGACTCTTTTAAAAAATGCCTTGATGGTTATAAAATGGAAGGCGAAGCCCATCACGCCTCCTGTTGCAAGTAATTACGGAGCCGGCTGGTTATGTACAGGTTTCGAATGACCCGATATTTCCACCCAGTCATGCCGAGCAAGAGAGAGTCCCGCAACTGTCGCCTGCCATCCTTGGACCTCCTCGTCGGAGATGATGTTTGAGGAGGACCCCCTTTGGCTTCCTCCCAAAGCCCGGGCCTTGGCTCCACCTGTCAACCCAGGTGGGAAAGAGAAGTGCCAGCCAGTGCCCCTCGAAGATGGAAGGGGCAGAGATGGGGACCGACTTTTACCATAAAGCGTCATATGCCAAGTCTTGCGCGAGCTGCTTTCCCTCTCATGATCTCGGTCATCCCTAACCAAATTGGCAAGCAAAGTTGTATCCTCTCGCTTTATTATTATTATTTTTTAACAGAGGAGGAAACAGAGGTTTAGAGAGGTTAAGTGATTTGCTGGAGGCCTTTGGGCTGAAGTGAGATTTCAACTTTGAAGCGCCCGATCAGGGAGTCCCTATCCTCCACTATACAGTGCTGCCTGCATTTCTCCCTCGCAGTATTTAGAACTGTTATTCATTATCCACTTGTCCATTACTTGTTTGCCTCTTTTCTTAGCCCTGTTGCCGGCTTTACGGGGGTAGGGTGTCACTGTCTTTCATATTCGGCACTGTATTGCCCGTGTCTACCTTGGTGCTGAATGAATGACTGGCTTCCTCTGGGGCCATGAAACACTAGAAGTGACCAATGTAAGATCATCTGGTGGTCAATCAACATCTTTATTAAAAGAAATTGTCATGGGGAGCAGTAGATTGGGTCCAGACTAATCCAGCTAGATGTGGCTTTTGTCCTGCAGGAATCCACCCTGGAAACTAAGATCCGAAACCCATCTCTAGAATTCTTTTGTTGACAGGCTGAGCATCCATCAGGAGAAAACAGCATCCTCTTGCCTTGGCTATATCATAATATCCTCAGATGCAGTTCTGCCTCCCTAAAATCCTCTTCTCCACCTGTTTCCTGTCTGAGATGGAGGGAGGGGCCACTTTCTGGGAACCACAGTCTCTCCACCTGCCTGGAGAGCAGGGACGCTCCAGCGGATTCCCTGGGCAGAGAACCAGGGCAGGCTCTCTCATTTATGGCTCGGCTCTCATCTCTTCTAGACTACTATAACCTGCCAGAGCAGGTTTGATGAAATCTCCAAGTGTTAGTTGGGAGGACAGATGTACTACAAATTAAAAACAAAAAAAACATGGTAAGATTTTGGGTAGGGGGGGTTCAGGAAGAATGCCAATTCTTTCTTGGTCTTTTTTTTTCTTTTTGCAAGAGTAGACCCTCAAAATTGAGGCTGCTAAGACCGTTTCCAAGCTAGAGAACAAGTATGCAGATGAAGCATCAAGCACCATGCCTTGCAGGGATGGCTTGTAATTTGAAGAAGAGGTTTAGGAGGAGGAAGCTTCAGGCACTCAGGTAGGTAGGAAAGAGCAAAGGGGAAGGGCAAGTTGCTAAATGATTTTATTTGTTTTTCAAAAGGCACATATCCCCTTTGCACACATCCTCAGCCCCTCAATGCTTCCGTCTGGCCAGCATTTCTAAGTGTGTCCACAGACCACCCATGATGAAGTCACCTGGGGGTTCCTTAATGGAGCAGCTTCCTGGGGTGCAGTCATGGTGCTTCCTGACATCTCCTGCCCTGGGGTGTTTCTTCTCAGGTCTCAAGTAGCTACTTCCTTGCTGGTCAGGTTTTAAGGTCCAGGACCCCAGTGTCCATGCCACAGCTAATGAATCAGGATCAGGGCTGGGAGTCTGCTTACTGAAGACTCCCCAGATGATTCTCACAAACATTAGAACTGGGCCACTGAGCTAAGTTATGTCCTGAGGTTCTGTCATGTGGAGTAAGCTAGGGAATCATTTGGTGGCATCAGGGATCTTGGGCAAACCACTAATGGTATCTTGGTTCTCTGGAAAGTTCCAACAAGGAAGGACTGCTTGCATCTCATTTACCAGAGCTGTTAGACTCCTAAACTACTAGAAATGAAGGAATCTTTGAAATCACTGCAATTCAGTTTCCTGATAGGACAGGGCTGTGAAGGTTAACTTCATATGTCAACTTGGCTAGGCCATGGTGCCCAGATTTTTTGGTCAAACATATTCTGGGTGTTTCTGTGAAGATATTTTAGAATGAGATTAGCATTTAAGTTGGTGGACTTGGAGTAAAGCAGAATGGCCTCCAATGTGCTCTACCTGTGCTGGCCTTCATCCAATCTGTTGAAGGCCTGGGTTGAACTAACACACATCCCCCGAGCAAGAGGGAGTCCTGCCAGCAGGCCACCTTTGGACTTGAGTCCAAGTCCAACTCTTCCAGGGCTTCCAGCCCTGCAGACTTTAGATTTGCCACATTCTGCAATCGTGTATGCCAATTCCTTAAAATAAATCTATCTCTCTCTATACACACACATCCTGTCGATTCTCTTTCTCTGAAGAACCCTGATGAATGCAAAGCCCAATGAGATATGCAAGCAAAACCTGGGTCTAGAACCTAGGTCAGGGCAGAAATGCAGAAGTCATGGAAACAACTCACAGTTCTCCTTAGAGGGAGAGCACTAACTTTTGTCATAGGAAGAGTGTTAAGCCGTGTGTATGTGTGTTCACATGTGCCTGTGTGTGTTTTCCTGCGAGCTCTCTGGAGCCCAGGACCTGCATGCTTTATTCATCTCTACAGTCTTAGTCCGTAACACTGAACTTGACAGAGAGTAAGTATTTAGCGGGTGATTGACGAAAAGCGAAAACTTTTGTGACTCTAAATTATCTGGATACTTCTGGGGACTTTCCAAAGCTTCAGCAGCAGGACACATTCTAGTCCACTCCCTACACTCCCTGTCTCCTGCGCCCCCAAATATCTTGACAGACAGGAAAGAGACCAGGGGAGAGGGGTTGTAGGGCCTCTGAGCAGAGGCAGAAGTGATGGGGGTCCTGGAGGTAACAGAGCGAACACCAAAGCCCCTACACCAAATGCCTTCTCTGTGGCGGGCTCTCTGTTCGGTACTTATGTACAGGCTCCTACATGAAGATATGAAGTAGATACTAATGTTTTTTTAGAAGCAAATGAAGAAGGGGTAGGAAGTAGAGATGGGGGTTTGGGATGAAGGCCCTAAAACCTAACCCTAATCCCTACAGAAAATAGGCCCTAGGAAGGAATACTCGTGTATATGAGGAGGGAGAAGGAACTTGGATCCCATGCTAATGGTCACACCTCAGTCGCCTCCAGCTGGTGCCCAGAACCTGTGCACTGGGTCCCTTGGGCAGCAGAGTGGGGCCTCCGTGGCCTTTGGGATGGGCTTTGCCCTCAGATACAGTGGTGGAGGAGGCCTTGGAAGCGGTTAGGATCGACTTCAATGATGGCATTTTGCTTTGGCCTTCAGAGCTCTGGGCTACCCATACCCAGGACACTATGTGTGCTCTCCCTCAAGCCAAGTGTAGTGTGCATGTCTGCAGTGTGCAAATGGGGGTGGGGGGCTGAGGGTGGATTTGGGTTGCACACTCCTATACCCCAATACGGCATCTGTACGACCTGGGTCTCCCCTCTAGGCAGAATGGGGCTCCCGTCAAGTTCTTTTAGTTCCAGTTGGAACAATTCTCCTTTGGACAGCTGAGCCCTTGGGCTGGGTGGATCTCTCCAGGGCAGGGCGCTCTCCCAGACGCTGACCTATCTTCTGAGCCAATTGGATCTGCCTCGTCACTGGGAAGCAAGCTGACAAGCCAGCTCCAGCTGCAGCCTGGCTTCACACTCTGCAGGGCTTCTATTTTTCAAGGTGCTGCTCTATACCAAGTCCTGGACACAGTTTGTAAGCTTCCCAACCCCCATAGCACCCCGGGATGGGCCCCCAGCTGGGCCCCAGCACTCCACAATGTGGTTCATCTTCATAAAAACAGTGACCGAGTCCCTCAAGATGCTATTGATAACCAGTTGTCCAGGACACTGGAGTATTTCTAAGCAGCTCGGGCACACAACATACCCAACTCTCAGGTCCCAGAACAGCTACTCATTCTTAGAAATCACGCATTCACCTCCAATTGTTCTCCAAAAAAAATATGCAAAACCATGAGAGGCAAGCAAAAGAAGGTGCTTGCCAGATGCATTCACTTAAGGAGTCAATCGGTTTAAAAATTCAGATGGATTGGACATTGGGGCCCGACAGCAAAATGGAGTTCTCCCCAGTCCCACTGAGTTAAGCACCAAGTCACATAATCTTTCCCAGCAGCACGGACACTTCTGATAGAGTAAACTTGGTATAAGGGAGGCAGGCCTCCACCTTGATGGAGGTGCCCATCTTCCTTCCCTAGGAGATAAATACGAGTCCTGGGACAGTGTCACTTCCCTTTTCCTCCCATGACAGCCGTGCCCCTCCTCTGAGCTTCCCCAATCCATCCCTCTAAGCTAGTCTGAGCAGCCCAGTCGGGCCCAGCCCCGTCTCCAGGCCATGGAGGCAGCACTGAGCTTGTCTTATTCACCCTGCTGCATAGGAAGTGCTCAAGAAATATTTCCTAATAAAAAAAATTGCCTTTTGTGGACCAGCTACTGGAAAATATATTTGGTGGATGTGATTTTTAAATTTTTATGTTTAGGTCGGATACCTTGGAGGGGCAAATGCTCTTATTTGCTTCTTCTAGATGAGGGAGCTGAGCTGGGGGAGCCAGGCTGGGATTCCAATTGTCTTCTTTTCAAGGAAAGTTTGGGGCTCTCTCACACACCACACTGGCCATGTCCCTGTTCTTTTTACCTGCAGAACTTGAAGAAACAGGCTGCCTCAAGACCCCTGACTTCTGTGGCTTGATGAACACCAGCCCTTCCTGCAGGTTGGGGGCCAGGCTCCTGAGGCAGCATGGTAGGGGCCTGGGGAAGCCCCCCTCGAGCAGTCAGGCTGGCTTGGGGGCTTGTGGAATACCCTTCACTTCGGGGGCTTTTCTGTGTCTCTGCCAGCTCTGTGGGGGCCGGGCCTCTGGAAGCTGGCCCAGCCTTGTGTACAGGGGATCCCCCCACCCTCCATGCCCACTGCAGGAGCGGCTCTGGTCTCTCCATGGCTCTTTTCATACTCTGCACAGGGAGGGGTGAAGAGCCTGGGGAAGGGAATGTGTGTTCCAGATGGAGCTTCCTGAGATGCCAGGCAGCACCCATGGAAAGAGTCAGAAGATCTGGGCTTTGGGTCCTGGCTTCTGAGCCATCTTTAGCAAGCGATGAAACCTCGCAGAACCACTGGCTGAATGAAGTCGCTGTCACCTTCTCAGGGGGTTTGTGAGAATCAGATGAGAGGATGTACAAGAGCCATAACAATATATCTTAGGAGATCTCCAGCTGCGAGACCGGGTCCACCTTGGCTTTCAATACCAGGTGAGCAAACACGAGGGTCAACCCAGGTCCCTTGAGAGGGACTGAGTCCTTTCTTAATAATAGGCCCTCGCTTGACCCAATGCAGGGCATCCTTCTGAAGCTTGGGGGAAAACCCTGGCATGAGCTGAACCAGTCTTTGGGACAAACCAAGGATTTTGGAGTTGCAAAAGTAAACTATTAAAATTTTGTAATCATCCAAAGAGAATCCCAAGATTGCTTGTGGAATGCCATGCTGTTTTTCCCCAGCGGAAGCATTTTTGGACGGGCCTCGGGGATGGGGGCTCGCACTCAGCCAGCAGTGGCCCAGCCCTCCCGGCCCCGCCTGGAGCGGGCCAACTGAAGCCCGGGAGAGCCACGTCCACGTGAGGCCTGTGGGGAGGTCTCGGAAATTTGGATTTGCAACCATAGATGCCGCATGGGGCTTCTTGAGAGACCTTAGCGCTGCCGTCTGTGAGTGTTACCACACCTCAAATGTCAAGAGAGAAACTGTCTCCTCTCCACACGACCCTGGAACAGCATCATCAGGGGGAATGCCGGGTGGGAACGCTCGGGGCCTCGGAGCCGGACTCCACGCACACACTGCAGTCCAAGGCTTGTTCGTTGTTTGATAAATACAGGTTTTGTTTCCCCAGCAACTTGAGAGATGAGGAACAAGATGTCTTCCAGTGCCCCCTTCATCCACAGCGTGATGCTGAGCATGTGGCAGGAGCCCAGCAAATGCTGACAGAACTTCGGTCGGCCAGAACCACAGCGATGTATGGAGCTTCCGTCTACTTTTAAGGGCCAGCTTTCGGGATGAGGGCTCAGGCTCAGGGATGGCAACTGACCTTTCCAAGGTCACGTGGTCAGTGACTGCAGTGCTTCTCAACCTGGGACAGTTTTGCTCCCCAGGGGACATTTGACACAGTCTGGAGGCATTTTTGATTGTCATGACTGGAGGGACATTCCTGCATCCAATGAGTGGAGGCCAGGGATGATGCAAACATCCTCCGATGCACAGGCACCGGACAGACCCCCACATCCAAGAATTATCTGGCCCCAAATGCCAGTGTTGTCGAGAGGTGGAAAAACCCTGGGTTGGAGGTAAAGAGAACAATATGTTTAAAGGCACCAAGTTGTTCAGGGGTCTAGAAGGTCTAAAGGAGTGACAGTTCAGGTGTGAAGCAGGAATGTGGAGTTAATGAAGGCAACCGTACAGGTGAGGCTGGAAATGTAGGTGGGGTCAAAGAAAGATCTTGTACACCCACCACAGTTTTGCTCCACAGACAACAAAGACTTTCTGGGTGAGCTGAAGGGCCAGGCTAGAGCTGACTCCCAGCACAGTGCTCTCCCCCCAAAACTCCCCTACCTCCAACACCATGCTGCCTCTTTCCCAGCCACTCTCAGACCAGACCAGGATAGAGGCGTGGAGAGCAGAACTATAGCAACCCAACGCAAGTCATTTTTTACCACCTACAAGATAAACCCAGACTCATCTGTGAGCCCATAAAACCATGTAAATATTTCTACCTATCATGCCGTTGTAACATGTAAAACAGGTTATAACATTGTAACTATTCACCTATTAATCAATCTCCTTGTTAGATTGTGAGTTCCCAGAGGACAAGACCCATGGTTAATTATCCTTGTATCCCTGGTACATCCCAGGATGCCTAGAAGTAGTCAGTACATCAAGCATGATGGGCGAATAAACGAAACAATAGGGGAAGGTAGACTGACCCACTGCTCATCTGTACGGACTGTGATGGGCTTCCTTCCCCCATTCTCCTCCTTTTTTTTTTTTTAATGTAAGAAATACATGCTCATTGTATAAAAACATTAAAAAAATCCTAGAGACAACCCAAAAGATTAAATTAAAATTGCCTAACCCCCTATGATTCTCCACAGTGATAAACACAGAGAACATTTCAGTAGATATCCCGCCGCCCTTTCTAGGGCTGTATATTCATGAGATTCACATGTGCATATTTTCCTTTTTAATTAAAATGGTATCATACTATATATGTTGTGCTGTATCTTGCTTCTTCACTTAAAAATACATTGGAAACTAGTGCAAGGAGTTTGTCTTGAAGCCGTGTTTGCATAGTGATCACCCATTTTCATTTAGACTGCATCTTTGAAGAGGGGCCAAATCGATGTGAATGTCTTTCCATGTCTCTGAATATACTTCCACACCATGGCATTTCATGGCTGAAGACTATGCCACCGTACAGTTCTGCTAGAATGTATTAAGCCACGCCTCAGTTGTTGCAATTTGTATTTTACTATGACAACAAAGCTGCCATAAATATCCTTTTAGCTAAATCTTTGCACACATCCCTAATTTCTCGTTAGTCTGAATTTCTAGAATAGAAATGGCTGGAACAAAAGTTTCATATTTCACAGCTTTTGAGAAGTACGGCCATGATGTTTTCCAGAAAGGCTGTGCCAACACAGATTCCCACAAGCGGGGTATGAAGAGTGCCATGTTAGCTCTTTTTGAACAAAAGCTATCACTTAGTCTGGGTAAACACCAAGACAAGCTATTTCAATTCCATTAAAGGACCCATCTATATCATTTCAGCGGAGAAGAACTGTCATTCTTAGTATTCGATAGTCTACCAGATGTCTGTGCTCAGTGTTGCTGTGATGAGCTATGCAGTTGTTTACGTGCTTCTGAACATACACGACGTGATACGTATGGAAGCACCTAGCCCAGTGGCCAGTGCTCCGCAAATGCCCCTGCCATCTGTGTATAGCCCTATCATTCCTTATCTGGACAGTTGTCTCCAGCCAATCTATACACCTGCCAGAGGGATTTATCAAAAATTGCAAGATGGACCATGTCATTCCCTTGCTTCTGTCTTTGGTTGCTTCCCACTGACTGTACGCTAAAGTCTGGACTCTTTGGTAAGGCTTCTAAGGCTCCATGACCTGCTCCTGAGACCCTGTGGCTTCATCACCCACTCTACTCTGTCCCCACCCTTCTCTACCAGCGGGTATCTTAACAGAACTCAGCCCTTTATTCCTCTGTGTCTTGAACAGGGCTATTCTTCCTCTTCCTATTCTCTTCCTTGTTTTCCTTTCCTACCTTGTTTGTCTGCAGAAGTGTCTCCGGGAAACCTATTTTCACACTCTCTTCTATCTACCCGACCCAAGCAATGTTATCATCTCCTTCCATAGACCTCGAATCTTGTGCAACCACTACTTGCAACAAGTCTCCCGTTTTGTTGTAACGCTTGTTTGCATGTGTATCTCCCCAACTAGACTGGTGAAAAGCAGAACCATGTTTTATTTTAGGCCCATATTCTCAACACCTGGCACGAAGCTTAGAGTACAACAGGTGCTTAATAAATGCTTTTTGAATGAATATAAGAATGGACTGATCGTCTTCTTCCTTCCTTTCTTCTTCCCTTCCTTCCATCTGTCCATCCACAGGACTCCAGCTACAACAGTCAATACGGTAGCAAGCTACAGTCAGCATAACGTGGTCTCTTACTCAGATGGCGTTCCGGGTGCCACGAACTAGTCACATGCCATACCACTCCCTTCTTAGGATCAAGTGCAATCAATTGAACCAAGGGCTCTGCCATCATGTGTACCTTCAGGAGGAGACAGGGCTGGCAGGGATGGAGAGAACAAGTTGAACAAGTTCTAGGTCATTCACCAGAGGCAGAGCTGGGGGGTGGGGGTGGAGCTGACCTGAGTCTGGCATCAAGGCACCGACAGGAAAAGCCATGTTATGGGTGCGAGGGAGGACTGTGCTTCCGGGACCAGACACAGGAGTCACAGTGAAGCGCAGAGAGAGAAAGGGATTAGGAGAGGGACCATGGGCCGGAAGCACAGAGAGAGAGACAGGGAGGGATTCAGATTTAAAGGAAAACAGGGACAGGCTGCAGACAAGAAGGAAGAGAGTGAGGAAGAAACGCGGACCCAAGTTAGCGCGGGCGTGTGTACGATTGTGTAAGCACAGCATCTTCTGCTGAAAACCTTGGAGAAGGGGTGTGCAGGAGAGAGCCTGAGCTCTTTACTCAATGTAATTAATTACTCTGTGGCTTTAAATAAAACCCAGCTATTCGGGGGAAGCCTGACAGGGTTTCTTTTAACTTAATGTTTGCTGAACCATCCCTTCTATCTCACTTACCTGATGTGGAACATATGCTGGGATCAGAATGACAGAGAATAAATCACCAGATTTGCTTGGTTTCTTTGAAAAATGAATTTGAGGGCTGAGATTTCTCATCAGTATATATCTTCCCCGAGCAGCCTTCTGACAGGGCATCAAGCTTGGGGGATGTCCTGTACAAAGGTAAATGGGTACCCAGAAGTGGCCAGATGTCCACATCTGGCATCATATTTATCACCCTGGGACGCAGGCCAGGCCATCTGTGCTAAGCTGACAGGTGTTTCCAGGGTGAGGTTTGAGAGCCTACTGAAATCCCAGGCATAGGACACAATCTGTGGTCTTTACATGTGTTCCACAAATTTATATGGAGCTTTTATTTTATTTTATTTTATTTTTTAAAAGATCTTATTTATTTGAGAGAGAGAGAGAGAGAGTGACAGCGAGGACACGAGAGAGTGCGCATGAGCAGGGGGTGCGGGGCAGAGGGAGAAGCAGACTCCCCTCTGAGCGGGGAGCCAGAGGTGGGGCTCCATCCCAGGACCCTGAGATCATGACTTGGGCCAAAGGCAGATGCTTAAGGATTGAGCCACCCAGGCGCCCCTATATGGAGCTTTTAATAGGCACCTGAAACATGGTACAACAGTGAAACTTAGTGGTAATGATGTTCCCACGAGGACCTTGGGCCAGAAAGCCTGGGATGAGTCTGCATCCTAGCTCTGCCGCTGGTGGTCTTGAGTGTGCCTCAGTTTCTTCATCTATAAAATGGGGATGAAGCAGCCTTATGGCTTAGTTTGTTTTGAGTTCAAATGTTAGTCATTCTCTCTGGACCTTCCTTTTCCCACTCTTCTTATTGGGTCTCAGTGAGTTATAAACTTCCAGCACAGTACCTGCCTATCTCAGATGCTAACTAAAAGTTCCTTTCCCCTTATTAGAGACTGCAAGAGCCCGCAGGCCTCTGGGTTAAAATAGAGGGAGGGTCCAGAAGCGTTTTTTTAACTCTGCAAGTTTGGGACAGGAGTGAACAGGGGTGTGTGTGGATGTGTGTGTGGCGTGGGTGTGAGTTCCCCCAGGGCTGAGCCTACATTTGCTAAACTCTCTGATAGGAGCCGTGGAGAAGAACAAGATCTATGCTAGCATTTTGGCTCCTGATCTCTCAATTTAATATCTGAGTGATGTTGAACAAATCGTTTAGTCTCTCTGTGCCTTGGTTTCCCCCATACCATGATGGGGAAGGGAGTTGGATTGGGCATCTTTAAAATTTTTTCTAAGCATTCTTTTCATATTCTAAGGGTCATGTATACTCAGTATAGAAAACTTGGAAAATAGGTAATGAATCATGGAACACCACATCAAAAACTAATGATGTAGTGTATGGTGATTAACATAATATAATAAAATAAAAAAAAAAAAGAAAAAAGTCTAAATGAGATTATTAAAAACACCTATTACTCCACCACCCAGCAAAAACCGTTGTTACTATTTTGGTATATTCTGCTTTCTCTGTACATAGTATATCGCAGAGTGAAATCATACTGTGTGTACAGTTTTGTCTCATACTTTTTCTCCCCCTTAATGTTCGATTATCATAAGCATTCCATGTCCTTAAAAATTATTTAGGCCTCGGGGCGCCTGGGTGGCTCAGTCATTAAGCGTCTGCCTTCGGCTCAGGTCATGATCCCGGGGTCCTGGGATCGAGCCCCGCATCGGGCTCCCTGCTCAGCGGGAAGCCTGCTTCTCCCTCTCTCACTCCCCCTGCTTGTGTTCCCTCTCTCGCTGTGTCTCTCTCTGTCAAATAAATAAATAAAGTCTTAAAAAAAAACTTAAAAAAAAAAATTATTTAGGCCTCATTTTTAAGGTTTCTTCTGGGACTCAAATTTTATGAAGAATGGGGCTCACTTCCTTTCTGTTAAAAGCTTGTGTTATTCTACAACACACCAGAAATTGTGTGAAGGAAGGTGCCCTTGAGTGGTGCCCCCCAACTCCCTCTGGCTCCCGTATCATGCAAGGACACCAAAAGGCTCCACGACCCACCTGGCCCACCCGCTTTCATTTCCCACCTTCGCTCTGGAGAATAAAAGCGGGTTGTAGAGCTGCTTTGGATGAGTCATCAATATGTGATAGAGCTTTTAAAAAAATCAAATATCATCAAGAAGTTTGACTTTATGTATTGGGAGAAAAAAAAAATCTGCCTATATGATAGATTTTTTAGGGGATGGGGCACTAAAAAGATTTCCTAAACTACCCCTTCTCTTCTCCCTTATTTAAAATTCCTTTATTATAAACAAGTTCTTTTTCGTTACAAAGTTAAAATAAGACTTAAAGTAAAACTGTTTGGAAGGAGTGAACACATTGACCAAAATTCACACAGAGATTAAGGCAGAGATGCTGCAATGTGCTCAGTGATGGATTCCTTTTTCCTGAGCTTGCAGGGAGACTCCCACGGCCCGGCCTTCCCAAACTAGCTTCAGGCCATGAGACAGTTCTGGTCATAGGCATGTGGGCTGAAGGAAGGTAGGTGACTTCCAGGTCTGGGTTTTTTAAAATGTCCTGATCTTTCCATGCTCTCTTCTTCTCCTGTCCCCACTTTGCAGGCCACAAGTTCAAAATGATAAAGCTAGAGGTGGAGGAAGGTGCCCAAACTGAATCAGAATCTGATGTGAATAAGAAATAAAGCTTTGTCGTGTTCAGCAAAGCTGAGATTTTGATGTTCATTTCTTCTTGTACTTAGCCTTGCTTATCCTGACTAATGCGAAGGTTAAATAACCAGTAACAGCAGATCCTTTTGAGACAAGGTTTGATATTAGAGAAGATGAGGGTGGGGAGAGAGTACCGAGGTTGCAGGGAGGAAATGCAGTTTGGGCGGATGCAGAGATCCTACCAGTCTATATAGAATTTTTGTGTGAATTTAAAAAGGAATCCCCGGGTTAACAATTCTGATCTGCCGTATTTGTACACTGGAGTTGAACAATTCAGTAAGTGGTGGATGGATGGTAGAAACGAGGTTTCTCACTGTTGGAGTAAAAGTTACAGATAAGCAAAAGGAGGTGGCTAGAAAGTCCTTGGGAAGGCCTAAAAGCAACAACACTCCAGTGGCAAAAGCACCCCTAGCATCCAAATTCTGGTTTCTAATACCATTACTAATAGAAGGAGCCAGGAATCCTTGGAAGAAGTGGCTGATTCTAGGACTGAGGGAAGTCACATACAAGATGAGCCTAGAACACCTTGTACTACTGGAAAATAAGGGAGTGCTCTGGGTTAGTTTCCTAGAGCTACTAAATAATAATCGACTACTAATTGGGTGGCTTAAAACAACAGGAATTGATCGTCCCATAGTTCTAGAGGGCAGAAGTCCAAAATCAAGGTGTTAGCAGGGCCATGCTGCCTTTGAAACCTGTAAGGGAGAATCCTTCCCTGCCTCTTCCTAGTTGCTAGTGTTTATGGGCAATCTTTGGTGTTCCTTGGCTTGTAGCTACATCACTCCAATCTTCGTCTCTGTCACCACATGTGCACCTTCTCCCTGTGTCTCTCTCCTCCTCCTCTTCTTCTTTTCTCTTAAAGATTATTAATTTATTTATTTTAAAGAGAGAGACAGAGAGTGTGGGGAGGAGCAGAGGGAGAGGGACAAGCAGGCTCCAAGCTCACTGTGGAGCCCAACGAGGGGCTCGATCCCAGGACCCAGAGATCATGACCTGATCAAGAGTCAGATACTTAACAGACGGAGCCACCCAGGTGCCCCTCTCTCCTCTTCTTATAAGTACATTAGTCACACTGGATTAATTGGCTACCCTACTCCAGTCTAGCTTCATCTTAACTGGTTACATCTGCAACAACCCTATTTTAAACCAAGGTTATACTCTGAGGTATTAGGGGTTAGGACTTCAGCATATTTTGTTTGGGGGACACAATACAATATAGTTCAAAAAAACCACAATGATTGGGCATATACCAAAGGGACAGAAGCCAACTGAAAGACCTCCTGATGTCCAAAGATTTAACAATACGAGCAACAAAATAAAGTAGTGTTAGATTATAACCCACAGTATAAAGTAAATACCCCTAAGTCCATACTGACATGTGGCTACAGTATGGAATCATATTGTAAATAAATGATTGGACAAATACACAAATAAGTACAAAAATAAGCAGAGGAGAATAGACAAATCTCCAATGCAGAAAATGCCAAATAATTCTTGTAGATACTCTGCCCTTGAGGAGGTGGAGCACAGCTCCCTACTCCTTAAATATGGGCTGCACAGAGTGATGCCCTTTTAAAGCAATAGGCAAAGTGGGAAAAAAAAAAAAAGAATACTTTGTGGTGGAAAACCCCAACAAACATGGCCTCAGCCACGTGATCAACCTTAACCTCAACAGTTTACGGGCCAGACAAATTACAGGACAGAATGTACCCATGGTATGATGAGATCAAAATGGCACTTTACCTCTGGGGTCTTCCCCAAAAGCCATCACCCCAGTCTAAATCATGAGAAAACATCAGACAAATCCTAGGCAAGGGACATTCTACAAGATACCTGACCAGTACTCTTCAAAACGGTCAAGGTCATCAAAAACAAACAAAATCTGAGAAACGATCACAGTCAAGGAGAGCCCAAGGAGACAATGTGGTATCCTGGATGGGATCCTGAGACAGAAAAAGGATGTTAGGTAAAAACTAAGGAAATCTAAATGAAGTATGGACTTAGTTAATAATAATAATATATCAATATTGATCCATTAATGGTAACAAGTGTACCATACGAATGTAAGATATTAACAATAGAGGAAACTGGGTGTGGGGTATATGGGAATTCCCTGTACTATTCTGCAAATTTTCTGTAAATTTAAAACGGTTCTCAAATAAAAAGTTCATTCTAAAAAATGGTACTCCTAGAATAATAGTAATAAGTGGGCATCGCCTCATGCTAGGGTACATGAATTGAATAGTGGCTGAATATCAATCTTTTTAATAAGCAGAGTCTCAGTCTCAGCTTACTCTATTTCCTTTCTCCCACCAGCCTGGTGCTCTTGTGCAGTGAACAACCTGCACAACTTGGTGTGGCAATCCTAAAGTCAAAATTACCCTCTATCATCATTTTGCCTTGCGCTTATCCTGCATCTGAACATAGCATAATTTGTGCTAAGAACTAAAGAACAGTCAGTTGCATCATAAATGGGTACACTACAGGGATCAACTATGAATTTCCAGGAGAAATATCATGAGCCACCAATGGTCAATGGATTCATCTTCAAGAAAGCACTGCTTTCCCAACCTGGAGAATTACAGCTCTGGCTTTCTAACTCTTTGGAGGTAGAAAAGCCAGGTGTGTCAAGGAAGTTGATGTTCTTATGGAAAAGGCATTCTCAACTTATATTTTGCCCACAAAGATAACTAGGGGGAGACTCTTATACCAAACTCCACTGAACCCCCACAGTGGCAAAGAAGTGTGGGAGATGGGGGGCGGGGTGGTGGGAAGTAGAAGAATCCATCCAGAGCTCTGTCCTCGGAGAGTTGTTTTTCATTATTTACATGTGGTCCTGTGACAGCTAGCCAGGTGTCTCTCTGTAAGAAAATCTCAATACAGCAAAAACAACCATTTTGAGCTATGCATGACAAGTCCAACATTAATTTTCCGCTTTTCACCCTAACAAAGAAATGCACTGATATGTTTCTTCCCAGGGCTGCCTTTGCCTCCAGCATGGCTAGGGGCCCCTTTGTTTCTTCCTTGTCCATCAAGTGCCCTATGGTGTGAAGCATTCTAGCGGAGTAAGAAGGGTCTTTTTGGTAAAGAGGCAAGATAGCCCAGACTGTCACCATACCAGTGCAACGCAGGGGTCGTATGTCCCCCAAAACATAACAGCAACAATGCTGACAAAAAAGCCTGTGGAATATGGTTAGACTGGAACATGAATTAGAAAGCAATTTGGCAGTGTGTATCAGCAGTCAAAAACACATTCAGACCCTCTGACTCCATAATCCTACTTTTGTCGATCTGTTCTAAGAAAATTATTCTATACACCAAAAAAATCTCTAAGCGTAATAGCAAAAACAGCCAAAGTATTCAACAGTTGAGAAATGGTTAAACAAATTATGGTTCATAGCACTTGATGGAATATTATGGAACCCTTAAAATTATTGTTTGAGGATTATAGAATATGAAAATTGCATATGATAGCTATGCTAAGTGAAAAAAGGGGGAAGATAAAAAAATATAAGTAAAGATAATTACCACTATGTTAAAATATGCATAAGAAAAAGACTCAAAGGAAATTCACCAAAATGCTAACAGTGTTTGTATTAGACTGGTGGGATTTGAGTTGATTCTTTTTCCTTTTCTCTACTTTCCAAATTTTCTATGATGTGGTAATATTGCATCTTAATGGAAGAAATTATTTTAAAAATATATCAAGTCCCATTGTCCCCCAATGCGTATGAAGAGTAGAAAGGGGTTCCATTGTATGTGTAGAAAAACATAATAATGGCCATCAGTAATAAAAGAACCTTAATAAAAATTAATAACCTCCCCAGAAACATCCTGTGCAAGAATGATGTAATACTTTCCCAACACAGACATACTGACTTCCTCCAGGATCAGGTTTGGGGGACTTTTTCTTATCAAAGTGAGTGGAGTTTTGTCAAGCTGGGCTGAATGGGGGAAATTGGCCAACTCCAGACTTGCATGCTGCTCACGGCCGGGCAGCCAAGGAGCAGATGTCCTGCCTCGCCCCGTGCCAATGTTCCCCACCTCCGGGCTCCTTGGACCGAAGTGCTGGAGCCCACGTTGGGCTGGTCCAGCTTACAGGGCACCATGGATGAGGCCCTCGCTTGATTCCCTAATTAGGGTGCAGCTCCTGGATGCGCGGCCGGTAGTGAGGGGAGGCTAGTGCGAAAGGAGGGAAGGAAATGGAGCCGGTCGTTCTGAATGAGCAATCAGTAGTAGGTGTTTTTGCAAGTGGCGGTCTGAAGGGAGAGGCGGTGGCTCTTTCTATATCCCCTCATTGGCAGTTAGAGGAAATCTTGGCTGATGGAGCATGGTGGGCTTTGGGCTTTTATCAGCATTAAAAGCAAGGAAAGGGCCAGCACGGGGTGGGGGTGGGGGGCAGTCATGTTATCAGTAGTAGGATGGGCCAGATGTAATTTTAGCTGAGCCAGGGGGCCACTCATGGGAGAGGACAGCTGATGTAATGAATGACAGAATGATGGAATAATGGAGCCAATCAACCCACGTTTTATCGCCCCCCGTTGTTCATGTTCTCAGGACGCCCTTTGATTTGCAATGTGCGGACCACAAGCAAACAGCCTGCTTAATGCGTGGAGAGTTGGCACGATGAGTCATATCGCAAGGGCCAGTGGCCTTATGGTATCTGCTACTCACATAATTTCGATCCTTGCCAAATGCGAAGAACAATAAACCCAAACCAACCCCACCCCAATAAACATAAACGCACCCCAAACACACAACAGAAATTTCCCCACCGGTTTTCTTTCCAAAGCTAAAGAAAGGAGACCCAACTTTTTGTGCCAACTTCTGGAATCTTCCTTTCATGTTTTTCATGAGAGGGGAAGAAGGCTGGTCCTTTTTTCCTGGAAAGATAAATTTTTAATGAATGTAAATGTTCTTTTAGCTTCTCAGTTTGGCGGAAGGGACCCGTACAGCTTGGACAGCCCGTCTCAGGAACACAATCAACTTGCTTCTTGTTATTTCTTTTTCCTTTCACCGCCCAGCGAAGCACAAACGCTCTCGCCTGGGCCTTTGTTTCTGAGCCTGCCATGCGCTCAGCCAGCAGGAACAGCTTGCCTTAGAAGGGAGAGCGCCCGATGAATTGGCCTCACTGGATTGTCTTCTAACAATGGCAACATGTCCGTTCCAACAAATCCTCCTCCCTGCATTTACCCAGGTTTTATTTATTAAATATCTACTGTGTGCCAGGAACTACTCTATTTCCTCCTTTGAACAACCTGATGACATAGCCACTCTTACCATCATCATCATCATCATCATTCCCATTTTACAGATGGGAAACCGAAGTGAGGGGTCAAGAGCTGTCACAGCTGATCTGTGACAAGCTTGGCCATCGGGCCCCAGAGCCCATACTCTCGGCCTTGACAATACTCTGCCTCCCCTAGCACCTAACATCTTGCTAGGCACTGGGGGTGCGGGGCAGTGGGGCATGGAGTTTGGGCTAGGAAAAGTGAAAAATTGCTTTTCCATTTTTTTTTTTAAAGATTTTATTTATTCACTTGAGAGAGAGAGAGAGAGCAGGAGGGAGCACAAGCGGGGGGAGCGGCAGACAGAGGGAAAGGGAGAAGCAGGCTCCCCGCTGAGCAGGGAGCCCGATGTGGGGCTCGATCCCAGGACCCCGAGATCATGACTTGAGCTGAAGGCAGACACTTAACTGACAGAGCCACCCAGGCGCCCCTCTTTTCCAGTCTTATGGCCACTAGTTCCCTGGGCTGCTCTGTAGATCCTAGTTCTTGAACATCCATTTTGGTCTCACTGGGCTTCCACTCCCACTGGCTGGCCTATGATTGATTCTGCTCACTGCGCTGCCTCAGAGAGGGTGTACAAATTGCAGTCTGCATTTCTTCAGGGTCTGGGGCCCTTGGCTTTGAGACTGAGGTGGGGCTGGGCTCCCTTTCTTGCCTCCCCTGACCTTTCCCTAGCAGAGTGTCAACACTCTTGTCGAAGAGATCCAAGGGGACAGCACAGCCACTTCTCGGGGATGTTGGGCTGGAGGGACACGTGGAGTCCGGCTCACCTAGAGGGGCCTGCTTTAAGGATGGAGGGAGGACCTACGTTCTGCCATGCCACACTGTAATTTCTATGATGTTTGGGTTAAAAGCCAGCCTTAGCCTTACTGGACTCATCATCCCCAATTCTGCACCTTATTGACCCCACAGGATTTACAATCACTATCAAAGGAACTGACTTTTTTGGTCTGGAGATGGTCAGAGTTCCATCTGAAGTAGACTGTCAGTGGCATAGGAAGAGGAGGGAGAAATAATGAGCTGTTTTGTAGACTTCAGTTCCCAAAGCATGACCTCCGTTTGTAGAAAATCAGAATTCTAAATAATCGTTATCAACAAAGAATGACATCGATCAAGTGCCTATTAGTGTGTGAGGTTGGGCACCCTATCAGGCAAACCAAATAGCTTTCTTTGACCCTAGGATGGCCTGGGTGGTACCGTTCCCCTGAACTCCACGTCCTGTGAAAAACTTGATCACGTAATGAGGGTGTCATAGAGGTGTCTATCTCCCCCATGTGACCACGAGCTCTTTAGGGGCAGAGACTACTCTTCATCTCCTTTGCATCCCAAGGCTAAGCAGGCCCTTCACATAGGTTTGTTAAATGTTGATGACTCTCATACTTTATGGAGAAATGAGATATTTCCGCCATCAGATCTACCAACCTACCTCTGCATTCATCTTTTTCTTCTGTCCGCTTATATTTAGTGTCTCATGGCAAAAGTCAGTTCTTCATCCCGTGCTCTGCGTTTCATCTCCTGCCTTCTCAAGGATTCCTTAAATTATCACCTCCCTCTCTTGCATCCTGAAACTCTTTCTCTCTTCCCTGCATCATCCCCATTAGGCAAAAAGCAAGCCAACCCATACTCAACGATCTCCCACTCTTGAAATCTCCCCGAAACCCCACACCTTATTCTGGTCATCATCCCATTCCTCTGCATCTTTCTCAAGAAAACTTCTGGAAAAAGCTGGGTATACACAGTAGCTCCACTTTGCCTCCTCCCTTTCACACACGAGCCTACCTTTTCTGGTTTATACCTGATGGTACAAAAATGTGTTCTTGTCAAGACCATTGCCAGCCTTTAAGTTGCCAAATCTTGAAGTCTAGCTACCTCTGTCTCCATCTTGTTTAGCCCTAGGAAATGTTTCACACAGTTGCCTCCTCCCAACTTCTCCAAATGCATTTCTCTTCAGGGACAGTGCACTCTGCTGCTTTCCACTCACACCTCTCTCTTGGCTTTTTCTCAGTCTCCCTGGTAGGGTCTTCCTCTTCCCACTCCCGAGATATAGGGCCCTGGCCTTGACCTTTCTCTTCCTATGCTGTGCTTTCTTTAAGAATCTCATCAATTCCATCATATATGGTTGACGATTCCTGTATTTATATCTCCAGCCCAAACCTTTCCATGATATCCAACTGCCTACTTGACACCCTCCCTTGAATGTCTCACAGGCACCTTACATTGACCTCCTTCCAAACCAACCTCTTTATTCTCTTTGCTTTCCCCAGACCACATCCTTTTCTAGTCTTTTTAATCCTCGCAACTAAAACCTCTGTCTACCTAGCTGCTCAAGCCAGGAAGCTTAGCGCCATGTTTGATTCCTCTCCTTGCCCACTCTGAGGGGTCCTCTCACTGACCCTCTCACTTGTCCACTTGTCTCTCCCCACCTCTCTGATATTGCCAGGCATTGCACCGGGTCTGAGGCAGATGCTGGTTCATTGAACAGACTTGGTCCACATGCTCAGTAAATGTATGTTGAATGATGAATGGATGAAAGAATGGCTGAATAACAGAAGGAAAGGCCCAGAGTCTTAGATTCCCCATCAGAAGTTGTAGCACAATCATGGTCACAGTCATGGCAAGAGGCTCGCCCCTGATTCATCTGGTCCCCTGATCACTGGACTTAATCTTGCAGAGACTCAGTATCTTCCTCTATAAAATGAGTCTAGTAACATCTGACTCATAGGATTATTGTAAGGACCCAATAGCATGACCCCTAGCATACAGTTAGTGCTCAATTCATGCCTTATTAGAAAAAGAAAAACCTATAATACGAACAACCCAACCGTTGGATTAGTTATTTTTTCCTGTTGTTTTGGCATGTGTTACACTCAGCCCGGGGTAAACCTAAAAGGCTTATGAACGAACGGATAAATACAGAGCACACATCATCACCAACGAGTCAGAGGAAAAAAGAGTGATTTCAAACCGGAGCCCAGATGCAGTGGGAACCCTGGGGATGCAGTGCGGGTAGGGGGCGCTCTTCTGCCATCCCCATCTGTCTCCACCACCAGCTGGGCTTTGCTACTGTCTTCCTGTTCCTGCTCCTGCTCCCAGAGGGGCAAGTGATGGATGGAAACATCATAAACAAGAACAATGCCTATTGTGCTCGGCTTAGAAACGGCCTGTGTTCTTTTAAAAATTATGAATAAAATAGCATACTGACTAAATCGGGTGGTGTGGAGGATTCACAAATGAGAATGCAAATGAAAATGAGCTAACTTGTTAGGTTTGGGAGGAAAAAAAAGAGAGGTCCCTGGAACGGCCTCTGTCTATTGCTGGGATGGTGAGGGGAAAGCCATCTCTGTGAACAAAAGATCAGAAATTGCCTCCCGAGCGCTGTCTGCTTCAGAAGAAAGGTCTGTGGTTAGGAAACCTCTCATGGAGGAAAGAGCACATTTTGGGGGTGGGGGGGAGAGGGAGGCCTGTACTGACAATTTTGTTGTTATTTGTTGACCTGATGAGACGGGAAATAGTTCAGGTATTAAATCCTAAAGGGAGAGCAGAAAGTGTTATAATAAAAATTGCAATTCCTCGTCCCTGGTCCGGGTTGAGTACAGCCAGCAACCAACTCACCAGACTTCTGCTCACGGGAGTTTCATCTGGGCCTTAGCTCATGGGAAATGAAAGCCCAGGCACTCCCGATGTTGATGGGATTTGCAGAAAATTGTACGTATCATGCAGATCTATTTCCTTTTCTTAGCCTTCTTTCAAAAGAAATGAATTCTTAGGGCACTTATGAAAATGAGTGAGTGGGGACAGGAGACTGGAGCCAAGCCTTTTGTAGGCAGAAGGATCTGAGAACAGTGTCCCCTGACCCTCCTGGGCACTGCCACTGGACCCCAGGGCCGGCTGAGGGAGAGTTGACTTTGCCTTTCAAGCCTCCCTGAATCCCCTTGGACATGGATGCTGTATCAAAGATCTGATGAGTGAGCCAGAGGTTGAGGGGGAAAGAGAGAAGGGGAGACAGATGACAGTGAGGAAGACCAGCCCCAGATGTCACCAGGGGACTCAGCAGAAGATGCCTGTGGCACCAGGCACACATCATTGCTCACCAACAGTGACCCCCCCCCCATGGATGAATCAGTGCAAGGCCAGTGTGAGTTTTTCCCCAGAAAGTGTAAGAGGGAGGAGTTGCAGAAGAGGGCACACTTTGAAAGACTAAACAATTTCACCCAAAGAGACTGAGAATTAAGTAAGAGAAATGTGTAAATGATTACACTGGACTGAGTGTATTGGAGTGGACCAAATGTCTGCTCATGAGAAGTGCAGATAAGGAATAGGTAGATATGAATAACTCCAGTTCCTCTGTATATCTGAGCTCTCCTGTGAATAAATTTGCAATCTGAATGCACATGTTGCTTCTCTTCACTGTCAACCACTACCTGTATTTTAATAGGTGCTTATTGAAAAATCTGGAAAGTTATATAAAGGCCTAAATGAATGCATTTCTAATAACTGAGTTTCCAATGCTGGTGGGAAGGTGAGAGATATCTGCCTATGTTATTTTACAATACAAACAATTCTAAGATATAAAACAAAGGTGAGGAAGTCCGACGATGTTCTGATGTTTGTTGTGACAGCTGGAGTTATATCCAGAAGATGTTTTGGGTGCCCGTAGGACACGTTCAGTCTATCTGCTGGGTAATCTAGTTCTGGCAGAGCCTGGTAGAGTCTCTTGGCCTGGTTCCATAGTTCCCTCCTGGGTACCATCTCCTTGGCTGGGTCAATGGGATAGAAGCAAGAGAACATGGACTTTGGGCTCATAAGACTGGACTCCAACCCCTACCCTTGTCACTTAGCGTGTGACCTTGAGCTTTTCGTACAATCTTTCTGAGTCTCAGTTTTCTTGTCTATAAAATGGGGATAACAAAAGCTTCCTTGTAGAGTGGGAACAAAAATCGAAAAAGGAATACATATGAAAATGTCACAGAATGTTTGTCTGTACGAGTACAAAAAGTATTATCATCGGGATGTTTCTTTTGTTGTTGTTGTCTAAAGATTTTATTTATTTATTTGACAGAGAGAGAGACTAAGCACGAGCAGGGGGAGTGGCAGGGAGAGGGAGAGGGAGAAGCAGAGTCCCTGCCAAGCAGGGAACCCGATATGGGACTCGATTTTAAGACCCTGAGATCATGACCTGAGCCAAAGGCAGACACTTAACTGACTGAGCCACCCAGGCACCCCCATCTAGATGTTTCTAAAAGTAAATTACAACCAAATGCTAGTGAGGATGCAGAGGAACGGGAACTCTCACTCACTGCTAGTGGGAATGCAAAATGGTGCACCCACTTTGGAAGACAGTGTGGCAGTTTCTTATAAAGCTAAACATAGTTATACCATTTGATCCAACAATTGCACTTCTTAGATATTTACTGCAATGAGTTGAAATGTTATGTCCACACAAAAACCTGCACATGAATGTTGATAGCAGCCTTTTTTCCCCCCATAATTGTCAAACACTGAAATCAACCAAGATGTCCTTCAATAGGTGAATGGATAAACAAACGGTGGTATATCTAGATAACGGAGTATTATTCAGCACTGAAAACAAATGAGCTCTCAAGTCATAAAAGATCATGGAGGAGCTTAACCGTATATTGCTAATGGAAAGAAGCCAATCTGAAAAGGTTATACGTTGTATGATTCCGACTACACGATGTTCTGGAAAACTAAAACTACAGAGATGGTACAAAGATTAGCAGTTGCCAGCACGTGGGGGTTTGGAGGGAGGAATGAATAGGTAGAGCACAGGGGATTTTTTTAGGGCAGTGAAGCTATTCTGTGTGATACAGTAATGGTGAATATATGACATTACACATTTGGCAAAACCCATAGAACTGTATGACACAAAGAGTAAACCCTAATATAAACCAGGGACTTTATAATTAATCCAGTATCAGTACTGGATTATCAGTAGTAAGAAATATACCCTACTAATGCAAGATGCTAATAATGGGAAATATGGGAATATCTGTACTTTCTGTTCCATTTTCTCATAAATCTAAAACTGCTCTAAGAAACAAAGCCTATTAATTAAAAAAAAATTAATTACAGTGCTGCTTGAACCACTGACTCTTCTTCCCCACCCTGTATCCCAAGAGAAACAACTCTTCGGAGGGAGGGTGTCAGCTCTCCCAGCGTAGCCTCAGTAATGCCAGGCTCGTTCCCACCCTGGGTAAAGGCTTACACAGGCATCGGGAAAAGCATGAATCAAAAATGACAGCACATTTTTCATGCTGAACTATTACCTTGTCTGGTTATTTGCTATTCATACAGCCAATAATAAGCCACTCTGCTATCATGTCTTCACTTAATTTGTTATTTAGACTAACCTTTCCCTGGGACACTTTTGTTTCCACGGGGGGACCTAGGCTTTATTTTATTTTTGCTTATGCAATAAAGTTGGAATCTGGAACACACACTTCGGTTTCTAGAGGTGACCAGGGGAGCGGCCAGGGGAAGGAAAACTAAAAGGCCAGACACAAAACAAGACCTCCCTGATTATATATTAAAATGGTGAACAAAAACCCAAAGACCTGGTTAATTGGATAAACAGGGAGGGACGCCATCCCTGTTCGCTTCCCGGTTTCCTGGTCCCAGGCTGAAGATTCTCTTGGATGGAGAGATGCCCATTCTCCTGGCCCTGTCCTGTTGCACAGGGTGTGGGCATTGCTCAATCTAGAGGAAAGGAGGAAGCACAGAGACGGCGGGTTCCTAACGGCTGAAGGAGGGATTTCGCAAGCGCACCAGCAGAGCTGGCCTTCGCCTTAAAAAAAGCAGGTTGCATAGGCGGTGTGATCTGAAAAGCCCCAGTGTCTCTGCCACTGAAACCTAAATTCTCCTTCTTCCTGTGGGAAGCGTGAGCAGGCACCCACTGGGTAACGGGGCACTAGAGACATCACACACGTTCCTTCCTGTGTTAGGCGAGGCTCTCTCCCCTGCTCATTTTCAGTGATGCTGCTCCCGAGCCCATCTGCAGCTTAGAACCCTCGAGAGTCTGATGGAGCTCTGGGACTCAGAAAACGGCCTGCTTGATAGTGGGGGAGAGTAGCACAGAGCTGGGAGGGGGACAGATACCAAAGACGATGCTTCCTATCACGGCTGGGGTCAGAAAGGCTGATACCCTGCAGCCTTTCTGCATCCTGTCTGGGGTAGGACTTGGTGCCTGTGGGAAAAGGGGAAGGGGAAAGAGTCAGTTAGACTCCCTGAAGCCCACACTCAGGACCGCCCGGAATCAGCAAACCAGAACTCTGGGGTGTTACTGTAGTTTTCTGAACCTCGAGTCGCCAGATTTGGGAGATGCGGCATTGTGTGGGAATCACCAGCCCGGGCTCTGAATATCTGACCGATTGAGACTTAACCCCTGCCTCTGCCCCTTATTGAACCTCTCTGAGACTCAGTTTCTCATCCATAAAATCGACTAATAATAGTCTTATTTTATAGAGCCTTTGTGAGCATAAAACATGTCAAGTTTTTAGCACAATACCTGGCCCAGAGGAGTACTCAATCTACTAGGGTTTTTTTGCTTTTGTTTTTAGATTTTATTTATTTCTTTGTCAGAGAGAGAGAGCACGAGCAGGGAGAGGGACAGAGGGAGAAGCAGGCTTCCCGCTGAGCAGGGAGCCTGATGCGGGACTCAAACCCAGGCCCCGGGGACCATGACCTGAGCCGAAGGCAGACTGTTAATGGACTGAGCCACCCAGGTGCCCCTCGATCTACTAATTTTGATGGCATGGCTCTTGCTGGTTGGAAGTTGGAATCTGCTGCTCAGTGTCCAGGGCCCTCCAGCTTCTGGTTGCAGAGTGGCCCCATTCATCTGTTCCCTGTGAACTCAGCCACGCCCTCTTCCCTGTGGACCCCGGGAGGTAAGCCCTGATGGGCACTCCAGTTTTATTACAGGCTGACTGTGGAGCTCAGTCCTAATCCACCCAGTGGCCTGTGGCAGCTAGGGCTGTGTGACTGGGCCGCTGATGGGTCCGTGGCAGCAACAGCCTCCACCCACCTCCCCCCCGCCCCACCCCCCTGCCCCAAGCATGGCCAGCTCTGGGCTGATGTATATGAGGAAAGCACAGAATCATATGGTTGAAGAGAACTGTAATTGTAATGGAAATTCAAATCACTCCACTGAACCTGTTTTCCGCATTCGCATTTTGTCCTTGTAAATCAGAAGCACCAGGAGCAATTTATTTCTAAACATCAACAATTTGGAATGGGAAGGAAAATGAAATAATTGCATTCTGACTCACTTGAAACAATTCATCTGCATGTACATGCAAATCCTGAGGGCATGTGGACACTGCAAAGTAATGCACTGGCTGGATTTTGTGTTTTCCTCCTCCCGTGTGTGCCTGGAAAGGAGGAGGAAGGCGGCTATCTTGGAGCCAGGTGGATTTCCACTCCCCACTGTGCGAAACTGATGACCGTGGCCGCTGCCACGGCTCATTGCACCCACCACAGCCAGGTGGAAACATTTCCCTGGGCTGGGGGCCCCAGGCAGGCATCTGTGCGCCCCCCCACCCCTTCCCTAATTCATGCCCCTCCAAGGGGGGCCTGGAGAGATGCACGGAGGCCCCGCTCTTAGGTCCCAGGCATGCAGCCCCTTTCTCTCTGAAAATACATCCTTCCTTCCCCGCCCCAGCCTTTCCTTTGCTAGAACCCGAGCTTATTGCCCACCGGGATTCCCAACCTGCTGACTAGTGTCCAGGGAACCTCCTGTGAGGTCCGCCCAGGGCTGGGCGTCTAAGCGAGCCACAGAAACAGATACTCTGGGTCCCAGAAAAGCAGGGGTAGCTTAAAAAATTAGGAAAACATCTTTTGGGGGAAAGAATTTGCCACTTGATGTTTCATTAAAAGAACTGAGGAGAGGAAAAGCAGAGCATTTCAGGTCTTCTTTTTTGACGTCATGGATTAGTGTTATACAGAAGTCTACACTGGCCTGGGGCTGGGGGGTGGGGTGGGCATCATACAGCCCTGTTTAACTCGTAGTCTCTAAATATCTGGCTCTAGTCCTGCCAGATTCCATAGGTCCAGGATCCCATAGGTTCTTTTGGTTACTATGATCCTAACTGGCTGTGTGGATATGTCTTCAGGGTTAGCCCAGGGGATCTCTTCCAGAGAAACGATGTGGAGTAGCAGTAGCCTAAGAAATGCTTTTTGATTGAGGAGGCAAATGGTCTAAGAGGAGAGAGCATAGGTTTGGGGTCTAAAGCTGGGTTCAAATCCTCCATGGTTCTGTGGTTTTATCATCCTGCACCTCAGTTTCTCTGTCTGTAAAATGAAGAGGACAGTAAGGCCTGCCACAGAGGGGTCCCTGTGTGTATGTAAAGACTTACATGACAGTGTCTTGTGAACTGCAAAGGGTGTGTGTGTGTGTTGTGTGTATGTGTGTGTGTAAGAGGAAGAAACGTTATTTTAACAGCTGCCCTCAAGGCTTCTATTGGATGTGCATGGTTTTTGTTGGAAAAAACCAGATGATAAGACCTAGGGGAACCAGGAGACTTCCAGGAAGGTGGGCCTACCAGTCAGCAGAAAGCTAGGGGAGAAGCTGGTGCTGTTCCAGAGCAAGAGGGGACCCAGAAGGAAGGATGGGGGCATCGGACAGGAGGAAGGGGGAGAGCTGATGAGAGGGCAGAAACTCTCCCTCGTTTCTGGAAAGCCCTCTGCCCCTGATTTGGATGAACTTCCAGTAGAATGACGGAATGCTTGCCCTGAGAGATTTCTGAGGGGAACTCCCAAAGGAGCTGAGCCTGCCCTGGGTGAGGGGGTGGGAATAGGGCAAAGGGCGCCTACGAGCGCAGGAGCCGAGCCTGAGAGTGAGCTGGGTCTTGGGCAGGCTTCAGAGGAGTGTCCCCTATCTGCTCTTCTTTAGAATCACATGAGGAGTTAAAACAAATAATTGCCAGGCCCACTCCAGACCAACTCCACAGAGTCTCTGTGGGAGGGGCTCCAAGCTCTGGAGTGACTCTGAAACTCCCCTGTGATCTGAATGTGAGCCAGGACTGAGGACCATTCTTTTTTTTTTTCAAATGTTTCCACTTTTTTAAAAAATTTAAATTCAATTAATTAACGTATAGCGTATTACTAGTTTCAGAGGTACTGTTCAGTGATGCATCAGTTGCATAGAACACCCAGTGCTCATTACATCCCGTGCCCTCTTAATGCCCAACCCTCCACCCCCTCCCCTCCAGCAACCCTCAGTTTATTTCCTATGATTACGAGCCTCTTACGGTTTGTCTCCCCCTCTGATTTTGTCTTGTTTTATTTTTCTCTCCCTTCCTCTATGCTCCTCTGTTTTGTTTCTTAAAGTCCATTCTTTACATGGCCCCAG
Organism: Halichoerus grypus; assembly: GCF_964656455.1. NCBI lineage: Eukaryota > Metazoa > Chordata > Mammalia > Carnivora > Phocidae > Halichoerus > Halichoerus grypus. The sequence goes on along the minus strand of NC_135722.1, from coordinate 89,862,903 downwards.
GTCATCTGTCACCAGATCTCAAGGGACTGGCAGGCAGGGCACATCTGCTGTGCCCACGGGCTTGGCATCATTAAGGATCTCCCAGGAGAGGTCAGGGAAATGGCCTAAGCTAACAGGAAACTGGGCTGGGCCATTTGGAACCTGCCCAAGTGGGACCGAGAGCCTATATCTCTGTCTACCAGAAACTTGACCTGTCCCTGTGTCCCATGCCTGAGCTCTTACAATAAAGCAGGGGCTTGCGCTGCGGTAACGCGGGCAGGAGGGGCTCGGGGACCTAGAGAAGTAAAGCCTCACTAGGTATAATTGTAAATGGTACATATGGCAGGTACAGAGGTCTCCAGGGAGGGATTTCTCTGTTGATTAAGATTCAACTGCAGTGGAATCTCAGAAACCTTATACCTTTTGTATGTGCAAAAAAAAAAAAAAAAAAAAAAAGTGCCAGGATTCTCAGATATCTTAAATATGCTCCTCTCCTGCCTTTTCTGCCTGCAGACAGCATTTGCGGGACTGTGACCTTCAGGATTACCTCAAGAATAATGAGCCCCAGGCACCTTTCCAGCTCCATTAGTGACTGAGATGCGGCACTCTGTCCCCAGCACACAAACAGGCCACTCTGAGGGCCAGGTGTGAACCCCAGGCTTTCTGGCCGAACAGAACTCTCTAACCGCTGGACAATGAAGGAGCGAACAGGAAGCCAGGTATCATTATACAGGGGATGCGGCTATGACAGGGGATAATGGGATGGCAGAGCATAGTGGCTCGGTTCTGAGCCGTGGCTGAGGAAGCTCTAGTTAATAGGATGTCTGCTGGCTCTCGGGGGCTGGTGGGGCACAAGGCCATCTAGGAGTGGGAACATCGGGCACACTGCTTTAGCACCTAATATCTCTGGGGCATGCATGCCCATAGACCTGACCTTTGCAAAACTTCAATCTTATTGGGCTTTCTGATTTTTAGTAAAACTCTGATTAACTTGAATGCTTGAAAAAAATACGGGTTTATGGCTAACAAAGTTTATTTTGCCTAACTGACGATTAACTAGAAACTGCACCCCTTTTCAGTTTCAATTTTTATAGAAGATGTTTTTTAACAACCGTACTTGCTTTATTTTCTACCCTAAGTATTAGCGGATAGTTAACTTTAATGAATGATTTCAGGGTCTTTGGGGACTTCAGACAATACACCATTTCTCATCAAACGTTTCTTGAATTTCCACTCTAAGTCAAACACCACGCCAGGTGCTGGGCTATCCTGCCCCAGACACCAGCATGGACGTGGATGACAGAGCCCCTGAGCACACAGCCCCAAATGACCTCCATGATTCATGGGGTTTTCTGTGCGGGGTATCTATCCCCAAATCTCTAACACGTGGAAATCAAAGGACAGAACAATTCACTTCCAATATGAGCCATGTTGGCACTGGGATGAAGTGCAAAGAGCGTAAGGCTCTGAGTCAGGGGGCCTGGGTTCAAATCCTCACTCTGCCACTCACCAAGCTATAGGACTCGGCCAGCACTTTATCTCCATTGCCTGTAAGATGGAATCAAAGCACATATCCTACAACACAGGACAGGGACAAGAGACACCGGGCCTGCGTAGTGCCTGTCATGGGCTACCTTCTTAGGGAACATTAGTTTAAAATAAAAAGTTACATCATTCTAAAATCTAAGAGAGGCAAAAATAAAACCAGATTCCACTCCACCGGCTCCCAAAGCCCTCAAATCCCTATCAGTTGATTACAGCCCGATGAGATGCTATTCCACAGGCAAACGATACCACCAGCCTGTTGTTTGTGGCCACGATGGAGAAGAATAGCAAAGCCAGTAGACATTCAGAAATTGTTGCAATGTCACAGTTACTACTCACCTTTTACCTCCTGCCTTAATCATCTGTTTGTGGTTTCTCTTGCTTTCTTTGTTGGCCCTGCCTCAACTGGAGAAGCTAATCAAGGAGAGGTTAAATATCCTACACACAGAGTGGGCACGGTGCAGGCAGGTGGGAGCCGAAACAGAGGGAGATCAGCCTCGGGAGAGCATCAGTCCTAGAGCTCATCATTCACAAGGCGCAGAGAAAGTTTCTATATATACGGGAGCTGTCTTCTGCAGGAGCTTCCTAAATGGGTATCACAGAATTACCTAATTGATTCCTTCATTCATCAATTCCGAAGCACCGAGTATGTGAGAATAAAGTGCCAGCCCATACAGGATGCCAGGTGCTATCCTGCAGAGAGGAGCAGAGAGGGGTCTGAGGAGCACACCTGGCCCTCTGAGTCCGGGGTAAACTGACTAAATGTAGCCTAAGTTCCCCTGGTGGCATGTTCCTCGTGCAGTGGGACTGCCTAAAAAAGTGTGACGCATCCATTCTGTGTAGGGGGACGTGTCAAGGCTGCAGAGAGATGAACCCAATGGAGCTGGGCCCTGCCAATGAGAAACAGAGACCACCTCGGGCGGAATTGAAGGAACAGCACTGCTCGCAGAGGGAATAGTTTACGCAAAGGCACAGAGGTACGAAAGCCCCTGATTCTCTCTAGGAGGGGCAGCTAGTCCCATGAGTGTTAACAGAGGATTAAGGTGGGGAGGGTATCTTCTCCCAACGGGCTGGAAGAATATATATTATAAACTCACTGTTAGTTAAATTTATGATATGTGCAATTGATAATATTTGGCTACTATGAAATTCTCCTGTAAATTACGGAGTCCCCAGGAATAGACAGCCTCCTCATCAAAGGAGGCCTTCCATCCCACTAGGATCAGAGGTAACTTTCTACACACGCTCTTTGGGCAATTGCTGGCTGTGAACTGTGCTAGCCCTGGGACAGCACGTGGGGCTTGTACCTCTTTTCTCATCTGCTTGTTTTATGTTCATTTTGTCTCAGCTATCCACTAGATACTCTCAAGGGTAAGAGCTCCGTAGGGACCCGGGATCACACCCCTGTACATGCTGCCAAGGTGATGGCTAATAACAACACCTCGGAAGAGGGCCCTCTGCAGCGGGACAGAGCTGAGTGGTACATTGAAAAGTTATCGGCGCTGAAAAGAGCGACAGCAAGTTGTACATGAACTTGCATGCATGTCTGTGTTTATGTGCATGCATGTGTGTGTGTGTCCGAGTTTATAAGTATGTATTATGTATGTGTGTTTGCCTGGGAGCATATCTATACGCATGTGTGTTTGTGTGTGCACGTGCACACGTGTGATTATGCATGTGTATGTTTCAGACACTCGGGCTGTATTTCATTAAGGGCACATGAGGTACAATTTACAGCCTGCTCAATAGCCAGCAATATGCTTGGAAATAAACTTGCTGATACCAAAAACCTGTGACCGCTGAGGTCTTAATCCATGAAGGAAATTACAGTTTAGGAGTGTGTGATTTCTCTACTTGCTGTCAAGAATCTCTGAGTTCTGCGGAGTGCAAAAGTCTGAGGATGACCTTTTCCTGGCAGAGGCAAGAGTGGAGAAGCCTATTATGGAGCATAAGCCAATTTACTTTGTACAAATAAGTGGCAATTTTCTTCCTTAAATACATAAGGGTGGAAGGGAAATGTCTATAAACTGAAAAATGCTCTCCTATGGCAAATCTCCTCTTGTTTGTGGGAAGCAGAAGATAGCCATTCATTTAGGGGCTTATGGGAAGACGTCAGAGGCAGTGAATCTGAGTCCTCTGATGAACTTCACCTTGAGAAATCCGTCTGAAACTGGTTTTGGTTGGGGAGGAGGGGGAGGAGGTGATAGATGGGTAAATATCCTTTGACAAAAAAAAAATTTAGTGAAGGAGAAAGAAACTGTGTAATATATCTCTCTGCTTAAATTAGTCACTTCTTTTTGTTTAAAAAAATACATAGGCATTCGTAGGCTGAACAAAACTAAGTCATAGATCACATTTATAACATTTACTAATAGAAGTTAGGAAGTCACTGGGATATACCAATCTCTTCTCCAAGCAGGGGTTCCCCCCCTAGAAATGCTCAGATTCCTAAGAGTGGATCAACTATCTAGAACCATCTGCAAATGTCGGGTGCATTTTTCTAGGGAGTGAGCTTCAGGATTTAATTAGGTTTTCAAAGGGACTGCTAATACAAAAAAGGTCAAGGATCACATTCTAGTGACTGACTGGACACTTCTTGGCTCAGGGTTGAGATCAGAGGGTGGGTGAATTTGGGATGGATGTGTGGTTGTGGGAGGGCTTACAGGGGATTGAGATTTTAAAAGGTGGGGCTTATTTAAGGAGCACAGTTCAAAGGTTTGATGAGTTTTAGTACATGAGTCTTAACTTGAAAGAGTTGTCTATGTGTATATGTATATATTTATATATCAATGTACTAAAACAGTGTATTTGTTTTCAGATTAATTCCTTCATAAATGAATATATAAAACAATGCAATGATGACAAGTGTTCTAAAAACCATTAAAAGACCTCTTTATAAATTTAGGTCTCATACTGCAGGTTTGATGAAGGGCTACTTCTCATTAATAAGCAGGTCTGGAGGGGAAAAGAGATTAACCCATTAGAAGCCATACTGGATGGAGGGGCTTTAATTACTCAAATGTTCTGGCCATCTACCTTAAAGGTCCTAGTGCACTATTTGGACAACTTCCTTCACCAGCCACCACCCACACCATTTGGTTTCGCTTTGAACTCCAACATTTGGTGTGGTGTCTCATCAGAAGAGACCTTGATTGGATTGCAAACTGTCATCTCTACGTCGCCATCCATTAATTAATGAATAAATGAAACAATACTTCCTCACCCTGTCATCTTGACATCTGGAGAACGTTTATTTTTTGGGTGATTGCTAATCTCCATACTACAAAATATACAATAGCCATTAAATATTTATTTAGTATGTAAATGAAAGAAAGACTGAAGGAAGGAAGAGGGAGGGAGGGAGGAAAGCAAGGAAGAAAAACCAGGGAAGGAAAGGAGGAAGGAGGGAGAAAGGAAAGAAGGAAGGAAGGAAGGGAGTCTTGAAAGAGGAAGGAAGGAAGGAAGGAAGGAAGGGAGGAAAGAAGGAAGGAAGGAGGGAGAGAGTCTTGAAAGAGGAAGGAAGGACGGAAGAAAGGAAGGAAGGAATCTTGAAAGAGGAAGGAAGGAAGGAGTCTTGAAAGAGGAAGGAAGGAGTCTTGAAAGAGGAAGGAAGGAAGGAAGAAAGGAGGGAAGGAAGGAAGGAAGGAGGGAGAGAGGAAGGGAAGTGAGGGAGGGAGGGAGGAAGGAAAGGAGGAGTTAATGTTATCTCTGAGTTTCTCAGCTCCGCTTCTCCTTCTAAGCCCCTGCCCCCACCTCCAGGGGACCAGAGGCTCGAACCCAACCCTCTGGGCAGTGGTGAGTTGAGTGGTCTGGGGGTCTTAGCACCGCCTGCTCCTTCCCTGTCCCCTTCACGTGCCTGAGTCCCCAACTCCTCCCTTCTACTCTTGCAACACATTTAAAAAATCCACATCCAACGTGTCACATGCTAAATTAAATGCCTGAACAGCCACAAGCCTAGCTGTCATACAAACATCCAGACCTCGAATCTCCCAATTTGAGTTCAAACTTCCAAAAGACAAAAGAGAGGCTGGGGAATGAGTAAGAGGAAAACCGAGCTAAGATCTTCAGGGAAAGCTATTGTCTTGATCTTCAGCAGTGATGAGCCTCATGGAGGTAATAAAAAAGATGAATAATATTCTCCCTCATGTACTCACAACAACAATGTGAGTACTAACGGTGGTGGTAATAAAAAAGAATCTATTGCCTTTAAATACAATTCCTCGACTAGCATTGCCCCTGAGTAGCCCTGGGGCCTTGGGCAAACAGTCACTTTTTCCTGCAGATCTCGGGGTATACACAAGGGGGTTGGTGAGAGAATAAGTCCTTTACAGTCCTAAGATTCTATAATTCCATGACAGGAAGCTCCCTCCCATGGTTGTAGTAATTAGAGAAGTCTTTTATTCAGCCAGAGATGGAGCTCTGTGTAGCGGATGCTTTTTGTGGGCTTTGGAGTGTCTTTCCCTGAGTCGAACTCCTCGTTCCATGGTGTGTATAACTTCAGGCAAGTTACATGATCTCCCTCATGCCTCAGACTCCTAACCTGTAAGTTAGGGATGATAAGGATCAGACATTAACTGCGTTTTCTGCAGAGGGGGTGTCCCTGAGATGAGAAAGTCCTGACCTTTTCCCGCACGTGGCATGCCTGTGAGCGGGATGTAGGGACAGTGGAAGGAGGGACTGCCCACACCCCACCCCCTGCCGAGTTGTAGTTCTTCTGACCACACTGACTGCCATGGATAAAACCTTACACTGTCATCTAATGAAGGAACTTCTCACACTGAGATATTAGAGGGCAGCACAGGAACCTGTCAGAGTGCTTGGGTGAATGCAGGTTGCATTTCTATGCAGTGGGAAAGACATGAGAAGAAAGGATGGTTCTGGAAAATGAGGCTGCTCAGCCCTGCCACCCTATGCTCGGCAATGTACAGATATTCCTTTTTTTTTTTTTTTAACAATTGTATTTATTTATTTGACAGAGACATAGCGAGAGCAGGAACACAAGCAGGGGGCAGAGGGAGAGGGAGAAGCAGGCTTTCCGCCGAGCAGGGAGCCCGATGCGGGGCTCCATCCCAGGACCCTGGGATCATGACCTGAGCCGAAGGCAGACACTTAAGGACTGAGCCACCCAGGCATCCCTGCAAAGTACAGATATTCCCACTGGCAGGCAGTGCTCACACTGACCCTAAGCCTCTAGGTTTTGAGACCTTCTTGTTAGCGACAGGTCTAACCATTCAAATACATATGTAACTATGAAAAATTTTTAAATGGGTTTCGATGAAAAAGTTGAAATGGTCACCTCGACCCCCGCTGCGGTGAAATGGTGGCCATTTCTAGAAGGCATTTGGGATTGTCCCACATGCCTATTCGGAGATGTGGGCAGGGGCCATGTTAGGGGGTCCCACGGTTCTTTATTGGGACAGATATGGCTACCATTTATTTTGGGTTTACTAAGTGCCAGACACTCTGTTAGCTGGTTCATGTATAGTGTCTCCAATAATACCCATATCACAGCTCTCTGAGGAAGACGATGGAAGGAAACTCAAGGTAGGCATGTAACCTGCCCAAAGACACAGAAGCTCTGTGTATCAGTCAGAATCAGAATCAAGTTCTGATTCCAAGGTTCCCATTCCCAGACTCTAGCTGGGTGTTATCACTGCCTATTGACCAGCCTCCCACTTTAGAGCTTGAGGGCATGGGCTGTGTGTGTGTGTGTGTGTGTGTGTGTGTGTGTGTGTGTGTCCCTCAGTGCCTCGGAAGGCGCATGCCCCGAGTCAGCACCAAGCACATGTGCAGTGAATAGAGGTCCTGACCTTCAGATCAGTGGAAGGATGAGCAAGGAGGGTTCCCCGCAAATGGTAGGAGCCTCCACTCCATGCTCCTGCCCTGGGGGTGAGGGACAAGGGCCTGCGGTTTGGAGGAGCTTCCTCCTGAGCCTGGGAGGGTAAAGGAAGTAAGTGGAGGAGGCATTCGCAAAGGAGATGATGCGTTTAAAAATTAAATGTCCTAAATTCTATTCCTTGATCTGCTTTTGGCAAGCTGTGATCAGGAGCAACTTCCACGGAGGGACTCTGGCAACTTCTCCTGGCCCCAGGCTGACTGGCCACCCTCTCATGCTGTGGGGAAGCCTCTGTCAGGCTGTAACGGAGTTATTAAAGCCTTAAAATAAAGGCGGTTTTTCACGGGGTTTGTGTTTTTTTTTTTCTAGTGACCTCCTGAGGCCGCCGACTCCCCAGGTTCATGGCGGTGCAACTCAAGGAGGTATTTTGCGTCCTTAGCGTTATAAATCAATTTTAATTGTAACAACAGAAACATCAGCAGCGAACCTGAGCCAAACTGGCTGGGGGCCTTTTCTGCACTCTCTAACTAGCTCAAATTAAATGCTGAATTGTATTTTGGGGCCTGAGTTTTGTCATGCAAACGAAGAAAAACAACTTGCTTTCCAATTTCCACATGCAAATATAGAGTGAATTGTTGAGACAGAGAATATATTTTGCCATCTCAGTGGTTCTAGAAAAGATAAGGGGCTCTTGCAAAAAGTTCCGCAATTTGTCAGCTGGCAGCTTATTAAATACTGAAAACAAATGTTTATATAGCATTAGAGGGACACTGTCAAGGTCGGGAGGTTCCAAAATGGACCAATTCTGCTTTTTTCATAACTGTTTGCAAAGTCTCTTGTTCTTTTTTCCCCTCAAAACAAATGCAACTCTTCTGTTTTCAGCTGCCTTAGGAAAAAAAAAAAAAAAAAACAGGCAAGGAGCCAGCCCTTGTGTACAGGCCTCTAATAATAAACCCAAATGCATGGCTAGCCGCTCAGCAGCCCCAAGTAAGACTACAATAACAGTTTTCACAACACGGAGCCTTTGGCTTCAGCAGAACCTTCATTAAGGGGCAGCGGAGAAGAAGAGGATCACCCAGTCTTGAAAACGAGCCCTGACTCACATGCCCCAGGAGCAAATGAAATTAAGCAAGAAGCTGAAGGGAAAAAGCAATATTCTCTGTACTCAAGAAGGGGCACTATAAAGCCGTCCGCCCTGTTATCAGGTGGGACCCTAATTCAATCCTGTAGCCACTTACTGAGGTGTGTACGAAGTGCATCTGTGTGTTGGGTGACAGAAGACAAGTAAGGCCCTGACCACGGCCTGTGTGGGGCGGAGTAACACAGGTTCTATGCAGTTGCAAAAATAAAGGGAGAGGCAGGAGTAGAAAATTCAATTGTCCCATTCTTTGTCTTTGGAATGACGATCTATTGGTAGCCCTATTTGAGAGATTTGTTTGCTAATTAATTAATTAACTCAATAGCACTTGGATAACTGGAGAGGCTAGAGGCTTCACAGTGTCCTCAGCTGCTTAGAGGTCAAAGACAAAGAGCCTCAGGTCCTGCCTCCTACAAGGCTTTGCCCTCATGCCCGCTTGCTTCTAGGGAATAGCTGTGTTCTCCCCAACATCTAAGTGACCAGCCAAGGCAGAAGAGAGGAAAAAAAAAACCCATCCCTGACATTACCTCCCATCTCATTGCATATCCCCCACCCCTCCCTTCCCCACCCAACCTCAGAATCCTTTCTCACATCCACTTAACTTGAGATGGTCTCTATTTTGGCAAAGAAGTTTCTCCTGGGGGCTCTGGGGGCCTAGGTGTCAAAAAGTTATCTTTCTGTGATGACACGTCAGTCGCCTCAGCTTGCTTCATAGCTAGAAATAGATTTCTGTCATTCTTAATAATGGCCCCATTGGGTCTGGGAAGGGCAGCATGTTGAGTCACTGATCATATAGGGCATTGAGTGGCAAAGTGAAGAATGATGGGGAGAGGAGAGCTGTCAGCCCCTGGCTCACACTGGACTAAAAGCATGTAATTCACAACTTCTGTAGGCTTGGAAAGTTATCATTTGAAAGTTGTTGCTCTAGAGTGCCTTGACAGTCTAACAATACAAAATAAATCTTCTATTCACGCCTCTCCAGCAAGCAAGGATTCCAGGAATATGCAGCAACATCGGAAAACAGCGATAAGTTCCTTGTTACGTTGTCGAAAACTCACAGCCGCACCACACTGCCCTGATTACCATATATTAGCTTTCTGCACACATGTGAAGCCTTTCTGGGAGCCCTTCTTTCTGGACAGCACTTAAAAAAATAGGCTGTGTAAACCCCCAAGTCCCGTAGGGTCCCTCCAGAATCTCTGGTTTTCACAGGTTTCCAAGCTGTAACGGGCTTTCTCTCGTTAGGTTGAGTAGCTTGCAAACATCCCATGAATGGGAGTGGGGAACCACAAGGAAAAACGATAAGCCCTGGGATCTTCTCTGTGCTCAGCCCTACACCTGGTCATCTCTAGCATTTTGGAGGCTGGTTTTTGCCAGAGAGGCATTAATGCGGAGGAGGGGAAATTGGCTCCCAAGGAAAGGCTCAGGAATGGCTCATAAAACGGACATCTGTTTGGAGGAGTAACTGAAAGAGATGAAGACCTCATGGGCTACTGGGTCTGAAACACCAAATTAATCAGGGAGGTTGAGCAAGAGAGAGCAGTTTCCACCTTTTGTTGCCATTCTGGCTGCAAACCCGAGAGTGGGATCGCTGTTCTGGAGGTTGTCTTAAGCCCCCCAAGCCCTGGGCTCTATCCCCGACAGCTGGGGGTGTCTGCGAGCACGTCGGAGCCTGTGTGGAAAGGAGGGTGCACACTAATGAGCCATGCAGCCCTTTGGACAAACCCCATCTGCTCCATTCTGTTGGCCACCTCGGCTCTCCGCCTGCTCAGGCTGCACCCCTGGGCATGGCGCCGGTCCCTGCCGAGGGTTGAATGCGAATGTTTACATCGCCGATTCTAGGCTCCTGCTGTGGTCAGGCTCTGAGAGGCCAGCAAGGAATCCCATGCCTGGGGTACACCAGGGCCCACTGACACCATCACCTCTTTTGTCCTGCTTCTGTCAAGGAGGTGCTCCCTACCCTCCTTCTCCCTTCCCTTCCCTAATCCCTCTTCTCCAGGGAGAACTTTGATCCAGAAAACGGATGACTTTGTTATGGAGTCATGCGGTCCTTGTCTGGACTTCCCTGCGGGGGTTGCTGGCTTGTAAACTCCAAAAGGGTAAGGGGATTGTGTCTAGGGGATTGCTGACTGCTATGCCCCTAGAACCTTGCAAAGTGCCTGGTACATAGAGAATTCTCAATAAATAGTTGTTTGACTGAATGCATGGGTGGATGGAGAATGAATAAGTGACTAGGAACCAGTGCACACTGGATAGGAACGGGGCCAGCTAGAGCTAAGCCTTCTTCTATAACTACTCAGAGTTAGCAATGAACTTCTTTAGGCCTAAAAGAAATTAGACCAAGCTGTCAAAACATTAATTAAAAGTCAAGAGACTATTTCTGAATCCAGTCCTCCCACTAGCCCAGCATTGATATTGACACGCTACAGACCTTCTATTAAGGCACTTGCAGAACTGGAGAATTTTCAACCTCAATTTACATGCGAACCATTTATCCTGATGACCAGATATAATAGATTCTACCTATTAAGCACATGGTTTGTCATTTTCTAGCACTTAACCTATTTTTTTCTATTGCAATCATAATAGAAGACCAAAGACCTTGGCCGTCCAGCCCTTGGATCTTTCAGGCATTGATGATAAAGCTATGTATCTAGTAGGCTCTCATTAATATTGTTTTGAAGATGCAGCTGATATGGATAGTGGCAACAAGTCGGGGGATGAGGCGTGCCCCTAGGCCAAATATTTTTGGCTGTAATCAGCAGGACTCCTTTCGGAACTTCTTCACACTTTATGACATCATTTCTTGATGGCCTCTGACAGCACTCCATGATGAATACTGCCCAGCAGATGGAACGATCCATTTCTAGTGGGAAGTGTCCTACCCACCAGAAAGGTAAGGCAGCACATCTGCGTGAGCCCATTGTGCATCTCTAGTACTCAGGACAGCATCCGGCATACGGGAGACGTTGTACAAACACTAGCGACTGTTTGATGACTAGATTCTAACCTGTCCGATCTCAGGCTGAGCGGTCATGGTTAGTAATCAGGCTCTCTTAGTTTGCTCTCACTTTGGGCTCTTGTGCTGGATGTTCAGGTCCTTCTTGTTGAGATGAGCACTGTTTCCCTGAGACCTCAGCTCAAGCAATCAGCCAATGCATTTTAGTCAACCTGTGCTCTAATCCACATTCTGGGCGTGGCACTGTCTCTCTGGTCCTGTGTGAACAATCGCCATTCACCTGCCTGAGAACATGGAATGTCCTTAGAGAGCTATGAGAGCCTGCTCACCTGTGCTCTGACAGGAAGCTGGGCTCCCCCTGGAGCTCATGGCCAGGTGGGACCACACTGAGCACCTAATGAGCAGATCAAAGCAATGATACCTCCTCTCCATTTCATTTGCCCCAGCTCACTATGTGTCACGTCCCGTTTTCCCCAGTTCAGCCGCATAAACTGACTTCCATCATTGAAATAGGACTTGCCTCTCCTTGTAATAACTGCAAGACATTAGGGAGGTGGTGGAAATTTAGATGAAATGATTCAGCAATGCATTCGAGCTGAAAATAACTAGATTCAAGGACTATGCTTTCAGATACCCAGGGCTCAGGGAGATGAAGGCATTTTTAGACTTATTTCCCTTTGTGACTGGAGTATTAACAAGGCTTTGGGATTCACTTCAAAATCACTAAAAACATGTTCATTAGTCCAAAGCACCTCTCACCACCTGTGTATGAAGCAAATAAATTGGTGGGACCTCTGATCCCTGTTGCTTGCAGCTCCTCGGGTTGCTCCTCATTTATCCCCTTATCATACATCCACACTGCCAAGATGATATTTTTGGTTAAAAAGTTATAAATATTCTGAACCAAAATATTACCTAGGGATTTTGCCCACCTGACTTCCACTGCAGTGTGTGGGACTTCTGCCCAAAAAATGACTGAAGAACGGATTCCCTAGCTCATTTAGAGCTTAGTATCTTTATAACCATCTTGACTACCATTAACCCTTTTGCCATTAGGACCCATAAGGACAGATAATTGGTACTGAGGTTTACATAGATGATGAACTTCAAGCAAAGAGGTCTCAATCATGAGTGAGTGAACAGGTCCCTAACTTAGAGCTTAATATTCAGAATCTACAAAGTGCTAAAACAAAGCCAAAGCCCAAACAAAAGAGTGGATTCTTTGAGGTCACTTTCCTGCAACTTTACCCTAAATCCAGAGGACTAATCAGTGACACGGAAGCACCTACACCTGTTGACCCATTCTTTGGGCTCCAAAGACTTATGAAAAGGGAAGTCTACTCTCACGGTGTTGGCTTACTCAAAATAGACAACGTAAGTCTCTGGACACTTTCATCATTCTCTAGGACCATAAGGAGCAAGTAGCCCTTATGAGTTCATGTCCATAAGAACCCTTAGCAACTATAGCTCCCAACTGAGTCAAGTTTGGGTGCATCAAGCTTCCAGCTCAGCCACTGAGATGACTTGGGTGTATTCTAGATTCCCATGGAAGGGACAAGGCTGTGGAACCAGACAGACCCTGCTTCTGTTGTTGGCTCTCACTCCCAGAACTGTGTGACCTCAGGCATGTTACTAACTTCTCTGAATCCCCAGTCTACTTCTCTGTAACATGGGGGAAGGACAGTGCCTATTTTTTGTAAAGACATCAAGGAAATGAAGAGGACAATTTCTGAAATCACACAATACCTGACACATAAGTATTCAATAAATGTGAGCTATTATTTTTATTGTAAGATATATTTCTTGTTCTACTTCCCCTTTGATACAGCTCTTATCAACTCCCAATAAACAAAAGCCACAGGATAGCAGAGTTTTTTAACTGACTTATGTAAAGTTCTTACAAAACCCAAAGCTGAGCTCATCCACCAAAGAAAAGGGAGAATTAGTGTGTGTTTTGAATATTAATGAAAAAGTGACCTCCTTCCTTATTATGTATCTGTATTCAAAATGCCACAGTGAGTTCTAGTGATAATTACTGAATTTTCAACATTTACAGAAAAACAGCACATACAGTATGGAGATAATTGCCCCATTGGATTCTTAAGAAAGAGTCAGTTTTCTATAAATATAGACTCTGGTAATTATCACTAGTGCTATGTGTTAAAATGAGAAAGTAGGTAAATAACAAATAAGAATAGTATTTATTCATTATCATTCAAATGCATGTCAGCTCAATTATCCTAAAATTGCACAGACAATAGGCAAATTGTTTTTCTTCTCTTGGGGAAGACTTCTTTTTGAGTTTACTGTTTTCTGAGGTTGAGTGAAGAATCCATTGTTTGACAAGCCAATGTTATTATAATGGCCCCTATCTTTAGGAGTGGGCTGATGGCAGGTTTTCTCTCTCTGGGCTCTGGGTTCTTTGCCTCAGTTCTGAATTAATTGTGTTAGAGCTGCTTAGAATTGTAAAGTTAGAGACCCACTATGGAAAAAGAAAGTCCTGGCACAGTTTTATTTATAATGCCCAATGCTGAATGTTAAGGTCAGACCCAGGTACAAATCTCTAAACCAGGGATCTGCCAAGTGCTCACATACAGAGTTTCAGGGATGCTCATCCATCTTCTCCCTTTCACCCTCACCCGCCCAAGCTGGGAGGTCAGTGGCTACATGAAAGCAAAATCTACAGCTCTTCTTTGCTCCAAGTCTTGCTCTCCATGTTGGGATTGACTGAAGCCACTCTAGGAGCTGTGGGAGGCTCACCACAATCAGTAATTGTCCAGGAAACAAACTCAGAGAAGAGAAATAACTGATTTATTGAAAAGGCACCTGGAAATGGCACGAGCATGACATTCCTTCTAATCATAAGCTGAGCACCCAAGAGGAGCAGCTGAGCAGAGCCTCATTAAACAAATGCAAATATACTGGGCACAATCAAAAGTAGTTATAGGGAACATGTTACTTGATGAAAGGGAGAACCTGCTGCATTAAAAACAGGGCTAATGTAGGAGCATGTCGCTGTGGGGGTGCAGGGGAAAAAGACAAAACAGGAAAAAGCCAACTTTATTCACATTAACAAGAAAGAGAAAAAATATAAATGTCTGGACCATAGATACATAGCCAAAGAACCAAGTGTATAAATCAGCCCATCTGAGACCAGAGGAGGTAGAGGAAATCAACAAGTCACACTATGTTCAATATGTTTACTGCTGCATCTGGCAACTTGAAAACGTAGGAAATGAGGATTTGCCTGAGTCACAACGGGTTTCCAAGGAGAGAGGATGCGGCACGCTGAGGGCAGTGGCAATGTCGGAGCCGGTGAGCAAAAGCTGATGGCGACTTAGATGACATTGCTAGCCAAGGATGGCAGGTGATGAAGGCCTTCTTTCTGCCTCCTGGTCTCCAGAGGCAGAAGAGGATGGGGTAGCCATGCTGCTTGCTGGTTCACTCAATGGAAGGGCCAGAGGGAGGGATGGGCCAACTCTGCCCACTCCTCTGACCAATCAGGCGCCCACATCACCAAGACTACCCTACTGAAGGAACCCTTGCATTAGTTACCATCCAATCGCCAAACCAGGAGTGGCCTTGCCTTTTCATGCCTTCTAGTCCAAGAGACAACAAAATGGCACTCGTGAAATGACATGCAGAAGTGCAAACAGATCCAATGTCAAATGTCAGGTCTCAGAGGGATCTGAAAGCTACATGGAGCTCTGTGTTTGGAGCTCCCCAAACTTGTTCACGTCTTGACACCCACAGAAAATAATATTACTATGGCACATGGAGTAGCAGGTGATGGACTCATACCTGGATTTAACTCTCTGGGGCACTGGTTGCCCCAGCTCCACCCTGATCTGAGGGCTGAGGGGATCACTATGTTGACCCACTGGTCACCCAGAGGGGAGAAGCTCTGACTTGTTCACCAGCAACAATCCAAGGGTGCAGATTCTGGGTCTCGGTGCCCCTTGTGCTTGGCTCCAGGATGGTTCCCTTCACAAGAGCCTCTGGTGAGCCAGTCAGCTTTCTAATCACTACCTTCAGCGGGAGGAGGGCCTCGAAAGGGCTCAAGCTGATTAAGGCACTGTGCTCTCCCCAAGTGTGGATCAATCTTGAGGAGACTATCAGGAACATTTCGAGGATGTGGAGACTCCACAGGGAGCGGCACAGTGGCTCTGTCTCAGGTGGGCAAGAGTATCTGTCAAAGATCAGCTTGTGAGGCAAGTCTCCATGTAAAGGCCGGACACACTGCACAGCTGGGAGGTGGCGGGGTGGGGGGGCAGCGCAGGCAGCTAGGTGCCAGACGAAGTGTGTTCCTAGTTGGGGAGGTCAGGGGGTGGCTCCAGTAGGAAGGAAAGGCACAGATTACAGGCCAGCTCTTTGCAGTTGCTTCTGACTCATTAAAAAGGCCAAACAGGACTTAGGAAGAGTGAACAGTGAACAAAGTAAGTGTTTTTAGGGAGAGGCAGTATGGCAGAGTATGATGACCTTTACCGGCTTCGGAGTAAAGCAGAGGACACTTGAATCTTGCCTCTGCCATTTACTGGCTGTGTGGCTTCAAGCCAACTCCCTAACCTCTCTGAGTCTCAGTTTCCTCACTTAATTATGGTGACATCTGTCTTGCAGAGCTGTTGCATATATTAAATAAAAGCACGTATACAAAACACCTAGAATGCTATAGGGATCAATAAAATATTAACCACCCTGCTTTACTATGTGTGTTGTGTGTTGCGTAAAGTAGAAATTGAAGTGTGTGTGTGTGTGTGTGTGTGTGTGTGTGTGTGTGTGTGTTTCCCTAGACTTATCTGGAAGTTTAGGAACTACCACAGAGAAACAAGTCCTTGGTGACTGGCAGGACTTCCCCCCCAACCCACCTTGTATACACTTCACAAAGTCATTGCATTTGTTGATTTCAGGTCGGCCTCAACCTGGGGTCCAACCCTTGGCCTCTGGTTCCCAAATTCTGCTGGGATTTCACAGCCATTCCACTTCCTTAGATATGAGACATTTATGGGAAGGTGAATTTCCCACCCCCACTCCTACCCCCGTGGCCGGGAATGTGTCCCTACATCCCTACCCTGGCCCAGAGCCTGGTCCATGGTGAACCCTCAATACCTTTTGTTGAACTGAACCTCCTTGGCGGGCCCAGGAAAATGAGCAGGAAGATGGCCCAGTTCCTGGTGAAGAGGTGTAAGCATCTTTAGGTGTCTGGACTCCCACCAGCCTGGTGCAAGAAGAGGAAGGATGGGGAGAGAGAGGCAGGGCCTCCAGGAGATCCCATAAAGAGATGGGCGGCAAGCAAATCTGGGAGCTTTCACTGCCGAGAGCTTCCTATGTACAGGTCCAGCCCCATGTGCCCCTCAGGCCACATGCAGCAAGAGGACAAAGAATGAAGAAGCAACTACCTGACATTGCTCCACCCTGCTTGTCAAGACAAAGCAACGTGAATATTAATTTCTCAGGCATGATGAGGTGTGGACGAGCAAGAGTGGGCAGGCCCATTGTGTGGGAGGCTGCTCCTTCCTGCCATTTGTCACTGGCAGAATTGATAGATGGTTCTTCCACACAGCCTCCCAATTAGACATGTGCAGCTGCCCCAATTAAGAGCACTTCACGGGAGCTCCTCTTGGCAGCTCCAACAGTACCAAGCCTTTTGGGTGGGACTCCGGTCCAACTCTGGGAGACTGCCCGGAGGCTGCAGTCCCCTGGATGCTTCTCTGAGCATAAGGGCAAAAGCATCAAAGAGTCAGTTTGGCCTGACCCTTTGCAGAAGGATTTTACCTGCAGACAAGTGATCAGTGTGACTTACAGCCCTTTGCCAGGCTCAGAACCCACAACGAATGATCCGCTAATAAGCAATGATTCTTAAACTTTAGAGCATATCACAATTATCCAGGAAGGGTATTAAGAATATCATTACTTAGACCCCACTCCAAACACTCAGAGTTGGACTCTGCACTTGCTTGGAGTCCAGAACACCTGGATTCCATCTGATCAGGGATAATTAAGTTAATTGTCTAATTAACAACTAATTGAAGTACTCATCTGGAATTTGTATTCAAAATATTTTCAACAATTTTCATGTATCTAACAATATTTTTAGAGCTCTTCCCATGGGCCAGGCACTGTTCTGGATACACCAATGAACAAAACATACAACAATCCCTGTCCCATTTTAGCCGTGTGGTAATTACCTTTAAGAAAAAAGATGACAGCTAGCCCGTGGGGTAGAGAGAAAGTCACAGCCGGAGTTGGGATATGGGATATGTGAGCTACATGTTAAACCCAACAATAAGCTGGCCATGGATGCAAGATGTGCTTCTTAATTTTTTTGACTGAAACTTTATAGTAAGCCTCTTTAAACTAATAATGAAGACGTTCTGAAGACAAAGTCAGTCGATCGGCAGGTCAGGGATACTTATCAAACAACTGCAGCGAATCCTATGATGGGTTCCATGATGATCTCAAGTGAGATACTGTGTAAGGTATGTATTCTGTCCTAGAGGAGCTCCCAATGTGTGCTGGGAAAATGAGTAAAACCCAGGGATACAGATGAATAAAGACCCATAGGTATGGGCTACCACATTGTAAGAGGTATAGGATTTTGGTTAAAGCAGGGAGCAAAGTTGGGGCAGTGGTAGAAGGGCCAGGAGTTCTGAGAGATGACAGATGTGGGGAGAGCCCTCTGGAAGGACAAGTGATGAGCAGGCAGAGCACACAGGTTAGAGGCAGAATGGAAAGTGGCCCCGGCCAAACAGACCTGGGTTCAAACCCTACCTTTGCCACTTATTGGCTGTGGACAGCTTATTTATCCCCATTTTTCAGATGTGGAAACTAAGGGTAAGACAGGTTAACACCCACCTCGAGGGATTTTTGTGAGGATTTAAGGTCCTACATCTCAAGTACCTGGCTTGCTGCTAGTGCTCAGTGAATGGCCGCCATTTTATGAGGGGCATGAGCAGAGCAGCTTGGCGAGAGCGAAGCCTTGCATTTGGGGCAGGGCTCGCGAAGTACAGTGTGGGGCATATTTTGAGCTTTTTAGTTCTGTGATACCATGGGCACATAAAATGTTTTGAAAGAACTCCAAAACATCGCCTCTTTATCTCTCTTGGGACTGGAAGGGTTGATGCACTACAATGATCTGTGGCTTCACTATGAATGGAGGCTCCTTATCACAGAGTTCATTATCAGAAGGCTTTACTGGATATGAGAAATGTTGTTTCTTCAATTCTCGGGGACAGATAAGCAAGCAATCTCAGAGGGGTTTTCCCAGACAAGGCTTCTCTTTCTTTTGTTAGGGCTGGACAAGCTGGTAGGGGGAAAACCCCCAATCATGCTTCTCACCACTATAAAGCTGACAGAAAATTCTATTTCCATGAGTTGGTGGAAAGGCATAGTGATCTTTTTAGTTGACTCCCAAACAACATCCCTGCCTCTGGGAAGGGCTTATCTGCCCATTTTCCAGAATGGTTTTTAGCCGGAGACCCTACAGTTTTTTCAGGTGAAATGGCATTTTTTTGTGTGTGACCTTGGGAAAATTCTTCAACTACCATGATCCTCAGCTCCCGCATTTATAACAGGGGAGATATTCTTGTAGGGGATGGTAGGCAGAATAATGCCGCCCCCCCAAAAAAAGATGTTTGTATCTTAATTCCCAGACCATGTGACTATGTTATGTTACAGGGCAAGGAGGGGGTTAAGGTTGCAGATGGAATGAAGGTTGCTAATCAACTGGATGGGGAGATTATCCTGTGTTATCCAGATGGCCCAATGTAATCACCAGGGTCTTTATAAGTGAAAGGGGAAGGCAGGAGAGTTCTTTCAAGAATGGTGCAGCATGAGAAAGTCTTGACTGGTCATTCAGTGTTGGCTTTGAAGGTGAAGTTGGGGAGCCACATACCAAGCCACATACCACGTCCATCGACGTGGACAGCCCCTAGAAGCTGGAAAAGGCAAGAAACCTAATTCTCTGCTAGGGCCTCCAGAAGGATCACCTTCCTGCCAGCATCTTGTATTGAGCCCAGTGAGACACATTTTAGGCTTCTGACCTCTAGAACCGTAAGATAATAAATTTGTGTTGTTTCATTCAAGCCACTAAGTTTCTGGTAATTTGTTATAGCAACAATAGGAAAGTAATATAGAGAGTTAATGGGGGAATTAAATATTATAAGGTACCTCTAGATCTATAGCCTTGGACAAGACTCTTGACTTCTCTGTTCCTCAGTTTTCTCAAGTGTAAAATGGGGGTGATAATAATAGTCCCCCTGTGGGATTGTTATCAGGAATCCGCGGCTAATATGTGTGAAGGATCAGAATGTTGCCTGACACGTGGGGAAGGCCACCTGAGTGTTGGCTAATGGCATTACTATTATATAAAGCACGTGGCCTGGTCAAGGAGCAGGTTCGAAAACATAACAACAATGACTATTCTTGTTTCGTGGGAAGGAGAAGGGAGAGGAGACACAGCTGCTGCTTTGGGACCTTTTCTTTCCCTAACTGCAGGGACCCCAGCTACAAGCCAGGCACAGATCACAAGGTCCAGGGGCTCCTGCCCTTAGACACTTCACCCTGTTCCTGTTTTAATCTAATTTTAATATATGTCTCCTTAAGGAAAGTGGTCTGACTCCGGCTGATTTTGTAACTCATGCAACACTGAGGTTTTTATTGTTGTACAACAAACTAACTTAAAATCCCCACCACTTTGTTATAGCTCATGATTCATGAGTCAGGAATTCAGACAGGGAGGGCTTGGTCAAGTGGATCTTTTGCTCCATAGAGTTATTCAGCTGGTCCAAGTGGAGGGGCCCAGCTAGCTTCACTCGTGTACCTGGGGCCTGGGTTGGGCTGGCTGAAAGAGCTGGGGGCTGGGCGGCATGGCTCTTTCTCCACGGCCTCTGCAGGTGGCTGACTTGGACTTCTTCAGAACAGGGCTTCTAGAGAGAATGTTCGCAGAAACAGTCTCTTAACGGTCGGGCCAGGAAATACAGAGCATTACATCCACCATTTCTTAGAGATCAGGGCAGTCAGAGGTCCCAGCCAGACTCCATGGATCCAGTGATCGCACCTCTCAATGGGAAGAATGTCAAGGGCTCTGTGGCCCTCTCCAAACCCGCCACATGTCTCCAGTGTTCACTAGAGACAACGCAGAGACAGAAAAATGGGGGATGGATGTAGGGGACAAAGCTGTCTCACCTCAGCAACACAGCAAGCACTGAACTCTTTGGCTCACACCACTCTAAACAGTTTGGATTCAACTAACATTTATTGAGTATCTACTATTGGCAACTCATTGTGCTAGGTGCTTTCATATTCATGATTTATTTTGATCTTCTGAAAAGAAAGCGTTATGCTTCAGCCTAGGCCCAAACCAAAGGCTGGAGGCCATGGGGCGCCAATTGAAAGTCGCTCATCTAACCTCCAGGGCACTTGCTTTTCATTACAGGCTCATCGGCCTTGGGCTTTATGCCTCCATTTTTCTGACTCTAGGCAGACAGAATGGCCTCAGCAGGAACGCAGGCTGTCTTAGACAGCTGTGTCCTGGGAGGATCCTGGGGCACATTGAATCCAGGTCAGAATGGACCCCAAATGAGCTCATGTTTCTAAAGTGTTTTGAGCTCCTCAGAGAACAGAAGCTATTTAACTCCAGAGCCTGGCTGGTCTCATTGGTGGGTCCCTGCTATGGAGAACACGCTTTGTCATTGCTAGCACCGGGCCAGTGCCTTGGATAAATGGGGGGGAAATCAGTCTCCAGGGTTCTCTGTCTGCTGTCTTTTCAGTCACGATAAATTATTTTTCAGAAAAATGGAACTCAACAAAAAAAAAAAAAGAAAAAGAGAGAGAGAGAAAAAAAAACCCAACCTACCTGACAAGCCTGAAAGGGAAAACAGAATTTCTGTTGCCATGCTGTCCCCAGCTGAAGCCATGGAGGAGGATGCTAACAGCTGAGTCTAGAATAGCAGTCCGGACACCCCGGTGCCCAGTGGCCTTCTGGAGGGCAGGGAGGAATGGGAAGGGACCAGGTGGGGAGCCAGGGTGTTTGGCCAGAGCTACCTGTAGATATTCTGGACTCGTTAGCATCCCTCAAAATAAGATCAAGTTGATGCTGATTAAAGCTGAAAAACCCCCACAAGCCTGGCATGCTGAGTGTCTGACTCTAGGGTCCCTGAACAAATTGTTTTCCCTTTTCATGCTGATCTTTGTGAACTCCTTGGCTCAGCGTGGTTCGCCCATGGGGACAGGGCTGGAAATGGAAGCACAGGTTTCCTCTTGGCACCTAGCTGTCAGAGCCATCCCCAAGCATCCCAGGGGGTCCCCAGTCCCCACAGGAGGGAGATAGAAAAGCATTCTCATCTTACAAGCTGATGTCTGCATATGCAAATGCCCTGAAAAGCCCGAAGCCTTGAATCAGATCCAAAGAATGTTTATGGAGGGCCTACCTATGCCAAGTGCTTTCACAGAAATACCCTCATTTCATACTCATGACAACTCTGTGAGACAGATACTATATTACCTAAGATTTGATATGAAGACACTTACATTCAGAGAGGGTCAATAACTTGCCCAAAGTCACACATGTAGCCACAGGGATTGTCCAGGTCTAAATATGGGCCTTCTGACTCTGAGTCTAGTCTGCTTTCTGCCATCCAGTGGCTACATACGCTGTGGCTTTAGGTTGGAAAATAAAGATGGGGCTCTTGAGGATGAAATCCCCTCAAAATTATGCTTAGGAGCTGAACACTTGACCCAGAACAGGAATTCTTAAACGTTTGGCGGACTGGTGACACTGTGGATACCTTCTCGGAATAATGTTTTCAAATATAAGACAAAATATACAGGATTACAAAAAAAAGCAATTACGTTGAAATACGATTATGAAAATATTAGAAAACAGATGTGTGGTAAAGTATGTGCTTCTTTATCAATACAATGACCAATGAGATCTAGTAAAGGCTTAATATCTACTGTAATTTCCAGTAGTAATAAGCATAAATGATATTTTGAGATTCTGCAAAAACAGTCATGTGTCATGAAAATATCTGAGGTTTTAATCCATGATAATGTCACAGGTAACTGCAGTTACTACTGTGACTTTTGTCTATACTTGTTAAAGGCAGAGTAAATTTCTGTTAAAAGTGAGTGAAAATAGAAGCAACTTTTCCCCCCATCCAAGTTCACTGGCTCCCTTGAATTCCCCTGACTAAGCACACCACATATAGTTACACATTTAATCCCCACAATAACTCAAAGAGGTAGGTACTCCTACCATCCCCATTTTACAGATTAAAAAACTGGGCCACAGAGAAATTAAGACCTTGCCCAAGATCACTGAGTTGACATGGGTCATCAGTTTCTCTTCCTCTCTCCAATGGTGGACTTTGGAGCCCTCTTGGGAAATAGCATATGAAAAAGAATCTTCCTTCTGGGTTCTCCCTAATTGGGTTCAGCCTGACAGGTACATTTTGGGGTCTTAGCCTGCCAGTCTTTCTCTGTCCAGTTCATCAGCGCCGGAAACCACAGGGAGAATGGTGGGGTGGACTCCAATGGTCCCCTCCACATTCGAGGTGGATTTGCCTCTTGCTCTTCCTCCCTCCCAAGGTCTTTTCTGTTCTTTATCTTCTTTACTAGTCATTCCCCTCCTGCAGATTTTTTTGAGTGCTGTTCCCTCCCTAGAGCTGGTTAACTCCTAGTCATCCTTCAGATCTCCCCTCTTCAGAGAAGTCTTTCTTGAATAGACACACACCCATTATATTCATCCATAGCTCTGGATGTCTCTTCCTCCCAGGACTTAGCAGCCTTGCAAGTGAACTTCTATTTGTGGGATCCTTCCATTAACATGGGTTTCTCTTGCTAGATAGTGAGTGCCACGAGGTGGGGACTCTACCTGAGTTTGATGACCCTTATATCCCCAACCCCTAACCTGTGTGCCTGGGCACAGTGGAGATGCTCAGTAACTGTGCACAGAAGGAATGGATGGCGAATGAATGCAGCATTAGTCCTAGAGGTATCACTCTTTCCTTGCTATGATTACTGACTTACTTGACCCCTGCCCCCACATTACCATGTAACCAATCATAAGATTCTTTGATGGCTATTCATGAAATGGGTCCTTTTGTCTCTCAGGCCTTTGGATCATCATTCTTTCTCTTCTCTGAATCTCCTCCAATTTTTTCAAACGTTATTTCTGCTTTGAACTTCCAGGATTCGGATGTTCTGGGAAATATCTGTTTGAGGTGTCAGGAGACATCACTCAATGCAGATGCTGGCTCTCTTCCAAAGGTACGTGTTCTGCTCTGCCGGAAGCCGGGGGCCTGTGGGGTTTCAACCTGATGCTACCATTGTTACTTGCCTCTAGGAATGTAGCTCTAAGACAGGAAGGCAACAAACAGATATCTATCATCATGCCTAAGGTGCTTCCCCCCAAAACACTATGTTTGCATGAGGACATTTCATTTCTGACCCAGGAAGAGAGAGTTTCTGCCACAGCTTCTTTGTGGCTATGTTGAAACAAAGTGGCAGAAGTAGGGACCACCCTCCTTTCCCAGTCTGTTAGGATGATTGTAGGAATATAAGGGCTTTCTTTAGTCCCTCTTGGGGTGCTCACCACCCAAGCTGCCTTTGGCTTAGTTTGGATTTTCCTGTTTTACTGCTTGGTACAGTGTTTAGATAAACAATAGAGAAGAACCAAATGCCACCCACCTCTCTGTGCTCCCAAATATTAAGAACTGATTTGAGGAAACAGTCCATTGAAAGTCTTCCCAGATTCAGTTGCTTCATTAAATTTCTTGCCTTGAACAGTCTGGACTGCTTTTTTTTATTTTTTATTTTTTTTTATTTTTATTTTTATTTTTTTTTAAAGATTTTTATTTATTTATTTGACAGAGAGAGACACAGCGAGAGAGGGAATACAAGCAGGGGGAGTGGGAGAGGGAGAAGCAGGCTTCCCGCCGAGCAGGGAGCCCGATGCGGGGCTCGATCCCAGGACCTGGAATCATGACCTGAGCTGAAGGCAGACGCTTAACGACTGAGCCACCCAGGCGCCCCTGGACTGCTTTTTTTTAAAGATTTATTTATTTATTTTGAGGACAGAGAGAGAGGGCATGTGAGTGGGGCGAGGGGCTGAGGGGGGGCGTTGATCTCTGGACCCTAAGATCATAACTTGAGCAGATATCAAGAGTCAGATGCTTAACCGACTGAACCTCCCAGGTGCCCCTAGTCTGGACTGTCTTAAAGGTAAGGGTGTCTCTTCTGGGGGTGAGGTAAATAGTAATGTACTTTAGAGGATATTCATTTGAACCAGTTTTTAAAATAATGGTAAAAGATTTCTGAAACTGTAAGGGCATAGCCTCCACCATTGAATAGGAAGGCACATCTCAAGTGATTGCTCTAGAGAGGATGCATGACTTCTGGTGCATGCTATTTTCTTTGACTTGCGTCTGTATAAGGTAAAGGGGTGCCAGGTGTGGGAAGGAGAGCGTCAAGTCACAGGTGGGAGAGAGCAATTTTCTTCCTGCCTGTACCTGACCTACTCCAAAAGAGGAGCTGGTACCACCTTGTCATATGGTCTTCCCTGGATAAAATTCCAACAAATGACATAATGTTAAGAGCATTGGACTTTAGAATCAGACTGATTTGAGTCCAATCTCAGCTGACATGTCACCTTGGCGGGGCGGGGCGGGGGGGGGATGGTTTCTCTGATTTAGTTTCTCATCTGTAAAATGGGGATACTATTACTTACCGTAGAGGATTATTATGGGCATTGAGTGGAATAAAGTATGCAAAGTATTTAGTACAGTGCATAACACATGGTAAACATTCATGAAATGATGGCATTTTTAAAAATGAGTAACTCATCCAGTGCTTTATCATGTATCCTGGTTTACTACTTACAGTCTATGAGTGCTTTACCTTATAGGCTCCTGGTCAATCCATACACCCACCCTATTGATTGGACATAGTTTTCCCAACTGGAATTGGTGGCATGACTGAGGCTGCATAGTTAGTGAGTGGAGGGCACTTCTAGAAGGCAGCTCTTCTGGCCTCTGGCCTCTGGGATGCCTGTCCCCGCATGTGCGCTTGCTCTCTACTACGAAGGCATCTTGGAAGTCATTGCATAAAGGCTCTGGATTTCTTAGAGTGCAACAGTTTAAAATAAAATGAGATTCTAAGAGCAGTTGTCTAATGTGCTTTGTAAATAGCAAGGACAAGGGGAGGCATGAGAGCACCTAAGGAGAGCTCCCCACCACCCCTGAGCACCCCGGATCTGCACTTAGATCCGGCATCCTAGGTGCCTCAGGGCTTCACCCTTGCCCAGCCCCATAAAGAGCCTCTGCCAGTACTCTCAGGAATGCCTAGGCCAATGGCATTTTGTGGAATGAGTGCATAGCTTTTAAAGGTGGTGACTTTGAAGGGCATCCTCCAGGGGATGTTTAGGTTCTGGGACTTTTAATTAATTTATTTATATTTCTTTCTTTCTTTTTTTTTTTTCATTTAAGGTCAGAGCTGAGCCGCATTGAGTAGTTTGTTTCCTCTGGAAGCAGCGTCTGCGACCAGGGCTTGAGTGTAGGTAGTTGACCAGGAGGGTATCCTTGGAGCAGGTATGAAGGAGTGGGAACATGAGATAGGGAAGAGGAAAGTCAGTAGGAGAGCACATTACTGAGGCTACTACCATGAGTGCTGATCTGGGACCTCCTAAGAAATGCCTCCCAGAAAGAGCCAAGATGTCCATCGACAGATGAATGGATAAAGAAGATGTGGTATATATATACAATGGAATATTATGCAGCCATCAAAAGGAATGAGATCTTGCCATTTGCAACAACGTGGATGGAACTGGAGGATGTTATGCTGAGCAAAATAAGTCAATCAGAGAAAGACATGTATCATATGACCTCACTGATATGAGGAATTCTTAATCTCAGGAAACAAACTGAGGGTTGCTGGAGTGGTAGGGAGGTGGGAGGGATGGGGTGGCTGGGTGATAGACATTGGGGAGGGTATGTGCTATGGTGAGCGCTGTGAATTGTGCAAGACTGTTGAATCTCAGATCTGTACCTCTGAAACAAATAATGCAATATATGTTAAGAAAAAAAAAAAGAAGAAGAAGATAGCAGGAGGGGAAGAATGAAGGGGGGGAATCGGAGGGGGAGACGAACCATGAGAGACGATGGACTCTGAAAAACAAACTGAGGGTTCTAGAGGGGAGGGGGTGGGGGGATGGGTTAGCCTGGTGATGGGTATTAAAGAGGGCACGTTCTGCATGGAGCACTGGGTGTTATATGCAAACCATGAATCACGGAACACTACATCAAAAACGAATGATGTAATGTATGGTGATTAACATAACAATAAAAAAGTAAAAAAAAAAAAAAAGAAAAGAAATGCCTCCCAGATTTGTCCCCAGAGGAAAGGAGGCTGGAGGGGTTCCCCACCTGCTCCTGTCTCCCTTTGGTTGAGGGTGTCCCCAGGAGTGGTGACTTCCTGTCACTTCCAGGCCCGCTTGTATGCAGCTGAGGAGACTCCCATAGTTTTGGTGAAGGCTCTGAGGTCTCCTCTATCCTGAAAAGTCACCTAGTAGGATGGAAGCAGGAGGGGACTCTGAGCAACCACGGACCTGTCCAGATCAGTTGGGGCTAAAAATCCGAGCTAGGACTATGGGATGTGTCACGGGGCGCTAATGGCAAGCTAAGAGAATTTTCTTCCACCCTAGAAAAGACAAAGAGTAAAAGTCTCAAGATGTAGAAATGGATGTGAAAAGAAATCAATTTGTGTGTAAGTCATTCATGAATTAATAGCCTTTGTTAATCACTCCTGGGTGATTAAAAAGATCTTGGCCAATCTTTTTGACGAAGAGTCACCCCCTAGATTCTATAAGCATTAAAATAAAGGTCAGAGGTAAGCTATTTGCCTTCCAGGTGTGATTTCAAGGGCTTCATGGTTCAAACTACTTAAAAAAATTATTATGAAAGTACAGTTGACAGAGAATGTTATGTTCATTTCAGGTATACAACACAGTGATTCAACAATCCTACACATTACACTCACCACCATAGGTATAGTCATCACCTGTCACCAACAACATTATTACGGTATTATTGACTATATTCCCTAGCTGTCAAACCACTTTCTTGCCTTTCCTGGAGTTACTTAAAATCCTTGGCTGGGGGGTGCCTGGGTGGCTCAGTCGTTAAGCATCTGCCTTCTGCTCAGGTCATGATCCCAGGGTCCTGGGTTCGAGCCCCACATCGGGCTCTCTGCTCAGCAGGAAGCCTGCTTCTCCCTCTCCCACTCCCCGACTTGTGTTCCCTCTCTCGCTGTGTCTCTGTCAAATAAATAAAATCTTAAAAAAAAAAAAAATCCTTGGCTGGTAGGGGCACCTGGCTGGCTCAGTCAATAGAGCATGCAACTCTTGATCTCGTGAGTTCATTGAGTTCCATGTTGGGTATAGAGATTACTTAAAAATAAAATCTTTAAAAAAAATCCTTGGCTTGCAGGTCAGCTTGGCTTGGAAAGACTACTTGTTCATGTGTTTATTCACATAGCTATTCATTTAAGAAATATTTAATGAGGATGCTAGGTGCCAGGGACTAAGGGTGAGGGCTACGGTGGGTCAAGACGATGGCAGGAAAGAGGTAAGAGAACCTTAAGAACCTGCAGTATATATAGGAAGATAAGAAATGCACAAGTGAAAGGCTTCACCATAAAAAGGCAAACTATGATTCAATGCTAAATGAATAGAACAGAGTCAGATGAGTGCAGTGGGAACTTGTTCAGAAGGTTCCAGAAGGTTGAAGTTGCTGAAAAGGCTGCTGGGAAGAAACGAGTTTTGACCTGAGCCTTGACGTATGTGCACGGTCTCGCCACAGTTCATTTCCTAAACACCCAGACACTTCTTTTATTTTCTTCTTCCAGACTCAACCTCTCAAGGTACAAAGAGAAAGCCAAGAGTGTGGCCATGGTGGCCATGTTATGATCTTAAGCCTCTGGTCGCCTCGCAAAAAAAAACCTCAAAAAAAACAAACAAAAAAATACATCCCGTTACTGATGGCAATCAAATTTTGCTTGCAAGTCATTCATGAATGAACAACCTTTGCTAATCACTCCTAGTTGATATTTATCATAGGTACATTTTACAAGGTGAATTCTGTCATCGATGCTGGCAGCTACTCACCAAGTCCCACCAGCAGCTGCAAATATTCATTAATAATATTTTGTTTGGGTTCCCACTTGCCATCCTCCTGCTTCGTAAGTATGAACAGCATCATTACCAAGTGGCGCCCGCAGAATAGAACACAAAGGCAACTTAGAAATTTTAAATGAAAACAGATGTTGAGAAATGCCATTATCCCATGCATGCTGCAATAAATAGCATTAACATTTCTAAGTGACGGCCCTCTGAATTGGACTGCAAGGAGCTCACATTTACAATTAAATGAAGGACTTATCCTTTTGCATCGCTGGATTCTACAGGTGGCTCGGTGACAGTCACCGCTTAGTGTTTCGATTTTAGTGCTGCTGTTAAGAGCCAGTGAGGCAGGGATTGGACAGGCAGGCATTTAGAAAGGTGTTGGTGCCAGATGCATGCATCGTCTAACTGCCTGGATGCAAAACTAACTTAGCATAGCAGCTGAAGTGTGAGAGCTCTTGAAATGATTTCTTCCAAAACAGTTCATCTCCCTGTGCCAAGAAGTGGTATTATTGTTTATGTCACCCATGCCTGGATTCTGAAGCCTCCATCCATTTTGTCATTAGACGGTCCTTCATTAGAACAATCAGAAGAAAGATCACATTATAACTAGTGGAATGCTGCTTTATAGCCAAAGAGCACATCCACATATATCTTTCCATAGGTATTAAAATATTAATTGAAATCTGGGTATTAAAATCACGCAGACTGTATAGATGCTAAGCTTCGGCACAGGAATGAAGAGCTTGGGATTGTGGATCATGCAAAATTGGGGCTGAATCCTGGCACTGCTACTTACTAGCTCTCTGGTCTTAAGCAAATTGTTTATTCTGTATGGGTCACACATTCTGTCTACATCTGTAAAGCATGGACAGTGATATTTACTTTAGGTTTGCTGGGTAAGTATCAGATACCTGGTGTAAGGTATTATCTGATAGCTATCAGGTAAGCTTAATTTTGAGATCGCCACCATCCCATCTATTCACTGGTGCAAGATTACTCTCCCCAAAATAATGTTCTAGGAGGGGAGTGAGGGGGCTAGAGAAATGTGGAGCTCAATAAATTAAGTCAGGGTACAGCTTTCTCAGGAGGTGTGCTCATTATTTATTAAATCTCTCTCTCTCTTTCTCTCTCCATCCATTCATCCATCCATCCATCCATCCATCCATCCATTCATCCATCCATCCATCCATCCATCCATCCATTCATCCATCCATCCATCCATCCATCCATCCATCCATCCATCCATCCATCTTTTTCTATGCTGAATAACCATCTATGCCATCAGGTGACCTCTGCACAGCCTGAAAGCACTCCCTGGAGCAATTGTTTTTTCAAATTGGTCTGCATAAATTTGAGGGTCTCAAGGTACTTCTAGAAGCAACAAAGGCAACCTTCCTTAATTGGCTCAGCAATTCCTGAACATGTCCCTGAATAATTTGCACCCAAAACTTATAAGGTGGGGTTACGCATGACAGAAAATATGTATTTTCTGTTTTTAGTTTTGGTTTTTGAAGTGTACTGGAGCTGGAATATTTCCTGAGGGGATCCTAATGCCTTGTGATTAAAGCAACAACCTCAAGCTCTAAGTTTGCAAAAACTATTCAAGGTGATCGGTAGTCAGTAGTCAGTAGGTGGTCAAAGGACTAATGGCTTACTACTGACCAAGCTTTTGTAAAGTCTTATTATTTGTAAAAAGTATTTAGAAATTGACTCCGTGGCATATAACTGATGGACATGCAGATATTAATTCATCTATCTATCTAAACTGCACAGATAATATACTCCTTAAGTCTTTATGTTTAATTGGTTTCATACTATTTAAACCTTGGGAACTCTGAAAAATCAAACTCTATGTCCCCAACTAATATTTCTGCGTTTTCTTTTAAAATAAGGAAAATGAGCCACGTGTCTCTGATTCCATAGCAAGTGAGGGTCAAATGGAACAACAGGGTCAAGTTATTCACGTGCTTGATGGTATGTTCAGAATGAACTTAGGTATGTACCTAGAGTGAAGAAATGTTTCTCCCCTGGCTCAGTGCTGCATCAGATGAGAATTAACAGCATCTACTAATGTAAGGCCTAGGGGTCAATGTATATTTGTTTTTAAAGTGAAGCTCACAGCATGATTATATGTTGGGGAGATAAATGTGATGGAGAAAATAAATAAATGAACATGTGAAAAGTCTATTTGCTTTAAAATAAACCTGTTCCTATAAGGAGATCCCTGGATGAGCATGTACATAAAGGCAACCCTCCTCCCCCCTCCCAGTAGCTGAAATTATCCTAAGGAAAGCTTGAGGCAGGAGTGTATTTCAAGACAGCAGATCCCTTGCACATTCAAAATTACTCCGAGCCAGGGCTGTATATCTCATTAGGGTAGAACCGGATTGAGAGAGAAATTTGTGGTCCGGCAATATTATCCTTGCAAATGTATGCTCCTAAAGGGTTTTCATTTTGAAGGGTCCTTCTCTCCGGGCTGGTGTTGGGCTTGCATGCTGGGAATGTCTTAATGAGCAGATGTGGGCTCTGAAAGGGTCCGCGTGGCCCAGGACTCGGCAATGGGGAAAACAGAAAACCTCTTCCTTTTGAGTCTGGACCCCTTCCCTGCACCCTTACTTCTCAAGGACCTCACAGTGCTTGTTTTTGTGTTACTGTTTGGTGCACAGATGGTGCCTTCCTTTTAACGTGGATTTGTTCAAGTCGACTTCACCGTGGCACACAGATCAAGCTATGTTAGAATAATGTTAAAGGTCTGCACTGAAGCAGTCCAAAGCAGAGAATTCAAGTCTCAGGCTGCCAGACCACCTTTAAATCAACCGAATGCGCCCATGTACACTGTCCATAGATTCTTCTCGCTGCTGTTATCCTTATAATAGGATCATTCAAGTTCTCTTATCTAGTCTCCCCGATGCTTGGCTCTGACTATTTCAAACAGAAGTGATTTGTCACACGGTTCCACCCTTCTTCCTGAAAACAGCACAAGGATAAAGCAAGCTTGCTTTAATGTGGGGCCCCCATCTTCCCTTTTTCTGTGAAGTATTTTACTTCCAGAGGTAAGGAGCCCTTGAAAGCGTGAAACAAGCACACCTACACGTTACAAAACGGCACACACAAGGGCCGGCTAAAAGAATCTGTGACGAATGGGCTTCACTGGTGTGGTCCAGAGGCCAGCTTGTTCACTGCAGGTCTGTCCACACGGCCCCTTCCCTATTGCCAGAGAAATGCATCTGATTACGCTACCTGCGCATTCGCTGTATTAGCTCAATTCTGTCTCATTAACCACTCATCTGTGGCTCCTACTTATGAAGCAACATTTTGTGGATCAGCAGCATTCCGTGAGGAGAGCCATGGAATGAGTTGCAAAGTGTTCCCTTACACTGAAACATGCAGATTGGAATCCTCGGTGAAGACAGGTGGTGACACGCTCGCGTGTCTGAAGGATGTACGCCCTCACGCCTTTAGCCCCCTGAGCAAGCCGCAACTCCAGGTAGACGAACAGGCTGCTGATACACGGAGCTCTCTGCCGAGTCCCACAAACCCTGATCTGAAATCATTACACACATCACCCCATCTTCCTGAGTTCCACATTTCTCTTTGCTCCTGGTTTTTACAGGTTGGATAAAGTCTTACACTTTCAAAAATGATGTTCAGCCTACATCTGACACCAGACTTTCTAGGAAGAACAAATACCCTGTCGCTTCCTGGGGTTTTATTTCATTGGATGTCCTCATTTTGTTTCAGTCTTCAATTTTTGAAAAGATGCATCACATCTTTTCTTTCAAATTCTATGCAACCAAGTTCCGCATCTGCTCCCCTGAATGCATCTACCCACATGTACGAGTGTTTGGGAGAAAGTTTGTCTTCTGTCTATATGATTTTTTTTTTTATGTTATAATTTTGTATCAGGGGTAGCTGAAATGCACCCATTACATCTATGGCAATATATATACATATAGAATTTCAGATTGTTATTTGAGGTTAGATCACCTATAATTCTTGGAGCCCATCATATCACCTTCTCCGGCAGGCTGGGTGCTGAGGCTGCCATAGCTCACACTACCTGGAATTCGGGTGGGGCAGGATTTCTTTCAAGAGTTGACCTTCCAGAGCAGGGCAAAACCAGGGTGAAACTACTCATCGGTACAACAGCGAACACCTGATCCAATTCGGGGCTAAGAGAAAAGCCTGAGTCACAGACACAATGTGGGAGTTACTTTCCTTTTAGAAGCCCCAAGAATCTCCTCTATCAGACTCTGGCTCTTGGCAGGAGAGAGAACAAGCCAATGACACTGCAGATCATCTCAGCAGCTCACTATTGAGGAAAGATTAGAAGTTAGATTACTCAGGGGCACTCTGAATGCCATTACCAAATTTTATTTTGAGATGCCGTCAGTTTGAAATTCTGCCATCTCAGAGTCTTGCCCTATCCCAATGTGTAGAGAAAAGATTTCTCCTGACAGGAGTCTGGGCAACCATGGGCTCGCAGTCCTTGCTTGCTGACACATTCGGGGACAGGCTGCATGCTCTGCCAACAGCCCTCCTGGATGCACAGCTAGCAGACTGGCCCCTAATCTGTGCACCCTTCCAGACACGTGAGGGACACTCCACGGCTGGCACATAATTAGAAGCTCA
This sequence comes from Halichoerus grypus, assembly GCF_964656455.1. NCBI lineage: Eukaryota > Metazoa > Chordata > Mammalia > Carnivora > Phocidae > Halichoerus > Halichoerus grypus. The sequence goes on along the minus strand of NC_135722.1, from coordinate 89,829,638 downwards.
GTGCAAGCAAATCATTGCTTTTTGGGTGAGCGTTCCTCCTACTGATCATGCTCAGAACATAGCAGCTCCACCCACCTGACAACAAACATATGACAATAAACAGATATCAGCGGAAAAGAACAACAACAACAACAACAACCCAGGTGCATCCAATTGTGCATTTCTCAGCAGCTTCCCTGCCACTTCTCTATTTTTTACATTTTGCTTGCAATTTTCTGTTTCTACCCTGGCGGAATTTTCTCCCCAAAGTCCTGTGATTGATTCTCAGTGGGCTGAATTCTCCTGCCGACTTATCTTTAATAATGTCACCACATGAAGAAATAACACAAAGCAAGGAACAGCTGCTTTGGACTCTGTATCTCGCAGGGTTTGGAAATAATTTTCTCTCGTAGACATCATCGACATGCCCAGGAAGCTACACGGCACTTGCTCAGGCTTAAGAAGGTTCTGTGACCATTAGTGGAAGCTAAAATGCAGCCATGGGTTTTACCGGCTGATAGAAACTTAAAAAAAATGTGTGATGTCCCACACTTGGATGTAAGGGAAGAATTACATCTAAAATAAAGGTAAAAGTTCAGCCAGAGAGCTAAAGGAAAGCAGCCAGAAAGAGCCAAACTCCTTGGATCCATGCAAAGATGGGTTTGCTCATAAAATAGAAAAATTCGACCCAACTAAAATATATTAAACACCTAGTCTGTGCTTGACTGTATAGGTGTTGAGTGTGGACACAGAGCGAGTGTTCAGACCTGGCCTCCAGCCCCGAGGAGTTTATAGTATACTCAGTGCGAACAGAGGCATTGGCGAAGCACTGTGGGACTCCGAGGAGAAAAGCAGAGTTTACGTGGAGGGGTGCTCCTGGGAGTTGAGTGCTGAGGACTGTGTTGTAAAGAACTGAACCTTGCCCCCAAAGAGTCTGGCCTTTGTCAGTGTCTCTGCCAGTGTCTCTAGTGTCTTGATTTGCGTGGGGGCTTTGGTTCACATTGTAGAGTCTAACGATGTGATTGAAGTCAGGGGCTTTGGGTCGCATGGCATCAGTGAACCTACAGACTGAGATTAACCATGAGAATGATCAACCAACCAACCAGTCAATCAACCATGTCTCTGTCATGGAGCCCCAATAAAAACCCTAGACACTGATGCTCAGGTGAGTTCCCCTGGTTGGTAATACTCCCTGTGTATTGTTAGACATCGATACCAGGAAGGTAATGCGTCCTGACTCCATAGGAAGAGGATGATTGAAGCTCTGCATTTAGTACTTCCCCAGATTCTGCCTTGAGCTCCTCTTCCATTGGCTGATTTGAGTCTTTTCCTTGCAGAAAACCTTAATTATGAGTATAATAGCTTCCAGTGAGTTCTGTATGTTGCTTTAAGAAATTGATCAAACCTAAGGGTAGTTTTGGGAACACTCCTGAACTTGCAGGTGATGTTGGAGGTGTGGTGGTCTCTTGGGGGGACTGTTTCCTCTAACTATGTGGTTGGTCTAACTCACACAGGGATGAATGTGCGTTTGGTAGGCAGAGAATAAAGGTGGCTCAGAATAACTATTAAACCTGTTATCTTTAAGGCTCTCGCCTGGTATAAGTCCTGACTCCAACAAAGCCTTGATAAATAGCCTTTGTTCTCCTTACCAGGATTCTGAGGTAAATGATAAGGATCTGAGCCAAGCAGATATAAGGAAGATGAACAGACTGCCTGAACTTAAGTTAAACCAAACAGTTCAAAAGGTCTTTACTGTATTGACAATTCCGTTAAAGATGCCTGTCTCAGACTCCCAGAGGATGGAGCTGTTTTTTTTTTTCTTTTCTCCCTCCCTCCCTTCTTCCCCTTCCTTCCTTCCTGCCTGCCTTCCTTCCTCTCTCTTTGCCTCCCTCCTTCCTTCTTCCCTTATTTTCTTTCCTTTTTTACCTCATGAAAGAACATGATAGCAAGACAGCCAACTGCCTCTTTGTGTATATGACTTGTATAGATAAGAGAAAACATGCAGAGATTTTTTTCCTTGACTCCTCACTGCAGAGTGGGTCAATAGACCTCCTAGTTAGGAATTATAACCTCTAAGTGCACAAATAGGCCCCCCCCTTCCGGAAGCTCTCCCTGAACCTTGTGGTCATGAAGACCTCAGATATGCTCTCATGACACCCTGTGCTTGCCCCAGCTACAGCTCTTCTAATGACACAGCAAACTTACCTGTGAACTACTCCCTGACAAAACCTGAGATCCCTAATAGCAGGGTCAGTGGGCCCTTGCTTAGATCTTAGGCACCTTGGACATTGATGTGCCTGACATATAGAAGATATTGACTAAGTATTTTTGGTTAAATTAGTGAATGAACAGGGGCGCCTGGATGGCTCAGTTGGTTAGGCGTCTGACTCTTGCTTTCGGCTCAGGTCCTGATCTCAGGGTTGTAGGACTGAGCTCTGTGCTGAGTGTGGAGCCTGTTTGAGATTCTCTCTCTCTCCCTCTCCCTCTGCCCCTCTCCACCCCAGCTTGTGTGCACTCTCTCTCTCTAAAAAACCAAACCAAACAAAACCAAAAACTTTAAAAAAAATTAATGAATAAACAAAACAACAGCTTCAGACTAGTGCAGTACAGAGGAAAGAATACAAGTTTTGGAATACAAAACCACTTGGTTGAATCCCAATCTCAGTGTTTAACGAGTGTGTGACTTTGGGTAAATAGCAATTGTCTAACACTCAGTTTCTTCAACTGCAAAATGGGTTTAAACCACCCAGCCTTGTGAGACTGAGGGAGACAACATAGGTGAAAACACTTACTCAGTGTGCAGAAAAGACTTCCAAATACAGCTCAGAAAACTTTTCAAAACCTGGAATGAAAACCCGTGGTCCTGATCCATCAGGATGCTCCAAGACTCAGAGTAGGAACAGAAACTTAGTGAACTGGTGGGTTGGATTCTCTATCATTGGTACTCACATAATAATTACAAGGGACCCAGATCTCATCAACAACACAGGTCCAGAATGGAAAGCCCCCTCTCTACACTTACCCATCCTCTGACAGTCACAGAATCGCTCTGGTATGAAAATATCAAAGCTACATGGGGAATGATGGCTCCCCATGCTCAGAACTGAAGTACGGGTAGGCCGGTTAAAAGTAATTTTACAAAAGATGTCAGCAGTCTGGCAGTTGAGATTAAAGGTGATTTTGTCAAAGCACAATGCAACCTCTCACACTGGCAGTTTTGTTTATTTCACATGGGACAGCAACGTGCTATCCGTTCCCAACAACTTGTAGTCTATGGCCAGAATCATGTCCTATCTCTATACACTTCTGAAGCCTGAAAGAACTGCCATTTACAGAAACACATCTAGGATATAATCTATAGTTAAATGCACAGTTGATTTATCATTACCTTGGGTTATTTGGAATTTGCATTCTTTATGGTACTAATCCTGTCCCCAGACCTCTAAATCATTGCCCATCATTCCTTTAACAAATAATAATAATAAAAAAAAATCATACTCAACATTATATTTGGACATCATCTGTCTGGAAGGTAATAAGATACAGCAACTACAATGATTGAAATGAAGGGAAAAGATTGTTAATATAATAGAGGTTTCTACTGGGCATGCTTTAAATCAATGTGCAGAAGCAATTTAAACAACCCATCCTGTCATCATGTTTAAAGCACATTGATTTCTCTCTTTTTCCCCCTTGTGGTTTTTATCTCTTAGGCTGTTTCTCCCTTCCCGCTGATCTGGATTGCGAGCCAAAGGAAAAGAAACTTCAAGGGGACTGGCTGAAATACGCTGAGTGACAGACTGCTCCTCTTAGAACATTTCTAATAAATCACGGGGAAAAACAAACCTCCTCCATAGCGCCATGTTTGACAAATTGAAATTAAATTGCACCAACTCTGGGAAACCAAGATGGCCTGGTCTGATATTTCTTCCCCAAGTTAATAGTTAACAGGTAAGAGAGGATGTTGGAGCATTATGTTTTTAAAAAGAATCACTCTGAACTCTGATCAACATGTGATTCTCAACCCCAGATCCATCTTCAGTGTGGACTGTGGGTTCCGGGGCTGAAAATAAACATGGATATTTTTGCAGATAGATGTATATGTATTTTTTTTCTTTAATTTAAAAATTATTATCTTGGGGGAGAGTGGCAAATGGAATTTTTTGCTAGCAGTGGATTTTTGGTGTTATCAGCTGTCAGGCTGGAAAAATGTATGGCAGTAATAAAGAGGGGAAATATATGATCCATAAATAAAGAAAAACGGGACTTGTTTGGCATTATAAAGTTTTAATGCCTTTAGGTAGCAAAGACTCCAATCAAATCCCCTTCCTTTAAATCTTCTTATGCTCTCTTCAGATTGTGTCTCTCCAATTCCTTCTTCAAAGCCTGTAAATGGTGCTCCAGCTGGAGAGACCCTGCATACCAAGAAGGAAAGGCCACTCCCTTGGCTGGCTCTATGTTAGAATCGGGCTGTTCTTCTTCTGTAGGGTCAGGATGAAGGGCATATCAGGCTCATAGCCAATGAGAAGCCATGGGGAAGTTTTTCATGGAGAAAACCTTGGTGGAAATTTCTTTTTTTCTCTATTTCTAAGAATTTCCATATGCTGCTGAAAATAATGACCAAGATCATTGACAACATTGATCGATCACCTACGATATGCCAAGGTCAGGGCTGGCCGCTGTCCTACCTGGGTGAACAAGACACAGCACCTGCTTTGGGAGAGCTCATTGTTGGGTGGGGGAGACAGATGAGGTCCTCTATAGGCTGCTGAAATAGTCTAGAATAGTCTTGGTATGCAACAAGTGAACAACGGATCTTAGTAATGAATGGACAAGTGAGTGTGAAGGTAAAGTTGTCATTAAATAACTGGAAATGTAGAGGGCATGGTAGTTTGTTGTTTTATTTTGTCTGGGGACTGGTGGAGGAGAAGGGGTTGGCTATAGAACAATGGCGGAAGTGACTCCTGACCAGGAAGAAGACAGCACAGCACTGGTTCCCAAAAGCTGGTCTTCAACGTTACACCGTAGTTTGGACAGTTCAGTTTTTAATGAGAAGTTTGCCTTGTGTGAAAAGATAATGATGAGTCAGCATATTACCGGCAAGCAATCCCAGGCCATTGTGATGGTCTCTGCTCTGGTGGAAATGTGTTATCTCCCTCAAACATCCAGGCGGGTTCTCTGGCTGTCACTGTACTATTTGCATGCTTCGGTAATGTTTTATGTATTATGCTACTTATACGCAAAAATGTACATGCACGCTCCTGCAAATTTAGGTAAATTACGAATAAATTAAATCTTATCTAAATAAACAAGTGTCTTTTTGAACCAAAATGCAAGCTGTCGTGAATGTTTAAGTGGACAAGGATGAATCCTCTTTCAGCTGGGTGTCTTACAGAATGCTTTGTATATTCTTGATTTTGGGAAGGAAGAGCCACAAAATCAACATCTCACCGGGGACATGCACATGGAGCAATGTGGCCTGGAAGAGTGACACATTAAAACATAAGATCCACTACGGGGATTAAATTATCTGGGTGTCTTCTGACACCGCTAATCACTCCTTTTCATCCCATTTTGGGGTCCAAGTTTGAGGAGAGAGTTATTATCTTATCCTTCCTATTAGCAGAAAGAGGCAATTCGTGCAAATCTCATCTAGAACTTAAAAACCCAGATGGTTTCTTCTCAGTTTATGTAAGATTTCTGTAGGAATCTCATGGCCATGAGGACTGGTCCAGGCTAGTCAAAATTTTCAAGAATGTTCCAGTGCCAGGATCAAGTTACAGATGTCAGTGACCATTTTCAGGATGCATCTCAGCAACACAGTCCCACTTCCCATGACTCACAGAATCCAAGAGTCGAGTCGGAAGGGCAGAGGGGCTGGGGTTACAAAATAATAAAGAAGGCCATGCTTTTGCACCTCTATGCTCTTGTACTTTCTGTTCCTCTGTCTAGACAGCCCTCATGCTCCTTGTCTGTCTGTGGAACTAAAGCTCTCTTCTGCCAGACTCGGGCCCTCCCTCCTGGAGCCTGGTCTGAGCTCCTCAGGCAGAGTGAGTGGTGTTCATCTGACCGTAAGCCCCCATGAAGGCAAGGCCTGTATCTACTTCTTCACCATGTATCCCCAACATCCAGCACAGTGCCAGGCATGTAGAAGGCATTACAATATGAATCCTGCCTCTGGTGTCCACAGTTTATTGCAGAAATCTACTTATAGCACTTGTAAGATCACTATACTTAATTATTTGCTTACACGTTAGTCTGGCTCGCCAGACAGCTGGGCCCTCAAAGGCACAAGTCCTATTCTACTTGGTCCTATTCCTAGGACCAAGCACCATAAGTACTAGATAGATGTTTATTTCTTTTTTTTTTTTTTTTAAAGATTTTATTTATTTTTTTGACAGAGAGAAACACAGCGAGAGAGGGAACACAAGCAGGGGGAGTGGAGAGGGAGAAGCAGGCTTCCTGTAGAGCAGGGAGCCTGATGCGGGGCTCGATCCCAGGACACTGGGATCACGACCTGAGCCGAAGGCAGACGCTCAAGGACTGAGCCACCCAGGCGCCCCTAGATGTTTATTTCTTGCAACAAATTTATATCCATTACATTTCAATTAATTGCCGCAATAAACTTGAAACTTACTAGCTCCTTTGTGTCCTACAATATCATCTTTGTCCCTAAGGGAGCCGAGCTCAGTGTCTAGGTACCCTTTTTTATTATTGTTGACAGCAGTCTTTCTGATTCTCTCTCAACTGGCCAGAAAGGTCTTACTCTTATGCATACCTACCCAACAATAGTCTTTTTTCTGCTTAGGCTGTGCAAGAAAAGACAAAGGCCAGGGTCAAGGCAGATCTTTGGGTTGAAACAAGAAGGAATAAGCTGCAGTCCCAGAGACTAAGACTCCCTCCCTCTTTCTTCCCTCAGCTCTGTGACTCCCTGGGGTTTGGGGGCCAGGTAAGGATAGGGCAGGGGGAAGAATGGTTGGGCATGTCCAGCTCCACTGAGCTCTGCCTCAGTGAAGAGACAGGACAGGAAAGAAGAGAGCACTCTCAGGATGGTGTGGTGGGGAGGAGACAAGAGTCACTGAGCCTGCCTTGATGGAGTTGCCGTGGGGTGGCTCAGCTACATCAGGCTCTGTGTCCAGGACAATGGACTAAGAAAGCGCATCCACCCCATGATGTTGAGTCCAGTCTGACCCCTGCCACATGGACCCATCTGCTCGACCGTCTATGTGTGAACTTCTAAGGAACTTCTATAGACTTGTTTTAGGACCTATCTCTCCCAGTTATGAGAAAACGGTCCCTTGTATCAGGTCTAAATCTCTTAGGGTTCTGTGATGCAAATTCTTTGCTATCTACTCTGCTCCAAGTGGAGAGAGCCAACAGCAGGGCCCCTTCTTCCTTGTGATAAGCACTTATCCACTGGAAGACCATGATTATATTCGGGCTCACTCTCTTCTTTTTCAGACTAAGTCCCCTAACGTCCACATGGTCACATTCTAGAATTCTACAAACAGGGCTAGAATGGGACTAGTGGTCCCTCCTCCTCAGGCAGAAGAATCTGCAGAGCTTCATGGTCAGACTTGGCTCTGACCCCCCATGATTGTGTACACAGTGAGGTTCAGGAGGTGTCCCGGAGATGGTGCAGCCACAACTGAGAGGCTGTGGAGAGCAAGATATGGGTGAAGAGAACACAGATGTCTTCTCAGAAAGCGGACTACCACCCACCACAGAGCCAGCATCCTTTGAGCCCCTGCTACAGACACTGGATGAACCACGAGTTTGACTCAGTAGGACATCCTCTCAGTCCGATTGAGAGCTGGCCTCTCAGTCGGGAGAGAATACGGGTCAAGTTCAGAAGGACCAAGCATCACAGATACATGTATTTTTTTTTTTTTCTTTCTGCAAAGGCAAGGCCTTTACTTGGTGCTCTGAAGAACTTGAGAGTTCTGAGTTCATCTGATCCACGGGCTCCCTGCCTAACTGCACACAATCCGAAGCCAAATGGAGAGGCCGGTCCCTATTTCTGTACAACAGCTTCCTCGTCCTCTCCTGCCCTTGAGGACAATATCCTGCACAATCAGACCAGCAAGAGATGACACAGAACAGCTCTCCAGGAAGAATACACGGTCTCTGAGCAAGACAAAATAAACAAGAAAAAAACACTAATGGAAAACCCACTGGCGCAGATAAACTGTGTCCCCACCCTATGAAAAGCAAGTGTGCAGGTCTAGAGATAGGATTTGATCTTGCCTCAAAGTCACAGGGAATTTGGAAGATCTCCAAGTGTAAAGGTCCTTGTGAAATCCTTACCGGGGGAGAGATTTCAAGGTAGGTGTTGGAGAGGGTGAGCCCATTCACTTTATTATTTATTACAGCAGGGAGCAATTCCAGCTCCCAATTCCTGCATTTAGTTTGGATCTGCCCAGTCTCGTCCCTCAGGGACTCTTCACAGCCTAACCAGTTGTACTATGAACCCCCAGATGAGCCAAATTGATAACCCTAGTACTGACTACTATGAGTAAGGTCATAAAGTCTGGCAAAGAAATAGGGTCTCAAGGGGAGCCTGTTCAGGTAGGGTCTTCCTAGTCACCCCGTTCCTCCTGACAGGTAACCAACAGGTGAAGAAGAGACAGGCTTGGAAATCCTAGAGGTGTTTCTAGTCACATACCCTTGACTAAAGGGGGGTGTCTGAGGGAGAAATGGTATGGGGTGGGGTGGGGAGCATTGACGAGAAGGGAAGGGACCAGAGGCGGAGGGGCGAGGGGGAGGGGGCAGCACCCACCAAGCTGGCGAGACCCTCTTCATGTGCGTGCTGCCTTTTCCATGGCGGCCTCTCTTGAAGACCGAGGGGCTGGGACGCATGATCGTCACGAGGCAGTCAGCTGTGAGGCCCATCCATTATCAGGAGACTGACAGCACACCAGCAGCCTGTCTCAGAACTTTACTTAATAAATCAAAGCTGACAACTCCTCCCAAATTGATATGAAAAGGCTCTTTAGTGTCCATGACCTGCATACGTTTTATTCATTTCACTTTCTAAAATAAGAGGTGACTGGTAATCACAATCTGGTCCTGTCAGGTAGCAACAGTCCATCTTCCCTCAGCCACCAGGAAAAGGTGAGGCCCCCGCAGTCTGGCCCGGCCTGGGCTGCAGGAGTCAAAGCGACACAGCCAACGACAGGGTTTACGACAGGCCGCTGTGGGATCTCGGAAATTTCACCCACATTAGCTCATGGGAGCTGCACCGCCACCCTGTCAGGCAGACTGTATTCTCTCCACTTCTCAGAAGAGGGAGTGGAGGCAGAGAGAGGACACGGCTGGGGTCCTGCACGGGTGGCAGCCGTCACCCAGGGTGGCGCCCTGCAGCAAGGGAGACTGGCCTCCAGCAGGCCTGCCCTCCTGACCGGACCGAACCCCCAGGGGGAGGCTCCCTTGGCTGGGGAGGCAAAGCAGACCCAGGCCTGTCCCCTCCTCCGCCCAAACTGCTGCCTCTTCTTGCATCTCCTTGTTCTGGGGTCATGTTCTCTGCACCTTCCACAGTGACCATAAGCAAACCCTTCTAAGCTGATAAAGGTGAAAGGGGCGGGAGTGGCCTGCCCCTGCTTAGCATCACTGCTGCCAACAGAGAATATTTTTTTGCCCGGAACTCCAGAGAACAGTATTTCAGCCCATGTTTATCACCAAAATCGAAGGGAGGACATAACCAGTGGAAATGTCGGACCTGGGAATCTAGCCGATGAGGGGCCCTAGGTGTTTGGAGAGGCTAAGGCTGATTGACTAGGGCCCTGGAGGAGAGACCTCCATCTGGCTCACTAGGAGACCCCACAGAACAGCCAGGCCAAAGAGGCAGTGAGAATAGAAGGCAAGGGGATAAAACGGACCCTGAGCCACATAAACACGAACTGAGTCAACGGCAGAGCAGGATTCGCTCTTGGAAGTTCAGATAACTCATATGGCTGGCCCACGTGGGTCCGCCTGCCCCTCTCTGAAGGTGACAGGGCCTTGGGCTGTCCCGGTAGGCCTTCCAAGGTTTGGGAAGGGCAAGGATTCTGAACAGAGAAGACTTTGATCTCAGACCATTTGCCTACGTGCAATTACACACAGGACCAGACTGCCTGTGTGTGTGTGTGTGTGTGTGTGTGTGTGTGTGTGTGTGTGTGTGTTGCATTTTTAGGTGGCCTACTGAATGAAAGGGCTGTGTTTGGGACCTGAGTGTGTGGGTCATGGGGCTGTGGTGCCCTCAATGACATGCTGCTATGCACTGGGAAAAGTCCCGGACCAGGGATCAGGCTGTCACTCACACACTTGGGGGAGGCACTGCCCTAGATGATTTCATGGAAGCTTCCTTAGCAATATCGCATATAGATACTAATGGCCAAATTAGAGAAAGCAAGTAATTGCTGAAACGACTTTGGAGCACGCTATGGTTGGTATCTACCCCTTCACCAGTCCTCCAACCCCACAGAGAGAGCAAGCCCCCTCCCACCCTATCGCCTAGAGTGTTTCCCTCTCTTTTCTGGCCTGCAGGACACGAGCGGTAGACTCTGGCCCCCGGTGAGAGAGAGCGAGACATCCTGGCAGGGAGGCAAGCTCTTTATTTGCTCATTTTTGGCGGGACAGCAGAAAGCTGGATTGTTCCTCTGGGCTCCCCAGGGCCCTCAAAGTCCACATAGGCAGGTGGCTCCAAGAAATAGGCCGGGAACCTCACAAGCCACTATAAAGCAGGCCACGGCCTCGGCCACGGAGAAGGTGGCCGGCAGAGGCCTTGGCGGCTACCACCTCCTTGCTTGCCTGCACTGGTTTTCCACTTGCCAATCTTTCTCGAGGCATGACTTTCCTGAATTTGAGAGGAAAATGCAGGGAGAGAATGAATGGAACCACCACTGGGTTTGGTTGGATTCAGAAGCCTATGGTTCTGGTCCCAGCCCTGCTATTTATTAGCTATCTAGCCTGAGACCAATCATCTACTCCCCCCTATTCAACTGGTGTGGGTTGGGAAGGAACACACCTACTATGTGCCAGGCATCATACATGTATTTTCTTACTTCCTACCACAACCAGGAAACTCATTCTTGAGATAAGAAGTCATTGTGGAAGGTCACCCAGCTTTGTGGCTCCAAAGCCTGAGCTCTGTCTGCCTTAATATGACCAGTTGGGGACATCCATGACACGGTGACATGGTGACTAGCAGAGGAAGCACCTTATGGATTCCAAATCCCTCTACAAATTTAAGACATTGCATCTAAGGTCAAAATATCTGTTGTGCTCTTATTATATTAATTGTCGAAGAAGAAGCTGAAGCATGGGGGTCAAGGCACTGTGCTCAAGGTCCCACAGCAAAGCAGCGGCAGGCTCTGAACCTGGTCCCCATGCCCTTAGCTTCTTGCCCAGTTCTGGAAGGCGGGCAGACTCCCTGAGCAGAAGCTGTGAGTCCTCGGGCTGGACTGGAACAAAGACACCCTCAGACAATGTCCAGGGAGTGGCAGTTCTTTCCATGTCCTTTGCCAATGCACCTGTGGATGGAGGAGGTGAATTCCGCTGGGTGTGTGTGTGTGTGTGTGTGTGTGTATGTGTGTGTGTGTGTTATTTCTCCCAGAAAGATGTTGTCTCCATTCTAGAGTCCATAAAAACTCACTTACAACAAAGACTTCATGTAACTCAGATGAGGCTTTTGTGTTGTTGCTGGTTTTTTTTTTTCTTTTCTTCATGGAAAAATATTTCCTTTTCCTAAACGTTATCAACTTCAATCAAATTATGTCTATTGCAAAACCATAAAAGGATGCTTAGATTGCAGTGTGTGGTAGGTTTTTTTTTTCTTTTTCCTTCACTTTCTCTCAATCCCTCCACTCAGCTTCTCGAAGAATTAAGGTTTGGTCCTTTCAAATGTAAATTAAGCAATTTGCAAAATACGTATTTTGGCATATGGGCAACTTGGCTTTCCAAACAGACTGGAGTTTTATTGATTCTGTGAACTGCCATCTCATGAAGTTATCTTGTGGCCATAATTTGAATCTTTAATATGAGGAGACCGGTCTCGTTTGTAATAAGCGGTGCCTCTGATTTCACCCTACCCCACTCCCATGTCTGGGCTTTCAAGTGGGGAAGAGAAGCAATGTCAGTCTTAATATGTTCTTCATGCGTTTAGTTTCTCAAACGTTATTGTTACCATTTTGTTAATTTAATTTATTATTAAAACAATATTTGATGCTGCAAAAAAAATTAAAACATGGAAAACATCCAGCCACAGTTCCACCAGCCTAAGACAGCTCTTCTTATTTACCCAGCTTCCTGCAAGTTTTTGTCACCATGCATATGCTTCCTAGGGAGGTGTAACAATAATTCTCAAAATAATTTTTACAAAATTTTTTAAATTTTACAAAATTTTTTTAAAGAACCATTTTTTTGGACCTCCTCCGGGCCAATTTTGCAGAAACCTTGATTCTGTTTCATTCCATAGACATGACAGAGACTTTGCATGTCAGACATCAGCAATATATTTCTGGGTCTTTACTTAACGACATTGACAGTGGGGCAGAAAATAAATGCATGGCGATTGATTGCCAAGGTCAATTAGTTCAGTCCTCTGCATCAGCAAATAACACACAGGAACTGTGTCACACAAGCCTGTTCTGAAACATGGAGGGAGAGAGGGCCCTCCAGTCTCGGGGGAGGGGGGAGTTTTTCCTAGGAGGAGAACCTTCTCCCCACATTTGGCCTCAACTCCTCATGCAGTTGTTTTTTTTTAAATTCTATTTTTCTCTTTGATGTTGATATTTCTCTTTGTTTTTTTATTGTGGTAAACATTCATGATATAACATTTACTATTTTAACTATTTTTAAGTGTGCAGTTCAGTGGCATTAGGTACATTCACGTTGTGCAAACATGATTACCATCGAGATCCATTTTCTCTGCCTTTTCTCAAACTGAAACTCTGTACCAATTACATAATAACTCCCTATTATCCACTCCCCAGCCCCTGCACTAGGCAACCACTCTTCTCCTTTCTGTCTCTACGGATATGCCTATTCTGGGAAGCTCACATAAGTGAAATCCTATAACCTCTTTTCTTTGGTGTCTGCCTTATGTCCTTATGTCCCTTAGCATAATGTCTCCAAGCATGTGTCAGAAGTTCCTCTTTTTAAGGCTAGATAATATCCCATTGTATAAACATAGACCATTTTGTTAATCCATTCATCAGTTGATGGACACTTGGGCTGTTTCCCCTTTGGGGAAGTTGTTGTGAAGAATGCTATGGACATGGGTGTGCAAACATCTTTTGAGTTCCCGCTTTCCATTCATTTGGGTAGACACCTAGAAGTGGCATTGCTAAGTCATATGATAATTCTATGTTTTGTATTTGGAGGAACCACCACACCGGCCTCCACGTCGGCTGCACCACTTACATCTCCACTGGTAATGCCCCAGGCTTCCATTTTGTTCCTGGAGGTCATTTCAGTCTCTCTCTCTCTCCACGTGGAATAACTAGCCACAGCCCTAATTAAAATAATCCTCCACAGATGTAGATTCATCTTTGGCTTTAATACCCGTGATACAGATGAGGAGTCCGAGGCAGAGAGGTTCGGCCCCTGCCTGGGAGCGTGGAGCCTGGTGTGGGCAGAGCTCCTCTCCAGGAAGTCTGGCTCTGGAGCTTGGACACATCATCATCATGTTACACCGGCTGTCAGAGAAACTGCCCTTAGGCCAGCCTCTCTGCAACCGTAGTTTACAAATTCGCTATTTTACCACTCAGAACTGCTTTGTCAAAAAGCAGCATTAGGTCCGTAGTTGGTGGCCGGCCTCAGTGAGAGCCAAGGTTCTGCCTCTGTCCTTGGTCCTGTCCCCGGCCTTTCTGGTCCTGCAGGCTCCTCCCTCTCATTTCTCTGGCCCAATTTGGGTGAGGTCTAGCCAGGGACACAAGGAGCCCCACCTCGGGATGACTGCCCATGTTTTCTTCCTTCCTTCCTTCCACCTTTGCTACTGCACCATCTCTAGGCTCATGGCTCACTTGTCAGAGCTTCTCAGGGTTCAGGCCTCCCCTGGACCTGGTCTAGGCTGTGGGCTGAGGCCGAGCCTGTGGACTTGGCAGGCACCAACATGAGGAGATTTGGAGGCACTGAAAGATGATCCTGCCCTAAAAAATTTCCTGAAAGGGCACCTGACAGCTCCGCCTTCCCTTTGCCTTAAGCCTCGTATTTCCCAAAGTTGGTCTCTGGGATAAAATTCCCTCCACTACTCCCCGGGGGACACCTCGTGGGCTATCTCTCCATCTATCCAGAAGAGTCATAATGCATTTTCATACAGTGAAGGCTCAGGGAAACTCCACAGTAAAGAAACCTGTTTAACTTCATTTAAGCCATAGTATCCACCAAAATCTCTATTAAATTGCAAATACATAACTAGGGTAGGAGTTAAAAATCAAAGATAAAAATCTGTCTACCTCACAACTTTGCCTCTGCATCTAAACATAGGAGTTGGGAACAAGTGAAGACAAGATGCCCTTTAAGTTTTTTCTCGCAGTATTTAATTAAACTACTTGATCTTTCTAAGCCTCAGTGTTTTAATGTATCTTTTTTTTTAAATAAAAAATAACACTGGCTTGTGATAGAACAGTCAGGAAAAGTATAAAGATAAAATAAATAACTCATAATTCCAGTACCCAAAGATAATCACTGTGAGCATGCCAAGTATATTCTAATAATATTTTCTGGGTATCTCAGTGTTTTTTATGTTTTATGAAATGGTGAGCATGTCAGAGACACAGTTTTACATCCTGAAATGTTTCCCCACTTAACATTGTATCATGAGCATTCAATTTCTTTTGTTTTTTAAAGATTTTTATTTATTTATTTGTGAGAGAGAGCACAAGCAGGGGTAAGGGGCAGAGGGAGAGGGAGTAGCAGACTCCCCACTGAGCAGGGAGCCCGAGGTGGGGCTTGATCCCACGACCCTGAGATCATGACCTGAGCCTAAGGTAGATGTTTAACTGACTGAGCCACCCAGGCGCCCGAGCATTCAGTTTCTTAACTGTGTGCAACTGTCGAAGGGAGGCGGGAACCCTGATAGGTGTGTGGAAAAGAAGAGAGCTAACATTTATGTGCACCACCAGGTGTGGGATCATTTACGTAAGTAAGTGACCAAGGGCCATGAGGTTCAGTGGGCTTGGGGGTGGAAGGCACACAGCTGGTGCTCCACCCAGACGCCTGAGAACTTCTGCTGGCCCCGCGTGCCCATCTCTACCCACTTGTGTGCTTTGCCTCCCCGGGACCCACCTGCAGCTTTGGAATGTGTGTGTGTGTGTGTGTGTGTGTGCTTTTGCGCCAGTGGAAACACCTTGCCCTGCTGTTTGCCCCAATTTGCAGAGAATGAGAAGTGCCTGAGAGCATTTATGCCCCCTGGGGCCCTCAGCCAACAACTGGTGTGAGGGATGAGTATTTGCCCAGAGTTAGATACACTGTAAAGTGCATTTACATTCCAGAGCATCTCTCTCTGCAGGATCGGCTGAGACAGGGGCTCTGCGGCTCTGCCTAAAATCGCACTCTTGCTTGGCTTCTTCCTGTCTCTATCCTGCTACCCTTTCTCCTTCCTGCTTCTCCTGGGAGCACTTCATCAGGAATCCTTGCCTAGGGACAGCATCTAAGCCTCTGACCTGAGACAGGTACTTCCTCCAAGGTCATATCTCTTGTAAGCAGGATATGTAGGACTTGAATGGTGATCTTCCAGACCCCAGAGCTGACACTGTTTCTATCATAATCCCTTGTCTGATTCCAAAGGAGGCAGCAGACAGGTGTAGAGGAGAGTCCCTGAGCCACCCTGGTCATCAGCTGCAGGGATGAGGCTGGGCCCTCCAGCCCAGCCTGGGATGTGATGGCTGGAGGCAGGGGAATGTTCTGAGGGGGATGCAGGGAAGCCCTCCTCTCCTGCTTCCCCGCCCCCACCTCGGGGAAATTAACCTAATCTAAGTGGGTGCCCCCGCCCCACTCCAGACAGTGGGAGGACACAGAGCTCATGTTGAAAATGAAATAAGCAATAGACGTGCAACTCGATCACACAGGCACCCAGCCAAGGCCCCACTTACAGCACAAACCGCCCCAGCCAAACAGGCCAGGAGGCTCATGTACCAAAGCCCGAGAAATATTACTATGGGTTCATGTTGGGAAGCAATTTGGTCCATTTCAGCTATCATGTAGAGGCAGCAAAATACACAAATATAGACCAGACTCATCCAACGGAGCTTTTCTCTCATTAACCTTGGAGGACAGTGCACGTCCTGGCGAAGGCTGCCATAGAGGAGGCCATCATGAGAGGCTGCTGGGCCAGCAGACATTGCACTTTCCCTCTCAATACCCTAGCGAGCCGCCATAAATGCCGAGAAGGGGTGCGTGGGAGGTAGGGGAAGACTGGCATGATGTGGGGCAAGGTGCATACTGCTCGCTGCTGGGTGCTGTTTGTCATCAGCTAAAGAGATTAATCTCTCAGTTCTGACTTCCTAAGAGGTTAGCATGTTCCCCCTCTTTCACACACACACACACACACACACACACACACACGCACACAGCACCAGTGTGAATCTTAACCTGCCATCCACAAGGCAGACGCATCTTTTGGCTTTGATCTCCAGGGAGGCCAGGTCAGTAGCAGGGTGTGTGTGTGTGTGTGTGTTTTCTGCCAGGTTCTGAAAAGGAAGAGGGGCAGGATTGCTCATGTTGGAGGACATGCCAGCAGGCCTGTACAGAGGCAACCAATACGCAGAGTCTTCGGCAAAGCGATGCTGTTGGAAAGACTGTCTTCCAAACCATCTCGGTCATGGTTCTGTTTATGGCTGGAGAGGCCGGCCATTCTTTAGCTGGATGACAGGCTGCTAGAAGGGGCTGTGGTTTTTGCTGGGGAAAAGAATTTGGGAGGGAAGCGAGCCTCCTTTAAACAAGGCTGCTGTTCTGCTCCCAGCGGCGGCTCCTGGAGTTGGCTGAAGGGCTAGTCTCTTAGGACAGAGGTCCCAGCCACTGAGGGACTCTGGTTTCCCTCAAATTTACTTGATGAGCTGCTGGGGCACAAACTGCCTTTTATTTATTTATTTATTTATTTATTTATTTATTTATTTATTTATTATTTAAGATTTTAAAAAAATTATTTGACAGAGAGAGAAGGAGAGAGCACAAGCAGGGGGAGCGGTAGGCAGAGGGAGAGGGAGAAGCAGGCTCCCCGCTAAGCAGGAAGCCCGATGAGGGACTTGATCCCAGGACCCCGGGATCATGACCTGAGCCGAAGGCAGACGCTTAACCAACTGAGCCACCCAGGCGCCCCACAAACTTCCTTTTAAAGAAGTTAGACAAGGACAACAGTTGATGTTTGTCGAGTTACCCCTATAAGCAGAGCCTTGTAAAGGAGACTTTATGCAGTTTCAAAGCCCTTGTCTCTGACCCTCAAGTGGGTGAAAAATAATAATTATACTAATAGCAAATATTTACCCACGGCCATTCTGTGTTAGGTACTGTTCTCAGCACTTTACATATATTAGCTTATTCTAACCTCACAGGGTTAGAGGGACCCATGAAGGGGCTTCCATCCTTATCCCCACTTTTACTCATGAGGAAGCTGAGACATGGAAATTCACCCCAGGCCTTGGAGCTCCATTTAGCTGAGGCTGGAGCCAGGCAATCTGGTTCGAAAGTCTGTGCTTGCAACCAAAGTGCTATGTAACCTCTCTGTAAACAGGCAATTGGACTGGACAGTGGACAGCAGTCTCAAAGGATAGGGAAGGAGCCATACCCAGAAGGGCAAGGAAGGGATTGTCCCACAGGGCCTCTCGGGGGGCAGAGGTCATTAATAATCTAACAGAGGAAACCACACACCTAAATACACATGGAAAAGGCTTAAAACATCTACAAATCTAGTTGCCATTAGAGATAAAACTGCTACCCAATCCTGAAAAGAAACACAGCTGTGGAAAGAAGTTTCCTCCCAAGGCACCACCCAGCTTCCCGGAAGAGGAAGCAAGTTCCGAATGAGCCAGGGCAGAGGAGAGGAATGCGGGTGCTCCCAGAGGCCCCGAGTTTCCAGACTGCTCATTACAGCACCAACCTTAGCCTGAGTCTTGCTACTTCTGTTTCACCCAATGTAGCACCTCTTGCCAGCTTACCTGTCTTACTCCCCCTCCTTTTTTTTTTTAAATCTGTACTTATCTCAGTTGAAAACAAATTTCTTGTCCTTTTGCAATTTTCTTCTTAATTTTGTTCTTCCCAGCTATTATTTAACTTTATGGCTGTGTTGAACTCTGACAGTGGACTACTGTGTGGAAAAGCACAAACCCCCAGAAGTTGTGTCTGGGCCACTGGGGGTTCAGCATTGTCATCCCCCAGCGCCCAGATTCCCAGAGCCCATCACAGTCTGAAAGGGAAGAGGCACTCTTGACCTCTGGCTGAAGTAGGGGGAAATCAGGAAAGGAGTAAGGAGATGAGGAAGAGGAGGGATGACACTGGAATTAATTTCAATGCAACAAACATTTGACAAGCATTTATTATGTGCCAGATGCTTGGCACTCAGTGCTGGGAATGCAGAAGACAGGCTCGCCCTCACCAGGCTGTGAGCTCTATGGTGTAGGCATGGACACATACATACACAATGATATGACAATTTGATAACAAATTAATGAAGTGTGAGCAGTGGGTTCTGGGAGCACAGAGAAAGGCGCCTTTATGTTTCAGGCAGAAGTTCCAGGGAGAGTTATAGAAGTGAAATCATTTAAGAGCATTAAATGACGGGAAGGAAATTTGCTGGATGAAGAAGGGCGTTCCAGGCAGAGGGAAGAGTTTGAGCAAAGGGAGAGAAACGCATGACCTGCTCAAGAGTTGGCCATTGTTTCCAGTGTGGCCAGACAGCGGCTGTACAGAGACGAAGAGCCAGATTGTCAAGGGTTTTGGATCAAAGGCCAAATCCTCTAAATAGGGAGTTGACAAAGGTTTCTTGATGGGAGACTGGTTTGGCAGGATGTGTGTTTTAGGGGGACTCCTAACAGTGGGTGGAGAATAGACAGGCAGTCCAGTGAGGAGACCACAGTCTTGATCCAAGTGAGAAAGGATGACCTTGGGAGCCCATCTTGGGAGAAATAGTACCCTCTTCACACCAATTTCAGCATATTCATATTCTACCAGGCCCCAAAGCCACCTCTTCCACAAAGTCTTTACGGAGGCTCCCGGATGTAAACAAATTCTCCATCCTCTCTGCTCCCCTGTTCTGTGTTTGCTTTTCTCTCTGGGTTGCACAGATTTGTATTAATTTGAGTACTCCTTTTCCTTGCCCTCACATGGGTTGGGAAAGGACCAGGTCCTGGAAGCATGAGAACTTGTTTTGTGCTAGGGGACACGGCACTTCCTACCTATGTTGCCCTGAGGGCTTGGTTTCATCATTTCTGGAATGTATTGGTCAGGCTGCATCCAGGTAAACAGAGCCCATGCCAGACAGCCCAAAAGGAGAGAGTGAGGACCTCCAAAGGCAGGGTCCAGGCCAGGACTAGAGACACGAGAGGAATATTCCCTCAACTCAGGAGTCACGGCCAGCGGGTGGGACCTGGGACCACCAAAGAGACACACCTGCCATCATTGAGACCACCCAAAGCTGAGACAGCAGGGTGAAATAGCCTGACTGCCCCCTCTCCACCACCCTCTCACCCCTGCTAGAGCCTGCACTGGCTGAACCTGTGTGGAAGTCAGCTGGAAGGGAGTCTGGAAAGTAGAGTTTGCAGGGGAAGGGAAGGGTGGGGAATCTAGCTGAGCTTACAAACAAGACAAATGACGAGCACAGGTGCCCCTTGCTACCTGAAAGAGGAATAGAGCATTCCTAGGAAACCTTAGGAAGCCAAAATGACATGGAGCAAAGAAGCAATTACCATTAATTTATACAGAAAAAATTCTGAACATTCATACATCCCCTTCCCCCAAAATCCTCTCTTAGGTTTTTCTGATACCTTAGGACACATCTTTCTAACGGATGCACAAAATAAATCGAGATGAATCACAGACACAGTTCAAAGCCTTGGTGGCTGGATGCTGAGATGCTGAGTCCGTGGTTTCTGGGGAAGGAGCCTGACGGGACCACTACTGCTGCACGGGGTGCAGCTGTGCCGTCTCTCTAATGCTTAGCAAACAGGTACTAAGGTAGGTCTTCCCTAAAAGTGAAGCGGCATACCACAAACTTCCAAAAGGCGGGGGATACCTGTATAGCAAATTCACAAAAATCCTCTAGCCTTACTCACTTCACAGGATATTGGTGAGAACTAAGTGGGATGATCTATGTCAAAGCCCTTTGTAAATTACAGACAGCTCTCCAAATGTAGCTCTGAACTTGTTTGGACTTGTACACTGGAGGGTTGCCTGGCAGTCAAAGAAAGCCCGCACTTAACTGTTCGGTCATTAATTCTCTCCCCGCCCGGATCTGGAGTCGGGAAGGACTGACTGTTTTCCCGGTGCTCGTCCAAGGGACATGTCCATCCAACAGGCTGTCACTGAGGTCTGGGAGCACTCAGCTCATACCCAGGTGATAAGAAATCTTTCTGCACAAGATGAGACTCGAAATCACGTGTTTTTAAAAAATTATTTATTTTTTGAGAGAGAGCGAGACAGAGAGACAGAGAGAAAGAGCGTGAAGGAGAGGGAGAGAAACCCAAGCAGATTCTGCCCTGAGCATGGAGCTGGATGCGGGGCTCGATCTCAAAACCTTGAGATCATGACCTGAACCAACACCAAGAGTCTGACTCTTAACTGACTGAGCCACCCAGACGCCCCACCTAGTCACATGTTTCTGTACTTTTAGTGTCAGAACTAGTTTAATCTGCATGGGCAGGTGGACATCAGGCTTGGAAAGGGGCCCCTCTAGCCCCCCACCCTCCTTGGCAGTGAGCGGCCCTCAGGAAGAGAGCCACAGCCAAGTGAAGAGGTTCAATGCTATCCAGGTGATGGCGGGGAGAGACAGGAAAAACACCAGAGAATTTCCGGGGATGTCGTCTGCTCCTCATGATAGAAGAGATGCCCAAGTAATAGGGCCAATG
Source organism: Halichoerus grypus (assembly GCF_964656455.1). NCBI lineage: Eukaryota > Metazoa > Chordata > Mammalia > Carnivora > Phocidae > Halichoerus > Halichoerus grypus. The sequence continues at coordinate 89,808,621 of NC_135722.1, read as the reverse complement.
CAGTTGAAACCTTTAGTCTCTTCAGCCCCATTAACCCACATCCACCCAAATGGATTCTCAGCCAATCCCATGGAGACATCCTGTCAGAACCATCCCACGTCATTTGCAGAGTGAAGTGAATATCAATAAAATTGTAATGAGTAATTTTCCCAGCTTCACTGACTCTTACTGGAAATCAAGCCCACTCTCTGCTGTGGCTATTGACAAAACTCTGCTCCTCCTGGGAGCTGCTTTCTTCCACTGGGTAAATCTGAACCCATCTGAGCAGATATCAGGTATGCCAGTTTAATGGGCATGGGCACGTGGATGGCAGGCTTGGAAAGGGCACTCTAGTCCCTGCCCCATGATCGCAGTGAGAAGCCCTGACAACTGAACTGGTTCGATGCTCTCCATGCTCAGGCAACAGAAAGAGCACTGCACCAGGAAGGCAGACATCTGACCTCTGGTCCCCAGTTTCTATCAATTACCCCTACCATCTACTCTAACCCCACTGGACCTCATTATTTCATCAGCGATACCAAAGGGCCCTTCCAGTTCTGCATTCTATGATTCTGCGAGAGAGAGAAGGCACAGAGAAATCAACCTGCCAGAGAGTGATGCACTTGATGGTGTAGACCCTTGAGGCTGAGTCTACACTGCCAGGCATTCAAGAAACAGACAGAAAGGGAGTTTTGCTGGCAGTTTCTTGCTGTGGCTCTCTGACCACAGAGAGCGTGGGCATCGCACCTGCTCCGTGGCCGTGACAGCCAGCACTGGGAGACCGAGCTGTGAGTGACAAGGCGTTAATTCAAGGCATAGGAAGTGTGATGGTTAGGGACTGGCCTCGCCCTTTCCTCTTGGCTCCCTATTGTCTGAAAGGCTGTCAGCAACTCCCGCTGATGCCTAGCTGCTCGGGCCTCACTGCCTTCCTCCTCGGCACTGAGGTGTGGAAGAAAGTACTGAGGTGTTTCTGTGGTACCTGGGCTGCTGGTTAGGAATGAGCTACCTGGAGAAAAGACGGGAGGATTGCTCAGCTGCTAGTCTGCTCCGGGGACCAGCTGCACAGGAAGACAGCTCAGCCCACGTCTGGGTCCCGGAGGTATGAATGGAGGCAGGGGGTGAGGGGGCGGTGCCCGTGCGTGCGTGCGCAGTGTGGGAGCAAGGCATAGAGGCAGTGAGGCTCAGATCCTTGAAGTCACTTAAAGCTGGATTTTTCAGAGGAGATTTTGCTGGCTTTCCCCAAACCCCAAGCAGCTGCCATCCCTCCATCCTGCATCTCTCCTCTGCCAAAGATCGTACAACAAAGGGAGGCTGCAGGTCTGGACTGGTGGCCAAAGCTCTCCCAGAGCCGGCGGGCCACCAGCAAGTTCTATGAGGACTGCTGTTACCTGGCCACCTGTCAGCCCACTGACAGTGGGCTTGGTTCAGAGGCTATATGTCATAAAGTGGGCACTGACTTTGTTTTCCCTCCTCTCTCCCTGGGCATCCTGCTTGAAGCTAAACACTTGGCTGACGAGAGCGTCTGACCAGATAAAGTATATTATAAAGCATAGAGCACACTTCAGTTTGCAGAAAGCCTTTTTCTTACTTATTTCTCTTGGGAAGTCAAGAAGATGGGGTTGTTATTCCCATTTCATGGATGAGGAAATGGAGTCCCAGGAAGGAACTAGGTGCACCTAATTCAAACTCAGTCTCCCACTCCATCCAAGAACCTCTGTCTCCTAAGTGAGAGGAGGGTGGCCTCCAGAATGATCGATCCTAAGAATGCCGATCATGGAGCATCACCCCTCTCCTTTGACCCGTGAAGTTTGGAGAAAGGTGGAAGTGACCCTAGGATGGCCATGTGCCTCCTAAGACAAATGCTTGTCACTGAGACACGTGCGGACACATGGTAGAGGTGAAAGAGGCAGAGTTGCAGAATTCTACATGGCCCTGCTCCTTGTAGATGCAAATACGAGACTCCAGCTCTGTGTGAACTGGCTTTGGGTGGACTCCCCTGCCACTCAGGGTCAGATGGCCCCCTGCTCACTCTTCTCCCCATACGAAGTAGTGACCTACGCTTCACTGAAGTATATGCTTTGTATTTGTCCCTCACAATAAAGGATGGAGGAACAGTGTTGCCCAAGTATCTGGTCCTAAACCTGGTGCATCCAGGAGTCAAGTCCCGGCAATGTGGTTCCAAGGTGCATGCTCCCAGCTTTCTGGACCCTTTTTCCCTGTCACGGCACACACACACACATCTCCCTGGTCACCCACAATTGTCTGCTCACCTGTCTGGTTCCCTCCCAGCCTGCAGGCATGGAGGGAGTGCACACTGTATTCTATTCCACATCCAGTACCTACACAGAGCTCCTCCTCTCCCCTCCTCGCACGTACTTGTGCACAAACCCACCGCACACACCCAGGGGCCGTTCAGAGAAAGCAGAGGCAATTACGTGACTTGCCTCCAGGCACACAGCGGGTCTAGCTCCCACAACTTTCCTGGCTCCCAAGGCCTCTTTCTCTCCTGCCCCCAGGCCACGTTGCTAAATATATCCTGGGATGAACCCTTTTACCATCTATAGCTAAAATGCCTCTTGACTGTTCTGCGCCAAGATTACAAGTCCGTCTAAACATCAATGATTATTTCATCGGCTAAAAGCAAATTGATCAAGCCTGCTCTCCCTGCAGACTAAGGAGGCTCTCAGTCTATTTGTAGCTCAGTCTGAGAGACAAGAGGCTGCCTGTTGCTTTCTGTACTGATGGGGTTCACAGAGTGGGTCACAGACGCGTTTAGCCTGGGATCAGCAGATGCTGGGGTATAGGGCAGGTGGACAATTCCCTCCCTGGCTTCTTAAAGCAGACTCAGGTTGGTGCAGCAGCAACCATCCTGAACGCCCTGCAGGATTCCGGGGGGGAGGGGAGCCGATCTGAGCAGACCCATTATGGACGTCCCTCCCACCTTGACCATCCAGAACTGCTCAGAGGAGTTGAGAAAGGTCATTGAGAAATGAATAGAAATACTATCAATTATAGGGGTGCCTGGGTGGCACAGCCGGTTAAGCATGGACACTTGATTTCAGCTAAGGTCGTGATCTCAGGGTCGTGAGCTCCAGCCCTGCATTGGGCTCTGTGCTCAGCGGGGAGTCTGCTTAGGATTCTGTCTCCCTCTCCCTCTGTCCCTCCCCCCTCTCGCATACTCTCTGTCTCTCTAAAATACATAAATAAATCTTAAAATGAAAAAAGAAATGTTGTCAATTGTACAGGACTCTGAAGCTGTTAATAACTCTGAAGCTAAGGAATGAGAGTAGGGGTTTGGGTAGGAGAACCATGTACAAGGAAGTAGAGAAAAAGTTCTCCTAACCAAAAAGCTTCAGCAGAAATGGTTTTAAAAAGGTGAGGGCCAAGGAGAAAGACTTGTATATGTTTCAGTAGATATTTTTCTTTCCTTTTTTTTTTTTTTTTTTGTTTAATTTAAACTTTGTTTTTCTTTGTGATCCCAGGCTTCTCACCTCCACTGAGTTTCTGGCTGCCTCTGAGCTGAATAATACAGTAGCCAGCCCAGCAGAGACAACCCACTGCTAGGCAGGAGGCTCCCAATACACAGGGAAGGGATTTTTCATTTCATACATCATTTAAAGCCTGCTGCAGTGATTTACCAATGTCAGGCTGTCTTTGGACCACAAAAAAGAGAAGAAAGGGAAATATGTATGCTTCTGTTGTGTATCTGGACTGGGATCCGAGGAGAGTGATTGGGGTAGGGGGCACACTGGGGTTTCTCCCTCGTCTGAGCACTGTGGAAAAGCCACACCTCCCAGCAGTGAGGAGCAAAGAGAACTAGGGGAAAGTGGTTTGTGTCTTACAGGGAGATTCTGATTCCTTTTTCCACCTACCCTGGGCAGGCTGGGTGGGCTCTCCTTTGCCACAACCTGTGTGGTCTCCCTGTTACTCGGTTCTTGAACTTAGAACCATCCTACACCCGCATAAGAATTATCTTCTTAAAACCGCACTACTATCCTGCTATTCGCCTGCCTCAGGACCTAAAACCATTTTCCAGGCCAATCGAGTCACCACCTTTAGGACCTGAACTCCTGCCTCTCTTCCCACTTACCCTGCAACCCCGTGGCTCCAGGCACCTGGAGATGCTCGCACGCCACCTGCCTTCGCCGTGGAGCTTCTAGGGCAGCTATTCTCCCAGCCTGCAATCGCTCCCACTTCTAAAACTCTTTCAAGGACCAACCTCACACCCACTCCATCCACTACTCTTCCCATGACTAAGCCAGCTTTCTGCTTATTCGCTTCCCCAGACTTCCAAAGACTCGGAGTCAGCAGTGACTTGAACTAGATAAGAGATAACACTAACATTAGGTAACATGACTAATAAATGTCATTGAGCGATTGTTGGGTGCCACGTGATTTCCATGCAATACCTCTATCCGCTCTCACAACAACCCCATCAGGATGTGCTGTTGATATTTCCAGGTGACAGAATGGAGACTAAGCCTGGGTGAGGTCATTACTTGAAGCTACATTCAGCTGGGAGGTAAGTAAGGTGGCCAGAATCTGAACCCAGACTTTCTGCCTTTTTTTTTTTTTTTTTTAATGAGCCTTTAACCACTACTTTTACTGCCTCTCAGTTCGGCATTACTTCTGAGGTAACTGATTTTTAGGTATTCTTTTAGACCCACAATAAAACTGAAATCCCTAAGGAGGCCTTGTGTGCCTTCTAGCTCCGAATCCCTCCAGCACCTAACCTCAGAGCTAGACACGCAATAGACATTCAATATAAACTCGATCATTCATCGATTGGCCAGACAGCTGCCAGAGTTGGGCACTTTTCTCTCTCCTCATTATGGAAAAGCCTAAATAATGCAGAGCTCAAGGAAGACTAGTGGGTGCAGGTCGGAAGGCAGAACCAGCTTCTCTTTAGGGAAGTCTAATACCGGACCACTTCAAACTCATCAACCAGACGTCCATTAAGCACATACTATGACATGGCAGACATATGGAGGACAGGAGAGAATAAAAAACGTTCTTGTCACAGAGGAGGCAAAGCAAACCAGAGAGGCAAAGCCAGGCCACCTTTGGTGAAGGTTGGGGTTGTGTGGCACAGAGCATGGGAAAAGGGAATGAAAGGACCCTGCAGATCAGTGTAGATCATTGGTGTGGTGGGAGACAGCTTCAGGAGAAGGTAGGGCCAGTGGGGCATTGAAGATGGGCAACATTGCCTTGGGTGGCGATAGAGGGAAGAGCATGGTCACGAGAGAGACTGACCCTGATTCATCACCTTTACTCTTTAGTGAAACAAAATGGCAGGGTCGGGATTTGTTTGCACCTTGCCACTATTCATGATGGCTACCAAGCTATGGTGCTTGCTCAGACTTTCTTACAGTTGGTCATGAGGGTAAAGCATGATAAAGTACGGTAGTATAGTGGATAAGTGAAGGTCCTGTATATATTTAAGGTTGCTTGTGCCCTGCTCTGTCCTCTTAAGAGCATTCAACTCTACATGCAAAGGCTGCTGATGGTGGCACCCTTGGCCTAAGGGACCTTTTCCTACCAGGACAAGGAGGAAGCAGTCCTCAACCAGTGACAGATGCCCCTTGGCTGGGGTGATTTTGAGGTCTGTTCTCTGGCTGCCCCCATGGTGACTTGTTGGATAATAAATTCTATTGGATGCCTTCCCTTCCCCCTCCCTCCTCCTTCCCACCCTCCCACAGTGGGATCACCTCCCAAATGAACTGCTTGCTCTTGAATTGCGGGGTCTATTTCTGGGAGAACCCAAAGTAGGATACCATAGTCTTTATTAATTGCAGAGATATACATATACACTGATAGATAAATTCCCCCAATTGTCCAAGCATAGTAAACCAGGTCGACCCATTCATAATGTCTAGATTCTTAGCTCTGACTGTTTTGCATGCTCATAGGACCCTGACAGTATCTCTCTCATGGTATACTCACCCGAGTGTCTGATTTATCAGCCCCCCACCTCTGCTCACTCCCAACTAGAGTTGTCCAGTCTTTGAAAGCAGGGGCTAAGCCACATCACGTCTTTACTGTAAGTTCCTTTCACAGAACGGATGCTTTAGTCTTTAATTGGATCATGTTACGCAGAAAAAAATACCCCTCTGTCCAAAAGCAAGCTAAGCCCTATGCCCTTCTCTGACTTCCAAAGTGATAAAAGTTCAGTTACCAAAGCCACAGTGGCTCGCAAGTGCCTTGTAATGGGTTCATTATTTTATTTATCCTGTTGTACCAACCCTGAGTGGCCTTTCAAATGGTCTCACCAGCGCCCTTTCCTCAATCAGTTTCAAATGGCCCATCTTGATAAAGCTCATCCAACCCATGTGCAGACTTTGAAACTGGAGCCCAAGAGTGCCGTGATTAAGGAGCGGGGGTGAGTACTGATGAGTGTGTGGCCCTGGTGTTCACTTCCTCGGCAGGGCTCCTGTCCACGGTCCAAGGCCAAGGCTGTGTCCTCTCTGCCCTAGCCTCATATCCTGCCAGAGCGCAGAGTGCATCCTCCTCCTTCCCCAGCAGCACGCTTCCCCCCTCCGCCCGAGATGCCAGGGCTGCCTGTGCCACACACTTGACAGCTGATCCATTAGATGGCTGGCTATTGCCGAGGATATAATCATCAAAGGTGGCAAGCGAGCCAGGCTGGCTTCCAGTGCCGAGGCCGGCTGGAGGCCCCATCTAGTCAAGTGGATCGCTTCTCGGAAATGGCTTGCCATCGCTGGGTCAGAGCCAGAGGGCTAAATCGGAGCTGGAGCGCTCTCCCCAAGGCTTCCGTCCCTAACCCCTAGAGATGCAAGTCCCCTGGAAAGTGAGTCCTTCACGAAAAATCAGACACCGTGTTGTGGGAGGCACACCGCTTACCAGGACGCAGCCTCCTGGCCCAGCCCACGCCACCACCCCACGGTGAGCCCTCCTGGCTCCACCACGCCCTCCTCATGCCAGGCTTGGCAGGCCCCAAATTGGACTGACAGATGCTCCCTTAACCTCGCTTCCAGTTCCACTCATTGCAAAGGCAGCAACAATAATGTGAGCATGACCTCCAGGAGGCCTGGGGCATAGCCACCTCCTGCTATCACCGAGGAGGAGAGCCATGCAGAGCAGAACGAGCGGTGCCCTTGCCATAGCCAATGCTCCGTTCCGGCCTTGGAGCTCTGCCCGCCAAAGGTGAAGCTGCGGGCAGAGACAAAGGAGGGCCTGCAGGCATGGCCCGGTGTGGGCCCCACGGTGCGTTGGTACCCTCTGGGACGTGTACTTTCTGCACAGGGCAATGGGATTTTTCTCCCCTGCCCCAGAGAGAGATTGGATCCAAATCCTTGTACTTGCTCTCAAGAGGCACACAGCCCATTTCTCGAGGCCAGCAGTTCTGCCTCTTTGGTAAAGATGATGCCTGAAACAGTCCAAATAGCTCTTTAGAAGCAATCTCCATCCCTCAAACAGCTGAGCTCTGCCAGCCAGGGTATGCGGAGCATACCACGGTCCGCTCTGATGCCCAGGTTTGGGTTGTATGTGTAAAGAATAAGCAAGAACCGGTGACCCCCCCACCCCCACCATTTATAAAGAACTTCTGAGTCTGAGTGAGAGGCGAACACGCAGGGCCACATTTGACTGCAAAGGAAATCAAGGGGGATGGCCCCATGGCACGAATGGTAGGCAAGCTGGGTTGTTTAGGTCCTGTCATGCCACATTATGCTGTGTGACTCTGGGTAAGTCACCTACCCTCTCTGAACCTTCGATTGTCCCAGATATAGATACACCTCATAGGGTTTGGGAGACCATGAAAACGAAGGGAATCAAACCTTACCCAAGGGAAGGGATAAGGGTTCTGAATAAAGCTTAAAATAGTCATTCTCCTGACCTCTCATCAGAAGAGCCGAGTTACCCTGCAGATCTACCTTGTAGACGTGCTATGGGAGAATGTAGATGATCTGAGGAGAAAAGGGCCTTTTTGTCATTTGCACCAGCCTCTCCCTAGAAGGAGAAATCCCCTCTGTGGCATTTGCTTGAGCACATCCATGATAACGAGCTTGTCTCTCTTAGATCAAGAGCCTGTGGGGGGGGGGCGGGGGGAACCAGAGGAGTGCTGTCCTCAGCAAGGAGAGGGAAAGCAGGCCATTGAAAGGAGGCAGGACCTGAGTCTAGAAGAGACCGAGAGCCCTGTGCATCTGGAATGGAAACCAGCTCTGCCTTCTTTTAACACATCTCATTAAGGGCCTGCTACATCCCCCGGGCCTGCCTTCACAGAGCCTGCCCTGCTCAGGCCACCCCAACATCAGGGAGCAAAGGAGGAAGCATGACCTGAGCAATTCAGGATATCTCCCAATCTGATCGGGCTGCCCGGATGGACCACTGTGGCCCCCTTTGCCCTGCATGCAGAGAGAAGAGCCACACAGGGACCCAAGCCGCCACTCGAAGGGACCTCAGCCCCTCCTACCTTTGGAAAAGTTTTCTGGAGTCTGGCTTTTCTTTCTCAGTCTCCACCCCACCTCATCCCACCCCAAGCTTATGTCCATCTTCTCTGGGAGTGTGGCCACATTCCTGCTCCGTGCTGCCAGAAAGCTACAGAACAGAAATGAGAAAGCAAATTAGAGACCGATCAGCCCTCTATTATCTTGGTGTGCCGAATGATGCCCCTATGACAACTGTGGTCCGGGCAGCCTGGCTCCAGGAGCAGGCCCCGAAGGCATTCAGGGGATGCCTGCGTTCTCCCGCTGAAGCTGAGTCATTCAGCGGCTGGAGATCAGCTGCCGCCTCTGGCCACAGCTGCTGAAGGCCGAGGGTGACGCGCCACCTTTCATAATCACCTGGACGGAAAATTAAAGCAGCCTGCCCCATCACCGGTTACACATTCCAGCGTGTAAATTAACAAATTCTTCCAAAATCCATAACAGATACATCTTTGTTCAGCCAAGGTACTTTGATATAAATTGTAGCTTTTTAGGACGGGTCTGTCAAAAGTGTAATATATCACGGAATAGCGGATACAAGTTCAAAAGTACATATAATAATATAATTAAGATAGCTTGACAAGAATGTATTTTAAAAGTATAAAATACCTGCAGGTATAATAGCTTCATAAAGTCTGTCAGATTTACTTCTGCTGTGAAGAAATTTAAAATGTTTTACTTTAATGTGATGCAAATGAAGGCTGAGGTATGCATATAACACAGCCCTTAAAAAACAGGTAGAGGGAAAAGAATAAAAGTCAGATTCGGGCCAAACAAGACATTCAGCTTTGCAGGTGACTGCATAATAGATCAAGCAAACAGATTGGGGAACGGCGCTGGGCTGTTTGTAGAAAACACCAATTTCCCGTTTCCCTCCCTTGTTGGCTACAGGAAAGTAAGTGTTCTTATTCAAAATTAATGATTCCCTCTGCACATTTTTCTTCTTGCTCAAAAGGTTCGAGCATAATTCTTGTTTAAAGCAAAAGCAATTTTTATATAATTACCAGCCCATAGAAAATTATTTTTCAATGCACCAAAAAGCTAAGGAGAGGAGAAACTCACACCCAGAACAAAGGCCTTCAGACACCTCTGTGTACGCAAGGACCTGGTGCCCCGGGAGAGGGGGGCGTTCCAGGCACCTGTCCAGCCTAACTCAGCTACCTGGGTGCTGGGCAGAAATTGTTCCCAAGCCAAGAGGCACTAACTGTTTACCTAGTATAAAAAGATGCCAAGATATGAAATTATAAGGTTAATCCAATCGACCAGGCCACAGATGGGGACACACAGACCAACTCTCACCCTCCCCTGGCCAAAAATTCCTCCTAAGGAATCCCATCACTCCAGCCTGGTGGTTTGCGCTACCGAGATGAACCCAACAATGTCCGTGGCGTTGCATCTCCCTGCACTGTGCGCTCCTGATATGCCAACAGCACCCACTCCAACTATTACTTAAATGCCTGGTGGCATTTGTCACACCTAGTTCCATCTCTGGTAGGCATCATATAGGGAGGACTCCGACATGAAGCAGCTACGGGCTTTCAGGAGCTCTCCTACCCTTCCCGGGCTCAGGTCATAGGTCAGAATCGGGGCAAAGAAAAGCCTGTATTTCGGATTTCTGACTGCTTCTGAGCAAGGGCAGATGCTGGCCGAAGCAAAAAACTAAAAATAAGAATAAAAATTAAAAAAGGTAAAAAAAAAAAAATAGAGTGGGGGAAGGAGTTCAGTGAAAGACATCTCTTCTCCAAGGTAAAAATTACATGCTCGAATCACGAAGCAACGTGGTTTAAAAATCAACACTGGCGGCATCTCTGGGGCTGATGACTGCACCCAAAAGAATTTTCAAAGTAAATGTACTTTTCACCATTATCTCCTCATTTGCATTCTGCTACATTTGGATTCGGAAATTCGAGTAGACACTTTATTTTCAGGGTAGGTCTGCATAATGGCAAACAAACAGTTTGGGAAGGAATTAGCCATATGGGCCTCGGCATTATTTTCTTAATGTGGGAATTGGGTCAACCTGACAAAATGCTTCCTCAAATACTGAAACTGGCACATTTTCTCCTTGAGAGGGGAAGTTTTCAGAATGGAGCCTCCCGGTTGGCTGTGCTTGGAGTCGTGGCTGCAGAGTCCCGGCCCTCAGAGGCTCGTGAAATGTTAAAAGCGAAGCAATCTCAGAGAACACCCGTCCAGCCTCCCTGTTTGGTAGCTAAGACGCAGAGGCCCAGAGAGGGGGAGTGACCTGGGCAAGATCGCACAGCTGATCAGTCTACATCACGCTTTCCTGTGACCCCGCTGCCCCTCAACTGGCAGAGGTCTGTCTCTGCTTTTGTTTTCTTCTGCGTGTCTTAGGAACGCCCACTGTCCTCTAGGGAACCCAATCTCAATTTCTGGCTCCTTTTCACATTCCCCAGACCCTGCGTGAAGTTACAAGATGTTGTGAATTTACACCAACCCATCAACCGATTTATTCTTCTGCCCGGCTCCTCATGGGACCCTACGTTCGGGGCACAGGACCACTGGCTCACTTTGCCCTCACCCCCTCTCTGCTCTTCAGAATCTAGAAGCAAAGTGAACAAGCACAGATGAGACCCCCAGAGATCACCATTCTCCCCTGGCGACTAGCTGGGAGACATAATCTGGGGAATGGCGCTGTCAGGGTGTCTCGAGTGAAGGATGTAACAATACATGAGACAGACCTTTTAACGGCAACCCATTATTTTTGTAATTTGTTTAAACAAAACCAAGTGATTCTTTAAACTCTAATTCACATCTCCGAAATCCAGTGCTACTATCTCTCGTTTCTCTCTCTGGAGCTGTGGCAATAATTTTAATGCCAGCAGAAGGCATTAGACGTTAGAGGTGAGCAAGGCAGAGGGTTCTGGCTTTTATCAGATAATTAAGATGCTACCAAAGTCAAACCTTTATCAACTTTAGACTAAAAATAAGCTACTTCCATCCAAAGGCCTTTCTACAGAGCATTTAGAATGACAGTGCTCCGGATAAGGGTTAGCTTTTCAAAATGGTTCATTGTTTTTTCAACTTTCATTGGCAATCCATTCTCATTATGCCCAATGCATTTGTCTTCATAATACGTACTTCACAATTACAATATCAAAGAGTTTGTATCTACATAATAAAAATGATCAATAGAATAGTACAGGGAAAACATAATAACAAGGTGTGATCATTAATGCAATGAACACTTTGAGAGAAAACATGGCGTCTCACGGGAGAACTTGTCCCTATATCATAAGATGTTAGAAACAGGCCACAGCTTGGAGGTGAAATGGAAATTAAATCTCCGATTCCCCAGAGGTGGGGAGCACAGCGTGGCAGCAGGGCACCGCTTGACTTTGGCGATGGGAGGGGCACACAGGGGGCGTTGCTAGGGGACCTCGTGTTGCAAATAGTCACTTCAAAAGGTACCCGCTCTATCTAACCTTCAGAACTTTCTGGCCTATATATTATGGGCTCAACAGACAACCGAGATAAGGCTTGAGTCTTTTTTTCCCAAGAATAAGAACTGGCAAGTTCCATTGACAGGACTCTGTTTAGCTGGCCTACAGAGGCGCCGTCCAGGAAGGAATGTATCTGCCAGAGGAAAATCACTGAATCCGTTTCCCAGGCTAAAGGCATTGGCTAGAGAAAAGAAAAATGTGGAAGAAGGGCATCCATGTGGCCATCTGGATGGTTTACTCTCACATTACATTCAGGGAAAAATAGGCGCAGAGCTGGTTGGTTTGCACAGAGCATGTCGCTCTGTTCTTTGCTACTCTATAGCATCTACCACAGTGCTGGTTCCCAGTATCCACTCAGTAAATATTTTTTAATGAATGAAAAGAAGTGGAAGCCTGGGTGGCTCAGTCAGTTAAGTGTCTGCCTTCGGCTCGGGGCATGGTCCCAGGATCCTGGGATCAAGCCCCGCGTTGTGCTCCCTGCTCAGTGGGGAGTCTGTTTCTCCCTCTCCCTCTCCTTCTGTGTGCTCTCTCTCTCTCTCTCTCTCAAATAAATAAATCTAAAAAAATTTTTTTTAAAAAGTAATGACTTTGTCATTAAGCCAAAATATTTCATAATTGATAACCCGTGCAGTAAATGACAGAACTCTCTAAGATGGACTAACACAGAAACGATGTAAAAGGTCGGATTAGTGAGGACAAAGGAAAAGGAACAACAGATAAGAAATGGGCGGGAGGCTGTTTGAGTTTGCACGAATGTAAAAGTTGGCGTGGTGCTTGGCCAAGCAGGGCTGGTGACCCCTTGCTGGGCAGATAGGAGGCTTGGCAGATGTTCCGAAAGGGAAGTGGGAAGCCAAGCAGATGTCCAGCTCTGTTAAGAGAGAAGGAGCACTGTCATGCTTCTTAGCTGGATCCAATGGAGGAAGAGTTCTCTTCGTGGGATGGACAGCCAGCCGAGAGCTGAATTATACCCAGAACTGGGCTCAGATCTGAACGTTGGATTTCATATATACATGTATTTTCCAAATCCTCCTGAGGCTTCTGTACATTCAGGTCAAATGCAAGTCTGAAGGGACAAGGCTTAGTTGGTAAAGGGCCAGGGAAAGCAGATCATCTGATCTATGAAACTCAAGCCACCTGCCTAAGGTCTCCAATCCTGCAAGGGAAAGAATCTCTCTCCTTCACTCACCTCCCTCTTCAACTTCCCAGGCACAGCTACAAGGTCTATCCCAGAGAAATGAAGTAAATTATGCTGAGATCTAAAATAATTTCAGCATCAATTGATTTAGATGAAAGCATTTTTGACTTGGGTATTTGGAAAATTATCCCTATTTATCAACTTGATTTGGCTAGCATAACCTCTATATGTGCAAGGATAACTTCGAACAGGGAGAGAGCTTGGGTGAATTATTGCCAAAATATCTCCAGGCACAGAATGCTATACAAAAATGCAGGGGTGATGGAAAGAATGTAACATACAGCGGTATGTGACATACAGCAGATGTAATAACAGAGAGATCTTGAATTCACCATTCACATTTGTTTCTTATGCATGAGAAAGCAAAATATTAACATAGTAGATGAGAAATCGTTACAGTGTCCAGGCTGGATTCCTACTTAGGAATATAGATATAGCCCAAGCTTTTCATTTCACAGATGATGGGGTCCTAGGCTACAAGAAGTCAAGGTGACTTGTCCAAGGTCTTAGAGCCGAGATTCAAACCTGGATGCCCTGGACTCTTAACCCAGTGCTTTTCTACTCTACACACAGTCTTTCAGTCACGGACAGAGAGGTAGGTATGTGGATGGGAGATGATGGATAAATACATATTCTCTAGGTGGTGTAGTTTTTAGACACAGTTATTCTGTCTTCAGATTGAATGTCCCATAGGTACATCAAAAACTCCCTGCAGGACATTTAAACTTCCCTGCAGAGTTAAAAACTGTGGCAAGTTAGAAGTCCCCTGGAGCGGAGATGAACCATGAGAGACGATGGACTCTGAAAAACAAACTGAAGGTTCTAGAGGGGAGGGGGGTGGGAGGATGGGTTAGTCTGGTGATGGGTATTAAAGAGGGCACGTTCTGGGGCGCCTGGGTGGCTCAGTTGGTTAAGCGACTGCCTTCGGCTCAGGTCATGATCCTGGAGTCCCGGGATCGAGTCCCGCATCGGGCTCCCTGCTCCGCGGGGAGCCTGCTTCTCCTTCCAACCCTCCCCGCTCTCATGTGCTCTCTCTCTCTCATTCTCTCTCTCTCAAATAAATAAATAAAATCTTTAAAAAAAAAAAAAAGAGGGCACGTTCTGCATGGATCACTGGGTGTTATACGCAAACAATGAATCATGGAACACTACATCTAAAACTAATGATGTAATGTATGGGGATTAACATAACAATAAAAAAATAAAAAAATAATCTTAAAAAAAATAAAAAAATAAAAATAAATAAATAAAAGAATTCATCCTATTCTATCCACACACACAAAAAAAACTAATGATGTAATGTATGGTGATTAACATAAAATAATAATAAAAAAATAAATGTAAAATAAAATTAAGTTAAATAAAAGTTAAATAAAATTAAAAAAAAAAAGAAATCCCCTGTAGCTATTAAAATAGTGTGTAGTGAGAAGAATGGTGTTACATACAGGTGACTGATGGGGTTTCACCCCCTCCCATGTCCTTAGAGAGACAGACTGATAGAGAGATACACACCGTTGGCATTTCTAAGCAAGGTGTCCAGTATTTTCAGTCCTGGGGGAGGCAGCAACTGCTGACTACTTTTCTTTTCCCAAAACTGCATTAAAACTTTCTTTTTTAAGAAAAACGAGAGAAAAAAAATCAATAGAGCATGAAAGGACATGAAAAATGCATTTGAACCCATATATATTTTTTTCTAACAGTGCAATTTTTTAAAGTTCTCTAAAAAAAAAAGAGTAATGTGATGCTCAAGGAAAAAAATGCAACAAAACCCTGAATTTAGAAGCAAAGGCAAGAGCCAAAACAAACCAAAACAAAAAACCCCCAAAATAACGAAGATCTAAAGATCTGACCTAGGAATTTGAGGTACGGATGAAAAATGGTGACAGCCTTGGCCACCTCTGGGATTGGAAGGTCAAAGGCTATATTAAATGTGATGGGGAACAAATTCACTTTTTGGATAATTCAGCATATATCCATATTAAAGCTTTTCAGCCTCCCATCACAGTGAAATTACTCCCGAGGTAGCAAGTGTTCCCTTGTGGACCTCACCGTACTTCTTTTTTTCTCCCTCAAAGAGAAGTGGCACAGCAAAGAATGCCAGACATCCTTTCCAGGGCTCAGGTGAAAAGCAAAGGGGAAAAAAAGAGTGCAGGTTAAATGCAATATTAAAAACGATCTCTCCTAATCAGTGTATCTTTCTTCCTTGCAGCTAAGCAATCTTTGTCAATTACGGGGCATTACTCCGCAGGCCAACTGGCAATTACAATGGCATCTTTCTTCCCATCACTGACAGCAGAAGGAGGAAATAGTCCGAGTCCAGCTAAATGTAAAGAGGGAAAGGGGAGCTCATTTTAGAGGTAATGTAGAGGGAACCTATAACCGGGATGCAGATGCTATATGCAGCTGTTATGCAAAGAAGCTCCTGCTCTAAGAGCTGATGTGTTTATTTAGACTAGTGCTAATGCCGAGTTAATGCCAATTTCCAGAGAGGATTAATATACACTAACGTGGAATCATTGAACCGTTACACACATCTGGAACCGGGTATTTTAACTGTTTCTTTTTTGTGGCAGCCAGCTGCACTGGAGAGGCAGCTGAGAAAGTTGCCATCGCTCTTTAGACCCAGCTGAACAGATGTCACGCTGTTGGGACAACTACAGGCCCTTCTGATCGAGACCACTGTCCTCACCCCCTTCTGATCTTTTTGCCGTTCCTCTTCGTCTTTGTCCAGACGTGAGTGTCCCACATTCATTTTCAAGATCAGGTTGCAATATCTTCCATGTCTTCCAATTTTCTCACTGCCAAACTACTTTCCATGCAACCACGAGTTCTCCCGAAAGAATGGAGAAATAGCCAGAAAATCGAAAGGCTCTGGATTTTGCCCAGATTTTTGTGGTTCAGTCATTTAATCTTGGCACCTTGTTCCTTGAGTGGATCCTTGGAGAGAGGAATCCTTTGGCAGGGAGACCACTTAGATTAATGGTGAAGGCCACCTCAAGGACTCAGCTGATCTCATGACCCAGAAGATTCTATTTCCAGAGACCTACAACAGCATGCCTCTTCCCGAGTGCTTGGCCCTCTTTGGCACTTCCATCTCAGAACAGACCACTGTCCCTCACTCCCCATCTCAGTCATTCAAGAAGGAAACCATGGTGTTTACTGGGGAGCATCGCGCTTCAGAAGAACTCTCAAGGTAGAAAACCTAAAGGGATGAGCTATTATGAGAGTCATCTGGCCAACCCCAATCCTCTCTAACACTTCCTTGTGGCTATCCTTTCTTGGGTGGAGGCTAACCCAGATGTGCACACTATCATTACGCATCCTAGAAAGGTTTTGCTTATTTGACCTTGGTTGCAGCTGTAAGGATTTACTCATCAATAATTACAAAGCACATGACAACTCAAAGTGCCCTACCAATATCAGCCATACAAGCAATTTATATTTTGAGATTCTGTTGGGGGCTTTCAACAACTATTTGCTTCGATCCACTCACTCTCCCACCTTTTGCTCCCTAGACATCCAACTGTTCAGACAGATCCCACCGAGCGAACATCACTCAAACCATCCCTTCAGCTCGGTTTCCCAAGTACCCTGCAATCATTTGTGCTTTCCTCCAGCATACCTTTCAGTGCCACATCAGAAGAGCTCTTTAAACACTAACAAGAACCAATATTTTAGATTCTACTGCTAGGCGCTTCAGCTCAAGTCACTTTATTGTAAAATTAGATGTCATTGTGAAAAGCATGGATATAAATATAAGGGCAAAAGGCCCTTTTCTTAATGTGGAAACCAAGGTAACAATATTCTATTTTTCCTTGTCGTCAAAAAGTTCTTCTTTTTTTTTTTTGATAGCTCAGCCAATATAATGCACTGCATATTTACACTGAGCATTAAATAACTATTATGCAAAAGTACTTCACAGTAATATCTAAGTATATTTATGGAAAGCTAAATTATATCGCCAAGTTTATTTTAGACCACAGAAGCCCCTGGGAAGGGATATTGTGTATTTTAAAGAGTAAATGTAAACTATTAAATAGAGAGAGCCTTTGTGGAATGTAACACATTCTACCTAGGTAAATCACAGAGCAATTACACAGTAAACTTTTCTTTGATGAAGCACTGAAGTGATGACATGTAATTACTTTTCCAATGCTGCACCATGTGTTTATCAAAATGTTAATGCAAGCATAATAACAGGCTGTATGTTTGCGCCGAGAATGTCAGAGCCATCCAGCTGTCAATCACATCTGAAAATAAAATCGCAAATAAGCAGGCAGCTTGATAACAGGAGTGACAGCCAATACTCACTCAGCTGATAAGTACTTTGCTCCCTCCACCAATCCCAGTGACAGTGTAATATACCTAATAGGGGAGTATATCTTTTATTAGTCGGCATGGAACCAAGTGGCATAAATGGGCTGAACCTTGCGTGTGGCTCTCTCCCCCTCCCCTGTGTTCTGCTAATGAGGCCTCTCTCAGGTGCTGGCCGATCCCATTTTCTTTCTCCAGGCTCCTCCAGAGCAGTGCCCTTGTGTTAAAGGCGGCAGAGCCTGCAGACGGGCGGGCAAACTCCATTCAGGCCAGGCTTCCCAGCTAAGGGGCCACGTTCAATCCATTAAGAACAAGCCTTGCTGGGCGCCTGGGTGGCTCAGTCGTTAAGCGTCTGCCTTCGGCTCAGGTCACGGTCCCAGGGTCCTGGGATCGAGCCCCGCATCGGGCTCCCTGCTCCGCGGGAAGCCTGCTTCTCCCTTCCCCACTCCCCCTGCTTGTGTTCCCTCTCTCGCTGTGTCTCTATCTGTCAAATAAATAAATAAAATCTTTAAAAAAAAAAAAGAACAAGCCTTGCTGTCTCTCCTCGGTCATGACCACCCAGACAAAAAGTCCTAGGCTAGGGCCCGCTTAGCAACTGGCTGCTTTTGCCTAAAGCTCTTAATGCAACTTAAAGAAAAAAAAAAAGGTGCTCTGTTTTGAAAAACAAGTGACAAAATTGTTAGGGAATCAGGATGAGCTAAGCAGTGCCTGGGGATTAGAAGTCCCACTCGGGAGCTTTCCTGGGGCCAAGTCCTAAATAGGCCCCTGATAAGGTCATTTTCCATATCATTTTTTTTGTGCTATGGAACATCTGGGAAATGAGCACTTTAGTTCTGGAAACCTCGTGTTCACCCTGACTCATGCCCTCTTGACATTCTCTGAGAACACTTTTCACTAAAGGATCCTTTCAAATGTATCTAAAAATTGCCAACCACTTGTTGAAGGGTGAGCAGGTGCACACATCATCTTCTCATTCAGATTAGTAATTCCGGACCTTCTTTGCAGTATGGGACACATTTTAGAATTTCATCTTGCTTATGCACAGTAGGGCAGTCTGGTTGTGCATAAATCGAACCTTCTAGTTACATTTCCTTCTCCACCTAACTGAACTCGCAATGCAAATCATACCTCCTTATTTGCATTTTGCTGTTATAAAATGCCGGCATGGCTTGTCCACTCTGCCCTTTACGTGAGTGTGTGGCTGTAACCAGAGGAAATGTTCTGGTTCTCGGTACAAAAAAGAAACCAGAGAGACATCCCGGCAGAGAACAGAATGAAAGGAGAAGCTATATCCCTACACCCTCTGCTCTTCAGCAATTTTCCTTCCATGATGTTTCATGCTTGCTGGTGATGCTGACAAATGCTTCGACGGCAACAGGCCAACTTTGACATTCCCACCTGCCTGAAGTGCAATGAAGAGCTGACCTCACCCCCCTTCCGGGACCACAATGACTGCTGGGAAACTTTCTATCATGAGCTTAGACTAATAGGTGTCTTTTGAGTGACAGTTTTTCAATTGCACAGCAACCTTAGAAGTCACCAAAACAAAGAAACCTTTGGAGTTTCCAGGGACCATAGGTTCAGAGACCCTCGCCTGCCTTGGTAAGACCCCTTGGACACTCAGTGACTGCAAAGTGGAGACAAGAGCTAAGAGTTTAGACAGACCTCAAGGGTCTTGCTTGCTGAGCCCATCTGCTAAGAGCCCGATTGCAGCAGATATGCATGCTTCTCCCGCTAGAGCAAGTATCATTTCCGTTAAAGGTGATGAATCTCCTTGGGCTTAAGTGAAAGCAGGTAGGATTTGTTACCGTAACGTGCCTTGCTCTTCTCTTCCGAAAAAGGGACGGAGTCAGATACTGACTCAGGGGCCTAAGTCCCTGGAAGTTGAGCAGGAGCCAGGAGGGTCATCACATGCTGTAGAGAGTCCTCGAGAAGCCAGCTACAGTTAAGAGGAAAAGGGACAACAGGAAAGGCCAAGCAGGGGATCCGAGGTGGCAGGAGAGCCATCTTCCAACGGCCCAGTGTTTAAAGCCCTTTGCAGCATGTTCCCGACAAATGCCTCCCGCCTCACTTCCTGCCACCTCCCTCTCCTGTACCCCTGTCTTTCGGGTCCTGTGCACACGGAACTTTGCACTAGTCCAAGCGCACGGTCACAATCACAATTTCCACGACTCCTCTCATGCTGGCACCTCTGCTTGGAATGCCCTTTACTCATTCTCTCCACCTGGAAAAAAATTCACCACTCTCTTCAAGTTTTGGGAAGGGCACTTATTCTGTGGCGAATATTCTAGAGTGCCCCAAATTCCGTGGCACTGAATTCCGTGGCACTAATTTGTTGTTCTCACCTTAGCACTCCCGTAGCACCTCGACATTGGCATTTTCTTCCCTAGGCATATAGTTTTCTCTTCCCTGCATCACACTATGAAGATCTCATGGACAAGCATCAGGCCCAAAACTTCGGTTTGGAATTCCCAGGCCTACCACACAGGCTGGTTTACAGATTCATAAAAGGTGCTCAAAAGTGCTCGATAATTTGAATTTATGATCCAGTATTAGAGAGCATGTTGTACAAAAGAAGGACCGTTATGTATTTATTCAGAGTCAAAACTCTAGAACGGAGAGGCAGAGATACAGGTTTTGAATCAGCACAAAGAAGCTTCTGATCATTACAGCAGCTCAACAATGGAAGTCTCTTGACGTCACAAGGTCCCTAGCTCTGCAGGTATTAAAACGGAGGGGTGTCTGGTCACCTCGGGAGATGGCACAAATGACCTGAACGATCCCTAGGAATCCTTATGATACTTTTCGACTTTGAGATACCATGAAGCATTAGGCCTGTGTACATGAATAAATAATTGTTTGGGTCTACTAGTTAGAAAAAGTTCTATAGTAGCATGGGTCTCAGCAGGCCTAAGATTCACTTGCGAAGCCTGTTAGAAATCCTGGACTCCATTCTGAACAAAAACTCTGCGCAGGAATGTGGAGGTGGACACTAGAAATCTGCATTTTAAACAATCACTTTAGATATTTTGTGGGAAGTAGCTCCAGGACTATCGTTGGAGAAATACTGTTCTGGAGTGGGCCAATCGATGGACTTAAACCTTGTTATTCGACCAATTTTTCTTTATGTTGACATGAACTCAACTCAACCTGTGGGTATTCCCTGACACGTGTGTGTAAAAAAAGTTTATAATTTGGGCTCAGGTCCAAGTACAGAGAGAAATGTAGGTCAACAAAGCCACATTGCCAGGATGAAGAGCTCCCTCAGAGAAAAGGTGCTTGTGGAGCTCTGAGGAAGCCAGGTGGGCTAGTAATGACACAGCCACAAAAGTGATAGAGAAGTCCTTAGGGTAAAATGACAAATGAGCAAGCAAGCCAAGATCACAACCCAGAAAATGAATTAACTGATCAACTAGATGGCAGATTTTGAGGCATATTCCCAGAGAAATGAGATAAAGAGATTTGCCGAGCTTGTGAAGAGCTCAAAAGCCATGATGTCACCTCTCAGGAGAGGCTAATGAAGTGGAAAAGGTCATCCAGAAAAGCACAACAACCATATTTTAGCACAGAGGTGGAGTGGTCAGTAAGGATCTGAGAAATACAAGAGGCGAAGTGGCTGCTTAGCAATGGGAGAGCTTCCAATTAGACGATCAATACATGACAACGTTTGCCAAGTTTAATGTCGTTTGGAATTGATAGTTCAACCAACCCTACTTATGAATAAACGTTGGTTGAAGGGGCAACAGGTTGAGTCCATTATTTTATTATTATTTTTTAAAGATTTTATTTATTTATTTGAGAGAGAGAGCATGCTCATGAGAGGGCCTGAGGGTGGGGAGGGGCAGAGGGAGAAGCAGGCTCCCCACTGAGCAAGGAGCCCAACGTGGGGTTGGATCTCAAGACCCTGGGATCATGACCTGAGCCAAAGGCAGATGCTTAACCGACTGAGCCACCCAGGTGCCCCATATTATTTTTAAATGTATAAACCCTTCCACAGACTCAAAATTAATACAGAAATTCTACATTGAGATTGCACATAGTCTTTGTTAAGACCAGGTGGAGTGGGATGGGGCAAGGATGTCCAACTAACCATGAGGAGGAGAGGAATCTGATGTCCATAGGTACTATATTCTTCAGTCTTGGACAACAATCATTTCTTTATTTTTACATTTTAGCAGTGAGGAAGATCTCAAATGCAGAAGTATGTCAAGTTTGGAAAGATTCACCTTCAAGTGCTCTTGGATCCATAGTAGGAAACATAAGGAATCTCAGTATGGTGACATCTGCAGTGTCCATGTTGCCTTTAGTATTATTTTTATTAAGTTTTTAAATTTTTAATTCCAGTGTAGTTAACATCCAGTGTTGTATTAGTTTCAAGTGTACAATATAGTGATTCAACAGTTCTATACATGACTCAGTGTTCTTCATTGTAAGGGCACTCTTTACTCCCCATCACCTATTTCACCCATCCCCCCCACCCACCTCCCCACTGATGTGCTTTATTTTAAATGGGTACCCTCAGTTAAAGTTATTATTTCTTTTTTCCACAAGAACATTTTCATGTTGCATTCATTATTGGCATAGCCTTCCTCGATAAATGATGGCAACAGGGAAACTTAAGACTACGTTCCTGAAATGGACATTCTGAGAAATTTTCAGGCTTATTTTTTATCCAATGTATTGAATTTCTTAGGAAAGACCATTCAAGTACAGATCACCCTAGAGTCCTAAAAACCTTAGATCTATTTGAGTTTTGTTTGTGTTGTGGTAAATGCCCATGATCATATTAATCATCTCCATCACTGCCATCATCATCATCATCATCATCATCATCATAAAGCCTTCTTCTTCCAACTGAGAAAAAGCCAGCACTACTGAGTCTGTTTTTTATTTATTATTTATTTGTTAATTCTTTCGTGGTAACTGGGACTCCTTTCTTTTCTGAATAAGTTGCAATTAGCTGGAGCACAGAGCAGGGGGCAGCCAGTTGGCTCCCAAGCTACCTCAGGTTGTGGGCCCCGGGCCTGCCCCATTGTCTTGTGTAATTCTAGGGTATTCAGGGCTTTGAAAAGAGGTTTCATTTTTCGATTTGGCAACAAATGTTCCATCTAAGAAATTGTGAGGCTCACAGCGTAAGCATGATTTCACCACCATCTGAGTTCACTGATGATGGGTTATAGAAGCAAAATGGTAAAAACAAGGAATAGGACCACAGGAGACTTCCTTTTCTTCCCATGCTCAATCCACGTCTCACCCTGACTCTACACTCTCTCCTCTCTCTTGGCCCTTGCTCTGCTGCTCTTGTCCATCTCGAGATCTTGACTCTTTGATACCCTCTCCTCTTCACGGTTCGTTGGACATCCTTGCCCCCATCCCATTCCATCTGGTCTTAACAAAGACACTAATTGGTGTTGGCCCATCAACAGCCCTTCATGATAAGCACTTTAGATGGTGGGACAAACCCAGGGTTCTGCAGGAGGGAGGAGCCAGATGCGAAGAGTGCAGAAACGTGCAACATTCTGAAATGGAATCTCAGTATGGTGACATCTTCTGCAAAGTCCATGCAGAAGTGCATAGTGAAATGCACTAATCCTGAGCATTGCTTCCGTTATGACATCAATGTAGTCATTTATATCCATTTGAAGCATTCCCTTTCTTCCCCTTCAGAATCCCTCCTGAGGTCTAAGTGCATGGATATTTCATTTACTGCCTTCATTTGTACTCCATTAGCCCTCACTTGATCCCCTACCAGTGCCAATAAGAGGGTATGGTTCATCGGACAGTAGAGAGCTTCACTCTGCCCACTACAGACAAACTTTTCACTTAAACTAGAGGTTTAAGTGCCTGAAAACACAGCCATGTTTCAGTGCTACATTCCGAAACAGGTGTTGGATAATTCAGTAATTAGTATGCATGTCTGACTCCATGCAGCCTCTGTTGATCTCTCAATTATAGTTAGCTGGGTCCTCTGAAGTTTGCAGTAGTTAATTAGAGCATTATTGAACAGTTGGGCTGGAGAGCCAAGCTCTGCATTTGGTGGACACCTTGGTCCCACACACGAAGCATCGGGCTGGTCCTTGCCTGGGGAATGCCAGTCTGCAGGGTGACCCAGTGCCAGGAGGGTGTAGATTGCCTTTTGAATAACAGCTGGAGGGAGGCCTCTTTTATGAGCAGAGAATAACGGTCACATTCTTTATTCTGTCCCACCCTTGACAGGAAAATTCACATCCCAGTGGTGATCAGTTTTATAAATGTCCCCTCGGGGGGCAGAAAAAGAAACCTTCAACATTCAGAAAAGCGATAATGGTTCTGAGTGGGCTCAGGAAAGTCAAAATCTGAGGTTAGCACGGGAACCAGAGATCAGCCTCCCTGTCCGACACCAGTTCACCTTGACCACCCTTCCGGAGGAATGTGGGAAAGGCAGGGGGCAATGGTGGAGGGGAGCATGCAGGGATCCCTGCAAGGTAAACTGGGCACAAAATTAGAGAAGGCAGTTCAGAAATGGTTGCTTTGGAATAATTGAGGTATCATGTCATCTGCAACATCAGAGTCTGACTTTCCAAAACTCCTGATAATTGCTCAGGTTCAGTGTTGAATGTAGCCTATGAATATTAGAGCAAGCGTGCATTCATCATTCTAAGACTAAAAGACAAGCGTGTCTTGTCAGTGGAACGGTGGGGAGATGCTTTGGGGATTGGAGGCTAAGGAGTAAGGAGCATTACAGATGACGGTCATGGTCAGCATGCTTTCCAAGGAGGATTCTCTTATCTGCCCAAATTTAGCTTCTATGCTGTTCTTTTTCCAAATTCATGAAGTCAAAAGGGTCACTGCTCATTCCTCACCAACTTGTGAAGTATGTTATCCCACAGCCCATCCATTTTTGTAGGGAGGAAATGGGAGAGGCAGGGACCTGGGCTGGTCTACTGAGTAGGTTTACATTTCTCACCCTCTCCTCTCCACCACCCTTGAACACCCCAAGGTTTCCCCAACCTTGGCCCAGAATGTAAAGGCCACAGAATGACATGCACGGTGGAAATAATGTTTGAAATGAAGCAAATATTGGAGATGAAATTGGTACAGTGGAAGAGGGCTGCACTTGGCAGGATCTAATCTCTACTCAACCACTGTGTGACCTTATGTAAGTCACATTACTTCTTTCTGTCCCATGTGCAAAATGGGAATAGGCATAATGTTGCCTTCAGAATGAGTTAGCCAAGGGTGATGTCATTCATCTCCTTGGGGACGGGAGAAAGAGCATAGGAACAGATGTTAAAAGGTAAAGACTTGACTTTTCTCTCCCCTCTGTTCAGTGAGGGATCTTGAGCAAATCTTGTACTGACACGGGCATCGATTCCTTTAACCATAAACAGGAATCCTGTAAGGCCTGTTCTATATACCCCACAGAATGAAGGTGAGGACTAAATGTGATAACTTTGTGAAAGTATTTTGGAATCTGCAAAGGGCAACAAAAACAAACACAGTAAAGGCTGGAGTGAGGCAGGTGCATGATCAAGTGGGCTGAATTGATTGCTAGGAAGCTGGGGAGAAAATTCTGAGAGTTCGGGCTGCTAATCCAGACAGCAGCCACAAAAGGTTGGCATCAGACAATTTACAATTCAGAGCTTACTGGGGCCTGGAAGAGTCTTTGAAGCAACGGAGCTCAGTTCAGCCCCCACCTCAATTCCACTTTGCTGTGCTGTGAATTTAAAGGGCTCTTATCAGATTCTTATCAGACTCTCTACAGATCAATTCCTACAGTAGAGAAGAGCATAGGAGAGCACACCAAATATTCTAGGACTTTCGTCTCCATCACCCTATTCACAATGCTCTCCTTCATTAAGCATCCTTTGTAAACGCAGGGCCAGGAGCCCTGTATCAGGTGCTAGACATCATTCTGTCTCATCTGCCTGAAGTTAGGATGTGGCGCCTGGGCTTTCTTGTCTCCCTCGTATTCTAGGATGTACCGTTTCAGGATTCCATGATTCCCTAACAGAAGTTCAATGAATAGATAATATTTAGACTCTGTGGTGCCAATCGAGGTTTACTAAGTGTCAGATGTCCTCCTTCGGTTCAGTTAAACAAAGATGGAGTACCGGCCTTCTGCAAGGTAACGGGCTAGGCGCCAGAGCAACTGCTTTGAATCCTTTCACTTCTACAGCGATTCAAGTTGATGAATGCTATTCACGAATTTATTAGTGTATATATATACCTGGATTGATGTTTTCTCATGTTGTTGGTCCTAACACCCCTGTGGGGCAGGCCTTATCATTCCTATTTTACAGGTGAGTAAACTATTGTCCAGAGAAGTTAAGGTCACATACTTAGTCAATGGTGAAGCCAGGACTTCATAAAGGCTGTGTGTTTGTTTTAACAGGTTTATTGACCGTATAAGCAGCACACAGTAAATTGCACGTTTAAAGTGTACAATTATAGAAGTTGTGACACATGTTCACCATGACGCCATCACTGCAATCAGGATAATGAACATATCCATCACCCCCAAGGTTTTCTTATGCACTTTTGTAATCTCTCCCTTTTGCCCTCCTCCAGGCAAGCATCTTTCTGCCTTCTGTTTTAAAAAAGAAGTTTGCTTTTTCTAGGACTTTACAAAATGGAATCATGTAGTAGAAACTCCTTTTGGGGGCTGGTTACTTTCACTTGGCATAACCATTGTGAGATTCGTCTTCGTTGTTGTGCGTGTCAGTACTTCATTCCTTCCTGCTGCTCAGGACTATGCCATTGTGTGGATATATCACAACTTGTTCCGATTTGGTGTCCAATTGTTTTTTTTTTAAGTTTTCCTCTTAGAACAAAGAACAAGGACATTTTTTTTTTTAAAAAGGGGTCAATTCCTTTTATTGCTCCTACAACTATAGATGATGACAACTCAAGTCTTAGGTTTCAAATATTTCTCGATTCAATGAGCTAACACATTAGGAGCTGTATCAGGACTTCCGAGCATAGCATCGGGAGGAGTCATCTCGAGTAGGTTGTGCGGGGACCCGTGCATTGAGATGGCAGCTTCTTTGCTTGTAGACAAGGAGAACTCACAAAGGCATCAACAATAGAGAACTTTGGAAAAATTATGAGAGCAATTTAGGAGTGGGTAATTAGATACCTTTTGCAGGGTGTTTGGGAAATTAAATTAGCTTTTTTTTTTTAAATGAAGGTTTGGGGGATCACTTTATAAAAAAATAGTGCTGTGACTGACTATTTTTCTAATATCCTCTGCCTTTCTTTCTTGCATATCCCAGGAAGTGGCACTTTTAGTCCTTAGCTGCAGCAGCCAATCATAGCCTATAATAGCATTCACTGCATAAATTGTCAGTGTCATGAATAATAAAATTAGTTTAAATAAACCCCCAGCCACAATCACAAATAAATCTGGTGGAGGATCCCACGTCCTTTCATTCTGGGGGGAAGGGTCAGTGTAATCTCTATAAATTCTTGAATTAAAATGGAGACATAATTATTAGAGGGAGTTGGGGTGGAAACAGGAGGAGAATGATGTGGTGCTCAGTAGGTTTAAGAGAGAGAGAACAGAGCTCCTCACTGAGAAGCCTTCAGAGAGCACCCTGTCCCTAGGATGGGCAGCTGGATAGCCATCATGGCCAAGAAAGGGTCTGCAGTGGCCATCCCAGAGGGTCAGCCTTCACTTGGCCAGGGCCCTCAGCTTCTCTGCAGGAGGAGTCTAGAGGGAAAAGCAGGAGGCCCAAATGCCGCGTGGTCCTCCTTCCCACCCCTGCTGTGTCCTACTCTAACCTCCCCTCGTGTTACCCAGCAGCCCCAATCCACTTCTGAAAACCCATGCACTGGTCTGGCACTATAATCATCCAATGTGCTGGTAGCTGTCAACCGAATCCCATGAAGAACCTTCCCGTTTATTAGTGACTGAGCCCCCAAGTTTCCTACTCCCTGGCTGTGTGCAGAGGTACGCTGAGGGTTGTAGATGTCCCTGCTCCACTTCTGTTTGACAGAGTGACTGCACGTTCTAGCACAGGGCTTCAGGGAATTCATTTTGACAGCTGAGCAGTTTCTGTCAGCTTCTCTCTTCCTTTGTAGGCCCTGCTCAAATGCTCTGCCTTCTTGAGATGTTACTAAAGCAGCCGAGGGGAGTAGAAGAGGAGCCAGCGACCCCACTTTTCAACTCAGAGTGCTTGTCGACCCCGGTCGGTCAGCACGGTGGCCTGCCCGTGCCCCGTGTTCTCCCAGCATCCTCCAGACTGCATCCCTTAGCGCTGCTTCTATTTGGGTCATGTGACTGTCCCAAACACGACCCCTTCTCCCATCCCCCTGCCCTCACTCCCAGCTCCCAGACAGAGTCAGTTGTCATGTTGACTGTCCCCTCTTTGGTCCCCCACTCGCCTGATTACAGTTCCGAGCCCACTCCGCTGACTTTATTTAATGAGATTTATTGTCTGTGCTTAGTACTTTTCAAAGCCCCATCACCCTCTCTGAGTTTGCTCTTAGATCTTCAGCCTGCCAAAGAGGTGGGCTTTTGAAGCTGCCTTCATTAATTCAGTACCTAGCTTCTGCATTTAACGACACATGGGTTTGAAGTGTACATAAGCCACAGTGGAAACATCTGAGAAGCATCCCGAGATACTGCAAATTATAAAGGGCGATTAAGAAATAGCATGGCGCTCTAGCTCCTCATGCCTCAGAACTTTATTCCTTATATCAAAAAGATTCAAGGATATCAAAATATCACTGTCTGACTCTGATAATGACTTCCCAGAGTTTCATACATTGGTGGAACAAAGATATAATTTTAATTATCAGCAGCTCCATTTTTTTTTCTCTTGAGCTATTGCAAAGGATGGGGGTGGGGGTGGGAGGAAGGACAGGGAGGAGGAGGAAGAGGAAGGTGAAGGGGCAATGCTACTGAAGTCTTGCGTCGGGGGAGCCTGTGAGGACGTCCTGTGAGGGCGCCATCACTGTGTGGGAGGCTTCGTGGGCGGCAGGTGGAGAGGCGGCTCTAGCTGCTAATCTGTCTTGCTGGTGCTAACACTGTCAGGCAGCAAATGACAGGAGCCTATCCCAGAGAAGCCAGGTGGCCTAATCATCAAGGCCAATGCACTGACTCCAGCAATCACACTGAGCCAGTTTAGCTTCGAAAATCCAACCCTGCCCAGCTGAGCCAAAGAAGAAAGGCTACCAGGACGTGCTATCCCTGGAGCCGGGGCAGGGCTGGAGGGGAGGCTGGGGCATCAGCAGGCGGATTGTGAGTCTCCCCTCACCAAGTGAGGTCCCTGTTATCCTTGGGAAATCGAGCCCAGTGAAAGAAATCTTACTTAAGAAGGCCTGAGACTATCTGTAAAAGAAAGGTTGGAGTGTCCTTCAGGAAGTCAACAGTTATGGAGTGTAAGGCATCACCAACTTTGGGACAGTTGGTGCTCCTCGCGTGCCTTGAACCTCAACCTTGGGATGGAACCCTGGATCCACGAGGCCCGATTTCTGGTTCTGGCCCTGCCGGTGTCCGGGTGCACCCGAGGGAAATCCATAGCCTCCCTGGTCCTCAATGGCCTCTTGGTGACTTTCCAGCTATTTTTAACCATGGAAGTTTTGCTTTTCCAAACGAAATTTGACACGCACACTCGATATTTAAAATAGCTAAGAGCGGCTGCCTGGGTGGAGGGAGGCCTCACCTGCTCTGTTTTTGTCTCCCTCCTTCCCTCCTGCCCCAGCAGAGGCGGAGGGACCTCAGAGGACCCCTCGCCCTCCTCAGAACCTAGCATGAAAACAAAGCTCTAAACTAGTTTTATGACTACGGCTGGCTGTAAAACTTTATGACTTGATTTTAATCTGCACCATTTAGGATATACTCAGGAGGGCCCCTGAGAGAGGCACAAGTGACAGACTTGTTTCTGGAAAAATCAGCTATCATTTATTCTGAAGTAGGAAAAAAACCCTGACAACCCTAAGAAAATAATTTCCCTTTCACAACCTTATTATGAATGTTGAGCACAGCTGGAAGAGAGTGCAGCTCTGGGGTGTGTATGTGTGTGTGTGTGTGTGTGTGTGTGTGTGTGCATGCGCACAGGCCCGCACTTCCAGAGGGTCGGTGTGGTTGGAGGTTCAACCTTTTTGACTATTTTTGGTTTTGTCTGCAGTGTAAAGAGACACTAGGACCTGACCTGAGCTTTGTGCCCCGGGCCCAATGGGCCACAGCGACCCTGAGCTGGTAAGGCGCCTGGAATTTCCTTATAGTCCCACACGAGCGCTCCCCGAGCCTCCTCCAAGGGTGAACGGGAGACTCAAGCCAAGTTCATCTAGTGGACAGATCCACTCCTGGACACGTCCTGGCTGCAGGTCTGGGCTGGGAGAGGGCTGAATCTTCTGATTGCCCGTGAGAGAGAATTTCACTGTATCCCTCAACATCTGTTTTCATGCTGGGGATGGATTTTGGTGCTACGGTAATTTCCCCCTATTGTTTGGCATCCCGGCATTCACATTAGAGAAATACAGGAGAGGAACAGTGTTCTCAGGAGAAAATTCCAGCATTTAGGATTCACACAAATAAATGCACGGACTGCACATGCTTCCCTCACTTCGCTCAAACCACTCACAACCATTCAGAAAAATATCTTTTCAGATGGCTCTTCTCCTATAATTTCACTTCCTTTAAAAGTGGTGATGGGGTTATATCTGATGTCCCCGAACGTCCATCATGCATTTATTTTATCTAACTTAGTGCTAGGCGGCAATTAGCAAAGGTAACACTAATTAGGTTTTACAATGTAATATGTGTCCCTCTAAACTTAAGTCATAGCATTTTAAGCTTCTAATGATTGCAAGGTCATTTTGCTATTCTTCATAATAGCAGGGATGCTAATGAGTATATTTGGTATGCATGGGAATGCCCCTGTTTCCTCTTGGGGCTTATTAGCATTTATTGGGGACCCTTTACTTAATTTGTTGCTGAGCTCATGCCTTAAACGGAACCAGTGAACCAGCCACCTGAAGGGCTAGAAGTGGGATCGACCCTCTCTAAGGCCAGGCTCTCTGGGTTATTGCTAGAAAATCATTTGTTTTTCCCTGGACTTGTAAGCTTCCCATCCTTTTTATCCAATTGCTTTAGCTGGCCAACCTTCATTTCCCACCTCCAAATGCACTTAAACTTGTTTTTTCGATGAGAAAAAGGATTATATTATTTAAAGAGGTATGTTATAAGTATCTTCAAGGCAATAGCTTCGTGTTTCCATTATGTGGTCAAAATATTCTGGATATATCTGCTGCAGTCAGTTTCTGTTTCTGAAACTGTAAGCTCTAGGGAGGCAGAACACAAGCCCGAGAGCTGGTCTCTGGAAGCAGCTACCCCGACCCACATGTGGCTCAGCGTTCTGGGTGGGCTTTTGGATACCGCTGGGGATCATGGGACGGTGGAAATGACAAGGATGCGGCGCAAGCAGCCTGAGCAGACATCTCCCCGGGTTCAGTTGGAAGGTGTGACAAAACATTATTTCCATGGCTGCCATGCTCAAACCATTATGTTGGGGAGGCGACTTCAGGACAAAGTGGTTTTGAGAGACACTGATGAACCTCAGCCCTCCTGTCTTCCTTCTGTGGGAGTGAAGGGCGTGATGAAATGAGGGATATGTGCACAAACTGGAGAAAGCTAGGTTGTCTTCATTTTTTAGTCACTCGGTAAGGGCTATCTGGGTGGGGGATGATCCCGGCATGGAAAACCCCGAAACATTTACACAGGACAGTGATATGATAACTGACGCCCTCCGCATGATATTTTCCCGACCAGTGATCACACGAGCTCTCGAGCATTCTAGGTACTAATGTGGGAGTCATTTTACCCACCAAGAGTGTGAGATAGAAAGATCATTCATGACATGCTCCACCTTCTCCAGGAATCCATGGGGTGAGGGCCTCGAAAGCTTTCTGCAGCAATCGACAGATCAGCACCTGGGAAAAAGTGAGCTTCCGAAAAGTCGTTCCCAGGAACAGAGATTCTCACTTGTGGCAGCCTGTTCCTAGCAGAGAGGCTCCTGGGAGATGAGGGAGGAGGAAAGGAACCTTGGAAGCAATGCTGTCTCGCAAGGCCCTGGAATTTTCCTGCTGTCCCTTAAGGGTACTGAATGCCAGGTCATGAAACAGAGAGATCAGTCCCAGGTCTCAGACGGAGCAAGGGACTGAGTTATGACTCTCTTAGTTATTGCAAGCCTATGTGAATAAAGTGCTGGGTTTTCTGCCTCTGGAGCAGGTGGGGGGGGACGACATTTGTTCCTTCACTGCCCTAAGCCTCCTTTTTACCGCTGTCCTGAGCCTGATACAGAACTCATTCTGTCGAGAGCCTCAGTGGCCACGTGGCCCAGCTGTCCCCATTGGGCAGGCGGCCTCAGACCCCAGGCAATAAACACCACTTGCAGTCCACACGTAGTATGACATAAAGAGAAGACACTGAAGTGGCTTTGTCATAGAGTGAATGGCACATTCTCATAGCCAGATAATGTAAAAATAAAGTGCATTTATAATAGACAACAAAAGGATTATCCCCCATTCATTTCAAAGCACCCTTCATTCCACTCAGGGATTACATTTCTCTTTACTTATCTTGCAAATAGTTTTTTCTATTCTGTTTTCTCTGAAGAGCACATGCATGGCTTATGGCAAATGGAAAAAGGAGCTGGTCCGTTTTAAAGGCAAGGCCTCCATTAATCACAGAGAAGTCATTCTCCAGGACACTACAAGGCCTCTAATCCACTGCTAGGGAGTTGTGTATCTGAGAAACCAACACCACACCATCCAATGGCAGAACTGGCCCTTGCTCGTCTGCGAGGAGAAGGATCCTCAAGAAGCAGCAGCATCTGCGAGCGCACCTGAGCTGGTGAGGAGGCTCTGTCAGTCTTCTCAATGTTAGGTTGTGGGCCCCGAGGCAGGCTTCACGGCTCTCCTTTATCTCTGCTCCAGGCACCTGTGTCCTTCACAGAACCACGGCCAGGCACACTTTTTAAAGACTTCAGCTGGGGACGCCCGGGTGGCTCAGTTGGTTAAGCGTCTGCCTTTGGCTCAGGTCAGGATCCCAGGGCCCTGGGATCGAGTCCCGCATCGGGCTCCCTGCTCAGCCGGGAGCCTGCTTCTCCCTCTGCTTGCCACTCCCCCTGCTTGTGCTCTCTCACTCTGACAAATTAAATAAAGTCTTTAAAAAAAATTTAAAACTAAATAAAAAAAATAAAGACTTCTGCTGTTCACTTGGAATGGAGAAAACATCAAAATCCCGGAGGCAGAGCTGAGGGCGTTCCCAGTGGATGGAATAATGGCACAGATGCCCTGGGAAAGCATGGAGAATGTGGGGCCCGTGTCTGCCTGGGTTTCAGCGCCTGCCATCCAGCATAAGGGGGACTGGTGAGCTGGCTGAGGCTCCAGAACCTTCTCAGACCCTGGGCAAGGGGCAACGTGACCACAGCATTCATCCTGGCAATCTCTGACACCGTAGGTCTCGTCTCTGTAAACTGTTTGCCTCCTTAGGTCTTATCCAAACACATTTCCTCCTTTTTTATTGTTCGCACTCCTACCTCACCCAATCACATGTACTCATGCACCTCACAAGCACGGGATACTATAATAAGCATTGCAGTGGCTTCCATGTGATGTTGCTGACTCCTTTCATCTGTCCTCCAAGCCCGTGTAGTCACAGGACACTAGGGAGCAAGGGGTCAGGGAAGCAGGGCCCCAAGGGTCTGTCTTGTGCTCGACTCCCCCACACAGGCTGCCTCGACCTCTCTCTTCCCTGTTCTTGCAACTACCCAAGAGACTGACAAAAGAAAATTATCTCTCGAATAGGGACTGCAAACACCACCACCACCACCAAAACAAACCCTCCGGCCATATTGGGTTTGCGGACCACTGGGCCCCATTGGAAAGAGTAGGCATTTGGCCGCAGGTCCACCCAGTCGGGGAGCGAGGCTGTTGAGTGTTCTTCCCAGGCTGCCACGTGAGAAGGTCAGTCATGGAATGTGGGGGGAGGTCACACCATTCAGGACAGACCACCCCTTCAGGTATCCCAACCCTCACAGGAGATTAAAAGCCTTCCCCAAGTGTTCTCTGATTCTGGAAAAGGACAACCCATGACCATGCAAATCAACGGGACCTCAGTCCTTCTGGAGCTTTAGGCCTGTGTCCTTCACGTGACCAAAACCTCCCCACCCCACCCACCCCCCCGGCTGCCAATGGGAAGGAGAGGGAAGCCCAGCGTCCACAGAGGGTTAAAGTCACAGCCTCCTCCCTTTCGTGTATAACAGGACCATTAGCCTGTTTTTATCTCTCCTCTCTCTGTGTTGCACAATGCTATATCAAAAATACATTTGCAGTGGAGCTTATTTTCTGAAGATGGATAATTTGGTTAAATCTCTTCCACTTTGATTTCCTCTCTAGTTTCAGGCGAGTGGCGGTACAACATGCAGTGGCAGAAGCCCATTTTATCCTCATGAAAAAGAATTTAATGACCCTCTGATACAAAATTGATCCTCTGATAAGATGGCACTTGTGGGCCACTTTGGCAGAAACGTTAAACCACGTGAGTCTGCGCATACCCACTGATGGAGGACCCCTCAAGCTGCAGCTGGGACGGGGAGGCCATGTCATCGCCTCTGCGTGGGAGTCGGGAGGGGATGCTCGGGGCGTCCAAGCCATTCAGACACAACTGAGTCACTGAAGTCCTGTAAGATCTGCACCGTATAAAGCCGAGCATTTTATTTCAGGCATTCCCAGATGGTATTTGGTAGTAATGCGGAAAATGAAAGTAACAATGAAAGACTGTTCTGTATCAATTAGGTTAGCAAGGATTAGAGAAGTGGACGATGCCAAGGGTTGGTGAGCACGTGGGGAAATGGGCACCTCCTCGAACCAACAGCAAGGATGTAAACTGATCAATTATTTTAGAATATACCTGGCAACACTTAATGGCCATTAGGTATCCAAAGACCCAGAAATCTTATCTGGTGGTATGAATGCCAGAATTCCTAAATAAGTTCATGGGAGTGGGGCATGGAACTAAAAGCAGCCTAGAGATCCATCAAAAGGGAATGGCTGAATAAAGCTATGTAAAATACATCATTTAGAGACAATAACTGGGTAAATGTCTAAACATATGAACAATTCTTAAAAGCAGGGCTGGGTGGAAGAAGAAACAATTATATATGTAGCGCAATGTTGTTTAGGTAAGTTAAAATCTTTCACACAGAAAATGCTACATATTTTGCATATGTTCTTATATTTATATCAATTCAAAGACATATGTCAAACATAGAATAGTTACCTACGGGAAGGGAAGGAGAAGGGGCATAGACATGAGGATCAGGGATAAAGGTAGAAAAATCTAGAGCAGAGAGTTCTTAGATGGGTGGTAATGTGCCATAAGCTGAGAAATACAATTAACTTGAGTCTTTGCAGTTTACATTCAATTTAAAAAATAGCACATACCTTAGAACACGGAGTGAATGCCAACATAAATGGTGATTCTGATGGCTACAATCCAGGCTCCCTTTTTCAACTGTCCTCTGAATCTACTTATCTTGTACATCAGTAGGGATGCTATAAGATAAGGGGATTCGAAAGCAGGTGGAAAATCTCTCCCGTTCCTGAGCTCCCTATGAGTCAGGTAATAAAGGCCAACAGAAGGTAGAAGGTCAATTAGAGACAATTACAAACTAACTGACCCACCAGGATGGGAAAAAAAAAAACCCCAACAGATGCACTACACTCTTGTAAAATGGAGATTTCCTATACATATGGTTCTAATTTGGGAAGGGCACTGACTTTTTGACTTGAGTGTGATGATCACCTGTAAATGCTGATCAAAACAGGAACCTGTCTGAATTCTTTATAGGCTTTCACTCCTTGCAGACATGAAGACAGCCGAATAGATGGAGGTCATCAGTTATTTGCACTTGTGAACATGTGACCAAGTAACATTAAGCACAAAATCTCTGATAATAGCAGAAAAAAAAGTGTTATCCTGACAAAGGAAAGGAAGGAGCTAGAAGTCAGATGTGGAACACTGATATGCTTCCTGTTCCTGGAAATATAATGGTGCCTACTCTTCTCCCTCCATCTAGCCAATTTGCAAGAATAGAGTGAAGGACAAAACTTCCCCAAAGCTGGATGACCTCCAACCTTTGGAAAGCCATGCCATTCTTACCAACTGGCATATCCATCCAGAAGAATCTTAGGGCTGAGGTTCTAGAAGCAGCAGTAGGGAAAGGTGCTACCAAGCAAAGGGCTGAACAGGGATTCAATGAAGCCTAGGGCTGGTGAAGCAGCTGCCCCTGGTCTGTAACTTGGATACATGATTTAGTTCACAACTGATCCCCTAACCCGGCCCCAACCAAATGTGTCATGGAGACCTGGTGGCTGAGTTTTACATATTAGAACAGAAAAAAAATGAGCAAGTAGGGGCCCTGGAAGAAGTAGACATATAGCATCTTCTTAGAGACTCTCCCAGAGCACAAACCTCCTTCTACAAAGTTAGTCATGCATATTCGCTGGTGGAGGGAAACAACAAATAGTCCTATTAATTGCCGGGTGGCTGGTGCTTTGTAAAAGGAATAGTCAGTTGACAGATCATTTTCTCTGCTCTTCAAACCAGTTGTTTTGCACCATGGAGACACACTGCCAGAGTCAAGGAGCTAAATACAAGTGTATATGTTCCCATGTGCGTAAACACACGGTTCTTGCATGCCTGATGTATACCAAGTAGCTTAATATGACTCCTTTGGTTACCCATCCCTGCGTTCTTCCAACCAAAGACCCCTCCATCACCAGTGATCAAGGGGGCAGTGGATTCAGCGGGGGTTCAGAACTACACAAACGACTTGACTGCAGGGTCCTCACATGTAAGAAATGCAGAGAAGCACAGGAATAGAAATGACAAAAAAAATGCATACTGCAAGTCTGTCAATGGCGACCTGACCGGAATGCACATTCATCTTCCAATAACGCACTCCCTCTCCCTTCTGCAAAGGGTTAAACAGAAAAGTAATTAAACAATGATTTCTTTATAAGTGCTGGACTTCTGAGGCCTGTTTTCTCTGTTGGAAAAAAAATAGATTTAAGATAATGGCCCTATTCTCCTTAGAATAAATTAAGCTCAGAGATAAAGAATTCCATTACTAATGCCTTTCAGCAAAGCCCAGGCATCCTTTAAAGTCAAACTTTAAAGTATAATGTGCCGTGATCTTGTTGAAATCTTTCCTGTAATGATATTTAAGTGATGGGCAAGGGTATCAATGGTTCAGGTGAAGTATTGATTGTATATCTTCAGGGCTGTCGAGCTCTTTCAGGGTATTCTGTTGGAGGGGATGCACTGCACTTATTTAAAGGCGCTTTCAAAACAGTCACAAGTTAAGTTGAGCAACTGCTTTTTCTTGGAAGCTATAGGCAAAGAGGACAGGTTGGGAGAGGTAGAGGACAAGAAAATAACCTGGAGGAACCTCCATGTGGAACTCAGGGGCAAAGACCAAAATATGGAACCAAGACCCGGGATCCGGGATATTGGCTCAAACCAGGACATGGGACCTGCTTCAAGTTACAGATTCTTTTTAGTGTTCTGCTCTCATCATTTTTCTCTTCTGTGGGCAGAGCTGACAAAGGACTCATTGTCACCCTTGCGGCAAGAAGCTGTCCCCTTCCCCTTGGGGAGGTGCGGCTTCTTGAGGAAGAGACAGTTAGTTGCTAGTCTGGAAAATGTGCGGTCTCAGCAAATGCAGCCCCATTCTCTTGGGAAGCAATGTGAAGAGCCAGAAGGAGCCCAGGGACAGTTCAATTAGCAATGAAATAGGACAATAGCTAGAGAAAAAATGGGGGATGGCTGGGGACAATCATGACCCTGCAGGGAACCTCTTAATGAGGCTAAAAGCCCTGGATACCCCACCCAATCATCTGAACCCGAGCCCTCCCTATTTAAGTCACAACTTGAGTGTCTGAAGCCACCATATATGAGGCTGACAAGAGAATGGCTAACCCCAAACGTGGGTTTGTAATTTCAATTCACCTCCCCTACGTAACTGTAAACTTCTTAAGGATAGAGATCGAAAAAGTCCTTTTCTCACTTGACAGGCTCAGTAAAACGCACGCCTCTGGAGGGTGCCCAGTACAAACTCCTCCCATACCTTGTTGTCCTCCTTGAAACAAAGAAACAACCAGTGAGTTTGCCTGGCGCTGATGGCATCCTAGAGTTCACAGCTAAAGTGACCCCCGCGGGTTGCCCACTGGCTGCTGGGACACCCCCACTGTAGCATGAAATGTCTCATGAGCAGTGGTGCAGACCCTCTGGGGCCCCCTTCTTTTCTTCCACAGCTCAGTGAAGAACACCCCCCACCCCCGGAGCCCAGCACTCTGGGGCCTACAAAATACATCCTGGATCTTGGGTGTCACTCTTTGGTCAGGAAGGCCCACAGAGCCTTGCTCTAGTGGTATGACCATCAAGGAACATGCAGAGGACTTCGCGTCCTCTTGGCCAACCAACGGTCCCACCTATAGGTGCTGTAGTTGACACGGCAAGGGAGCACCCACTGTGTAGAGGGGTCTAGATAACTGACGAGACTCAGTTCCTGGCAGATGAAACCTACTTTTATGTCTTTACTAGAATAGAAGGGGTTCCTTCCCATTGCTTAAAATTTCTGGCTTACTCTTCGTTTGATTCTTTGGATTGAATTATTCTATTTGAAATATGTATGCGCGCACACACACACACATAGTATTTACATAATGCAGATGTACTCATCACTTTAAAGGACATATATCTTATAAAATGAGTTTATAAAAGGGAATTTAAGAGAATCTACTCATAACTATACCACCCTACTGTGGCAAATTCTTTAAACAAACATTTGTTTGGTACTTGCTGAGTTGTCAGATAAAGAGCTAATTCCTGCGGATATGAAAGTGAAAGGCATACTCCTTTTCCTTACGAATCCACAATCTATTGGGGCAGGTGAATGAGAAAACTGAAGATAATGCCGTGTGTTAGGAAGTGGACAGAAAGCTGGGCAAGCACTAGCACACAGCTTCCTTCCGATATTCTCTATGGAAAAATCTAGTTCTCATCACGGAAGAGCTGCAATTTGGTGTTCTATTTTCCTCCAACCTGTGTTTGAATCACATTTCTTTTGGAGGATATGGGGATGTGACTTCCCTCTCTCTTTGCTTTAAATAAACACAAATCTGGGGACGCCTGGGTGGCTCAGTCGTTAAGCCTCTGCCTTTGGCTCAGGTCATGATCCCAGGGTCCTGGGATCGAGCCCCTCATCGGGCTCCCTGCTCAGTGGGAAGCATGTTTCTCCCTCTGCCTCTCCCTCTGCTTGTGTTCCCTCTCTCACTGTTCTCTCTCTGTCAAATAAATAAATAAAATCTTTAAAAAAAAAAACCACAAATCTGGTTACCAAAATGCTGCCATCCAACATCTCTGCTATATTTACTACATTCCTTCATTCGAATAATAATAATCTTTTAAAAAAGGAGCCCAGGATTCTTTGACCTTGTGAAATAAGCAAAAAATAGTACCATCATTCACCCAGCAGCATATTGTACTTCTGCTTGTTGGCTTCTTGCTTGTCTAATTATTTGAAAAAGAATAGCTCTGGTAAAACACCCTCTTATTGGCAAATATGCTTTTGATTTAAGAAATTATTATAGAAAAATGCTGGAAGCCTTGTAGTCATCTTTGCTGTATTTAGAGGGAAAATAACGTCCCTCTACAATTACCATTTGGTATGAAGTTGACACACTCATGTTTTTCTTTTCTTTTCTTTCTTTTTTTTTTTAAATTTGTTTTTCTTTCTTTTTTTTCTGAGTTAACTATGCAAGACCCATAGTTGCACACTTATTAAGAGGAGGCCACTCAAACTCTACCCTTGGTAGATACGGTGTCTGTGGCAGTGTTTAATTACAGATTAAAATGGAGGAATTGAATAATTGAGGTTGCTAATGAATTTGAAAACTCAGCAAAGCAAGGAGAGCTGAGCATTTTTTCTGGCCTGGCTTTTCTCTCTCTGTCCCTCTTCTCATTTCCCCCTATAATCACGTTTCTGACCTTGACTGCTGAGTTTATTACTACTCATAACCCTGGCCTCAGTGGAAACAGAAAAGCTGTAGCCTCTTTGCCGAGCTCCCGGAGTCATTCGGTCTCTTGGATTTATGGCATGTTCAGAAGTTTGCAACTGCAGGAGGCTGGCAATTATGAAAATGAGATACGTTGGACCACCATCACTTCACAGAGTCACCTTAATCGGTCAACATTGCAATGGATGCTGCTGGCTGGAAATAGAAGATGGTCTTAAAGGAAAGAAAAGTCAATATATCCCAAGTCATACTTCCACCCCCTCGAGGGAGACTGGATTATCTGGGCATCTTGCTTGGTAGGCTTGCATTGGCTGTAGGTGCCCAACCATGAGCACAGTCCCTTGGTTCACGCTGGAACAGAACCAATCCTCCCCCACAGTGACCCTATGAGAGGCCTGCCCTGGATAGACAGCGTATTTCCAACCTGTCCTGGAGGTAATGCTCAAGCAGGGATTTTTGCACTGTGAGGAGGCTGGAGTATAAGACCCTGAAAGTCTTTTGATATGATTTTATGAAGATGGCACAGAGCAAATTGTCTGGCTTTAAGAGGAACATCCCTTTTGAAACCTCTTTTTAATACAAAGGCTAAGCTTTTAGGACTATTTTTATCAGTTGGACACTGTAGTTCAGATGATACATTTCAAGCTTCATTTGGCACAAAATCTCGGTGGTTTAAATCAACATTCCAGGTAAACATCTGCATTTTTATGGCCAAAAGGCCCCCACACCTGTGATTATTTGATATTTTGCTGTTGCTGGTTAAATTGTGCCTTGATATTTACTGCATTTCCAACTCCAATCAGGCTGATTAATCAGAGGGATATCACAGTTAATAAAAGAGACTAGGTCTGGAGCAACAACAACATTGCAGACTCGGTCACGAAATCTTTTATGAATAAGGGGGTCACTCCTAATAATATTTCCTTAGAATTTCCTAGCCACACTTCTTAGCTCAGCTGCTGTTGGCTTTCCACCGATGACTTTAAATATATGTCTTTGACAACAGGGAAAGAAATCATCTGTTTTAAGACTATTCCTACTTGGACCAAGAAAATCTGTCCCCTGCCACTGCCTAGCACATCTATAGCTTGGGGGAAAAGGGGTAAAGGGAGGATGTATGCATAATGTACATATTTAATCTTGCCTTATCTATTTTCATTTCATGTTCACTCAGTATTTGCAACATTCTCTTTGCGTCTGTAAGCATCAGTGCTATCCCTCTGAGACACGAAGACCCCAGAGAAGAGAAACTGTGAAATGTTCCCTGAAGGTATCTAGGAGAGCTCCCAGTATAGTTAGAATATATAATAAATAATTGGCTATAGATGATGGTGATGATGTTATGATGATGAAGAAAGTAGGTAACATAAAAACCCATCTTCAGGTAGGTATTTGTGACAATGCTTCAGGGGAGAAAACAATCTGGGGGAGTCTGGATCATTCCCTGCTTTGGCAAAAAGGGCAGTAGAGGCTTAGTGTCTACGAAGTATCTTGAAGACGACAACTTTGTATCATCCACAGAAGGTTCTGCTGATGCCACACTGCTCAGCTTGCAGAGGGAGATTCAGGCTTGATTCAGAGCGTTTTCTCCTGGAAGGCAGGACTTGGCGTCCAGTAAACTGCCATGCACTGGTGTGGCGTTGGGGGGGGAAGGCAGGGAGGTGTTAGTGTTTTTTAGTAAAGGAGATGTTCATATGCGGGCTGCTAGCTGAGACTCTGAACAAGGTATACTGGCTTCCTGGGAGACAGATGCAAAACCTCTAACTTTCAACTGCCTTGTTTTCTTGTTTTCAAAATGGTACCATGGGGTAAGCAGCCCTAAAGAACTGCCATTCGTCAGCTCCGTTGAAGGCCACACATTAGGCAGGTGCTCCTATCATTCTCTTTCTCACCGGGATTCTAAAGCCTAGGAAACAATGTGTGGCATTTACTGTTCATTGCTCAGGGATCCGACGGTAGGGAGAGAAGGTATTTCTTTTGAGGCCTTATCAGACCTGTCCCACTTGTGACCCGCAAGCATATCGAAAGCCTCATCCCGCGCACTGGATTGGCATGTATTCTGCGTGCTGAAAGGCATCTCCCCATTGTCTAGCCCGTCTGGCTGTGAACCCATAACAAAACGTCAGAGACATACGGGAAATGGAATGATTACCCACCTCCTCGGCCTGACACGGAGCCCTATCTGCCGGCTGTCAGTCCAGGCTGGGTAGCTAAGGAGTACACTGCGGAGCGGCTGCGGCGGGGAGTGGGACTCCCCAAAGTGCTCCAGGGAGTCCCTTGTCCACACCCAGCCAGTGCAAAATTCCTGGTGCAGCAGAGCAGGCAGGAAGACAAAACAGTCTTTTTGGGGCTTGTACACAAAGTTGTCAGTTCAGGTCTCCAGGTCAAAAATCATTTCATCTGCTAAGCCAGAGGCTTTGTAAAACCAAATGCCAGGCCGACTTCAAGGCTGGGAGGTGGGCAGAGCCCCAGGTTCCACTTACACTGCTGTGGGCTCCAGCCCCTCCTGCTCCCTCCTGATGCTCCCACTGCAAACCCTGGCCCTCTTCCTCCCCATGCTGTTTCCTTTGAAGACTGTTTTATAGGCCCTCTTTCTGCTTGCTGACCACTGGAGAGGCAGGAGGTTCAAAGACGTGAGTCCCAGGCTCTGAAATCAAAGTGATCCTACCAGGCATGGCGACAGAGGTGCTTTTCGCTGGTGGTGTTAATTTTGTTAAAGAGAAGCATTAAAAGGTAGGGAGGCTTGGGGAAAGAGCCGGGATCCTTAGTCTTTTATCAGTAGAGGGAAACTGAGGCCCAGACAAGGGAAGTAGTCACAGCAAGATTACTCCCAAAGAGGCAAGTTTTAGACCCTACATGATGGCAAGGACCTGAATAATGATTTTTCTGCCTTGACCAGTAAGTTGGATCTCCTTCCAGCAGATAAGTTTATGGGGATTCTCTTGCCCCAGGAATCAGATACCATTTCCTTTCACTGTTTTTAGCACTTTGGGGAGCATTATATTCACCAATAATCAGGAAGAGTATTAAAAAAAAGATGTGCGTTGCACACATTATAAAACAAATGAGATCCTAAAGTTTACAATCCCTTCAGACCGTGAAGCCCTCCAGGGTAGCCCCCCAGATGCAGCTACACTTGGCTTCCTTCCGGCCCATCTGCCTCACTGTGGACTGCTCTACCCTTCTGAGATCTGTGGAGGGGAGTCAGAGTGGTTTAACTGAACCCCAAATCTGCTTGAGTTATTCTATTTGACAGAGGAAATGCATGAAGAAAGGTTCATCACTTGGACACCCTATGGGAAGAGGAAGCAAATCTATGAAAGAATCTTGAATTCCCTTGTTTTATTCCAACACGGGCTCCTCTCTCACGCATGCGTATCAATCCACATAGGGCCTGGCACACAATCAATGGAAGAATCCATCAGGAAATGGTGCGACCATGACCATTGTTTTGGGGGCAGTTGAATT
Organism: Halichoerus grypus; assembly: GCF_964656455.1. Classification (NCBI taxonomy): domain Eukaryota; kingdom Metazoa; phylum Chordata; class Mammalia; order Carnivora; family Phocidae; genus Halichoerus; species Halichoerus grypus. The sequence goes on along the minus strand of NC_135722.1, from coordinate 89,765,689 downwards.
TCGACTTGGTCAAAATGTAAAACCACCTCTTTTCCAGCTAGAAATGTCCCTCGAACTCTTTCCCCAGACCCCGCACTGACCAGACATGGTGAGTGAGCATGAGCTCCTGTGTCTCCCGCATCTGCCAAAGATGCCCTCAACACGGTGCTACCTCCTGTGGGGGGGAGGGGGGCTGTCTGTATTTTATCAAATCATTATCTGTGTCAAATATAGTTATGAGTCTTTTCACCAAAGAATATCATAGTTTTCCCAGCACTTTGTGTTGGCTGCAATAGAGAGGAAATTGAAACGGAAGGTCATTTCCAATGGCACATAACACCCTGAAATATAAGAAAAAGACATCTTGCAGACACCAGGCCAGGTATTTCGCTGAAAGAACAAGTTCAAAAGCATAAGAGAATTTCAGCCAACAAAACTTTTTTTTTTTTTTTTTTAAGATTTATTTATTTGAGAAAGAGACAGAGTGAGTGAGCATGGGAGGGGAGGGGCAAAGGGAGAAGGAGAGAAAGTCTTAAGCAGACTCCTTGCTGAGCATAGAGCCAGGTTTCGGGCACAATCTCACCACTCTGAGATCAGGACCTGAGCCAAAACCAAGAGTCAGATGCTTAACCGACTGTGCCACCCAGGCGCCCCCAGCCCCATCCCTCTTGAGGGCCTCTGCACTTCTCCTCTCTCTGCCTGGGATGCTTTTCCCCCAGGTGTCTCCATGGCCTGGTCAGTGTCTTCAGACCTTTACTTACGTGTCACCTTTTCAACAGAGCCTTTGTTGACCACCTTATATGAAATTACACCGCCACCCACAAGACCCTACAAGCCTCTTTCTGGCCTCCAAAGCACTTATGATCTAACCTACCAGATCTGTTGTTTGCTGTGTTTATTATCCTCTCCGCCCCCCCCATCAGAATTTAAGTTTCACAAAGGCAGGGATATTTGTTTCTACTGCATTATCTCCAGTTCCCAGACACAGAATAGACATTTGAGAAATATTTATTAAATAAATGAACCTAGGGGGACATTCTGATTGGTGGCTTCTAAATTCCTAAACACCAAAAAGCTAAAGCTATCTTTGTGCAACCAAAGCGGGGCTCTGGAGCCATACTGCCTTGATTCAAACCTGGGCTCCATCTCTTACTAGCTGTGTGACCTTCAGTAAGTCACTTAACCTCTCTGCTCAGTTTTCTCATATGTAATATGGAGGAAATAATAGACACCCTTTCATGGGATTCTTGTGAAGATTAATTATAGTTATTAAATTATGATAATTTTATTATAAATCATAATTATAACTTAACAGTTATAATTATTATGTAGGATACTTAAAACAGGCGTGGTATAGATAAGCATTATAGAAACATTGGTTATTACGACAATTATTAAGAAAACCAAAGGCCGCATCAAAAGGAATAAGATCTTGCCATTTGCAACGACGTGGATGGAACTGGAGGGTATTATGCTGAGCGAAATAAGTCAAACAGAGAAAGACATGTATCATATGACCTCACTGATATGAGGAATTCTTAATCTCAGGAAACAAACTGAGGGTTGCTGGAGTGGGGGGTGGGGTGGGAGGGATGGGGTGACTGGGTGATGGACACTGGGGAGGGTACGTGCTATGGTAAGCGCTGTGAATTGTGCAAGACTGTTGAATCTCAGATCTGTACCTCTGAAACAAATAATGCAATATATGTTAAGAAAGAAAAAAAGAAGAAGAAGAATGTAGCAGGAGGGGAAGAATGAAGGGGGGGAAATCGGAGGGGGAGAAGAACCATGAGAGACAATGGACTCTGAAAAACAAACTGAGGGTTCTAGAGGGGAGGGGGTTGGGAGGATGGGTTAGCCTGGTGATGGGTATTGAGGAGGGCACGTTCTGCATGGAGCACTGGGTGTTATGCACAAACAATGAATCATGGAACACTATATCTAAAACTAATGATGTAATGTATGGGGATTAACATAACAATAAAAAAATTAAAAAAAAAAAAAAAGAAAACCAAAGGCCGCAAGAGAGAAGTAATTTGCTCAAAATCGCTCATTCATTCATTCAACAAATATTTAAGTGCCTCCTCTATAGCAGACACTGGGGATTCTGCAACAAATTAAATAGAATAGTTCCTGCTTTTAGGGAAACTGTAATCTAAGTAGGAAATGAATGTTGAACAAAGAGTCATGTAAATATATAAGCACGATCTAGATGAGAGCTATGAAGACACTGGGCACCATGACCTTGAAGGATAGGAGACCTAATCCGTATTCCCAAGAGGCTGAGAAGAAATGGGAAGGCATCACTGGAGAAATGGCAAGCTTACTGAGACTTGAAGGTTGAGTATAAATTAGCCATGGTAGGACAGGGCAGGGGTGGGGTTGGAAAGGAAGGAGTTAACGGAAGTCATGGAACCAAAACCTGGGTCCCAGTCTAAGGCTCTTTACATCACAGCACTATGGCCATGGGATTGAATGTGGACTTCTTCACTAACCTGACATTTCTTCAAGGCAAGAGAGCAAGGACTCTTTCATGAAAGACTCTGTATTATTGAAATGCCTGGCAAGTGCACCCAAGAGGAGCCCCCAGAGTGAAGGCAGTACCCATTCCTTCAGCACTGGCTAAGGTCCAACTCACAGGGTGTGGCTCCGCCAATGAGAGGGTGTTCTAAGTTCAGGTACACACCCCTCACATACACCCCAGGGGGAGGTGACAACTGGAAATGGGCTGTGCTGACGGGGGTCACCATAGCACCTGTCTCTGGGGTGCCTTCCCCTTTTTTCAGCAGGCGAGGAGTCTCCTGGGAAGCCTGCTAGAGGAAGGGGAAATGCTCTTTGTTCTCCATAAACCTAGGAGAGGCAGTGTCCAGACCTCAGAGATAACTTTTGGCTATTACCCTCTCGGCATTCACAGAAACAGTTGTGCATAGGGCCGAAGCACCACCATTATAAAACACTTGGTTAAAATATGGATTAATCCCTGGGAGGGTGTTATGCAAGATTCAGATATATGGTCTGTGATATGGATAGGATATATTTTTTTATTGCAATAATAAGTTTCTCAACTCCTAATGGAGCCTGTATTAACTGAAGATGACAGGGAGCGAGGAACGGAAAGGCAGCAATTTGCTAAGGTTACAGAGCAGTGGTTCCAGGGGTTGTAAAAGATAAAACATTTTGGAGTCATTAAAATCACCCTAAATCCTCTATCTGAACTCAAAGCAACAAACTTCAATCGGTCCTGAGTCTATCACCAGGCATCATTGTCTTTATAGTGTTTTGATTCCCCTAGACCTGGCACACCATTGAATCTTCCACTCCCGGGAGCATCCAGGCTTTGAAAAGACCCATCTCAGGCCTTCGTGGAGGAGGTGGACTTTGTGTGCTCAGGCCTTCCTGGAGGAGGTGGACTTTGTGTGCTCAAGAAAGGAGAGGAGGCAGCTATCTGAAGCATATGCAGCCTTTGGTATAAAGGTTGCCATTCAAAAGAAGAGGAAAGGGTCAACCAAGGAGTACTCTGTCTGGCTCGGGAGAAGGGGTCATCTGGGGAATCTTCAGGCATTTCTGGAGTTGGTAGTTAGCAAGTAAGAAAAGGTCTTTAAACTGTTGATTGGGACTTTGTGGTTGTCTATATGGGTAACAAGGGGCAATAACAAGGATTTGAGAGGAACTATGGTCAGACTCCTGAGTCAGTGGGTAGTTTTAAATGATAAATCTAGCTACTATTTACTAAGAGCTTACTAAGGCCCAGATCCCATGGATTAGTTACCATAAACTAATCCATTCAATTCTTATACAACCCCAGGAGGTAAATCATATAGATTCCCCATTTTATGGAAGAGAAACTTGGGCAAGTTTCTCAGCGTCTCCAAGACTCAAAATCAGATGGCAAACAGGGCAGCTGGGTTGGGGCTCAAACCCCAACAAACCAGTCTGCATTAATGCATTAGCCAGAACATGTTTCTGTTCTCAAGAAATACTATATTTACTCTGATGGGATATAGGAAATTCTCAACCCTTCAGGCTCCATTCAGTTGGTAGAAGCCAACATGTCTGATGGAGGAGACCACTGGCTATCCTTGCTATCAGGTGATGTCAACAGCTGAAGAGATCCAGCAGCGACTCTGGACTGGACCCTTGGGCTTAGCAGTGAGCAAGACCGAAAGATACATGTTCCAATTGCCAGGAAGAAGGAAGGGTGGGCTTTCTAAGACCCTCTGCAACTGCCCTGGGCCCCAGTGACTCTCCCTGTATTTTATCCTTTACTGGGGAGAAAGTCACCATGATCAGAAGGAGATGGAGGGGCGGAGGCAGCCAGAAGCATGAAACCCCCAGGGATGACAGGAAGAGAGGGTGGTAGCACTGATGACAATGACAAAGACGTATTTCCAGAACCACCCTTCCTCTCCAAGTAGGAGTCATGAAGGGGGGAGGAGGCAACCAAAGGAAAGACAGTCCTCATGTTGAGATTCTTCTTTGAAAATGGCATTGTTGTCAAACTCAGAAAACAGTTTCTCACCCCGAATAAAAAACTGACATTTGTCTAATTAAAAAACTTAATGGAGATTTTGCAAACAGAGGAAGCGACCAATGCATCTGCTGATGAAGTCTCCATATGGTCCAATCCAATGTGTATCCTGTTGCAGAGACAGAGAAGGGCACTCTGGTATTAAAGCTGCCCAGCCATTAAATCACCTCCATGGCCTTGCGGGCCACTGGCAGCCACAGAAGGGAAAACTCAGCCCAGATTTCTGCTGGCCTTACTCTTCTCCCCATAAGAGGAATGATTTGACATGTGGACAAAGCCCCAGGAAGTGGTAAGGGTAGGAGGTGGGGACGGGGGGAGTGAGGGCAGAGGGACTATTATGAAGGAATTTCCTTTTCTGGCCCCCAGTGGACAGTGGAATGTTTTCATAAGGACAGCATGTGGGACAACTCAGTAGAGACAGGGGAAGAAGTCTGACCCCGACCATTATTATTGTTTTGGGGGCATTCAGACTATTGGCAAGAGAGAGGCTAAGTCTGGAGGTTCAGTAAAGTGAATCCCGCCTCTGCAAGGTGAGTCTAGAGACCAACTCTCCTTTCAGAAAGACAAGCTAGGGCAAAAGCACAAGTAGTCAGAAGCATGGACACAGTCCCTGGAGATGTGCTCCCAATCTGTTCCCCTAAGCAACTCACCTGGCCCAGAGTGCCTCTAAGGATCTAAAGGTGCTGCCCACATGTATCTTGAGCTAGTGTTCCCTCCTCAAATCCTCCTGTCTCTTCAGCTCTCTGGATCATGTATGCTACCTTCCAAAGTGTCTCTTCACCTCCCTCCACACGAATTCCCCTTTGCATGTCACCCTTCTTCAGCGAGCTTGTTTAAGGATTTTCAGCCCTGGTATCTGTCACACCAGGCATCAACCAAGAAGATATCTCACACACACACACACACACACACACACACACACACACACACACACAAGCAACCCACCATGAGCTGTGAGAACCAAACAACTCATCTTATCCATTAGGTTGGAATAAGATCCAGATGAGCAGAGGTAGGGAGAAGAACTGTGCCTTTCTCCATGAGGCCATGCTGTGTAGCTATGGGGCTCTTGCCCCTGACATTCATTATGTTTCCAGGGTTTTTGTTTTGAATCTGAGGCACCACAAAGCATCCTGCTATATCAACCTAATTACCAGCCTCTCTCTTCATTCCCACTGGCTTGGCAGGTGAAGCGTAGCCAAGACGGACTTGATATGATAATGGAAACTAATGATGAACTTCATCCATTATTATAATTACCAATGCCAATTTATCATGATGACCCACAAGAGGGTGCTGAGTGGTGACATCTGGGGTGCACCACTCAGCACGGGCAAGAGAGGCAATGCCTTTGGGAGCCACTGGCTCTCTTGAAGAGTCTCTCAGCCAAGCGAATGTGGTTCATCAAAGTGGCTGGTAGGCAGGTGAAATTTAGAATGCACCTCTGGCCTTACCTACCCAATGAGATTAAAATGCTGTAGTTCTCGAATACCTGTCTCAGGCGCCGGGATGTCTGGGCTCATCTCTCCCATCTTCCTATAATATCCCTTCTCCATGAGATACCTGGGATCAATGGTGACTGCAGGTGATACCAGATTTTCCAAATGTGGTTGGGGGATGCAGTTTACTCCCCTAGATCCATTCTATTTCTCCTCCATCGAATAGCAGCAATACTGCTTAGGGAAATGACCAGCTCCTTGAATGAACCTGATTGGCTTAAGGGCTCTCCAATTCCCCTCTTCAGTAATAAGTTCAGAACTGGGCTAGTGACCCTATTTAGATCAAGGAGATGCAAGAGAGGATTGCTGAAGGGTGTTTGCAGAATGATGGATGTAATTTAGCAGCATACTGCCTAGGTTGTTCTTGGTAGCTATCTTGTGACCATGAAGGAGGCCAGCGTGGGGTAAAGGCACTCCATGAAAGGAAGAAGGGCTAAGACAAAGACAGAAGAATGGACCTAGTGCCTTCATTTAATAGTGCCTCGCTCTGGATTTCTGGTTTGTTAGCCAACAAAACTTCTCATGGCTTTAGTCAATGGGAGTTAGCTTCCATTATTTGAAGCCCAAAGAATGCTTTCCTCCTCCCAAGAAAAAATACCTTCTTCCAAGTCGGCTTGGGAAAAGACCATCATGTATGAGCACTAGAAGTGCCTGGCAGAGCACAGTGCACATGGATTGTGAGAACTGCCAAGCAGAGGAGGGGTCTCTCTCTGTGATCGATACCGTTAGACATGCTTCAGAGGGAGTTCATTACTAGGCAGCACGTTAATCCATGCTCATGGAGAACAGGTCACCCCTCTCCACCTCCAGTACACTGAATCAGCAGGATTAGGGTAGACTGTATTTTGTTCCCAACTCTTCGACACCCCCCTCCCCCCAAAACCATTGCCATATGACTTGTAGTGTTCCCTCTAGGCAAAGCGTGAGTAGACGGGCTGCGACAACCTTTAAGAATGGATGAGACTCAGAAAGTAGTGGGGTTAACCAAAGGTGTCGAGGCCGGAGCAGTTGCAGACCCCCTGCTCACCTTGTTAGCTGGCCTCAGTGAGAGGAAGGGTGTTGGAGAAGCCCCAGGACCATATACCACCGCACTTTTTCTTCTGCCTGCTGGAGGCAAAGATGCTGAGACTTTCACTTTCATATTTGAATGGAAATATCTTAGTGTACAAATTATCACTTTACAATTAATTATGCAGAGCAAGCAATACACATGAGACCTCAATATTATGACAGCTTGGAAATTTACTGTTTTCGAACTTAACATGCAACAAGTCTTGCCAAATGTATGTTGAAAAGTAGCACAAAATTAGACAATTAACATTTTAATGTTGTAGATTCACAGCACATCTGCGGGTCAGTGTAAACATCATAAGCAACTCAGCATATGATAACTTGACACCCCCCTAAGACTCTGACCTTAAAAACCAACATTTCTTAATTAGGCCTTTCCTTCCCCTTCTGCCTTTGTAGAGAAGGGATTGTTATGAAAAAGGTAAGATTACATCATATTGGAGTTCACCAGGCATCTCAAATGGTTTGGGTTTGATAAAAAACAGCAGATTTCATTGCTAGAATCCTCCCTTCAGAACCTGTAAGCACCATGTGGATATCAAGGGGGATTTCATCAGTATGCTTCTGATTCCTTTACAGTTAAATCATTAAAAGATTTTTGAGGGTTTTGAAGTCCAAAAACTCTCCCAAGCCACTCTTTTCCCCCAAGCATATTTTTCATTTCTTTTCAGAAAATTTAGGAAATTGAATTTTAGCTCTGGATTTAAAAGGGGGGAAAAAGCTGCTTGTCAATGATAGTGGCCAAGGATTCAAACCCCAATTCTAAAAGTTTGTTTTGGGGTCTAACCATCTGATGAACATTTGTCTGTTTTCATTGGGCCCATATCTCAGATGGTAGAGATCTGGCCAATTATGATTCTGGAAAAGAGCTCAGGAATTATCTAAACACTTTGTTCTATTCTCTGCAAGACAAGCCAGAAAAATAGACTTGCATGGAGAGGGTAGAACGGTAGTATCATAAACTGGATGAGACTTAGAGTACCATCCATCCAAGTCTCCACTGTCATCAAGGCAAGGCCCAGCTTGACAAGTGTCAAATCTCTCCTTGTGTTCCGTCCTGGCGGCTGATACTGCTTTATTCACATTGTAGTCAGCTCGTTCCTTGTTATGCCCGACATAACCTGATCTTACTCTTCTCAGGTGAGAGAGTTTCACGTTTTCTCATTCCCTTGAAAGCTCTGAACCTAATATTGAAATGGATCCTATAACTGTTTGCAAATATCAGAATGTTTCACAAACGATCCATTCTAGAATGCAGGCCCCATGACAGCAAGGACCTCATCTGTCTTCTTCATGTAGCATCCTTCACACCTAGAACGGTGTGTGCCACAGATAGATGATGAATAATATTTTGTTAAATGAATGAAAGAATGAAAGTCTAATCATATGTAAAATATATTCAACCTTTCACTGCACTTCCACACCTACTGATGCATTGTATTCGGCTGATATTCTGAGTGGGTGACAAAGGCAAAGTCATCCTTACTTTACTTATAAAGCAGTTGAAGGCCAGATACTGTGTGCATAACTTAAAATCCTACGGCTGGTCAGTGGGAAAACCGGTCACCTTTTTCTCAACATGTGATATTTTTTTTTCACATAAGTCAGTGTTTCTGAAGGATTGGCATGCCTCAAAATCACCTGGAAGATTTATGAAAACCCAGATTGCTGAGCCCCACCCAGTGTGTCAATTCATAGGTCTTGGGGGGAGGCACCAGAATCTGAATTTCTAATAAATTCCCAGGTGATGTTGATCCTGCAGGTCCTGGGAGCACTCTAGAGAATGACTCATTAAGGTCATATCCTCTCAAGAGCAGAACAAAGGTTCATGAGAGAGACAGACAGTTCTGAACCTTCTCTGAGACTATGATTAAGTTATCACACTCAGCTGATCAGTGTGGAAGGCCAGGCCGTGCAGTTTCATTGCAGAAGACTTTTCCCTTCTTCATTAAAACGTAAAACAAACAAACTCACTAACCTAGATCATGGGATGGGGGATTCCAACTTAGAATGAATGTTAGCTAAAATTTTACTGAATGCGAATTAGTGACCACCTGGTCCAACCTTCTCAGTTTTACACCTGTAGAAGAAAGATGAAGGTTTAGACACATCATTATGCCTGACCTGGTGTCCCAGGTTCTCCTTAAGCCTGATGCTTCCACCGCAGGCCATCATGGAAGGCAGGTGGGGCTTCTCCAGAAGCTGTTCCCACAGGGACAACTGATCACCACACAGATGTAAGTTTTGTGGTGATGAAGAACGATGAACTTGAAAAATCTAGCTCCCATTATGAGGTTTTTGGTGGCTGCCATGATTTCCAGTTGCAACAGATACTCACTTTGTGCCCTCCCCCAGTTTCCTAAGCTTAAGGATGGACTTCATAGTCGGGGTGAAGTTTCTGGAGAATGGGATGATAGAGGCAGTGGGATGTCTATTCCTCCTTCCAACCGATCTGTGCCTCTGGTCATCACTGAACCCTCTATCTCTTTTGGTGGGTGATTACACGGCTCATGGGGATGGGGCAGAATTTAGATTTTGTGACTCATCTCCTCAAGCGAGGCTTCCATAAGATTCCACACTGATCTCTGGCATGTTTACTGCTACCCGAGAAACTGGTTTTGTGCATTCTCAGAAATATGAGGTTAGTATACAATGATATACATGCCTCTCAGAGGAGAGACGGAGACCCATGGTACAGAAGTTGAAGGACACACAACTTGAGTGAGATGGATGGTACAGAAGCAAAAGGAATGTTTGTCATTCAGTTGCTCATAATGCCATTCCCTCTCCTGCATGTGTTCAGCTGAGCCTCAAAAGCATCACTGGATGCTGGGAACAGCCAGTGAATTGCAAGCAAGCAAATAAACATGATTTAATAGTAGAAGAGAAGAATTTGCCACACCACAAAACTTCCCCCTTCATTTATTTTGACAATTTGGTGTCTAATATTTATGACAGTGCTTAGACTGTCGAAGTAGTTTTAGTGTAAGGAGTGAAGTCTTTGTAAACTGAGTTGCTTATTCTCTGACAAGATGATGAATAAGCTTATGGGTTGGAGGGCAATCACCAGATTTTAGCTAACTAGTTAAATGACTGTATTTCTGCATGCATATTCTACACCATCATCATCAGTAACTCATGACATACGTTAGGTACATTTACACAGGGAACTAAGATGATCCATTCCCTGCCACCTAGAAGTTTTTAATCTAAGATAGGGATTGCAAGTACATAAAAAGGGTGCTTTATTCCTCATTCCTGTACCCGTGGCAGACTTTACTAATCGAGGATAGTGTTCCTTATCAGCATCCTTTCCTACATTCATGTCAGGCAGCCACTACCAATTGATTGCAGCAAGCATGTGCCAGGCCTTCCTGGTCTACTTTCATTAGAGAGCGTGGGAATTAGAACTGTAAGACATTCCTGTGACACTAGCCGGGGGAAAGAGGTATATTGCTACAGACCAAAGGAAATATAATTTTAGAGCATGCACTAAGGTTTTCACACCTTCCAAATAGTAAATAAACGCGGTGTAACTTGTAGACTCGAGGCATAGGAGCTCTGCGAGTTTCAATATGTCTGATGCCTCAGTGTGGACGCTCCTGTGTAGTGGGTGGGACAGAACACCGCGGGAGGTGTAACCGTCATTAGTACCTTTGCTCCCGAGATAGGGGCATTCCGGGCCCTTTGGTTAAACACTGATCACAGCCACATAGTCCCCTCACTTCCTCCTTTCTGTAGTTCCAGTCGAGTAATTAAAATCACTTCTGTTAAACTAGTATGGTTGGCTCAATAAGCCAAGGGCAAGTTTACCGATCTGGAGGATGGAAGCTACTTTAAACCTTGGCAGCTCTGGCCGTGGTGCAGAATAACAATTAGAATAATTGATACCCAGGTCCTTGATGTCGAGCCACCACCCAAGGCCTCAACACAGCGGCAGGCCCGCTTCTCTGGCTAGAGTAGATAATGGAGCTGAGATCCGGCTATTTGGTTGTTCAACCTGTCATGCCGAGGACAGGCTTCAGTTTAGCGAAGCCCATTGGGCAGAAGCTCTTTGAACTCACACAGTCAGCTGTGGCCTGGAAGAGAAACACTTTGCCCAATATGGGCTCAACAGCAGTACGTGCCTTTTGGATTAGATGCTGGGGAGTTGAAGAGTTCCAGAAAGGGCAGGCAGGCATGGTAATGTTGGGGATGTGTGCGACTGGCTTAGCTGGCAAGGGCAAACACAGGCGTGGTGTTGATAGCTAGACTCTAACTTTTCCTTCCTTCTGCCTTCAGCAGTGACGGACTGACTGCTATTTATTGAACAATTACTACATGCCCGACATGATGCTAAGTTTGTTTATAAGTCTCTTATTTAAATTCATGATAATTATATCATTTAACCTTCGTATCAATCCCATGAAGCATTCTTTCTCCCTATTGTCTAGAGGGAAGCTCTAAAACACTGACTCACTATCCTAAGGTCACACTGACAATAAGTGGCTAGGTTAGGAATTTGACCCCCAAATTCCTGCTCTTAACTACCGTGCTTTATCGCCTTTACACAATCTGATATGATCTCCCACTGCTGACTCTATCCATAAAATGTCTCTTTTTTTCTTATCACCATAACATGTATTTATAGATCCCAAGAGACCTCTTGATTGGACAAAGATAAAGGCACAGCATTAAAATCATGCTATGGAATCACTGCACTGATAAACAAAAGGTGCAGGTAAATCTCCGCAAATGCAAGGATCCTCACTTCACTGTGGAATTTAATCCATTTGCTATCTGGATTTGGGATTCCCGTTAAAGAAGTCAGCATGTGAGGAGATACTATTGGCATTTTTTTATTTTTTTCTTGTGGGGCAGTGCCATGGCCCTTTTTTTCTGGAAGGATAAATGCAGACATTTTATTTCCTGTTCACAGCTTCCTATTTTCCTGATCTCACTTTTTCCCAGAATAAGGTTTTTCTTTTTAAGAGTTATTTGTTTAGTTTTAGAGAAAGAGAGAGAGTGAGCAGGGAGAGGGGCAGAGGGAGACAAGCAGACTCCCCGCTGCACAGGGAGCCTAATGGGGGGCCCGATCCCAGGACTCCGAGATCATGACCTGAGCCAAAGTCAAGAGTCGGATGCTTAACCCGCTTAACTGACTGAGCCACCCAGGTGCGCCTCCCAGAATAACTTTTAAGACAGATGTGTTCGTGGTCACCACTTCCCTCTGTGGCCTCCTTACTTTCTCCCTAACCTACAGACCCCTGTGCATTCACTTTCTTCCCTATCCAGCTCAGATCCCGTGGTCCATTACTTCACCCACTGCATTGACCACTCATCCTTACATCTTACCTCCCTAGAAAACCCCAACCCCAGATCACTTGATGATCTCCCTTCTCTGTGCTCAATTCTAGGAAGTTGAGAGGAGCTGGACATAATTACCCTAATGCTCAGATCGGCCCCATTTGTATGGTCAGATCTGCCATTCCCCACAAAGGCTCAATCAAACTTCCTCCACTCTATTCTTAAACTTTGGGCCTCTCCTTACTTCCCAGAGAAAGCAGATGTCAACAGATAAGTGTTTTCTCAATGTCGTGTATCCAAACCCATCATCTTGACGTTACCCATACTCGTCCTTCCCACTTTCCCTCCTGGTACATGAGAAACGTGCACCACTGTCCATATAAGGCTAATCCCTCTATCTGTGCTGTGGATTCTCTTTCCCCCAACTTCTAAGGAACTTGTCCTGTAAAATTGAAACTTGTCCTGTCAATTTTACCCTCTCTCCTTCTTCTCCATAGGATTAACATATGTGAAAATCTCTCCCATCTTAAAAACAGGGCAGCAACAACAACTGTCCCTTCACCCAGGAGTCCTGTAGCCATTTCCCCATTGTCTCCTCTCTATTTACTACTGGATGTCTTGAAAGAGTTGCATATATTTATTGTATCCATTTCTTACCGCCACTCCTTCCTCAACCCACAACGTTCTGGTGTCCCTGTCTACCCTTCCTCATATACATCTTTCTCTGAGGTTTAATGACCTTATTGCCCTGAATTCCAATGACCACTAGTTGTCTTAAAGTCATTGGAGTCATTTCTCTCTCATTGAAACATTCTTGCCTTGGCTTCTATGACAGCATCCTTTCCTGGCTTTCCTCTTACTTTTGTGGATGTCTCTTCCCAGTCTGCCTTGTGGACCCCTATTTTTTAACCACTTTCTTAAATGTTGGCATTCACCAAGAATTCTGCCGAGGTTCCTTCCATAAGCCCAGAGTAGGTTCCTCTCTTGAGCTCCAGCCTCACACACCCAAACTTCTTCCTGGACATCTCTAGTTAGAGGTCTCATAAGCACCTCCAGCTTAACATGTCCAAAATGAAACTCAGGGCTTTGCCCCCAAACATTCTCCTCCTCACATGATCTCAATCACCGTGAGTGGCTCTTCTGTCCACCCAGTGGTCGATGCCTTCTTTTCTCTATGACCAATCAATTGCTACATTCTTTTTATTGTACTCATAAATATTGCTCTCTCTCTATTCCCAGCATTTGTCATAGTGCCTTATAGATAGTAGATAGTCATTAAATAGTTTTCTGGCTGATGGATTAGACATCTCTTGACTCTACTCCTCTGCTCCTTCCCCAATTTCCTAGCTCAGACCACCATCATCTCTCACCTGGATGAATCCACCCAACAGATTTCCTGCCTTAGTTTCCTCTTCTGGCTCATCCATTCTCCTCACGGTAGAGAGAGTGACCTTTCAAGACACAAATAACTCTCCTGCTTATATCCTTCAGAGAGCTTTCTCCCAGCACCCAACGTAGTGCCAGATGCTTATCAAGTGCCCCAAAAATATTTGTTCAGTGAAAAAAGTGATTGGGAGCCAAAAGAAGGGGATTTCCAGAAACATAGGAAGTCTGATGCCTATTAATGTTATGTCATTATTGCGTTTGCTCATTTGCCATAAGGAACATATTTGACTTCACACACCTGACCCACAGACAACTCTCCAGCTTCTGTTTACTCTCCCCCAGAAACTGGCCCAGAGCAGCATTTATTTAAAGGCAGGGTCAACTGAGGATTTGGAAGAAGGGTTAAATTAAAAACAGAAGCTTTGCTTCATTAAAATCCCTGTCTCTCCAAGCCAACGTGGCTGGCCGTCTGCTCCCCCTCACACCTGCCACTGCTTGACTCGGGTGACTAACTGGATGCTGGCTGCGTGCTCATCCCTGTCCCACTGACATGCTCACCTCATTTCTCCAACCCTCCTAGTGTGCTTCTCTGGATGTTAAGAATGAAAGCTGTTATTAGTATGATTCACTTTGCAACCGCAAGGACATTCACTGTGGCTGTGTGTGTGTGTGTGTGTGTGTGTGTGTGTGTGTGTGTGTTTGTGTCTGTTTAGTGTGGTACAGGAGACAGCACAGGAATAAAAGAAAATCCCTAGGGGTCGTGCTTTAGGGAAAAGAAAAAGGGGGTGCACACGGTCTTGAAAGGGGTTGTTCTAGAAAGAGCTGTGCACTTTTCCAAGCTCCCTCCTTCCACAAGAAAAAGGATGAGGGTTTACAGGATCATGCCAGCCCTTGCAAAAGTACCTCTGCCACCCTGCCCCCAGCCGCACACCATTACAATCCACTGGTAACTGGAAGGTTCTCCTGCCCTTTCCCCAGGGTGCCAGTGCTGTGGGATCTACTGCGCACGTGCATATGTCCTGACAGGTGAGTGGCGGCCACACACTCATGATGAGTCCGCCAGGCAGCAACAAGCATCTGCTTTTCTCCAGCATGCAAGGCAGTGATGGCAGCCTGCGAATGAAAAAGGGTTGGAGGGGAGAGCAGGAAAATTCAGTGGCTGCCCCATGACACCGATATGGGGCCACAGAAGTCACCTGAGGCATCAGGGGGATTGGTGGATTAAATGGAAAAGGCCATCGGGCTGGAATGAGCTCAGCACAAGGGCTGAGCTGGAGAGCAGAGGTCAGTGACTGGGAGCTTGCCCAGTCTGCCCTCTCCTCCCTGGCATTAAGTCTTCCTGCTGTCAATGACCACCAGTTCCCCAGTTGCATTCTCCACAGGGCTCAGGATGGCCAACATCCCAGAGCCACCGCCAGGGACTCGGCTAAGGTAAGAGCATTAAAATCATCTCAGCTCCCCTTTCTGCCCTCCCATCTCTTCCACTGCTCCCTGGCCAAGGCCCCCCTGAGTGCACGCGCCTGTCTTCTTCCCCCTTCTGCCATTGTGTGTTTCCTGCACTTCCCCTCCTCACTGTCTCTGCAGCAATCAGAGAGCAGGGTTCTCTGCCAGGTGGAGGCTGACAGAAACCAGACACACCTGGAGCTGGGACATCCATTTCCGGAAGTGTAACCTGTCCTCGGCAGGGCAGTCATAGTGCTGAGAGGCTCTGGCTCTCTTGCCCTGGCATCCAGCCCTGCACGACCCCCACCCCCTTTCTCCCATGTCCCCAGGCCTTAGACTCCTCGTCCACACATCATATCAGGGCCCCGCCCACCTCTCCAGGAGCGGAGGACATACTGGTTAATAGAACAGTGGAGGCCCACGCTGCCTGGCCAAGAACAAAGGGCAGGTGCTTGGTGCAGCTGGGTTTGAAATCTGGATCAGCCACCTGCTCGTTGTGCCCCTTCAGTCAAGCAATTCAGTTTCCTCTTCTGGAAGGTGGGGAGAAGAATGTCTAGCTCGTGGCTTTCGAGAAGGAATGTTAACATGAAGCATGCCTAGCACATACCCAATATCGTCAGCGAGCCTCCTATGTTAATCTGAGTTTTTTCCTGTCATAGGTGATCCGTGCAGCTGTCCGTGGAGCCACCAAAAAGCCCTGAGGGCTCACCTTCCAGGGTCTGCCCAGAAAGAGCCACGGCTCTGAGGGGCTGTTGAAAGACCCCCCACTCCCCCCAAGTGGCATGTAGAGTCAGGGACTGCTCCCTGCTGAATTCCTATCTCCACGCGCCCTCTGTGCCTCCACAGAAGGCCCTGGACCATTGCCATCATGGCTCCAGTGCCCTGCTGCCAGACTCCCGCCTGGGAATGTGCTGGAAGGCACCTGGCACCGGCCTGAGAGGAACTGCGACATATCCAATGAGAACGTCTTCCCCCACTCTGGTTGGGATGCCGTGCACAGCCGAGCATCGTGGAAACCTCTGATGTTTGGGTGGCTTCTGAATACTAATGAGGGTGGGGAAAAAAAATGAAAGAGAAAGGAGAAAGATGTCTCGGTCAGAAATTTTTCTAATCGCTATGGATTTTCCCCCGTTGTAGTGGATTGGAGAGAGGGTGTAGGAAAAGGAAGGGAAAAAAATCAAAAGCAGATTATTACCCTGAGCCTCTCTTGCTTTTCATCCTGAGCCGTGACAGTAACTCTCTGGC
This sequence comes from Halichoerus grypus, assembly GCF_964656455.1. NCBI lineage: Eukaryota > Metazoa > Chordata > Mammalia > Carnivora > Phocidae > Halichoerus > Halichoerus grypus. The sequence goes on along the minus strand of NC_135722.1, from coordinate 89,749,252 downwards.
TGCCCTATCTGCATGTTAAAGGCTGAGGGATGATGCAGGCAAAATATTGACAGTGGAGCTGAGATTATAGGTTACTTGGATCTTGAAAGATAGAATCAATTAAAATGAGCTTTCCACTCACAAGGTAAATTAGCTTCTGAAAAAAAAAATCTGCTTCCCCTGTGCCCAGTGTCCAGAATGTGCCAGACAGATGAGATGGAGTCATACAAATAAACTGAAAGGAAAAGCACATGTGTGCGTGTGTGTATGCACACACCCACACCCACACCCCCCCCAACACACACTCTGGATACCTGGTTCACCATGTGGTTACTCAGTAAATACTGGTTGAATTTCTGATTGTGTGTGTACACACGGATATATTTATATATACTATCCAATTACATACACCATACTATGTTTGTTCCTACTTAGCAATGCTAGACGTGAGATCTGTCGGACTTCTGTGAGATTCTACCAGGCTTACATTTTTCTTTCTGCCTTTGTTGTAAAAATAATACATTATTTTAATAAATGAAAAATGAAAGTTCTCCTTTGACCACTCTCCCTTTGGACTACTTTACAGAAAAATGTGGACATGCCTTTTACTACAACCACTTAATAACAGAGTAGAAAAGAAACCAGAATTTCAAGGGCTTTTCCCAAAACTCCCAAACCTGCTAGCCCCTTGAACCTCCAGCAAGAGTCACAGAAGGGCCCGGCACGGGGGACTGGCTTTGTCACCCATCTGGAGTGCTCGTGTGTTCTCAAAATCTCAGAGTATCCATTCTTAGAACATGTGACCTTAGAGAGAGCCTGTCATCCAGAGGAGACCACCCAAGCCATATTTCCAGGCCTCTGTCTCTCATTTCAGTTAGGTCTCGCCCCCTTTGGGATGGACAGTCTTAAGTAGGTTATGATGAAATCTCACAACTTCTCCATTACAAGCGGAGAATTTAGTTGAGGAAAAGAATAAGACACGAATAAAGCATAACAAAGAATAAAGTGTTCCCATTTGGGGTGAGGGTTCAGAGATGGTGCTTCTCAAGGGGTTCACAATCTAATGGGGGAGCCAGAAATGTGCACACACACACACAGTGTACTGTGGTAAGTGCTACAGTCCAGGTATTTTGCAAGAGTCCGGAGAAGGGAGACTCAGTCTTCATGGGGGCTTCATGGGGCTTCAAGGATGAGTAGGAGCTTGCTAGGTAGCAAGGAGACGGATGGATTCCGCCAGAGGGAAGATGGGGAGCAAGGACTCAGACATATGCACACGCCCAGGACATTTGGAGGAGAGCAGATGTGTGATTGGGTCGTGGGGTGGGGAAGAGTGGCCAGAAATGAGAGTGGGGAAGCGGAGGGGTGGAGGCCAGATTTCACTGGGCCTGGAAACGCTTCCTACTTCATCTCTAGCTGTTGCAGGCCCCCAGGCAGGAGATGCCCCAGTCAGGTCCAGGTTTTGGACAAACTCTGAAATCAGTGCAGAGAATGGCTCAGAGAGGGGAGGCGTGCAGACTGACCCTGTGTCTGAGAGAGTGGTTCTACATGGACTGGAGAGGGTGGGGGCTGAACCCCAGACCTGACAGAGGCAGCATGAGGATAGGGACGGTCGTGGGCTACTTCAGAAGCATTATCCTCGAGCAGAGAGGGGGGTGAAATCGCAGCGAACTCAACGCCCCTCACCTGAGCAACAGGTTGGGAGTTGCTGTTTTTGAATGACGATAAGAAATAAAAGAGAAGTCGAGTTTTTTTTTTTTTTTTTTTTTACCACTTTTGTTTTGCTTTGTTTCCTTGGGGAGGATAAAATGAGGAGAAAAGGCCACTGAGGAGAAGGGGAAGCTGAGTTTGGTTTTTAAACGAATGGATTTGTAGTGCTTATGATCTACGTGGATGGTGGTACCTCCTTGGTTCCTCTGAGTTTACGTTAGAGGTTAAGGCCAAATTATGGGCTTGGAAGTCACAAGAAAATCTCTGGTAAAGAGAATGAATGAATGAATGAATGAACAAACTCGGGAGCAAACAAAGAACGGGGGTGGTAGGTGCTGAATCCAGACATAGAGATCCCTTTTGGGGCTTTGAATCCAGGTGGGGAGCAGGAATCAGAGGGTGGGGAGGAAGCAGTGTGGTCAGGGAGAGGAGAAAAGGCACAGGAGAGGACATTTTCTTACAGACAAAGGCGAAGAAGAGTGTTTCAAGTAGGACAGAGTGCTCAGGCCCCAGGAGGTCAGGAGAGATGGTGCAGACACAGCCTAGTGCTGAGTCCTAGGTTCTCCCCGCAAGCCTAAAATGCACCTAAGGACCCAAACGCCACCCAGATGGGGAGTGAGGGGGGAAAGGTGTGGGCATGTGGGTGACAAGGATGTGTTCAGGAAAAGGGCGCAGGGTCAGGGTGAGAGGGAGACCTTTTGCGCCTAAAATAATGGAAGTCAAGTCCACACATGACACCATCTGGAATGAGGAATTTCTGATTTGCCTCCAAAATGGCAAAGCCAAGCCAATCAGACAGAAAACAAATAAAATAACAACAACAACAACAAAAAGAAGTGAAGTAAGAGAGGATAAAACCACACACAGCCGCTTCGTCGAGCTGGAGATGCTCACGACCCAGTTTCGCAGCCGGGAGACCCAGGGCTCCATCAGGGAAGGAAGAAAGAGCGAGTCAAGCAGGCCCAGAAACCAAAAACCCTCGCCTGCCCAGCATCCCCATGGGCACGAAAGTTCCTGGAGAATCTATTCATGGCCTCCGATTTCCCCCTCGTCAGACTGCACATTTGCCTAAGAGCAATTCCACACTCAACATAACTCAGCCCAGAAAAATGCCCCTCTGGGCTTGCTTTCCAGCGCTGAATTGCAGCTTGGCTTTAAGTAACACCTCGTGACAGAACACAAAGAAGTGAAACGAGAGTTCATAATTGCATCAGAAGGCCGTGGGAGAGTCACCCCCTCCCATGCGGACTCCAAACCACACTGAAGGGAGGAGGGGGGAGGGCTGTGTAATTTCTTCGTTTCTTACATTTTATGGAACACTTCACTTTGCTTTCAGCATAATTATTGTTGTACTTTTTGCTGTTTCCCAATTGCTGTGTTTGAAAAAAAAAACCACTTCACTCCCCCTTGCACACTTTTCTTAATACATTAAAATTAATAACTCGTAACAGTGACCTAATTTGCTTTGAATACTGTAACTCAGGGACTTTTTTTTTTTTTTTAATTTTCCCAGATCTGCAAAACCCTTGACATGTTACTGTGGTAACAGGAGCAACCTGGTAAGTTCATGAATGAACCCCATTGTGCTCTCCAAACCTTCTTTTCCTCTAGTCTTTGCAATCTTCGGATCCCACCCTTGCCTGTTGAGCCCTGCGTTCGGTGCATTGGAATTGGGCCACTCCCAACTGTCTTCAAGTCCATGCCGGGTGCCCGTGACCTTCCTGCTCTTCTCCGGAGTTTGGGCCAAGCCTCTCCTTACCTTCCTGAGCTTTCCAGAACCCCGTGGCAGGGGTTTGCCCGCCTCCCTCGAAGTCTCTTCAAGTGGAAAAGCTGTCTCTATTACACACCCAGTTGCTTGGTTGAAATCTTCTGTTCTTCCCTGCCATGACTGCCTGAACCCCTTGCCAAGGATCCTGCTGGGGACGAGGGGTGGGTCCCTGGATTCTCTTCATTCCCAGACCACCACTCAATCCAGGCCAGTCTCCTCCTTCACACCAGCCTCCTGTCTCCCTTCTCCCCTCCCCACCGACCCATGGACACCCACTGCCGTCAGAGGGTTTTACGACATGGCCATCTGCTCATGTCACTACTCCCCTGGTAACAAATCCCCATGGCCCTCCATCCTCTTAGGACTGTGTCCCAAATGCTTCACATGGCCTCTTACCAGGCTCTTCGTGGTCTACAGACTGGGTATCACACCAACCTTGTGACCTGCCACTCTCCTCCCCACGCTCTTTCCCGGCCACACTCGCACAACTCGAAATTGTCAGGCTATGCCAGTCATTTTTCTCCAGGCTTCTGTACACACAGAAACTGTTTATACAGTTTCCTCACCCATCTCCTACTCCCACACATGACAAGAGTTGATGTCACCCTCCAGAGAGCTTTGGGGAGTTGAACGCCCTCCCTCTGAGCTCCCTCAGCCCTCTGTGCCTATCCCAGCACAGAACTTATGCGCACCATCTCTGTCTGTTTACATTCGTCGTCTGCCTCCCCGGCTCGTCAATAAGCTTAAGAGAAGGGCCTGTGTCTTGGGTGCTGCTGTGTGCCCGGCACTAACCTATCGGGGTGCCTGGCACACGGTGTGTCCTGAAATCAAGCCTGAGTGAATGAATGGACAGACTGGAATCTCTTACCCACCTTCCCTCCCTCTCTCACTCCCTCCCTCCTTACTCCCTCCTTCCTGTCAATCACTCTGCAGCATTCACTGTTGTTATGTGAAGAAGAAAGAAGTTCCAAAGAAGAACCTCCCAATGCTCCAGGACCCCACGGCATCTGTGGGATCCAGGCTTGGGACAACCTTCTAATATGTTTCTTTCGAAAGTTCCCCTACATAGACATCCTAGGACCCTAGGAGGGCTATCCTGGAAAAGGAACCCATTTTCTATCCAAATCTGTCTTTTAGCAGCAAGGATAAGAGTGAAGATCTTGGGCGCCTGGGTGGCTCAGTTGGTTAAGCGACTGCCTTCGGCTCAGGTCATGATCCTGGAGTCCCTGGATCGAGTCCCGCATCGGGCTCCCTGCTCGGCAGGGAGCCTGCTTCTCCCTCTGACCCTCCCCCATCTCATGTGCTCTCTCTCTCTCTCATTCTCTCTGTCTCAAATAAATAAATAAAATCTTTAAAAAAAAAAAAAGAGTGAAGATCTTGAGTAGTACCAATTGTCTCAATAATTCGAGTGTGGAGTGGAAACAGCCATGTACATGTATTCATTCTTCCTCATGACATCTTAGGAAAGATTGTCCCTGGTTTCCAGATAGAAGCAACGAGGCAGGCAAGGTGGAGTCAGCCCCTCACAGCAAGGGGGAAAGATGATGAGGAGTGGTGTGCAGGGGCGAGGCGTGCTGCCCCCTGGAGAGAGCTGTGAAAGCAAGTTTGCTCTCACCTGCATGGGTGTGGACACGGCACACTTGACCCAAGGAGAGAAGGATTTTATTTCCACAGCTACCTGAAGAAGGAAATCCATCATTATCCTCAGCAGACAGCAAGAAAAGAAGCAAAAGAATAAGAATGTATCAAGGAGGCTGGGTATTGATTTTAAAACCCGGGCTGACAAGAAAATGATTTGAGTCCATTTCCATTTTGTGGCTGAAGCATGGTGCTTTCTCTGCCTCTGTTTGACCTCTCAGAGCAGAGTGCATCAAGAATCTCCCTGGCTGACACTCTAATCCTGATTTTCAAATAGCCTCGCCCCAGTTTGTCTAGAATAAGCAAGGCCATGAGTGTGAGCGGTGTCCTGGGTCTCATCTGGGAAGCAGTCAAGCGGGCCCATTTGGGGCGCCCTATTTCAAGGCTGATTTAGAATAATACATTTTAAAAGCCCTGCTTAGTCGCACACAGATATGACCATGACTGTCACCATTCATGTCCTGATGGAGGTTTTTGGCCCACACAGAAGGGCAAGGCTCAATGCATGCAACCTAACAAGCATCCGGTCTTGCCTTGGGCAGTCCCTGCTCTGGCCTACTCCCTGCAGGTTCTTCCCGCCAGGAACTGTGCATCTGCTGTGAGTTTCTTCTCTTTGCATGACCAGAATTCTAAGTAAGGGCAACAGGCCTATGTATTTAATTTACTTGTAAGTGAACAGCTTCTGTGTGTTAGAAAAAAATTAACTCAACCTATGAATTTGTAATTGCCTGAGATTTCACCTCCTGGCCACGCTTCTCTTCCTATGGAGTTATTAAAACCCACACAATATGGTCTAATAATTTATTAATAGTCAACATAAATAGATAACAGCTCACATAGCAGTAATAGCCATTGCATGTTAAATAATGAGGCATTATTTAAAAGGTACTTCACTGGAGAGGAGGAAGCAAGGCTGTTCAGGTTTGGAATTATTATTGTGGTGGCAGATAGACTCAGGTACACAAGGCCTTCTTGACGGTTCGTTGGCCACCTTTGTGTCACTATTTCTCCATCTCCATTTTGAAGAGGTGGGGTACCAGCCAGTCCTTGCTTAGCAGAAAAGGACATCCAGATTAATGGGAGAGGAACAAACCATTTTTTTCATGGAACAAAGTAAAAAAAAAATATATATTGGAGTAGTTTCATTTCACTGAGAGGGCCTCAACAATAATGTCTTCTGTCTCTCCATCAAAGGCCTTACAGTCAAACCCAGGCATGCCTTTCGCGTGGAGGTTCCTTCACGCTAACAACTTGGGAAATGAATAGGGAGGCTAAACTCATTGCAGCTTAATGAGAAACTCCCCGTCCCTTCTGCCACCCAGCTCCAATTTGCAGGCCCTCCTCCCACCCCAGTCATCACCTGATCTCCCCCGGAGACCTCCTGTACACTCTTTTTGAAAGTTTTATGACATTCCAAATTGAATAACAGGTACTTGGCAACCAGGAAGAAGGAAGGAAAACTGTTTTTATTTGTAGCAGATCCTAGAGGTGAGAAATCCTAAGGAATCTACAAAAAATTTGCTAGGATAAATGATTTCAATGAGCTCACAGGATACAAGATCAAGATACAGAAATTAATTTTCTTTTTATATACTGGCAATAATCCAAACACAAAAATCAAGACATTAAACATTTTCAATAGTATCAAAAACAATAAAGCACTGAGGAATGACATGTAACAAAAGAAGTGAAAAATTGCCAACTAAAAAACATCATTGAGAGAAATTAAAGAAGTTCTTGATGAGTGGAGACATTCCATGTTCGTGGATAGGAAGATTCAAAAATATTAAATGGCAATTGTTCCCAAATCATTCTAATTAGAAACACATTCCTATCAAAATCTCAGCAGGGTTTTTTTTTCTTTCAGAAATGTGACATCCCAATCCCAAGATTTATATAGAAATGCAAGAAACCCAGAAGAGTCAAAAACAATTTTGAAAACGAACAAAGTTGAAGTACTATGGAATTTACATTTCCCAATTTTGAAACATGTTACAGTAACCCACACAGTATGGTTTTGACATAAGGATAGACATTTAAGTCGATGGAACAGAATTGAGAGTCCAGAAGTAAACCCTTACATTTATGGCTAATTGACATTTTAAAAAGATTCAAGGCAATTCAATGGGAGAAGAATAGTTTTTTTAACACATGGTGCTAGAACAGTTGGATAGTCAATGCAAAAGTGTGAATTTAGATCCCTGCCTCACACCACACAAATTTACCCAAAATTGATATAGACCTAAATGTTACAGCTAAAACTATAAAACTTTTAAAAGGAAACAGTAGAAAACCATTGTGACCTCGGGTGAGGCAGAGTGGCTTGATAAACAACAAAAGCACAATCCATAAAGGAATACATTAAGAATTAGGATTTCATCAAAATTAAAAGCATCCGCACTTCAAAAGACACCATTATGAAAATGAAAGATAAGCCACACAGTGGGAGAACATTTTGAAAATCATATACTTGATAAATAACTTGTATCCAGAACATAGAAATAACTCTTTTAAGAAATAACAAGAAAGCAAACAACCCAATTTAAAAATGGGCAAAAAGAGAATGAGAAGACAAATCACAGACTGAGAGAAAATATTAGTAAAAGACATATCTGATAGAGGACTGTTATCTAAAACATACAAAGAACTTTTGAAAACCAGCAATAAGAAAATGAACAACATGGTTAAAAAATGAGCAAAAGACCTGAAGAGACACCTCACCCAAGAAGATACACACATGGAGAATATGCATATAAACAGATGCTCCACATCCTATGTCATTACGGAACTGTAAACTAAAATAACAAAGAGATGCCATTATACACCTATTTGAATGGCCAAAATCCAAAACACTAACAACAGCAAGTGTTGGTGAGGATGTGGAGCCACAGGAACTCTCATTCATTGCTGGTGGGAATGCAAGATGGCACAACCATTTTGGAAGATCGTTTGGCAGTTTCTTATAAAACTAAACATACACTTATGATCCAATAAGCATACCCATATTTACCTAAATAAGTTGAAAACTTATGTCCACACAAAAACTCACACATAGATTATTATTTATAGTAGCAACTTTATTCAGAGCTGGCAATACTTGGAGGCAGTCCTTCAGTAGGAATGGATAAATGGATAAATAAATGTACATACAGTGGAATATTATTCAGGGCCGAAAAGAAATGAGCTGATGAGAACCATGAAAAGACATGGAGGAAACTTAAATGCATATTGCTAAGTGAAGGAAGCCAATCTGAAAAGGCTCTACACTTTATGAATAACCACATGATACTCTGGAAAAGGCAAAACTATGGAGACAGTAAAAAGATCAGTGGGTGCCAGGGGTTAGAGGGGAGGGAGAGATGAACAGGTAGAGCAAAGAGGATTTTTAGGGCAGTGAAACTATTCTGTACAATGCCTTAATGATGGATACATGTCATTATACACTTGTCAAAACCCCATAAATAGAGTGTATAACACCAAGATTGAACCTTATAATGTAAATTACGGACTTTGGGTAATGGTGTTTCCAGGTAGGTTCATCGATGGTAACAAACGTAGCAGTCTGCTAAAATGTGGAAAACAGCTTGACGGTTTCTTAAAATATTACAAATAAAGTTATCGTATGATGCAGCAACTCATCTCCTAGATATCTGCCCAAGAGAAATGAAAATGTGTGTCCACAAAAGACATATACATGAATGTTCACAGCAGCATATTAATAATAAGCAAAAAGTGGAAGGAACTGAAATGTTCATCCTCAACTGTTTATCCCTGCAATACTATTTGGCAACACAAATGGACGAACTACTGACACGTGCTACAACAAGGATGATCTTCAACAACATGCTAAGTGAAGAAACCAGACACAGAAGAGTACATATTGTACAACTGCATCGACACAAAATGTCCAGTAAAGGCAAATCCAGAGAAGGAAAGTAGCTTGGTAATTACCTGGAGCATGGTGGCGTGGGTGGGATTGTGGGGATTTGTCTGCAAATGGGCAGGAGGCTTCTTTCAGGGGAGACTGAATTGTTCTAAAACTGGATTGTAGTAATGGCTGCACAACTGTGTAAATTTACTAAAAATCATTCAATTGTACACTTAGTGAATTTTATGGTATGTAAATTATGCCTCCATAAAGCTGCTAAAAATAGCAGATGCTTATTAAGGATGTCAGGAGGGTACGTGAATGGGAGGGCACACATTAAGGAGACTACCTATGATTAATTTAACATCACCCCATTACTGGCGAACGAGCCTTTCAGGAATACCTCCTGCTGGGACTAGAAATTCCCTGTATTTATCTAGGACATAGCCTCCTACTTATATCAAGCAGAGACAATTGAAGTCACCAAGCCCAATTCAAACATCATCTCACTAGCAGAGTGAGACAGGATAACCCCCAGCTTGGTCAGAAAGAGGATATGACCTATGGGCTAGTACTAAAACAACCATTGCCTTCCATTTATCTCCGCGGGGGTTAAAAGACCTGAACAATATAGTTATCACTTACCAGTTGACTGGCCTCTCCTTTGTACAAGAGCTAGAGTGAGGATAATAACTTACTTTTGTGAAGCTCTTACAAAATGCTTTAACACACACTAGCCCATCTGTTCTCACGGCGGCCCTGTCAGCGGATGTGAGGCAAACACTGCTGGCTGACTGGCCCGATCCTCATCCAGTCGCAGTCACTGAGATGTGCGTATTGCTGGGTGGGCTCTGGGGAAAGCTTCTGCTTTTCGGACCCGAAGAGGCAGATCTTCGGTCCCTTTCTCTTCCCCCTTTCTCTGTGCCTAGAACAAGGACGGTGCCTTTAAGGGACAGCAGAGGGAGGAGCCCGTACAAAAGGCCCCTCAGAGAGCCTCCAGAGAGCCCCAGGGATGCTCTCGTCCCGACACGGTTAAGCTGCCACACCAACTCTAGCAGCATCTCCCAGGAAGACTTGTTAAGTGAGATGAATGAAGGTCTCCTTGTTTAAATCACTGTGCTTGGGTTTTGTTTGTTCTTGCCAAACCTCTCGCTGCCTGGTAAGGTAGAAATCATGAGTCGCGCTTCACAGACACCAAAACTAAGGCTTTGAAAAACACCTCGACTCATCCAAGGTCAAACTACTGTGCCAGCCATGGGAAAAACAGCAACTTGTACCCAGCTTTCTGAATCTAGTACTGTAGGAACAACCGTGACAAAGACAAAAACCACCTCTTGAGCACTGAGAAGGTACCAGGCCTCTGACTTCACTAGCTACTTGACTTTTCTCTAAATCTTATAACTCTGCAAACTAGGTATTATTATACCCATGTTATGGATGGGCACACTGAGGTTAAGAAAGGTCAAGTACGTTGCTCAAGTTAAGGGCCGGTGCCAGGATTCTGAACTGGCATGTGTCTTGTCCTCTATGAGGGGAGTCTAGACGAATAAAAGCATACTCCCTAGGATTAAGTGACCAGCTGATAAAAAGCATTACATGCCCGGATATGGGGCTGGATGGTTCCTAGCGCGATTCAGGTTGGCTAGCAAAACTCATCATGCTTGCATGGGTGTGGCAAAGTCCATACTTTAAACTGTCACCTAAAGAAACTTTCTGGGCAGGATTGTCTTTTCACCATTTACAATCACTTTTGTACCTTAAAGTTCACCTCTTCCGGGAAACACACACCAACGGCAGGCAGCAGAGGGATTTAAGGGAGCTCTCCACGGGACAGGTGAGATTCTGCTTCTTTCTCCAGTTTTCCAATTAAAACGCCGCTTTTTGGCAGCACGCGCCTAAGGAGAGCAGTCTGGAGCCTGCACTCAGCACGAGGAGAAAGGATGCTCCATGTCGGGGGTCAAGACCAGCCCCGCGGGGGGCTGCCAGGGCACAGGTTTCTGAGAGAGAAGCAGTTCTTGGCCAGCACCAGGCACACACTGCATCCTCCACCAGCCATGGCTGCCATTCTAAGTCTGGGATGTATAGTCTGCCGCTTGAGGTGCCGTGGGGGTCTGGGCATGGGGTTGGAATTGGGGCAGGCTGGAAAAAAGTAGTTCAGAGGGATTTTGAGGTGTTAATTGCTAACTGCTGGCTCCTTTCAGGAAGTAATGTCCCCCTTCTGAGATGGGCTGCAACACCATTCATCTCTATCAGGCCCAAATGGGTTACTCAGCCTTTAAGAGCTTAATTAGGTTTTCTTCCTGGGTTCCCTGCGTCCCCAACAATGACGGAATAATTGAGTCACTTAAACAAGGGGCATCCAGGACTGATGCCTTTTCAAGGGATCGTGGAGTTCTGGGTCAGGGAGAAGCCAGGTCCTCGAGACAGTTCAGCAAGGGCTCGGATGGTGCCGCCAAGAGGCTCCCTCCCTTCTGCAGGCTCCAGGCTCTCTGCTGCCCACCCGGATTGCTGTCTCCTGGAGGCAGGTGCCTCTGACAGGCTCTGCCTTGTGGGGTGACCCAGTGGAAAGCTTAACTTGGAGAACTGCCCTGTGTTTTTGTGGGCCTACTCTCCCTCCCTCAGACACACTCGTGTAGGCCCAAACTTGGCTCTCTCCTCCCAGATGGTGCTATTTCCCTCTATGGGACTGATTCAGCATTTCTACTTCACAAGAAACTAAGAGTACAGCAAATCTTATCTCCATGAAAACAATGAATCTTCATGGCCAAGTTATCATCCTGCGTCCTTCAGACATACAGCTTTTTCCCCAGGGTCACTCTGAGCCAGCCACAGGGTCCTACAAGGGCCTTGGGAAGATCAGAAGGGGAACCCAGGGGAAAGAGTAATCTGATTATGTTCCTGGGAGCTTGAGCTCCTCAAACTTCTCACCACTTCCTGGAGCACCACACCCCCCCATTCCTGCCCCTTCAAGCTTGAAGCTTTTCCCAGAGTCCACCTCTAGAGATAAAAAAGGGACTCTTTTAGCTTATTGAACAGACCAGCAAATGCCCACTCCCCTAGGACGAGAAGCAGTTTGGACCACAGGCGGGTCAGAATGCCCTGGCACTTCTACAAAAGCCTTCCCCCAAAGGAGTATCAAATGCGAAACAAACCAGTGTTCTCCCGTCAAAAGCATCATAACTCGTTTAACATTAAGGGTATTTTTTTTAAAAAATCCTTTTTACTAGATTAAAAAAACAATAGTTGTTTCTTTCCTTTTATTTCAGCAGGGCTCCAGATAATAAAAAGATTTATAATTAAGCCAGTAGATTTACTTTTGCTATGCTGCCCTAGATTATGAAAAAGTATAATTATATGCAATTAAAAAATGAACAGTATTTCTTACCCGAGTGAAGCTTTAAAAGTCATTATGAATCCATTAGCTCAGCAGACCTTAAAATGGCCTTCACTACTCCGGACTTCATTTAAATTTACAACAGAGAGAAGTAACTTTTCCCCCATTTTGATGGAGTACGTGTGTGTGCATGTGTGCATGCGTGTGCATGCCCATACATGTGCGTGTTCAGCCTCCTCTGCTTCGCCCAGAGGAGCCAGACATTCATTTCACATGCTAAGGCCATGTTCTTAATATTGAGTTTGCCATAGTCTTCTGGTCACATGGCTCATAATGCTTCACTTCGGGAATCTGCAAGCTGGAGAACTGAGGGATAGTCTCAGAATTCTTCTAAACTTACCTTTGTCCCTACCTCTTTGCTCCCATAAGCAGTGACATCCTCCTTTCTGGTGACAGCACCAAATGAGGCCATGATTGTCACGAAGCTGTGTGGACTGTGCTCTGGTTCCTTCCTCTCCTCCAGCTACATCAGCCTGAGTTGTCCCCGCGAATTCACTCATGGCTGGGTGACTGCAGAATCGGTTTTTGCTATTTTGCTATTATTAGTTGCCTCACTTATCCAGATAATGACCTCGCATGATGGGTGCTTTATCTGTTGACTACCAGGGATAACACATAGAGGAGAATTGATCTAGGCAATTCAGACACCATTTGTGATTTCATTTCAATTGAGCCTTCATGTTTGACAAGAAGTTGTAATTATCGAAAATTTCATCTGCATTAAGATAATGGATCTTACCCAAAATTCCATTTTCTCTGGTTCCTCAACATCAGAATCACCCTCAGCATTGTTGTGGACGGGAGCTCGGAGGTTATAGTGAAAACAAAACAAAACAAAACCCCCCAAATCCTCTGCCACCGCTTTTCATTTAACTGGCCATCCTTGTTAGCTGATCTTTCCACCTGCTACTGTGTTTTTGCCCAATGACATCAGAGCCTTCAGCAGTGGCTCTGATCCTGGCTGATAATCAGAATCACCTGGGAGGCAATTTAAAAAATAGAGATGAACAGTAACCTAGACTTACTGAGTCGGAAGTTCTGGGAGTAGGGCTTAGGAATCTGCCTTTAAATTACTCTCCAGGTGATTCTTAGGCAGCCCCACATGGTGCATAAACTGGCATTTACATCGCTCCAGCCCAGAGTAGGGGCTGGGAACACTAAGGTGGATAAGAGAGAAGGCCCATCTCTAGTCATTTCACTGTTCTTTGGTCTTCATCCTCTCTGAGTGTTCAGGTACAAGCCTGGATGAACAAGGATCCCAGGGCCAGACTCAGACACGTCCGTCTCTTGCAGCCCCTAGGGGGCAGCTCCCATCTCAGATGATGTGTCCCTGGGGAAGATGGGGGGCGTACCAAGTCTCTAGCTCAGGCCAAATACAGCTGCTCGGTGGACGCAAGCTTTCCCCTTGGTTAGTTCCCAATTTTAGGTGTTTCAGTTCCATCGTGCACTTAATTCGCCACCAGCCATCAACAAGTTACTTAAAAATTAAAATCCTGCAACACGCCAAACTGAAAGAGAACGAATGTGGGGCGCCTGGGTGGCTCAGTCGTTAAGCGTCTGCCTTCGGCTCAGGTCATGGTCCCAGGGTCCTGGGATCAAGTCCCACATCGGGCTCCCTGCTCGGCGGGAAGCCTGCTTCTCCCTCTCCCACTCCCCCTGCTTGTGTTCCTGCTCTCGCTATCTCTCTCTCTGTCAAATAAATAAATAAAACCTTAAAAAAAAAAAAAAAAAAGAAAGAGAACGAATGTGCCCAAGTGAACGGAACAAAGCCCCGGAATTCAGAAGAGCAGCCTTTAACACCTGCTTTGCCACTTCCTGGCAGCTTTGCCTTGCAGAGGTCACTTGCGTGTTCCAGGCTGCTGTTTTTTCACCTGGGTAATGAGAAAGGTTGGGCCAGCTGATGTCCAAACCCCTCCCAGTTCAAGTATTCTGTGATAAAACATACTCCAAGGGAGCTCGGTTCATGCTCTTCCAATGACGAGTATGTTTGCATTCTACATCAATAAGGAGCTCTATAACTGTGATCAAGCTATTATTAATCTCTTGGAGCCTTAGTTTACTCGTCATAAAAATGGAATAGCAGTATTACCAAGTATTAAGTGTAAGGATTAAATGATCTCTGCATCTAAAACCCCTAGTGCCATGCCCAGCACACGGTAAGCACTGAGTATGTATTATTACCATCACCGTCCCCATCCCCATCGGCATCGTCCTCGTAACAAGATCTCCAGTGTTCCACAGGGCCCAATCGCACTGGCCACTGTATCACCCTGTCAAGGTAACAAAGGGACTCCCAGAACCTGGTAATAAGGGATGTGGCCATAACCCTAGCCCTGGATTAGAACAGGGGGCTGACCCCTTCCTGTGCAAGCCTAGGTTCCATTCCGTCCTCGGCTCTCCCAGCTGCAGAGGGTCACTCAAGCACCCCAGAGTGGCAGCCAGACGGCCACAGTGACCTGCATTCATCCTGGGAGCCTTGTGGCATGTGCTAGAGGGTGTTCTGCATATTATTTTAATGAATGGGGTCCAGAGTCTCAGAGGTCTTCCCCGGTTCTCTCTGTGTGGCCACTCCAAGAGCAAAGACTCTCCCAGGGGGCTCTCCTTGAGTCCCAGGGATCACAAGGAGGCAGGCTCGTCCTCCAGGCCTGCTGCTCTCAATGCAGCCTCATCTTCCTTCTCTCTCTCTGAGTATCTCAAAGCCAAGTTGTTTGTAAACTCCCCCCACCACATGGCTCTGTTACATGGGCTTGGCTCATTAACATGCAGGCAGTAAAGTACGCAGGAGCTCCGATTTTAAGGAGGCTATATTGCTGTGGAGAGGAACATTAAGATTTTACTCTAAGATCTCCCCCCAACTCCCCACCCACTGCAGACGAAGTCTCTTGGGACAAGCGTCTGCTCCAATGGTCTCATTTGCACAAATTTCTGATAAATGCTCCCATCAATGCCATAGGCCCTGGTGCTCCCCCACTGGGCCTTTCCCTTGGGGGTCTTGGGGCCTGGCTTTTGAGATGGCTTTGGGCCTTGAGCAGCCGCCGTGGTAAAACATTCATCTTCATCCCTTGTCTCCTCTTGCCCGCTCACTGACAGTGAAAGCCCAGGGAGGGATCAGGGAGATTCCATCCCTGCCACTGAACGCCTCACTCTTGGAACTAATCACGGCTTTTCCCTGCCCTTCTCAGTACAATCTGATATCATTATCGCCAACATCATCAAAAGAAGGCCCCTTTAGAGATTGCGTTGTACAAACAGAATTGCCTAGACATGGCTGACTTTGCCTATTAGGAACGTAAGAGCCTATTTACACAATACCATGGCGCATGGGTGAAGGACAAGCCCAGGACAAGATTAAATCAACAGACCAAAAGATAAATGAACAATAATGCATTAATATTGAATACATTTCTGAGCGTAAGTGCCATGTGGGTTGGAAGGCAGGGAAAAGGGCACGACTGAGGGGTCAGTGGGTCCAGAATGACAGATGTGAGGGGTCAAGGGCAGACATCTCCTCTAAGCGAAGCATTAAAGAGCAATCTCCGTAAGTGGAAGGAAGGCCATCCATGGTCCCCTATGTCCTCTTAGTTTCATTAACATTCTGTTCTGTGGGAAACAAAGTGGGGAGATGGTTGCTCTCAAGGTTGTCAGGGGAGGGTGATACACTATCATTGATTCAGGCTGGGTGGGGACTTCCTAATTTTCAATGTTGTTAATTGAAGTATAGTTGACATCCAGTGTTACGTTAGTTTCAGGAGTGCGACGTAATGATTGGACGATCCTATCCCTTACACCATGCTTACTACAAGCATAGCTACCATCGGGGTGGGGAGGGGGGAGGACTTTTTGATTTAGATATCACACACCAGCCAGGGAGCTTCGTCCAGGGCTCACTGTGAAGAGAGAGTCATGCTCAAGGTTGGCAAGAGGAAGGTGAGAGGATGAAAGACCAAATTCCCTCAGAGGGGATGGGGCTCCCTTGCAGCTGAAACTTTCCAAAAGAAGTAGGGCTCACCTTGGGCATTCATGGAGCTGGCTGAGCCAAGCTATGATGTGACTGAGACCCACACTCGGAGACTTGAGTGGGGAAGCCCAAGTGGGGCACCTCGCCTCCCAGTCCCCGCCAACACCGGCATGCCTTGAGAGAGCAACGCCAGCCTCCCATGTTTCCTCTCTCAGTCTAGACTGGAGCACAGTTGGAGAGAATTGAAGCCCCTCCTCCATTGCTCCTGGGGCTGCTAATTCATAGCTGCATTAGCTTTCATTTGGATAACAGCATGGGGGATTGTCAGATATTGGCTCTGACCAAATTTAATCTACAGGCTGTGCTCTGCCCTCTTTCCACTTGCTTTTACTCAAGACCCTAATGAAGAGATTTATCTGATTGGTTTCCCCGAGTCCTATCTGGAATGAATCGCTCCAGCCCTGCACCCTCCCACCTCTCTGCTGTCCACTCCAATCAAGAACGGGGGCTCTCGCAACTCTCTCAGTTCTGAAACAAATTAAATCTCCCTGACAGACTCTATCTGCCTCGAGTTCTCCATTATGCTTCGCTTTGGGTTTGCTTTCACAGTGACAAAACTGCTTTGACACGTTTTGAAGATTCTCAGGGCCCTGGTCGCCCCTGCCCCCACCCCCACCTCGTTGCTGTCCGGTGTGATTTCTGTAATGACAAGACCACCAGGATCCCTTCTCAGGCGACCCGGCTTCTGCAGCTCCTGGGCTACTATCAGTGACATTCAGCCCTGAGTGCGAGGTGACAGAGCTGCTTTGGGGACAGGAGAATACCTCCGCTCACTCCATAGAGGGACCACAGACCCATTTCTGCTCTGCTTCCTTCACCCTCCTTCCAGCCAGCACATCCAGTCCTTTTGAAAGAAGTCATTCTCCCCCCAACCCCCCAAGTGTCCACAAGGTCCCTGGAAGAATGTGGCCTGGGGCTGTTCAGGATCTTTTGAGTCTGTACTTGGGATTTAGCAGATCTTTAGATATGTTCCCCCAGGCTGTGGGGAAACAGACCTCAGGTTTTCCCCTGGTGCCTTCAGGGGAAGCTGCTAACCTCTGTACCCCTTAACAGCCTCATTAGATGGACAACAGAGTCCCCGCCTACGCTGGGCTCCTACACTGAAGCCTTCCCATCTCCTTGAGACAGGTGGAAAAGAGGGGGAAAAGTCCCATGCAGGCCACCAGCATGACTGTGACAACAACAAGCGTGCTGATGATTATAAATTCTTTGCTTTCAAGCTTCTGTTAGTGCTTGAGGAGTTGCTTTATTGGAATTAATAATTGCAACGATACTGGTTATAGTCATCACTTGAAGTCCATTAAGGTCCCTTTTAGCTCTAAAATTCTATTCATTCATGGATTCATGGATTCATTCATTCATCAGATACATATTGAGGACTTGTCACATGTCAGGCCTTTCTCTAAGAGGTCTCTGGATTGAAGTCCGGAGGGAATGGGGGTGCGGGTAACTACAGGAAACCAGGACAGAAGGGGAAATGGGACCTCCGATGCTTCTTGGATGCAGGTCCTCACACACCCTTCCCCCTCCATGCTCCGGTGTCCCCCCAGTCACCAAATCTCTTCCCAAGTCCCTGCTTCTAGGCAAATTCCCTTTGATCAACCCAGCACACCAGACATAAAAAGGTAAGGATGCACTATCTAAGGGCACGACTACCACTTCTCTCCCCACATGCACTGACTTCTGATGGGGTTCAGGACAGCCCCCCACCCAGAATGTGCCACTTTGGCATGTGGATTATTTTGAGCTGAAGGCAACTAGACCTGAGGCCTCAAGAGAAACTTGTGTCCCTCCCGTAACCACACAGAAGATCTAAATTGGGGGTCTCTCCCAGAATAAGGGTTATTAACAGATGTGTTTTAGCTGAGTGACCCATCTATATGTATGGCAAATGTCTAATTGCCAAACGTCTGCTCTTCTTATAGCCATGTGAAGTGCCTTCCTTTTCTCTGAAGTCCCAGACCCTTACTCCCTTCCCCTTAGTTCAGGATGATATATATACTTCATTTTGCCTGATGGTCTTTTGAATTTCCACATCTATGTGGATTCCCCATATAAATGCCTATTAAATTTGATTTTCTCCTGTTAACTTATCTCATGTCAATTTGATTCTTAATCCTGCTATAAGGACCTTGCTCCTTGACACCTGTTTCATCTTGTTCCTGACACATTTCATGTGCCCTTCCCACAGTCTAAGGTGACTGTGGCTAGATTGGAGCCTCTCCAGATCTCAGATCCTGCTCTGATGTTTCAGAAATTCAGATGGAGTCCAGAAGCCTACTCAGAACTGACAGAATTCTACACTGGAACCCAGAGCCCTACAACTAGGGCTCAACCCCTTGTGAGAACAAGAACACATAGTTGTGGCCAAGTGGTTAAGGCGATGGACTAGAGAGCAAGAACCACGAACTTAGATACCAGGTCTCAAGTCATCGTTCTTCCTCTGAAATGAAGGTGAGGACCCTGGAACTGTCACACCTCAGACAGGTAGCCTCCAGACTCTACAATTGGCCAGCCACCCTAGCCCCTGGAAGGGAAGATTTGGTTGCTGCCATACTGGGAACTGTTTGACCTGGGTTAGGATTCTGGTTTGGTCCTCACATACTGGGTCACCTAGCCCAAACCACCTAGCCTCTCTGGGCCTCAGCTTCCTCATGAACCAAATGCCATTCTGCTACAGGGATTTCTACGTGGTCAGAAAAGGATTTACCGGCTGTGCCTCTAAAATCTACAGGCTAGGCTAGATGTTAAGTAAGGTAACCTCCCACTCTAAAATTCTACAATTGATTCCTTTAATTAACCTATCTTGAGAACATGTTTTATGTCAGTCACTATGATAAGAGCTCACAAAACAGGTCCTAATATTCATAACAGGAGGGACATCATTTACATAATAAGATCAAATGACTCCAGAAAATCAAATGTCTGTGTATCTTAAAAATAGATGCAATAATAATTCTCGCTATTATTAATGTTATACTTACTAGGCAACACATTAATTGTTCTATGTGGGTTTTTGCAATTTATTTGCACAAAATGACCACAGAAAGTAGATGCAATTGTACACACGTTGTTCAGTATTTATTGAGTGATGAGGATGTGGCAGACCTTGTACTAGGTATGGGATATAACCAACCAGCTTTTGCATCTTCGGGCCCAGAGGGGTTAAAGAACTTCCCAGCCACATAGCTAGCAAGTGTCAGAAAGAACCAGAAATCTAGTCTGTCAGGCTCTAGAGCCCAAGGTTCTGTTAACTCTCTTACTTAGCTCAGCTTGGTTTTCTGAGCCTCATAATGTCAGCCAAAGCTAGTGTTTTCTGAGACCATAGCTTACTCACTCCTACTGTCCTTTCCTCACTCAGCTTTCCTACTCATGAGTGAACCTTCCCCACAGCGTTCTTCTACCCATGAAATAGCCACTTTGTATTCTCCAGGCTTCACTGGTTCTCGTTTTCAATTGCCACCTCAACACTGCTATTTTCTTCTTGTCCTCTACTCCTTGCTCTGTCCTTCACCTCTCCGGTAACTCTGCAAAATATCTGTGAATTGGCTACGCTGAAAGACTCTACTATGGTCTAATTCTAGAGGCACAAACTGTGAACTCCGTTGAAAACACTAGCTGCGCATTATAGAACCCAGAGCACCATTTATTGAAGAGACTGTCTTTTTTCCATTGCATATTGTTTCCTGCTTTGTCAAAGATTATTTGACCATAGAGTTGAGGGTCCATATCTGGGCTCTCTATTCTGTTCCATTGGTCGATATGTCTGTTTGTGTGCCAATACCATGCTGTCTTGGTGATCACTGCTTTGTAATATAGCTTAAAATCGGGCAACGTGATGCCCCCAGTTTTGTTTCTCTTTTTCAACATTTCCTTGGCGATTCAGGGTCTTTTCTGATTCCATACAAATTTTAGGACTGTTTGTTCCAGCACTTTGAAAAATGTCATTGGAATTTTGATCGGGATGGCACTGAAGGTACAGATTGCTCTGGGTAGCATAGACATTTTAACAATGTTTATTCTTCCGATCCATGAACATGGAATGTTTTTCCATCTTTTTGTGTCTTCTTCAATTTCTTTCATGAGTGTTCTGTAGTTCCTAGAGTATAGATACTTTATCTCTTTGGTTAGGTTTATTCCAAGGTATCTTATGGTTTTTGGTGCTATTGTAAATGGAATCGATTCTCTAATTTCTCTTTCTACAGTTGCGTTGTTAGTGTATAAGAAAGCAACTGATTTCTGTGCATTGATTTTGTATCCTGCCACATTACTGAATTGCTGGATGAGTTCTAGTAATTTGGGGGTGGAGTCTTTTGGGTTTTCCACATAAAGTATCATGTCATCTGCGAAGAGAGAGAGTATATGCAGTGGAAAAAAAGACAGTCTCTTCAATAAATGGTGCTGGGAAAATTGGACAGCTATATACAGAAGAATGAAACTCAACCATTCTCTAACACCGTACACAAAGATAAACTCTAAATGGATGAAAGATCTCAATGTGAGACAGGAATCCATCAAAATCCTAGAGGAGAACATAGGCAGTAAACCTCTTCGACATCGGCCACAGCAACTTCTTTCAAGATACATCTCCAAAGGCTAGTGAAGCAAAACCAAAAAATGAACTTCTGGGACTTCATCAAGATAAAAAGCTTCTGCACAGCAAAGGAAACAGTCAACAAAACAAAGAGGCAACCCACAGAATGGGAGAAGATATTTGCAAATGACACTACAGACAAAGCGCTGATTTCCAAGATCTATAAAGAACTTCTCAAACTCAACACCCAAAAAACAAATAATCAAGTCAAAAATGGGCAGAAGACATGGACAGACACTTCTCAAAAGAAGATATTCAAATGACTAACAGACACATGAAAAAAACGTTCATCATAATTAGCCATCAGGTAAATTCAAATCAAAACCACATTGAGATACCACCTTACGCCAGTTAGAATGGCAAAAATTGACAAGGCAAGAAACAACAAGTGTTGGAGAGGCTGTGGAGAAAGGGGGTCCCTCTTACACTGTTGGTGGGAATGCAAGTTGGTACCACTTTTGAAAACAGTGTGGAGGTTCCTCAAAAAATTAAAAATAGAGCTACCCTATGACCCAGCAATTGCACTACTGGGTATTTACGCCAAAGACACAGATGTAGTGAAAAGAAGGGCCATATGCACCCCAATGTTCATAGCAGCAATGTCTGCAATAGCCAAACTGTGGAAAGAGTTGAGATGCCCTTCAACAGATGAATGGATAAAGAAGATGTGGTCCATATATACAATGGAATACTACTCAGCTATCAGAAAGGATGAATACCCAACTTTTATATCAACAAGGATGGGACTAGAGGAGGTTATGCTAAGTGAAATAAGTCAAGCAAAGAGAGTCAATTATTATATGGTTTCACTTCTTTGTGGAACATAAGGAATAGCATGGAGGACATTAGGAGAAGGAAGGGAAAAATGAAGGGGGGCGGAATCAGAGGGGGAGAAGAACCATGAGAGACTATGGACTCCAAGAAAGAAACTGAGGGTTTTTTGGGGGGATGGGTTAGCCCGGTGATGGGTATTAAGGAGGGGCACGTACTGCATGGAGCACTGGGTGTTATATGAAAACAATGAATCATGAATCACTACATCAAAAACTAATGATGTATTGTATGGTGACTAACATACCATAATAAAATTAAATTAAATTAAAGAAAAAAAAAAGAACCCGGAGCAGAAGTAGAGACAGGGAATTCCAGAGCAACTTTCAATGAAGCCAGAAGTGTGGGTGGCTTGGCAGGTTTTGAAACTGGATGGCCTCTTCCTATCTTGAAATCACATTTGATTGGGCAGCGTAGTGAGAAAGAAAAGCATGAATAGCAGCTGAATTGAGTTATTCATGAACACAGTCCATGCAAACCCCATTTAAAGATGAAGAGTTCTGAGTCAGGCTCTCACATATCATGTGGGAGACAACATGGCAGACAATGGAGAGATGGGTCTCTATAGACTGGGATGGGATGGAAAAAGGATCCTCTGGCTCTCCACATTACCTAAAGAAATCTAGAAATGTTACTTTCATAATGCACGGTATCATCTTATTGAGTTCAAAATAATGACTTGTTCGTTCAAGACCAATCTGATGTCAGGGCAGTCTTGGATCTCAGTCTAGATGGGTGACTCTTACAAGCTATGTGGTCATTTAAGCTGTCGGGAAAGCATGATGCTGGAATGGTAAGTGAACCAGCCCTCAATACCATGATACCATGAGATGCTATTTGTTAAAACATGGTGTCAGGCTCTCAAGAGTTAACTCCTATATCCCAACTGCTGCTTTGCTACCCCAAAACTCCAACACAGTTCATTATTTCATAGGAGGAGTTAAATATGAATTGTTCATTAAAACACATATTATTGGATGTTTAACTACCGTGTAATTGATTTTCTATCCATTGCCTAGTGGTTAACCCTCAATAAATGCTTTTTGTAATCAACTTAAAGTACAATACCTATCACGCTTGATATCCTTCTCCTTTGATTTAATAAGAAACCAACTCTATATTATTGAAATTATACTTTATCATAAAAAAATTGGTCAAGTTTCAAACACGGCATGAGAAAAACTCTCTGACATGAATCTGGCCCCCTTTCTAGAAGGATCTCAGTGCAAGTGAGAGCTCAGGGGGACCTAGAGCCTCTTCTAACCATTGTGATATTAGCTAAGGTCCAGGAAAGTCAAATGTTATGCTCATAGCTAGAAAGACAGTGGAGTCTTTCTAGAACTGCCATGCAGGAAGCCAAGTTCATGGTCTGATGTGACAGATAGTGAAGCTCTTTCCCAGAGTTGAGAGATCAAGAAAATTAGGAGAGTCCCAGGCTCCCAAAGAACATCAGAAGCAATTAAGCATTAACATGCATTTAGAAGACCCATCGTTCAGTTTTCCTTCTTCAGAGCTTTCTTCAAAGCCTTCCAAAAAAATCCTACCTCTTCAGGAAGCGTGCCTTGTCTGGATGGGAGTAGAAAAGTGACTGACCCCAACCAACCATAAGATAAGAAGGAAAGTGGGGAAATGTTTTGTTCAATTCCAGAGAAGCCGATGGCTGGGGCAGGACAGCAATTCAGAAGCCAGCATAGGGGATGTGAGGGGGGAGACACCAGTAGCTCGCCCTCAAAAACTCTTAAGCCTTCCCAGAATCCCTGACCCTCCCACCTCCCAAACACACACACACACACACACACACACACACACCCCATAAAACACCAGGGCTGAATGAATAATAAGTAAAATAATATATGAAAAGCTCTCAGAAAAGGCACAGAGCAAGTGCTTAAAATGATAACTACTACTGCTTTTCCATATTAATACTTATTATTCTACAACATGGTTTTTTAATTCACTTAATTGCCTTACTACAGGACAAGGAGAGGAATATTATATGTTGATTAATTCATTCATTTATTTCCTTAGATACATTCTGAGGTATGAATTTGTAGGCTCTGCAAGGATGATTTTTGGTGAGCTTTTAACATGTATAACTCAACCTCTCTAGAAGTGCTTTCATTAACAGTGTATGAGGGGCGCCTGGGTGGCTCAGTTGGTTAAGCAACTGCCTTCGGCTCAGGTCATGATCCTGGAGTCCCGGGATCGAGTCCCGCATCGGACTCCCTGCTCAGCGGGGAGTCTGCTTCTCCCTCTGATCCTCCCCCTCTCATGCTGTCTCCCATTCTCTCTCTCAGATAAATAAATAAAAAATCTTTAAAAAAAAAAAACAGTGTATGAGCTTACTGGGTACCATGGGTTAGAAATCTTTTCAAGGTAGTGAGTCTTCTGTCACAAGAAGCTACCAAGCAGCAGCAGAATGACCCCTAACTGGAACTGCTGTGCAGGGACTTGATGGGATTTGTAGGCAGTTGGACTCTTGGGTCCCTTCCAGTTTTTAAACTTTATGATTCTGATTCTTCTGGAACACTCAAGTAGTGATCCACATGCATCTTCATGTGGCATGACATAAAGATTTCTTTCAGACTCAAACCATTGCAGGCCGCTGAGCTTCTTCCCTGGATGCTCTCACCCTTGGAGATCAAAGGCTGAGCATTTCCCCATTCAGCTTGTGACAAAAGAGAGCGATCGCCTCAGCAGCAAGCTGTTGTTAGACAAATAGGAATCCTCTTCTCAAAGGGCACTCTCTTCTGCATAGTGAGTGGGAAGCCTCCAGTATTTAGGACACGTTCCTAAAATAAAATTCAGTGGCCACCAAATGACTCAGCGTAGGAGCCTTCATTCTCCAAGAGAGAAGGAGGGCTGCTAAGAATGGCAGGAACCACCCACAGATGGTCTGCACCAGTTGCATCAACAGATGCATATACAACACAGCCCTTTTCTCTGAAGCATCCAGCCAAGCTCACATCGAGTTCTCCACTGTGTACATTAAAACCAAAATAAATAATCCAAGAAAATCTGCACATGTCTGTGTGTTTGGGGTCCAAGATAAATCAGGCAATAGGCCCAAGAGGAATTTAAGACATTTGGCCACTCTTTCCTTCTTCCTTTTGGTTGGTTATTTGTGGAAACCTAAAGCATTAGATCACTTTCCAGCTTTAAAATAGACAAGGATCCCCAGTGCCCCTAACACCAAGGCTAATCTCTACTGGCTGGTGTTTAAGATCCTTTGGAATCTGAGCCCAGTTACTGAACTAATTTCATGTCTCTTAAATGCTCCAGCTCAATCAGGGTGGTCTCCTCACTGTGGCCCCCTTTCTCCTATCACTCATTCTTATTTCTACCTGCAGGTCTCTACTCTTGCTTGATGCATTACAAAGGAAGCTTCCACTTTCCTCCTCCATGTAGGAAGATCTTTTCTTCTCTGAGGTCCTGCTGGTGGTGCCTTTGCCAGCAGGTGCTGATCTGGGCTGACTTCTCTCTTTTCTCATCTCACATTACACTGAAGGGTAGGGGGAGCCACCATCCGCGTATTTATCTTTGGAATTCTGGGATGTGAGGACTGGATACTAGGAGTTCCATTTGCATAGAGCACCTAAACTCCTTGGTAGAAAAAGTGAGGAAGCAGACCTGAGCTGACAGGCCACTTGGGAAAGAAAGATTGAGCCTCCCAAATCAAGGGGTGTTCCCAAGACTAGCCCAGTCTAGAGAGAGAGTTCCTGCTCCATGAGGGCAGAGAACTGACTCAGAGGTAGGAGGAAGTTCAAAGATATGGGTGCTGTTCAGAAAAATGAGTTTCTGGATGGCACAGGAAAATATTCCCAAGTTCAATATAGTGTGTCATCATTCAAATCATCTTTGGCAAAGTCCTAGAATCATGCTGCCAGATACCTGGGGCTGGGATGAGTGTGGACAAAAACGTTTACTATATAGTCACTGTCCTGAAAACCCCCAGGGCAGAGAAAGGGCAATTTCTTCTGTGTGAACTTGGTCTAGAAGACCTCAGGCACATAAAAGCATTTCAGTTGAGCACCAAGGGAAGTTTTATACAAATGGAAACATAGGTACCTCACCCTGAGAAAATCTGGTTATCTTTTCTTGGACAGCTCACGTCTGAGAGGTACACTTAAATATATTCACTCTTCGTGTTAGTAAGAAACATAAGCATGGTAATGGACTCAGGCCCTCAGAACCCCCAAAAGAAGCTCCCTATATAAACAGATTTTGAAAACTTGTCAGAAGAAAAATTGAGAATTCTGGTGAATATTGAGGGTACATTTTGAATCTGGTTCACAGGGACATATGACCTCTGGCTGGTTGTATAACCTCCAAGAGCCTAAGCTTCCTCATCTGTGAATATGGGACTAAGGTCTTGTGGGACTGTTGCAAAG
The DNA here is from genome assembly GCF_964656455.1 of Halichoerus grypus. NCBI lineage: Eukaryota > Metazoa > Chordata > Mammalia > Carnivora > Phocidae > Halichoerus > Halichoerus grypus. The sequence goes on along the minus strand of NC_135722.1, from coordinate 89,723,064 downwards.
ACTAAGGACTTCTAACAAATGGTAGCTATTATAGAGAAGGGTCTAGCACCCAGTTGGGAAAGCGATGCTGGGGCTGGAAGAGAGGTCAGAGAAGAAGCTACAATTTGAGAAGCTGTCCACGCAGGGGAGGAAGTGACACTAGGAATAGCTGAGCTCCACGGAAGACAGACAGGAGATTAATAATGGAAATACTCAAAACAGATAGAAAGATGATAGATAAATAAATATACATAGATTTGATGACTCATCTTTAAAGTTAGGACAGGAAACAAATGAGCAATTCGTGATAAATCAGGAGGACCCAGAAGCCAAGAAAGAATCTCCAGAAAGAAGGTGATCAGTACAGTGAAACGAAGCAGAGTTTCAGAGCTTGCAGACCTAATTTGGTGCCAATATTTGGCGATTATGAAGATGCGGGGCAGGGAGGAGAAATATCATTTCCTTTTCACACATTGTTTTGCTGGTGTGGTAGGTACCACAGTTCAGTGTGTGGATGGATGGTGGTGGTGGTGGTGGGGGTGGGGGTCGTCCCAATTCAGCAGGGCTGTGGAGGAGCCTGGGCACATGTATCATTGAAAAACTCTTCAGGAGATTTTGGTGATAGACGGATTTGAGAATCAATGCCTTAGACTGTTCTTAAAGTAACCTGGCTATAAAAGGTTGAAAAAGGATAGAAGGTAGAGGAATGATGAAAATTTAAAAACAAACAGAGTTGTGTTTATTTATAACTTACACTTGTTGGCCGCCCCTAGCCTGTGGAAAAGAAGGTGAAAGACCAAAAGATGCAAGTGTGGGTCAGGTAACCAGGGATGGCTCAATTGCTGTATGAGTTTCCGACTGCTGCTGCAACAAATGACCACAAATTCAGTAGGTGGAAACAACTCCAATTTATTCTGTTACAATTCTGGAGGTCAGAAGTCAAAAATGGGATGGCAAGTGGGTGGGGGTTGGGGTAACTGGGTGATGGACATTAAGGAGGGCACTTGATGCAATGAGCTCTGGGTGTTATATGCAACTGATGAATCACTAAATCCTACCCCTCAAACTAAGAATACACTATATGTTAACTAGATTGAATTTAAATAAAACATTTTCTTAAAAAAGTGTTGGCAGGGCTGGGTTCCTTCTGGAAGCTCGAGGGGACAGTCTATGTCCTTGATTTTTCTAAGTTCTAGAGGCTGCCTGCATTCCTTGGCTCATGGCCCCACACATCACTCCAAGCTCTGTTCCTGTTGCCACTTCCCCTTCTGTCTCTCATATAATGATTCTTGTGATTACATGAAGGCCATCCACATCATCTAGGATAATGTCCCCATTTAAGATCTGTAACCAAATCTCATCTGCAAAGTCATTTTTTTTTTTAAGATTTTTACTTATTTATTTATTTATTTAACAGAGATAGAGAGAGAGCGTAAGTAGGCAGAGCGGCAGACAGAGGAAAAGGGAGAAGCAGGCTCTCCGCCGAGCAGGGAGCCCGATGCAGGGCTCGATCCCAGGACCCCGGGATCATGACCCGAGCCGAAGGCAGCTGCTTAACCGACTGAGCCACCCAGGCGCCCCTGCAAAGTCATTTTTGACGTGTAGGGTAACATACTCACAGGCGCTGCAGATGAGGATGTGGACATGTTTGGGGCTACCATCTATCCACCACAAGAGGGAAAGCATAGATGCTAAGGAGAGCCTTGGAATAGAGGAGCCACATACACCTTTTGCTACATAGCACAAAATAAAAGAAACAGAAAAGGCCTAATCATCTGGAGACTTGAGGCTTAAAAGAGAGGTAGGTGCATCAGTAGAAACACTTTGGGCATTTGATTAATGGGCTTTCATATTTTTGGATTTCCTCTAACTAGAACACAAGCTTCAAAGGAGCAGAAACCATGTCTTACAGTTGCTAGTTGGTCGCCCATAACATCTGGTTCTCTGCAGAACACACAACAGATGCTCAACAATGCCTTACTGACCAATGTGAGTGCTGGACATAACAAGGAAGATCCAGGGGGTATCGGCTACTGGTAGATGGGTATATCCTACCTAGGAATGGCTCACAGTAGTAGATAATCCTGAACGAGAAGACTGTATTGTCTCGGGAGGAACGCATTCCTACCTTCTTCTCCTCATGGAAGGACTAATTGCACTTGAAGCATCAAGACAGCGTTGTGCCAATCGTTATGTTGGCACATGAGACACTGGAGACAAAGCAACCAGAAGGAAAACCAAGCCTCAGAGTGATGGAAGGAAAAGCAGGAGCCAGATCGACGAGTCCAATCAATTCTGCAGAGGCAGAGGAATTGGCCAAATGCTCCCTGGGCAGCCTTTCCGCTTTATTGAAGTCTGTAGCAATGAACTCCTCTTGAGGAAAGAAGCAATTGACCGAAGGAAAAGGGAAAGAAGAACCGAAATTATGCTTTAAGAAAAAAGTTGGCTAGGACAACTGTCTATATATTTGTCCTACACATTTTTGTCTTGTAAAAGGTTGAAAAAAGACAGGAGAGAGAGGAACACTGAGGGTTAAAGAACCAATGGAGTTTTGTTCATTTGTTTAGGACTCAACCATGTTGACAATCCAAAGAGAAGAGCCAAAAAAAGGAAGACCAAAGATGCAAATATGAGTTAAATACACACACGCGTGCGCGCACACACATTTGAGAGCGAGAAGAAGAGACCCACCAATCCACCAAGTACGACAACGAACAAAATGGCTGATTGTTGACAGAAAATAATCAAACTGGTCACTGATTTTTCACCAAAGAGTAATTCTTACACATTTAAGCCACAGGCTGGCAGGAAAGAGTTTTCATGATTTCTGCCTCTCAGAGATCTCTCAAACAGCTTTTCTGATACGCTTTTTTATATAAATTCTGCAGTGACTTTTCCCTGGTCTTATTAGTTGTTTGGGTTTTTCTCTGCCGGCCACAGGCTTATTTATGTTATCCTGACTTAGATCTTTTCTTTTCCCCTTTCCTTCTTTGCTGAGGCTGGGTTTCCCAGCACAATCTGCTAAGTGGCATGCCTCTAGAGAAGATGCAGGTCTGCCAGACATGTGTTTGCATGCGTGTGTGTATGTGCACGCAGAGTCTGAATTCTCACCAGAGGCTGTGAACATCTCTCATATCGTATATAATTTCTCAAGGCTTCCAGATGAGAGGGATTGAGGTAGCAAAGTCATCACCAGAAGGCCCAGAGGATGGAAAGTCAGCCACTGATTGCGCCCAAGTGAACAGAGGGGAATTTGGGAAGTTTGGATCAGGTCTATCTCTCTCTCTCTCTCTCTCAAAAAAAAGGTGTGCCTGAAATTTGACATTTTATTTTATGGTCACATTACAGTTGAGTTCAGACATATTTTGTGCTATTATAGCTGATTATTTATTACTTCAATGGAGAATTTATTGATTTACTTAATATTCATTGCTGCTAACATGAATTCTGCAATTACAAACTGTCTGGGGGCTCAGAAATGCTTAATTCTGCCCCGACTTTCTTGTGCTGTCCTATCTCCCGCCCCCATCGCCCTGTCCCCCTCCGGCACTTAATACTGGCCAGGCAGGGTAGATGGCCCAGAAAGGGCAAAACCTTCCCTTTCTATGGAGGAGGGGAGACAGTCTTCTCAACTCCGTGAAAACCTCCTAAGATGGCCTGATTCACAACATTTTATTTCAACCCAGGAAGGGCCATTAAAGGTCATCTAGTTGAATCTCATGGGCAGTTCATTTTCACAGTCATTACTGAGTGCTTACCATGGCAGCCTCATCTCTGTAGACGGCCTGGCTCTATCAAAGAGCTCTAGCTGAAAGTTCTTTTTCATACTGGGCAGAAATGTCTCTCTTGATGGGCTCACTGCCATAGAGTAAGTACTTCTAATGGAATGGGTGCAAAAAAGAAGGGTGAACTGAGACACGTCATGGGGGAGATAACCCTCGTCTCTGGCTTTCCCCCTTATTGGTACCCCAAACATGGTTGTTACGAATATGTCACAGGTAAGTCAGCCGAAGCTGAGAGGTCGGTAGGAGCAGGGTTGACCTGCTCACGACACTGGCTTCGCTCTGATGACATTAGCACCCAGACAGCCACGTCGGACTCCGAGGACGTACTGCCGTTGGCATGTGGCATGTCGCTACGGTCCTCCTGCTGTAGGTGCTCTGAAGCATGAATCAGGGGAAGGGGCCAGCAGGGTAACGAGGTAATGGAGGACATGGAAAAAGGAAAACAAGGTGCTTTAACCCCTAAAGAAAGCATTTCTCTAGCAAATAGCAATCACTTTGAAAGCAATTGACAGAAAGCTGGCTTAATCCTTGTTCTGGAAATACTTAACAGCTGCCTGCAGTTTTTAATTAATACACTGGGCTCCCTAACAAAGGGGAGGAAGTAGGAGAGCATTAACAGATTTACTTACACAAGTTGAGAAAGAGTGCTTTGCAGGAAATGCCCTGGTCGCCCCTCGGCCTGGATCTGTCTCTGCCCTCCCTTCCCCGCATGCCAACGCCCTGGGGTGGTCCTAGGGGGCCCCGGGGGGAGGGCAGTTGCTGTGCAGCGTGGGTAGGCCTGGGAGACTGTAGGCCAGGCTACATTTCATTCCACTCCCCTCCTCTAAATAGTCCACCAATATTTACTGAGTGGCTCCCAAACACAGAGCAGGCGCGGCGTCTAAAGCGAGGAACTGTATTTCTATCGAAGGCTAGAGCTAGGTGCTGAGGCTTGATATGAAGTGTAAAAGCAAACATGATACTCCTTCCCAGAAAGCTTGCGCCCAGCGAGCGAGAGACATTCAGGGCATCTATTCTGGAAGGCCGTCTGTCTGGGTTTGTACCTCCGTGTCCGCTCCGAATGTATCTGCTCTGGTGGGTTGGTGACATCCCTATACCTGTTCTTCACTAGTTTGAATATTACCCTGAAAACATGAACGGCATAATTACACAAATAAATGCAAAATAATAATAAAAAAAAGTTCTGTGAAGAAGGGGACATGGAACTGCGGGTCCATGTCGCACCAGGGGTATATGCCCAAACCTCCACTCTGGGCTCGGTGTCGCCCTCTGTTGCCAGGGCTCACCTAGGCCCCCCTGCTTGCAAGTCCCGCCTCCCATAGTGACCAGCTTCCCAGACCCCTCTGGTCGGTCTGCCTCTCTGCTTCAGATGCTCCTCTGTCTCGTTCACTCACCCATTCGTTCGTTCATTCATTCACTCATTCACTCACTCAGCCAATGAGCATTTGCTCAAGGCCAGGCACTGAGCTGCGCACTGGGAACACGACGCCTTCTGGACCCTTCCAGAGGCCGGGCACGGCTCTCCTCCTCGCCCTCCCGTGGCGGCATCTTTCTCTTCTGGTTAGTGAACCTGCTGTCAGAGTCATTCCATCTGACAAAGTCTCTCCTCGTCTGCAACTCCCTGTCTCCTCATATCTTCATCAGTCCATTTCCACATGTCTAAGCATTTTAATGGCATATGGTTCCAGGGGGGAATCTCCAAATGAGAGAAAATTAGCAACTGTGCTTATTGGGCTAAAGGAAACAACTGGAGGGGAAGTTTTCTTTAAAAATACCCACAAGAAGCGGCGGCCCAAGGAGATGTGACTGCAATAAAAATGATGATTTTGGTTAGGGGTGGCAGTGGGGGTGGACAGTCAACAGCATTTTCTTTCCCCCGGAATACGTCACAGTCATTAATTTGTTTAATTTATTTTTTTTGGCCTCTTCCCTAGTGAAGCAGCCCAATTCACTGTCGGCCTACCCATCAGAACAAATTACACTTTGGAAATATCCGAGTGCTTCAAATTTCCATTAAATATAATAAGAAAACACAATGCACCGTTCTGGGCTGATGACTTCTCACCAAGGATCTACAAGCACTTTTTACAACTGCTGCCAAATGATTCTAGTTGTCATCCTTGGTGACACAGAGGCAGGAAAACAGGCCCACGACCACCAAGCCCCGTATCAATTTATACTCCTGTGTGTGGGAACCTGGGTGGTGGTTTTAATCCACCTCACTTGGGTATGATCTGATTCTGTAACAGTTTCCAAGTCTTCATGGCAGGGTCCACATTTTCTGCTTCTCGGACATCCCTCTGTTAACCCCACAGTGGCCATGCCAATGGCTCCTGGGACTGATGAATTCCCAGAGCTCAGGCCCATGAGGACAGAGCTGGCCAGTGGTTCAGCTGGCCTTCTACCTTCCAGCCTCCGTGACTTATGGCGAAGCCCAAATACTCATCTGTCCCTTTTTCCTGCCACTGTCCAGCTCCTTGCTTATAATCAGCCATTGCTCAGATGCTGAAATCTGCTCACGCCTGCAGATCAGTCTGTCCTAAGGAACATGGCTAATTGATGATTACATTTCATTTTCAGGATGTTATCTCGCTGTGCAGATTGGAAATGGAAATGTCCAGAGGTTACACATACAGTATAGATGGTTCTTTCAAGTCAGAGATTAATCGTCATGTATTAATATGTAATTTTTTTACTGCAAAAGCTTGTCAAAGTTTGCCAGGGGAAGGTGAGAGTTCAGACCCACCTTACCTGATACTCGGTGTATCTGAGGATAGAGCCTCTAGTACTGTTCGCTCTGCAGTTTCTGAGTCTGAGAAAGGGTACAGGCTGCAGAGGAAGGTTGGACCATGACAGTCTAGTGAGTTCTTGGATGGGAGAAGTTTTTTGTTTTTTTTTTTTTAAAGATTTTATTTATTTATTCATGAGAGACAGAGAGAAACAGAGGGAGAAGCAGGCTTCCAAGGAGCAGGAAGTCCGATGCGGGACTCGATCCCAGGACCCTGGGATCATGACCTGAGCCGAAGGCAGACGCTTAACCATCTGAGCCACCCAGGCGCCCTGGATAGGAGAAGTTTCTAAGAAGCGAGAGGCAAGGTTCAACTCCACTGCCTGGACAGAAAAAAGAGATACGAAGCCAAGGCTTGGCCTCTTCCTACATGGACAAGCTGAAGGACCATAGGGTCAGCTGAAGGGCCAGGCTATATCAACAGACCAAGCTGTCTAAAGATCTGGGTCTGGTGCCAGATCTACCACTCACCAGCAAATCAGTCTCAAGGAACTCCTGTTTCTTCTTCTGTAAAATGGGCAGGGTGCCATCCATGTCAAAGGCCGCTGTGTCACTCAGTAATAATATTATTCAATTGTATGCTACTTTGCAGTTTACAAAGCACAATGAAGAATAGAGGTCTCTGTTGTCTTGAAGCCTTGGAGCTTCTCATGATCTCAAGTGGATTGAGTTTTAGGTTTGCTGGACTAATTTCAAAGGATTGCCCCAAGAGGCCAAGGACATAATGTACTTGGGCCACAGTGCCCAGCACTTCACAAATGTTAGCTTATCTTAGTTTCTAGTAGTTCTGGTTTCGAGTCTTAAAAAAGACAATAAAAGGGCTTCTGGGAATGGGAGTATGAAAGTGTGATCATGACCATTCATCAGGCGCAAAGACAGTGTGTTAAGAACATGGGGATGTCCCAGAGGAGGCCAGATCCTAAATGAAGTTCACATGGACTGGTGCTCCATGGAAATACCCTCCTTTTAACATTGGTTAAGAGTCTATAAGAAGCCTCTCCACGTGAGCCTTGCTCCCGTCATCTGGCTCAGGGTTCCCCTCCCCCACTGCTAAGCGATGAGGTAGAAGAAGGACCCACATTCAGGACCTGAGACCTGCCAGCCTGATAGTCAGCCTCACTCAGCACTTTATCAGCCCCTCCCTCTCCCATGGGCATGTTCATTCACTCTGCCATTTTGCCTATGGATACACACCTACCTCATTCACTAAATTGGGTGGCATGGAATCCTCTCGATCTCTGAATTCTATAATACCTAGATGGACTACCAGTGCCTTTCACACCCTTTTTTTTTTCTTTGTTTTTTTTGGCTCAGTCGTGATAATGTGTGCACATGAATGCAAACATGCAAAACTTTCCTAGCAAAAAGGTGGTTAAGGTGGTTGGAGATTGATTATTCATAAAAAAGAGAGCATTTCTTCTATCTCTCTTACCTTCTCTGTCTCTGCTGCCCCAATGGTGAATTTTATATGTCAACTTCACTGGTTCACACGGTG